>NC_053389.1:339260278-339897616 GCF_905171765.1 Bufo bufo
GAATCTTTTAGGAGGGCATTTGGATTCCAGACTTCTTCTCACGCTTTAGGGTCCCTAAAATGCCAGGGCAATATAAATCCCCCACATGTGACCCCATTTTGGAAAGAAGACACCCCAAGGTTTTCCGTGAGGGGCATAGCGAGTTCATAGAATATATTTATTTTTTGGCACAAGTTAGCAGAAATTGATTTTTATATTTTTTTTCTCACAAAGTCTCCCTTTCCGCTAATTTGTGACAAAAAGTTCAATCTTTAATGATCTCAATATACCCCTCAGCGAATACCTTGGGGTGTCTACTTTCCGAAATGGGGTCGTTTGTGGGGTGTGTTTACTGTTCTGGCATTTTGGGCGGGGCTAAATTGTGAGCGACCCTGTAAAGCCTAAAGGTACTCGTTAGACTTTCGGCCCCTTTGCGCACCTAGGCTGCAAAAAAGTGTCACACATGTGGTATCGCCGTACTCAGGAGAAGTAGAGCAATGTGTTTTGGGGTGTATTTTTACATATACCCATGCTGGGTGAGAGAAATATCTCTGTAAAATGCCAACTTTGTATAAAAAAATTGGAAAAGTTGTCTTTTACAGAGATATTTATCTCACACAGTATGGGTATATGTAAAAATACACCCCAAAACACATTGCCCTACTTCTCCTGAGTACGGCGATACCACATGAGTGTGACACTTTTTTGCTGCCTAGGTGCGCAAAGGGGCCCAAATTCCAATGAGAATCTTTACGATTTCACAGGGCATTTTAACACATTTGGATTCCAAACTTCTTCTCACGCTTTAGGGCCCCTAAAATACCAGGGCAGTATAAATACCCCACAAGTGACCCCATTTTGGAAAGAAGATACCCCAAGGTATTCCGTGAGGGGCATGGCGAGTTCCTAGAATATTTTTTTTTTTGGCACAAGTTAGCGGAAAATGATTTATTTAATTTTTTTTTCTCTTACAAAGTCTCATATTCCACTAACTTGTGACAAAAAATAAAATTTTACATGAACTCGCCATGCCCCTCACGAAATACCTTGGGGTGTCTTCTTTCCAAAATGGGGTCACATGTGGGGTATTTATACTGCCCTGGCATTTTAGGGGCCCTAAAGCGTGAGAAGAAGTCTGGAATATAAATTTTATGCATTTGGATTCCATGAGGGGTATGGTGAGTTCATGTGAGATTTTATTTTTTGTCACAAGTTAGTGAAATATGAGACTTTGTAAGAAAAAACAAAAATCTATTTCCGCTAACTTGTGACAAAAAAAAAAATCTTCTATGAACTCGCCATGCCCCTCAAAAGTGATCTTTTTATAGCGCCGCAGCGATTTTACGGTGTTTTTGCAGTGATCATAAAAAACAAAATTCTGCCACTGCGGTGGGGCGGACTGAACGCAAGTGTGCGCAAAAGATTAGGCGAACACTGCGTTTTTTGTAGAGCCTATAGAACATGTCCTATTCTTATCCGCAATTGCGGACAAGAAAAGGCATTTTCTATATAAATCTGGCAATGTGCGGATCCGCAAAATGCGGAAAGCACATTGCCGGTGTCCGTGTTTTGCGGATCCGCGGTGTCTGTGTTTTGCGGATCCGCGGTGTCCGTGTTTTGCGGATCCGCGGTGTCCGTGTTTTGCGGATCCGCGGTGTCCGTGGTTTGCGGATCCGCGGTGTCCGTGGTTTGCGGATCCGCGGTGTCCGTGGTTTGCGGATTCGCGGTGTCCGTGTTTTGCGGATCCGCAAAACACATACGGACGTCTGATCGGAGCCTTACAGGGGGGTGATCAATGACGGGGTGATTAGGGAGTCTATATGGGGTGATCACCCCCCTGTATGGCTCCATTCAGGCATCCGTATGTGTTTTGTGGATCCGCAAAACACATACGGACGTCTGAATGGAGCCTTACAGGGGGGAGATCAATGACAGGGGGGTGATCAGGGAGTCTATATGGGGTGATCACCCCCCTGTCATTGATCACCCCCCTGTAAGGCTCCATTCAGACGTCCGTATGTGTTTTGCGGATCCGCAAAACACATACGGACGTCTGAATGGAGCCTTACAGGGGGGTGATCAATGACAGGAGGTGATCAGGGGTTAATAAGTGACGGGGGGTGTAGTGTAGTGGTGTTTGGTGCTACTTACAGAGCTGCCTGTGTCCTCTGGTGGTCGATCCAAGCAAAAGGGACCACCAGAGGACCAGGTAGCAGTTATATTAGACGCAGTTAACAAAACAGCATCTAATATACTCAAGAAAATAATATAATAAACCGCGCTGGCTTTTCAGTGTAAATCTACAGGTTGTGTACTTAAAACAGGGTGAGTGTACTATTAACTTGCCTTACTATCGATGGTTTATGAGGATTCCTTACGGAGCTTCCTGGTGATTATCTTCAGAGGTAGTGGTGACGGCTGTGTCTTCAGGTTTCCTCTTTCAAAGGAGAGGTCTTTTGGTCTAAGAGAGTATCCGTACTCAGTGTGACGTCACACGGAAGCAGCGTCCTCCCTGATCACCAGCCTGGGTTTCCCTCACGCGCACGAGTCACCGGCCGGGACCGTGATCGTGAAAACTCAGATCCGACAGTATATTCTAACACAGAGGCGTTCCCATGGTGATGGGGATGCTTCAAGTTAGAATATACTAAAAGAACTGTGTACATGACTGCCCCCTGCTGCCTGGCAGGTGCTGCCAGGCAGCAGGGGGCAAACCCCCCCTCCCTCCCCTCCCTGTATTTAACTCATTGGTGGCCAGTGCGGCCGCCCCACCCTGTTTTTAACTCATTGGTGGCCAGTGCGGCCGGACCCCCCTCCCTCCCCCCCTGTTTTTAACTCATTGGTGGCCAGTGCGGCCGGCCCCCCTCCCTCCCCCCCTGTTTTTAACTCATTGGTGGCCAGTGCGGCCGGCCCCCCCTCCCTCCCCCCCTGTTTTTAACTCATTGGTTAGCACCCCCTCCCCACCTAATTAAAATGACCGACCCCCCATCATTGGTGGCAGCAGAGAGTTCCGATCGGAGTCCCAGTTTAATCGCTGGGACTCCGTTCGGTAACCATGGCAACCAGGACGCTACTGCATTCCTGGCTGCCATGGTTACTTAGAATTTTAGAAGCATTATACTTACCTGCGATGTCTGTGACTGGCCGGGCGCTCTTCCTACTGGTAAGTGAAAGGTCTGTGCTATAAGCAATGCGCCGCACAGACCTTTCACTTACCAGTAGGAAGAGCGCCCGGCAGGTCACAGACATCGCAGGTAAGTATAATGCTTCTAAAATTGCTAAGTAACCATGGCAGCCAGGACTGCAGTAGCGTCTTGGCTGCCATGGCAACCGATCGGAGCCCCAGCGATTAAACTGGGACTCCGATCGGAACTCTCTGCTGCCACCAATGATGGGGGGTCGGTCATTTTAATTAGGGGGGGGAGGGGGCCGGCCGCACTGGCCACCAATGAGTTAAAAACAGGGGGGGCCGGCCGCACTGGCCACCAATGAGTTAAATATAGGGGAGGGGGGGCCGGCCGCACTGGCCACCAATGAGTTAAATATAGGGGAGAGAGGGAGGGGGGCAGGCCGCACTGGCCACCAATGAGTTAAATACAGGCGAGGGAGGGGGGCCGCACTGGCCACCAATGAGTTAAATAGAGGGAGGGGGGTTTGCCCCCTTTTTCCTGGCAGCACCTGCCAGGCAGCAGGGGGCAGTCATGTACACAGTTCTTTTAGTATATTCTAACTTGAAGCGTCCCCATCACCATGGGAACGCCTCTGTGTTAGAATATACTGTCGGATCTGAGTTTCACGATCTAACTCAAATCCGATGGTATATTCTAACATAGAGGCGTTCCCATGGTGATGGGGACGCTTCAAGTTAAAATATACCATCGGATTGGAGAAAACTCCGATCTGATGATCACTGCTCAAAAAAATAAAGGGAACACTTAAACAACACAATGTAACTCCAAGTCATTCCCACTTCTGTGAAATCAAACTGTCCACTTAGGAAGCAACACTGAGTGACAATCAATTTCACATGCTGTTGTGCAAATGGGATAGACAACAGGTGGAAATTATAGGCAATTAGCAAGACACCCCCAATAAAGGAGTGGTTCTGCAGGTGGTGACCACAGGCCACTTCTCAGTTCCTATGCTTCCTGGCTAATATTGTGGTCACTTTTGAATGCTGGCGGTGCTTTCACCCTAGTGGTAGCATGAGACGGAGTCTACAACCCACACAAGTGGCTCAGGTAGTGAAGCTTATCCAGGATGGCACATCAAAGCGAGCTGTGGCAAGAAGGTTTGCTGTGTCTGTCAGCGTAGTGTCCAGAGCATGGAGGCGCTACCAGGAGACAGGCCAGTACATCAGGAGACGTGGAGGAGGGCAACAACCCAGCAGCAGGACCGCTACCTCCGCCTTTGTGCAAGGAGGAACAGGAGGAGCACTGCCAGAGCCCTGCAAAATGACCTCCAGCAGGCCACAAATGTGCATGTGTCTGATCAAACGGTCAGAAACAGACTCCATGAGGGCCTGACGTCCACAGGTGGGGGTTGTGCTTACAGCCCAACACCGTGCAGGACGTTTGGCATTTGCCAGAGAACACCAAGATTGGCAAATTCGCCACTGGCGCCCTGTGCTCTTCACAGATGAAAGCAGGTTCACACTGAGCACATGTGACAGACGTGACAGAGTCTGGAGACACCGTGGAGAACGTTCTGCTGCCTGCAACATCCTCCAGCATGACCGGTTTGGCATTGGGTCAGTAATGGTGTGGGGTGGCATTTCTTTGGAGGGCCGCACAGCCCTCCATGTGCTCGCCAGAGGTAGCCTGACTGCCATTAGGTACCGAGATGAGATCCTCAGACCCCTTGTGAGACCATATGCTGGTGCGGTTGGCCCTGGGTTCCTCCTAATGCAAGACAATGCTAGACCTCATGTGGCTGGAGTGTGTCAGCAGTTCCTGCAAGACGAAGGCATTGATGCTATGGACCGGCCCGCCCGTTCCCCAGACCTGAATCCAATTGAGCACATCTGGGACATCATGTTTCACTCTATCCACCAACGTCACGTTGCACCACAGACTGTCCAGGAGTTGGCAGATTCTTTAGTCCAGGTCTGGGAGGAGATCCCTCAGGAGACCGTCCGCCACCTCATCAGGAGCATGCACAGGCATTGTAGGGAGGTCATACAGGCACGTGGAGGCCACACACACTACTGAGCCTCATTTTGACTTGTTTTAAGGACATTACATCAAAGTTGGATCAGCCTGTAGTGTGTTTTTCCACTTTAATTTTGAGTGTGACTCCAAATCCAGACCTCCATGGGTTGAAAATTTGATTTCCATTTTTTTTTTTTTGGTGTGATTTTGTTGTCAGCACATTCAACTATGTAAAGAACAAAGTATTTCAGAAGAATATTTCATTAAGGGCTCATTCAGACGGCCGTATGCTGTCCGCAAAAATACTGAATGCTATCCGTTTTTTTGCGGATCCGCAAAAAAACGGATCTGAAAAAAAACGGATAGCATTCAGTATTTTTGCGGACCCATAGACTTCAATGGGGCCATGTCCTGATTTTCACGGACAAGTATAGGACATGTTTCATTTTTTTTGCGGATCCGCAAAAAAACGGATAGCATTCAGTATTTTTGCGGACAGCATACGGCCGTCTGAATGAGCCCTAATTCAGATCTAGGATGTGTTATTTTTGTGTTCCCTTTATTTTTTTGAGCAGTGTATATTAATAGGGACTCCTGACTTTACATAGAAAGTCAATGGGGGAAGGATCCGTCCCCATTGACTTGCATTGTAAGTCTGGACGGATCCGTTTGGCTCCGCACGGCCAGGAGGACACGAAAACGCTGCAAGCTGCGTTCGGGTGTCCGCCTGCTGAGCCAAACGGAGCCAAACTGATGCATTCTGAGTGGATCCGCATCCACTCAGAATGCATTGGTGCTGTACGGATCCGTTCGGGGCCGCTTGTGAGAGCCTTCAAACGGAGCTCACAAGCGGAACCCCTAACACACGTGTGAAAGTAGCCTCCGTCAGAAGAAAAATTTCATTGCCTAGATGTTAGGAGGTGTCTGCTTTTTTACCTAGATTCCACTTCTCCTTGGAGAATAGATTAAAATCTCTTAATCCAGTTTCAGGGAAAGTGTAGGGGTTGCAAGGTTTCCACTAGCGTTATTGCTAGATAGGTAAAGAATGCTATTTCTCTTGCTTATTCTTCCCTTAGTCTGCCCCCTCCAAAGGGGTTTGGGGCTCATTCTACCAGGGCCATTGCGACCTCTTGGGCAGAAAGGGCAGATGCTTCCCTGGCCCAGATATGTAGAGTCGCTACTTGGAGCTTTCCCCATACTTTTTTCCGACATTACAGGCTGCATCTTGACTCAGATGCGACCTTTGGGAGGAAAGTGCTACAAGCTGTAGTTCCCCTTTAATTTTTGTCTGGTTTATATTTTAGTCTTGCATGTATGCCGTCCTAGGTGAGGGGAAAACAATAATTACTCTTATCGGTAATTGTTTTTCTTGAAACCCATGACGGCACCCCAAAAATTTCCCTCCCTAATAATTTTTATTTTTTATTTAAAGTTAATATATTTAGATAGAGCCTCTTTTCCTTGGAAATTTGTGGGAACTATCGGATGGATTCTCTTCTTTCCACTATTCATGTTGTGTTCTGTCCTTTAATCCTTCTTGCTTGGTGGTTGGCACGCCTCCGGAGTTTGATTTATTATAATCACTGAGGTGTGGTGGGGGTGTGAACCATTTTATCTCTTCAGGTTTCCTGTCCCGGATGGGAGGTCCTAGTCACATGGGTGCAGTAATGGGTTTCAAGAAAAACAATTAACGGTAACAGCAATTATTGTTTTCCATTCAGAATTCATTAGGGCAAAACTGATCCGTTTTGGATCGCTTTTGAGAGCCCTGAACGGATCTCACAAACGGAAAGCCAAAACGCTAGTGTGAAAGTAGCCTAAGTTTGATCAGACTTGATGTCACTGAGAATACACTGCAATACACTATTGCAGTGTATTGTAGAGCCATCAGACCCACTAGATCTTTAAGAACCAAGTGGGTCTGGGTACCAAAAGTCTAAAAAGTTAAAAACTTTTGTTTTGATACCATAAAAAAGTATTACGATACTCAATACCATTCGATACCACGGAAAAAAAAAAAACGCCAAGAAAAGCTGCGTGCATTCCTCATTTTATGGAATGTACAGCCCATAATCGAACAGTCCTATCCTATATTTTGGGGGGACAAGGTGAAAAAAAAAAAAAAGGCAAATCGTGTGGTTTTTATTTTACTGCTATTTTATTTTACTTACTATTTTAATTTTAATAGTTTGGACTTTTCAGACATGGTGATATGTAATATGTTTATTTATTGTTTATATATTTGTGTTTTTTAACTTTTTTTTTTTTTTTAAACTTTGTTATTTTGTTACTCTTTTTTTAATGACTATTTCCCCCCTTAGGGGCTAGAACCTGGGATCTTTTAATCCCTTGTCCTATTCACCCTAATAGATCTCTATTAGGGTGAATATGACTTTACACTCTCCCTGCTGCCCTGTGCATAGTACAGACAGCAGCAGGGAGCTGACTATGGCAGCCAGGGCTTCAGTAGCGTCCTGGCTGCCATGGTAACCGATTACACTGCTGGGACTCCAATCAGAAGCTGCTACTGCATCCAATGACAGGAGGTGAGGGGACTCTGTGGTCACTGCCACCAATGATTTTAATACTGGGGGGTGGGGGCGCACTGCACCACCAATGATAATTAACGTTTAACCCTTTCACTACTAGCGCCATACATGTACGGCGCTGGTAGCGTTGTGCAAGCATGACGCCCGCTTGCACGTGCAGCGGGCGTCATCGCCGGCAAGTCTCTGCTGTTTCAAACAGCAGTGACCTGCAGCTAATTACCGCAACCGGCAATAATGCCGGTCGCAGTAATGAAATGCTTTAGATAACGTGATCAAGTGAGATCACGGCACCTGAATGCGCAAAAACCCAGAAGCGCTTAGTACTGAAGCCCCTTGCGGCCAATTGGGACTTCAGTACATGCGCTGAGTCTCTATGAAGAAATTCAGAGCATTAATGCTGCAATTCTTATTTTAGCCACCAGATGGCAGGCCAACATCAGAAATGAGCAAAACGCAAAGAATATGTCATTTTTTTAATCCCTTATAGTTATAGCTCAAAATGAAAAATGTAAAAACATAATTTATAAGGTCATTTATGAGCCTTAAAATGATGATAATTTTTTACAAAAAGTAAAAAAATATATAATATGTTAAAAATATATAAAAGTATATATCACCGCCCTTTCCGTATAATAATAAAAAATAAAAAAAATAACAATAAATATAAACATCCTGGGTATCACCGCGACCTAAAAACACCCATAATATTAAAATAAAAATACAAAAATCCAATACTGCGAATGGCGTAACGGAAAAAAGGGTCAAAATGTCAGATTTGCCTTTTTTTTATTGCTTCTCTTACCCCAAAAAAATAAATAAAATGTGATACAAAGTCATGCACACTCCAAAATGGTATCAATAAAAACTATGAATTGTCCTGCAAAAAATGAGCCCCTAAACAGCTCAGTAGATAGAAGTATAAAAAAGTTATGGGGGTCAGAATATAGTGATGTAAAAAAAAAAATCTCAAAGTTTACATTTATTTTTACAGACATAGAGGAGCTGGAGAGGGTTCAGAGGAGCGCAACTAAAGTAATAACTGGAATGGATGGATTACAGTACCCTGAAAGAATATCAAAATTGGGGTTATTTACTTTAGAAAAAAGACGACTGAGGAGAGATGTAATTACTATGTATAAATATATCAGGGGTCAGTACAAAGATCTCTCCCATCATCTATTTATCCCCAGGAATGTGACTGTGATGAGGGGACATCCTCTGCGTCTGGAGGAAAGAAGGTTTGTACACAAACATAGAAAAGGATTCTTTACGGTAAGAGCAGTTAGACTATGGAACTCTGCCTGAGGAGGTGGTGATGGTGAGTTCACTAAAAGAGTTCAAGAGGGGCCTGGATTTATTTCTGGAGTGTTATAATATTATAGGTTATAGTTACTAGAGATGGGTCGTTGATCCAGGGAGTTATTCTGATTGCCTGATTGAAGTCAGGAAGGAATTTTTTTCCCCTAAAGTGGGGAAAATTGGCTTCTACCTCAGTTTTTTTTTTTTTTCCTTCTTCTGGATTACCTTCTTCTGGATCAACTGGCGTAACGGAAAAAAAGGTAAAAATGTCAGATTTGCAATTTTTTTCATTGCTTCTCTTACCCCAAAAAAATGAAATAAAATGTGATACAAAAGTCATGCACACTCCAGAATGGTATCAATAAAAACTATGAATTGTCCTGCAAAAAAATGAGCCCCTAAACAGCTCAGTAGATAGAAGTATAAAAAAGTTATGGGGGTCAGAATATAGTGATGTAAAAAAAAAAATCTCAAAGTTTACATTTATTTTTACAGACATAGAGGAGCTGGAGAGGGTTCAGAGGAGCGCAACTAAAGTAATAACTGGAATGGATGGACTACAGTACCCTAAAAGATGATCAAAATTGGGGTTATTCACTTTAGAAAAAAGACGACTGAGGAGAGATGTAATTACTATGTATAAATATATCAGGGGTCAGTACAGAGATCTCTCCCATTATCTGTCACCGCCAGTTCTGTGAGAAGATCTGGCAAACGTTTTTCTCTACCTCTTGTATGATGTTCTTTGTTTGAGTTTCACTTTCTCATCTCCTTTCCTTCTGCCAGGTGTCACTTATTTCGACTAATTGTCTTCCTTTATAATCCCTCCCATACTGCCTCACTTTGCGGTTTATACTACTTCCTGGATGAGGTGTTCACTGTTGGAGGCTGCTTCTGCTGTTTGTACAGATAAGTCTTTCACTTTATTGTGTTTCCTTGCTGGCTTGATTCTAGGTGACCCTGACTCCGTCCGTATTAAGTGCAGGGAGCCGGTGGTCGTGTCCCGTCACCATTATAGGGTTTTCAGGTGTCACACAGTATTAGGTACGCGGGCATGCAATCGTCTACCATACAGACCCTTGCATGTGCATAGCAGTCAGGGAAAGCTCTTAGGGTTTTATAGGGCTCACCTATAAGCTCCTTAGTTTGGGATCAAGCCAGTCGCTCATTTATTTATATGTTCCAGCTATCTGCTAACTTCATCCGTGACATTATAAACCGCCATAACCGACTTAAGCATGGATCCGGTTTCAGCCTTGATTGACCGCATGCAAAGTCTTTCGCTGGAGGTAGCAGATCTCCGTAAAACTGTGTCTCAGTTTCAGCTGACCGGTTCTGCTGGCGTTCATGGAGTTTGTTCCGAGCCTAAGATCTCGCTCCGGGGGTAGTGAGAATTTATTTTGCTTTAGAGAGGCTTGCAAACTCCATTTTTGCCTACTTCCCCATTCCTCTGGTGATGAGGAGCAGAGGGTGGGAATCATCATCTCGCTGCTCAGGGATAACGCTCAGTCTTGGGCCTTTTCGATGCCGGTGGAGGCACGGCCCCTCCAATCGGTGGATGAATTTTTTGTAGCCCTGGGGCAGATATATGATGACCCGGATCGTATTGCTCTGGCTGAATCTAAACTGCGTCTTTTATGCCAGGGTAAACAGTCCGCAGAGATATATTGTTCTAAATTTCGGAGATGGGCAACTGATACTGGTTGGAATGATGCTGCACTCCGAAGTCAATTTTGCCATTGTCTTTCGGAAAGATTGAAAAATGTGTTCGCTTTTCATGAGAGACCAGCATCGTTAGAGTCAGCCATGTCTCTAGCTGTTCGTATTGACAGGCGTCTTAAAGAGAGAGAGGAGACTACTCTTCCCTGTCATATTCAGCCTCAGTCTGCAATTTATATACGGTCTGTGGGACCAACAATCCCTTTAGGGGTCCCTAACTAATAATAATAAAATCTTATCTTTATTTAGTTCATTTAAAACATACACACAAGAAAACCCATTGTTAAAATTGTCAGAGTGCAGTGGAGTATGGAATGGGCTATTTTTTCTTATTCCTGGTTGCTGATGGCAACCTTATATTTGTTTATTAATGCCTGTAAGGTGCATTAGGCCTCTTTCACACTTGCGTTGTCCGGATCCGTCGTGTACTGCATTTGCCGGAGGTGCCCGCCGGATCCGTAACACCGCAAATGAACTAAAAGCATTTGAAGACGGATCCGTCTTCAAAATGCGTTCAGTGTTACTATGGCAGCCAGGACGCTATTAAAGTCCTGGTTGCCGTAGTAGTAGTGGGGAGCGGGGGAGCAGTATACTTACCGTCCGTGCGGCTCCTGGGGCGCTCCAGAATGACGTCAGAGCGCCCCATGCGCATGGATGACGTGATCCATGCTATCACGTCATCCTTGCGGGTGGAGCGCCCTGACGTCACTCTGAAGCGCCCCGGGAGCCGCACGGACGGTAAGTATACTGCTCCACCGCTCCTCACTACACTTTACCATGGCAAACAGGACTTTAGCGTCCTGGCAGCCATGGTAACCATTCAGAAAAAGCTAAACGTCGGATCCGGTAATGCGCCGAAACAACGTTTAGCTTAAGGCCGGATCCGGATTAATGCCTTTCAATGGGCATTAATTCCGGATCCGGCCTTGCGGCAAGTGTTCAGGATTTTTGGCCGGAGCAAAAAGCGCAGCATGCTGCGGTATTTTCTCCGGCCCAAAAACTTTCCGGTCCGGAACTGAAGACATCCTGATGCATCCTGAACGAATTTCTCTTCATTCAGAATGCATGGGGATAATCCTGATCAGGATTCTTCTGGCATAGAGCCCCGACGACGGAACTCTATGCAGGAACAAAACAACGCAAGTGTGAAAGAGCCCTTACTTTTTGTCACTCTATAGGGCCACCTTGATCGATTAGTATAATCGTCCTTTATTCATAGATGTGTATATTGTTGTTTTCATTTTCTCTTACTATCTATCTGCCGTGGAGCCCTAACACTGAAGTACGCCCACCATATATATCAGCCTGTCCGAACATACACTGTGTCTATTTGTATCAGAACCTGGGAGGAGGTTCCAGGATTGGCAACAATTCGCTAACTCCTCAGGTTTGTGCTAATGCCCTACAGGCTGATAGATAACCCAGGGGCGTGCGTGCAGCAGTCTCCTACTGGTAACTGCTGGTGTTTTCTCAATGGAAATTGATATATAGTCAATATGGAATAAACAGGGCACTTTGTCCTTTACTACATGCTAACTGTGGCTACCTATGCCGCTCGTAATGCTCCTGGATCAACTCACTGACTCTGTCTAAAATAGCGCTACACTAATACACCCCTCCCAACATGTTTCGCCACATACGTGGCTTCGTCAGGGGAAGTGGGGTATAGGCGTGCGCGCACTCACAATGACCTCTTTTTGTATGACGGGAAGTCACACCCATCCCTCCGCTGCAGCCACTGAATGTTCCGCTGCCTCTAACTGGCATGTTACAGGACCTATCAGAGAGGAGCGCGTCATCTTGCGTGTATACTATGCGCTCCTTACTCTGTGGGGCCATCGCAGGTCCTATCGGACCGGGGCGCGTCATCTTTACATGTATATTGTGCGCTCCTTGTTCTGTAGGTCCGTCGCAGATGGATCCAATGTTGTGGTTACCTCCCCTTTGGATGACGTACCTCCTCCTTCCTCCATGCCCATTAACTCGTTCCTGCCGGTCACTCAGAGTCACTGATGAGGGTATATGAAATAGTTCTGTATCCACCTCCATGTATAGTTCTGGATCTACCTCCTTACTTTTCTGCTTTTTGCATATAGGATAGATGATGTATCCATCTTCCACCAGAAACTATTTATTAAACGCAGCACAAGTTGCTTTAAGTCCAGTTATTCTCTAGGTTACCACATATCTATTTCAAAAGCCCATCTACTTCAATGACAGTTGTTCATGGCATTCTATAGTCGGTCTGTGGAGGATGTATTATTATTAGCCAGTTCGATTTTATGATTGAATAATTCTATTCAGAGGTAACTCATCATTACTCAATTTCTCCTACCTATATATTATTATTTTTTTATATATATATTTTTATATTTATAGGGGCCATTTTTACTAGGACGGACAGTCATTCTGTATTGTACAGTGTCTGCAGACACTCCACAGTACACAAGAGTTGTAACCTGTATTTCTGCATTATTGTTATTCTTATGATAAGCTGGATGGAATGTGCTAACTTCGCTTATGAAAAAGGGTGTAGTTACGTTTTCTCTTGTCTACTTCTGTGACATTCTTATATTTATATGCTATTTTATCTCTGCACAACTATGTCTGTTAAATGAAAGCCGTAAAGGAAAAGCCTTCATTTAGGCCTCTTGGACTCAAGGTCTGTAGTTTGTGTATCCACGGATGTACTGACCAAAATCAGGGAAATCTCACTATCTCCGTCCACATATCTGGCTAGCTTGGACATGGAGGCTTTGTACAGTAACATCGAACATGAGCTAGGAATAAAAGCCACTAAATACTTTCTGGACACCAAGAGCACTAGTTTTCACGAACACAATGATTTTGTCATCCTTTTGTTAAGATTCATCCTCACTCACAATTATTTCCTATGCAACGGTACCTTTTACCAACAGATGAAAGGTACCGCGATGGGGACTCCTTGTGCACCGACTTTTGCACAGGAATTAAGACGGAGGATATCATGGCATATCAGCGCCATAAATACAGGCAAAGACAATCTTGAAGTCTTAAAATTCTGGGGACTGACCAAGATGACTCTGGGACCAAGGAGTGGCAACCTAGATCAGAAACTTTTACAGGAAGAAGCTAAATGGATACACAAACTACAGACCTTGAGTCCAAGAGGCCTAAATGAAGGCTTTTCCTTTACGGCTTTCATTTAACATAGACATAGTTGTGCATAGATAAAATAGCATATAAATATAAGAATGTCACAGAAGTAGACAAGAGAAAACGTAACTAGACCATTTTTCATAAGCAAAGTTAGCACATTCCATCCAGCTTATCATAAGAATAACAATAATGCAGAAATACAGGTTACAACTCCTGTGTACTGTGGAGTGTCTGCAGACACTGTAGATTACAGAATGACTGTCCGTCCTAGTAAAAATGGCCCCTATAAATATAAAAAATATATATATACAGTACAGACCAAAAGATTGGACACACCTTCTCATTCAAAGAGTTTTCTTTATTTTCATGACTATGAAGGCATCAAAACTATGAATTAACACATGTGGAATTATATACATAACAAACAAGTGTGAAACAACTGAAAATATGTCATATTCTAGGTTCTTCAAAGTAGCCGCCTTTTGCTTTGATTACTGCTTTGCACACTCTTGGCATTTTCTTGATGGTTTTGCAACAGTCTTGAAGGAGTTCCCAGAGATGCTTAGCACTTGTTGGCCCTTTTGCCTTCACTCTGCGGTCCAGCTCACCCCAAACTATCTCGATTGGGTTCAGGTCCGGTGACTGTGGAGGCCAGGTCATCTGGCGCAGCACCCCATCACTCTCCTTCATGGTCAAATAGCCCTTACTTTCAAAGTTTTCCCAATTTTTCGGCTGACTGACTGACCTTCATTTCTTAAAGTAATGATAGCCACTCGTTTTTCTTTACTTAGCTGCTTTTTTCTTGCCATAATACAAATTCTAACAGTCTATTCAGTAAGACTATCAGCTGTGTATCCACCTGACTTCTCCTCAATGCAACTGATGGTCCCAACCCCATTTATAAGGCAAGAAATCCCACTTATTAAACCTGACAGGGCACACCTGTGAAGTGAAAACCATTTCAGGGGACTACCTCTTGCAGCTCATCAAGAGAATGCCAAGAGTGTGCAAAGCAGTAATCAAAGCAAAAGGTGGCTACTTTGAAGAACCTAGAATATGACATATTTTCAGTTGTTTCACACTTGTTTGTTATGTATATAATTCCACATGTGTTAATTCATAGTTTTGATGCCTTTAGTGTGAATCTACAATTTTCATGGTCATGAAAATAAAGAAAACTCTTTGAATGAGAAGGTGTGTCCAAACTTTTGGTCTATACTGTATATAGGTAGGAGAAATTGAGTAATGATGAGTTACCTCTGAATAGAATTATTCAATCATAAAATCGAACTGGCTAATAATAATACATCCTCCACAGACCGACTATAGAACGCCATGAACAAGTGTCACTATAGAATGCCATGAACAACTGTCATTGAAGTAGATGGGCTTTTGAAATAGATATGTGGTAACCTAGAGAATAATTGGACTTATAGCAACTTGTGCTGCGTTTAATAAATAGTTTCTAGTGGAAGATGGATACATCATCTATCCTATATGCAAAAAGCAGAAAAGTAAGGAGGTAGATACAGAACTATACATGGAGGTGGATACAGAACTATTTCATATACCCTCATCAGTGACTCTGAGTGACCGGCAGGAACGAGTTAATGGGCATGGAGGAAGGAGGAGGTACGTCATCCAAAGGGGAGGTAACCACAACATTGGATCCATCTGCGACGGACCTACAGAACAAGGAGCGCACAATATACATGTAAAGATGACGCGACCCGGTCCGATAGGACCTGCGATGGTCCCACAGAGTAAGGAGCGCATAGTATACACGCAAGATGACGCGCTCCTCTTTGATAGGTCTTGTAACATGCCAGTTAGAGGCAGCGGAACATTCAGTGGCTGCAGCAGAGGGATGGGTGTGACTTCCCGTCATACAAAAAGAGGTCATTGTGAGTGCGCGCACGCCTATACGCCACTTCCCCTGACGAAGCCACGTATGTGGCGAAACATGTCGGGAGGGGTGTATTAGTGTAGCGCTATTTTAGACAGAGTCAGTGAGTTGATCCAGGAGCATTACGAGCGGCATAGGTAGCCACAGTTAGCATGTAGTAAAGGACAAAGTGCCCTGTTTATTCCATATTGACTATATATCAATTTCCATTGAGAAAACACCAGCAGTTACCAGTGGGAGACTGATACACGCCCCTGGGTTATCGATCAGCCTGTAGGGCATTAGCACAAACCTGAGGAGTTAGCGAATTGTTGCCAATCCTGGAACCTCCTCCCAGGTTCTGATACAAATAGACACAGTGTATGCTCGGACAGGCTGATATATATGGTGGGTGTACTTCAGTGTTAGGGCTCCACGGCAGATAGATAGTAATAGAGAAAAGGAAAACAACAATATACAGTCGTGGCCAAAAGTTTTGAGAATTAGATAAATATTGGAAATTGGAGAAGTTGCTGCTTAAGTTTTTATAATAGCAATTTGCATATACTCCAGAATGTTATGAAGAGTGATCAGATGAATTGCATAGTCCTTCTTTGCCATGAAAAATTAACTCAAAAAACCTTTCCACTGCATTTCATTGCTGTCATTAAAGGACCTGCTGAGATCATTTCAGTAATCGTCTTGTTAACTCAGGTGAGAATGTTGACGAGCACAAGGCAGGAGATCATTATGTCAGGCTGATTGGGTTAAAATGGCAGACTTGACATGTTAAAAGAAGGGTGATGCTTGAAATCATTGTTCTTCCATTGTTAACCATTGGGACCTGCAAAGAAATGCGTGGAGCCATCATTGCGTTGCATAAAAATGGCTTCACAGGCAAGGATATTGTGGCTACTAAGATTGCACCTCAATCAACAATTTATAGGATCATCAAGAACTTCAAGGAAAGAGGTTCAATTCTTGTTAAGAAGGCTTCAGGCGTCTAAGAAAGTGCAGTAAGCGCCAGGATCGTCTCCTAAAGAGGATTCAGCTGCGGGATCGGAGTGCCACCAGTGCAGAGCTTGCTCAGGAATGGCAGCAGGCAGGTGTGAGCGCATCTGCACGCACAGTGAGGTGAAGACTTTTGGAAGATGGCCTGGTGTCAAGAAGGCCAGCAAAGAAGCCACTTCTCTCCAAGAAAAAAAACACCAGGGACAGATTGATCTTCTGCAGAAAGTATGGTGAATGGACTGCTGAGGACTGGGGCAAAGTCATATTCTCAGATGAAGCCTCTTTCCGATTGTTTGGGGCATCTGGAAAAAGTATTGTCCGGAGAAGAAAAGGTGAGCGCTACCATCAGTCCTGTGTCATGCCAACAGTAAAGCATCCTGAGACCATTCATGTGTGGGGTTGCTTCTCATCCAAGGGAGTGGGCTCACTCACAATTTTGCCCAAAAACACAGCCATGAATAAAGAATGGTACCAAAACACCCTCCAACAGCAACTTCTTCCAACAATCCAGAACAATGCATTTTCCAGCACGATGGAGCAACGTGCCATAAGGCAAAAGTGATAACTAAGTGGCTCGGGGACCAAAACGTTGACATTTTGGGTCCATGGCCTGGAAACTCCCCAGATTTTAATCCCATTGAGAACTTGTGGTTAATCCTCAAGAGGCGGGTGGACAAACAAAAACCCACTAATTCTGACAAACTCCAAGAAATGATTATAAAAGAATGGGTTGCTATCAGTCAGGAATTGGCCCAGAAGTTGATTGAGAGCATGCCCAGTCGAATTGCAGAGGTCCTTTGCATAAATGTCATGTAATTGTCGATAAAAGCCTTTGAAACGTATGAAGTGCGTTGTAAAGGGGGGATATTAATCACCAATATTTATGCAAATATCGATAATTAATATTCATAAATGGGAGGAGCCGTCTAGTGATAACTCCGCCTATTTATGCCTTTATATAACAACAATACCTTCGCTATGCTTTACACTAGTCACTTATGCTAACTGCATGCGCCTTACTAACTAACTATCGCCAATAACTACACGTTACACAGATAGTTACAAATATAACGGTATTTATTAACAATACACTACGCAAAACACTAACAATACAGCACTAAATATACAGTCCTAAACTACACTACACATTCCCATATTCCACCCATAAACTAACTAGACAATTCACACATACAAGTAATTAACAATAACCCACCCGTCTGTACTCACTGTCCCTACGGGGTTACAAGAGGGTTAATTACAACACAGGGTAAAAGGTGTGTTTGCAGAGCAGAGGCATGCTCTACAGAGACACCCAAGGCAGGGAACCAGGGTAACCACCAGGGGTTAATCAGGGCCACCAGGGTAACAGAAAGGGGTTAATGATCAGGGAAGGAGTTTTGGGCAGGACAGGGGAACAGGGCACGGACATCAGGGGTACAAAGTGTCCGGGGGTGACCAGGGGAGAGATACCAGGGGTAATAGGGTTCCAGGGGTAATATCATCAGGGGAGGGATAAAGGGTTAATAAGGGGATCGTTGGTGGGATAGGGGTTTGGGATATAAGGGGGTGATATTTATGAACATCCAGGGGTCTGCTCCGGTAGGGCTATTCCAGAGCGCAGGACGCACTCTCCTGGGTCCGGTCCTTCAGGAGGGGGCGGCCAGGCACTACTGTCGAGCGCCGATCGCGCTCTCCTCTTAAATAGATATCGGGGTCCCGATCCTCTTCAGCGCCGCTTCTTCTGAAGGGGGGGTAAGGGCTGCAGGGGTCGGGTCCGGTCGGGCTCTTCTTCCGGAGCGCAGGACGCGCTCCTCTATAAAGGTGGGGGGCCCAGACCCTAACACTTCTGGAGCGCAGGACGCGCTCCTCTTTCAGGCGGGGGGGTCCGATCCTAGCCCAGAGTGTTGGGGCCGCCGGATATTTATCCACCGGCGGCCCGCACTCCCGCGCCACGCCGCCCACCAGGGGGCGCGCGCGCGCGCCCCTCATCCACGTGGGCCGGCGCAGTGATATGACGTCACTGCGCCGGCCCGCACATCGGGGACGCGCTGCACACCAGGCGGGAGAAGCCTTTGATCTCCCGCCTGTGGCACTCTGCATTCCGTCCAGCGAGATGTTAATTTCGCTGCTGGAATGCGCATAATAGAAGGAGGGGAGGCTTCTCCCCTTCTCCTATCATGTATAATTGTCTCCAGCGGCGCTAGCGACAATTATATCAAAGGGCTCAGATTCTGTTGAATCTGAGCTCTTTGCATCCATCAGGATGACCGGTCATTCTGATGCAATTAGCCAGATTGCATCGGCGTGAATGCTTGGGGGACATTCACACCGATGCATCTGGTTTCAGGTGTAGGAGGGGGGGGGGGGGGGAATATATATAATATACATGTGTATTGATGCTTGGGGCACATCCATACACATGTATACATTAATCATACATTCTAAGGGGGATTATAACTCACATAAGGGGCCACATTCATGTATATAAGGGGGCACCAGCCCCTACAATATAAGGGGGCACCAGCCCCTACATTATCAGGGGGCACCAGCCCCTACATTATCAGGGGGCACAAGCCCCTACATTATCAGGGGGCACAAGCCCCTACATTATCAGGGGACACATTTCCCACAGGGGCCAGCATGAGCCCCTGGGGATCACCATGGGCAGACGTGCGCAGATGCTGGGCACATCTGCGCACATCGTCCCATGATGCTATGTCTAATGTATGCACATATATACCATACATGCCCGCACGTGTTTGCAGGCATGCATGGATATATATGCATACATCTCAACCGTTCCTCAACATGCGTGTAATTATATTTCACTACATCACAGAAACGACTGAAACAAAGATCTAAAAGCAGTTTTTCAGCAAACTTTGTGAAAACTGATATTTGTGTCATTCTCAAAACTTTTGGCCACGACTGTACACATCTATGAATAAAGGACGATTATACTAATCGATCAAGGAGGCCCTATAGAGCAGGGATCAGCAACCTTCGGCACTCCAGCTGTTGTGAAACTACAATTCCCAGCATGCTCCATTCATTTCTATGAGAGTTCTGAGAAGAGCAGAGCAAGTATGCATGCTGGGAGTTGTAGTTTCACAACACCTGGAGTGCCGGAGGTTGCCTACCCCTGCTATAGAGTGACAAAAGTAATGCACCTTACAGGCATTAATAAACAAATATAAGGTTGCCATCAGCAACCAGGAATAAGAAAAAATAGCCCATTCCATACTCCACTGCACTCTGACAATTTTAACAATGGGTTTTCTTGTTGTGTGTATGTTTTAAATGAACTAAATAAAGATAAGATTTTATTATTATTAGTTAGACACCCCTAAAGGTATTGTTGGTCCCACAGACCGTATATAAATTGAAAATTATATCCCGAGGGTCTATAAAAGGGACTTAGATTATCTTCTTGGGTCTCAGTCTGTCTCAATCCCCTCTGAGGAGGAGGCCATGCAGCTGGGTTTGCTTGCCTCTGATAGTAGAGGATTCAGCTCTCAGAGGAGGGTTTGTTTCTGTTGTGGGGGTATAAATCATTTGGCTAAGGTTTGCCCCTCTAGGAGATTCATGGCGTTTTCTGAAGGTAATAAAAACCAAAACAAAAAAAACCCTCTAAAACCTTTCCATTTGCTACTATTGGCAAGGTTGATGCGGAAATTGAAGGTTTGCCGTTTGCTTGTAGTTCCCGTTTTTCTCCTACCTGCCAGGGTGGCGCTAGACAGCAAGAACATTGTTTGTGAGATTTTTGCAGATAGTGGAGCAGCTGTTAATCTCATTGATAATCAATTTGCTATAACGCATGGTTTCCAGGTGTGCACTTTGGAAAAGGATATACCTGTTTTTGCTATCGATTCCGCTCCACTTTCTCAAAGATCGTTAAAGGGCATAGTTCACGATATCCGTTTGACTGTAGGTGACGCTCATGTTGAGGATATGTCATGTTTCGTCTTAAGCGGATTACCTACTCCTCTAGTGTTGGGCCTACCCTGGCTCACTAAACATAACCCCACCATTGATTGGAAAGCAAGGCAAATAAATGGTTGGAGTGAGTTTTGCAGAGAGAATTGCCTCACGGCGTCTCTTTCAGAGGTTTCTACCAAGACTGTGCCATCTTTTCTCTCAGAATTTTCGAATGTGTTTTCCGAGAGTGGTGTCCAGGGGTTGCCCCCTCATCGGGAGTACGACTGCCCTATTAATATCATCCCAGGCGCCAAGCTGCCAAAATCGCGACTATACAATCTCTCCCAACCTGAAAGAGTCGCTATGCGTACTTATATCTCTGAGAGCCTGAGAAAGGGACACATCCGACCCTCGAAGTCACCTGTTGCCGCTGTTTTTTTTTTGTTAAGAAAAAAGATGCTTCTTTAAGACCTTGTCTGGATTTCAGGGAGCTGAACCGTATCACGATTCGTGACCCATATCCGCTTCCTTTGATCCCGGACCTGTTTAACCAGATTGTTGGGGCTAAAGTTTTTTCTAAGTTGGATTTAAGAGGGGCATACAACCTAGTCAGGGTCAGGGAAGGGCACGAATGGAAGACGGCCTTCAATACCCCTGAGGGTCATTTCGAGAATTTGGTTATGCCCTTTGGTTTGATGAATGCTTCGGCCGTCTTCCAACATTTTGTGAACAGCATTTTTTATCATTTAATGGGGAAATTTGTACTGATGTATCTAGATGATATTTTGATTTTTTTCTCCTGATTTCAAGACTCATCGGGACCACCTATGTCAAGTCTTGCTGATTCTGCGGGAGAATAAATTATACGCTAAACTGGAAAAATGTGTGTTTGCGCTTCCGGAGATTCAATTTTTTGGTTTTCTTCTCTCCGCTTCTGGTTTTCGGATGGACCCTGAGAAGGTCCGCGCTGTGCTTGATTGGGAGCTTTCTGAGAATCAGAAGGCGCTGATGCGGTATTTGGGTTTTGCCAATTATTACAGAAAGTTCATTTTGAATTATTCCTCTGTTGTTAAGCCACTCACTGATATGACTAAAAAGGGGGTGGATTTTTCCTTGTGGTTGTTAGAAAAGGCTTTAAGCCTTTTCTAGTACTAAAGAGAGTTTTGCTTCCGCTCCCATTTTGGTACAACCTGATGTCTCTCTACCTTTTATTGTTGAGGTGGATGCTTCTGAGGTGGGTGTGGGTGCGGTCTTACCTCAGGGTCCCTCTCCTGCCAAATGGCGACCGTGTGCCTTTTTCTCAAGGAAACTATCCTCTGCAGAGAGAAATTACGATGTGGGAGATAGGGAGTTGTTGGCCATCAAATTAGCTTTTGAGGAATGGCACCATTGGTTAGAGGGAGCCAGACACCCTATTACCGTGTTTACCGACCATAAGAATCTGGTCTACTTGGAATCGGCCAAGCGTCTGAACCCGAGGCCAGATGGCCAGATGGCCTTTGTTCTTTTCTAGGTTTAATTTTGTTGTTACGTTACGCCCTGGGGTTAAAAATGTGAAGGCGGATGCCCTGTCACGTTGTTTTCCGGGAGGGGGGAACTTTGAACACCCGGGTCCCATTTTGGCTGAAGGGGTGGTCGTTTCTGCTCTTTATCCTGATTTGGAGGCAGAGGTTCAGGCAGCCCAGGCAGAGGCTCCTGATCTTTGTCCTCCTGGGAGGTTGTTTGTGCCTCTCGCTTTACGCCACAAGGTTTTTAAGGAGCACCACGATACTGTCCTTGCTGGGCACCCGGGGAGTAGAGCCACAGTGGATCTCATTGCTCAGAGATTCTGGTGGCCGGCTCTTCGTAAGACGGTTGAGGGTTTTGTGGCAGCCTGCGAGACCTGCGCTTGTGCCAAGGTCCCTCATTCACGGCCATCGGGTTCTCTCTTCCGTTACCCATTCCTTCCCGTCCTTGGACGCATCTGTCCATGGACTTCATTACGGACCTGCCTCGTTCCTCGGGGAAGACTGTGATTCTGGTGGTAGAAGACCGTTTTAGCAAAATGGCACATTTCATTCCCTTTCCTGGGTTACCCAATGCTAAGACGCTGGCACAAGCGTTTGTTGATCATATTGTTAAATTGCATGGCATTCCTTCAGACATCGTTTCTGATAGGGGCACGCAATTTGTTTCCAGGTTCTGGAAGGCCTTCTGTTCTCGCTTGGGGTTTCGGTTGTCGTTCTCTTCTGCTTTTCACCCGCAGTCGAATGGTCAGACCGAACGCGTCAATCAGAATCTGGAGACATATCTGCGCTGTTTTGTGGCGGAGAATCAGGAGGATTGGTATTCTTTTTTTGTCCCTTGCTGAGTTTGCTTTAACCCCTTAAGGACTTGGCCATTTTTTGCAAATCTGACCAGTGTCACTTTAAGTGCTGATAACTATAAAACGCTTTGACTTACCCAGGCCGTTCTGAGATTGTCTTTTCGTCACATATTGTACTTCATGACACTGCTAAAATTGGGTCAAAAAAGTTAATTTTTTTGCATAAAAAAATACCATATTTACCAAAAATTTTGAAAAATTTGCAAATTTCAAAGTTTCAGTTTCTCTACTTCTGTAATACATAGTAATACTCCCAAAAATTGTGATGACTTTACATTCCCCATATGTCTACTTCATGTTTGTAGCATTTTGGGAATGATATTAAATTTTTTGGGGATGTTACAAGTAGGGATCGACCGATTATCGGTTTGGCCGATATTATCGGCCGATATTGAGGATTTTGAACGTTATCGGTATCGGCATCTATTTTGCCGATATACCGATAAAGTATGGGGAACACAGATCGCGCTGCTCTCAGCGCTCTCTGTGTTCCCTCCGCAGCACAGGGGAGAAGGAAGCAGTGTCTCCTCCCCCTGTGCTGCTGCTGCCGCTGCCGCCAATGAGGGGATAGAACATAAGAGGAGGGGAGGGGCTGTGGCCGCTGCGCCACCAATGAAGATAAGCCTTTCATTCATTCATATACAGGAGGCGGGAGCTGGCTGCAGAATCACATAGCCGGCTCCCGACCTCTATGAGCAATAGCTGCGGTCCGCGGTAGTTAACTCCTCAGGTGCCGCGGATCGCAGCTACTGCTGATAGAGGTCGGGAGCCGGCTATGTGATTCTGCAGCCAGCTCCCGCCTCCTGTATATGAATGATCGAGAGACTTATCTTCATTGGTGGCGCAGTGCGCCCCCCCAAGTCCCCCAGTATTAATCATTGGTGGCGCAGTGCGCCCCCCACCCCCATCCCAATCCCGGCCAATAGTAAAAACATTGGTGGCGCAGTGCGCCCCCCCCCCACCCAGTATTAATCATTGGTGGCAGTGGCCACAGGATCCCCTCTCCCCTGCTCCTCCGATCGGAGCCCCAGCTGTGTAAGCCTGGGGCTCCGATCGGTTACCATGGCAGCCAGGACGCTATTGAAGCCCTGGCTGCCATAGTCAGTAACCTTGCTGCTGTGTGCACAAAGCACAGAGCAGCAGGGACAGTGTGAGATCCTATTCACCCTGATAGAGATCTATCAGGGGGAATAGGACAAGGGTTCTAGTCCCTAAGGGGGCTAAAAGTTAGTAAAAAAAAAAACACAAAAATATTAAGTATAAATGAAAAAGATTTATAAAAAAAAAAAATACACATTAACAATAAACAAAAAAAATACACATTAACAATAAACATATTAATTTTCAGCAGATTTGTGTAGGAATTTTTTTTCTTCTCAAAAATGAAAATTCCCAGAATATCGGTATAAATTATCGGCTATCGGCCTGAAAGTTCACAAATTATCGGTATCGGTATCGGCCCTAAAAAATCAGTATCGGTCGATCCCTAGTTACAAGGCTTAGAAGTTTAGAAGCAAATTTTGAAATTTTTCAGAAATCTTTAAAATCCCACTTTTTATGGACCAGTTCAGGTTTGAAGTCACTTTGTGAGGCTTACATAATAGAAACCACCCAAAAATGACCCCATTCTAGAAACTACACCCCTCAGGGTTTTCAAAACTGTTTTTACAAACTTTGTTAACCCTTTAGGTCTTCCACAAGACTTCATGGCAAATGAACATAAATTTTAAGAATTTAGATTTTTTGAAATTTTTTCCAATATGATCAATTTTCTCCTGGAAAAAAACAAGGGTTAACTGCCAAATAAAACTCAAAATGGGTTGCCCTGACTTTTCCCTTCTGTCCCTGCCTAAAGGTGCCTCTCCCTCACTGACCCTAACCTACCTGGAGGGCGATGGGTGCAGGAGGGTGATGGATGCCGATTAGGGGGGACTCAGGAGCTGGTGCTGGACGGTGCTGCAGTGTGCTCATGCAGAACCGGAAGAGGAGGGGAGAGAGGAGCGCAGGAAGTTTGAATCTCACGCCTCTCTCCCCTGCACCAATCAGCACCCTGGACAGCAGCGTTCCGCACCAGGGTCAGCACCGCCTCTCCAAATCTTCGGACTGTGATTGGTGGTGTATAATCACACCACCGATCGCAGTCTTTTTCCAGTTCATCGGGTCACCGGAGACCCGAATGGACCAAAAACGCCGATACGGGGGGGTCAAATGCCCCCCCCCCCCAGCGTTGTTACAGGATGCCGGCTGAATGATTTTAGCCGGCATCCCGTTCCAATTAACCCCCACGGCGCCGGAATCACGATTTAAAGTTAGGACGTACCGGTACGCCCTGAGTCCTTAAGGACTCGGGAAATAGGGCGTACCGGTACGCCCTGCGTCCTTAAGGGGTTAAATAACCATCGCCAGGAGTCCTCTGATAAGTCACCATTTTTTGGTGCATATGGGTTTCATCCGCAGTTTGGGACATTCTCTGGAGAGGGGTCTTCTGGTTTACCTGATGAGGAGAGATTTTCCTCGTCTTTGTCATTTATTTGGCAAAAGATTCAGGGTAATCTGAAGAGGATGAGTGAGAGATATAAGCGTGTGGCGGATAAGAGACGTGTGCCTGGTCCGGACCTAAATGTTGGTGATCTGGTGTGGTTGTCTACAAAGAATATCAAACTGAAGGTTCCCTCCTGGAAGTTGGGTCCTAAGTTTATTGGGCCTTACAAGATCTTGTCCCTCATCAATCCCGTTGCCTTCCGTCTTGATCTTCCTCAGACTTGGAAGATCCATAATGTTTTTCACAAGTCCCTATTAAAACCTTATGTTCAACCCACTGTACCCTCCTCTTTGCCGCCTCCTTCGATTATTGTTGATGATAATCTTGAATTTCAGGTCTCTAGGATTGTGGATTCTCGCATTATCCGTGGTTCTCTTCAGTACCTCGTTCATTGGGAGGGTTATGGTCCTGAGGAGAGGATGTGGGTCCCAGTGGCGAACATTGAGGCCAATAGTCTCATCAGGGCTTTCCATAGGTCTCATCCTGAGAAGGTGGGCTCTGATTGTCCGGAGTCCACCTGTAGAGGGAGGGGTACTGTCACCACCAGTTCTGTGAGAAGATCTGGCAGATGTTTTTCTCTACCTCTTGTATGATGATCTTTGTTTTGGTTTCACTTTCTCATCTCCTTTCCTTCTGCCAGGTGTCACTTATTTCGACTAATCGTCTTCCTTTATAATCCCCCCATGCTGCCTCACTTTGCGGTTTATACTACTTCCTGGATGAGGTGTTCACTGCTGGAGGCTGCTTCTGCTGTTTGTACAGATAATTCTTTCACTTTATTGTGTTTCCTTTCTGGCTTGATTCTAGGTGACCCTGACACCATCTGTATTAAGTGCAGAGAGCCGGTGGTCGTGTCCTCTCACTATTATAGGGTTTTCAGGTGTCGCACAGTATTAGGTACGCGGGCATGCAATCTTCTACCATACAGACCCTTGTATGTGCATAGCAGTCAGGGAGAGCTCTTAGGGTTTTATAGGGCTCACCTATAAGCTCCTTAGTTTGGGATCAAGCCAGTCGCTCATTTATTTATATGTTCCAGCTATCTGCTAACTTCATTCGTGACATCATCTATTTATCCCCAGGAATGTCACTGTGATGAGGAGACATCCTCTGCGTCTGGAGGAAAGAAGGTTTCTACACAAACATAGAAAAGGATTCTTTACGGTAAGAGAAGTCAGACTATGGAACTCTCTGCCTGAGGAGGTGGTGATGGCGAGTTCACTAAAAGAGTTCAAGAGGGGCCTGGATGTATTTCTGGAGTGTAATAATATTATAGGTTATATTTACTAGAGATGGGTCGTTGATCCAGGGAGTTATTCAGATTGCCTGATTGGAGTCGGGAAGGTATTTTTTTCCCCTTCTGGATCAGCTTGCAGGAAAACAGGCTGAACTGGATGGACAGATGTCAGTTTTCGGTCTTATAAACTATGTTACTATGTTATAAGGGATAACAGCAAAAAAAAAAAAAACATCGCAATTTGAACACGGCAACACCCCATATGTAATCGTAAATTGCTGTTTGGGCACATGGCAGGGATCAGAAGAGAAGATACGCCATGTGGTTTTTGGAGGGAATATTTTGGTGGAATGGTTTATAGGCGCCATTTTGCAATTGATCAGCCTCTGGAGATCAGTACAGCCATTTTCTGACAACCATACATTTTATTTTTCTCTCAACAGAGCTTTATCATTGTTTCTATTTTAGGTTACATATAACATTATTTTTGATTACCTTCTATTTAGCTTTTTGGGAAGCAGGATAAAGAAAAGGTGACAACTCTGCCATTGCTTTTTGGGTTTTCTTACTGCGGTGAACAGCCCCAGAGCTGCTCGTACTAGTGTGGGCCACAGGGTCCCTGTCATGGGGGTCCCCTTGCTCCGCCTGGCGGCGTCTCCGCTGACTTGGGGGCTCATCATCATCACTAGATGATGAGGAGGACGTGGATGACAAGAGGAAAGTGGGGTCATGCTCGTCCTCACTGGGGCTCTCTGAGTCGGAGGCAAGCAGGGCGTATGCCTCCTCGGCCATGAACGTCTGGCGGGCCATAGGGGAGTGTGTGTGCGCGCTTGTGTGGAAAACTTTATTTAGCAGTGGGGTGGGCGATGCGCTAACAGTGGCCGGACTCTAATGACTCATTCACACATCAGTGTTTTGGTCAGTGATTTCCATCGGTGATTGTGAGTCAAAACCAGGATTGGATCCTCCAAAGACATAAGGTATAAGGGAAAAATCTGCACCTGTTCTGTGTTTACAGCTATACCTGGTTTTAGCTCACAATCACTGATGGAAATCACTGACCAAAACACTGACGTGTGAATAAGGCATAAGAGTGCCGGCCACAGTCAGCGTACGCACAAAAAAAACCAAAAAAACGCTTGTGCCCCAAAAAATGTGTGTGGGGGGGGGGGCAAGCTGCAGCACCCCTGGGGTGTTTAGGGTCACATAGCTGAGTGTGCTGTGGACCCCAGACACCCAATTAGTGTGATGTTGAAAAAAATAGCCTTTTTTTCCCCCTAAACACTCCCCTCCTAATCTAAGCTGTGGTGGCTCAGATGGGGGGTGCTGGGCACAGATCCACGAGGCTCCTCTCTCCATGGCTCCAGGACGCAGTGTGGAGGAGGAGGAGAGCAGAGCTGGGGGAAGTTTAACCCCTCCCAGGATCTAAGGATGGTGATTGGTGGTGTATTATCACACCACCGATCACCATCCTAGTCCGGGTTATCGGGTCACCGGAGACCCGAATAACCCAGAAACGCAGCAAACCGCAGGTCTGAATTGACCTGCGGTTTGCTGCGATGGCCGATACGGGGCGGTCACAGGACCCCCCCTCAGCATTGTCACAGAGTTATCTGCAGAATGATTTCAGCAGGCACTCTGTTCCGATCACTGCCCGTCGTGCGGCGGTGATCGGAAATACACAGGGCGTACAGGTACGCCCTGTGTCCTTATGTACTGGGACATCAGGGCGTACCTGTATGCCCTATGTCCCTAAGAGGTTAAATAACGGTGACATCCACAGCGCTTCCATAACAGTGACATCAACAGCGCCCCCATAACAGTGACATCCAAAGCGCCCCCATAACAGTGACATCCACAGCGCCCCCATAACAGTGACATCCACAGCGCCCCCATAACAATGACATCCACAGCTCCCCCATAACAGTGACATCCACAGCGCCCCCATAACAGTGACATCCACAGCACCCCCATAACAGTATCACTGTTATGGGGTCACTCTAGTTATTATCTACAGTGCCCCCATGTGCTATCCACAGTGCCCCCATGTGTCATCCAAAGTGTCCCCCATGTGCCATGCACAGCTCCCCAAATGACGCCCACAGCATAGCGATCAGCAACGCTTCAGGAGCGGTCACGTGACAGTGAAGAGTATAATAGGAAGGGCTGCGCTGTGGAGGCTAAGTATTGGTGTAATAACCTTCCCTCCACAGGTTATAAAGATGGACAATTTTCAAGTAGAGGCCGGAGAACCCCTTTAAGGCCTCTTTCACACTTGCGTTGTCCGGATCCGGCGTGTACTCCACTTGCCGGAATTACACGCCGGATCCGGAAAAACGCAAGTGTACTGAAAGCATTTGAAGACGGAACCGTCTTCCAAATGCGTTCAGTGTTACTATGGCACCCAGGACGCTATTAAAGTCCTGGTTGCCATAGTAGGAGCGGGGAGCGGGGGAGCAGTATACTTACAGTCCGTGCGGCTCCCGGGGCGCTCCAGAGTGACGTCAGAGCGCCCCATGCGCATGGATGACGTGATCCATGTGATCACATGATCCATGCGCTTGGGGCGCCCTGACGTCACTCTGGAGCGCCCGGGGAGCCGCACGGACGGTAAGTATACTGCTCCCCCGCTCCCCGCTACACTTTACCATGGCTGCCAGGACTTTAGCGTCCCGGGAGCCATGGTAACCATTCAGAAAAAGCTAAATGTCGGGTCCGGCAATGCGCCGAAACGACGTTTAGCTTAAGGCCGGATCCGGATCAATGCCTTTCAATGGGCATTAATTCCGGATCCGGCCTTGCGGCAAGTGTTCCGGATTTTTTGCCGGAGCAAAAAGCGCAGCATGCTGCGGTATTTTCTCCGGCCAAAAAACGTTCCGTTCCGGAACTGAAGACATCCTGATGCATCCTGATGCATCCTGAACGGATTTCTCTCCATTCAGAATGCATTAGGATAATCCTGATCAGGATTCTTCCGGCATAGAGCCCCGACGACGGAACTCTATGCCGGAAGACAAGAACGCAAGTGTGAAAGAGCCCTAACATTCGTAAAAAAATGTTTTAAAAATCTTCATTAAAAAAAACTACTATATTAGTGCCACCAGACAGATAATATAGGCACATCTAAATGTTTCTGTGACTTGGAGGAAGATAGTAACATAATCTGGACACAGTGCAATGAATGAATCTGATTGTAAAATGTCAAACTTTACTGCACCTGATTGTAACCGTCACCATCACAAAGAAAGCATGTGATTGCTGGAACTGGCTAGGCTTTGCAATTATTGCTTGCAGTTGTTCCACCATCTAATAATAACACGATAAGAACAGCACAAAAAACTGTACAGTTCATAATATTACAGTGAATGAAATCAGACCAAAGCCTTTCCTTGTTGCTGAAGTTGAGGTGTAGTCCATGATAATCATATGAATGTTGACCACATAACATTCATATGATTAAAGATGAAAGTCAGCATAAAAAGTTGAGGACAATTACTTAATTTACAGTTTGTTCTAGTAGTACAACATAAATAAATTATAAAAATTTGGTATTGCCACTACTGTTGAGCGAAGCATCCAAAGTGGAATTCAATCTGTAGTTTAGGAAAAATTGGATTTGCAACGAATCAGTATTTCCTTGCACTTTGTGGTAACAAATAGTTTTTTTCCTAAAATGGTGGCAAGTGAAAGTAAGAAGCCCTGGAATGCAAGATCCCCCGTAATGCTGTGCAGACAGCCAACCTGAAGCTAGCCAGCCTTTATGATGTCACAGCCCTTTAAAAGCCTTATCCAGCACGGTCTCTGCCATTTCACTGTGAGCATAGGGCGAGACAAGACAAGTGCTAGGAACCATGTTCAAGAAAGCTTTTAATTGTACAATATTGGATAGGGAGAGTGCAGGAAAAGTGTAGGGAGACCATAGGGAGAGTTTTCAGACACTGTAGGGAGAGCATGAGAGTATAGGGAGACTGCAGGGATCCATAGGAGACAGAGCATCAATCCTTATGGAGGGCACAGAGCTATCTAATTGAACAGTGTCCACCTTGTTTAATAGATAAGCAATTTAATTAAGCATTGATTATCAAATTGGGGTGAATAACCTGTCTTGTTCTACCATTATTGGGGTGTCCACCCCCCTCTTTAATAGATAAAGAATTCTATTATACCTTGATTCTCAAATTGGGGTGAATGACCTGTATAATTCTGCTGTTATTGGGGTGTCTACATTGTTTTAATAGATAAACAGTATTATTAGGCCTTGATTCTTAAATTGGGGTGAATAATCTGTCTTGTTCTACTGCTATTGGGGTGTCCATCTTGTTTAATACATAAGCAATTCTAGTAGGCCTTGATCTTCAAATTGGAATGAATAACCTGTCTTGTTCTATTGTTATTGGTAGAGGTGGGACGAATCCAATTTTCTCTGAATCCGAAAAGGTTCTCAAATCTATTGAATCTCGAATCCTATGAATCCTGTACATAAGAATTGTGTGAACGGTGTAAGAAACAAAATGATCCAAACACTTATGTGGGGGATCTGGGGATGGCACTGTTATAGGGGGGATCTGTGGATGGCACTGTTATGGGGGGGATCTGTGGATTGCACTGTTATGGGGGATCTCTGGATGGCACTGTGATGGGGAGGTCTGTGGTTGACACATATATAGCATCTTATGCTATGTGCCATCCACAGATTCCCCCCCCCCCCCATAACAGTGTCCCTGCAGTGTGAATGACACCCAATACAGGGGCTGGGGGCCGGCATCTGTATTAGGAATGACAGCGGGGACCGGTGCAGTCCCTGTATGCAAATGCACTGTCCCCGCTCACTGTAGTATAATCTTATGATCTAACCTGATTGTTAAGATCTAATAATCCATCTGTATTACTTACATTCGAACATTAAGTACCGTAGCAGAGAGGAGGGAGGAGGCAGGACAGGCGACCGGCGCGTCACTTACTGCGTCATGCCCCCGTGCCGCCTGCTTCATTCATAAAGTGGGCGGCACAGGCACGTGACGTAGTGAGTGACTCGCCGCCCGCCCGTCCTCCCGGCCTGCCTCCTCCCTCCTCTCTGCTACGGAACTTAATGTAATACAGATGGATTATTATATCTTAACAATGCAGGTTAGATCATAAGATTATACTACAGTGAGCGGAGTAGGTGCATTAGAATACAGGGACTGCACCGGTCCCCGCTGTCATGGATTCGTCGGATTCGAATTTAGTAAATGAGGTCCGGATTCGAGTCCACGAATCCCTCGAATCCAACAAGATTCGTGGATTTGACGGATTCATTGTCCCACCTCTAGTTATTGGGGTGTCCATTTTGACATTAAATAACCTATTTTACATATATAGTTAGAGTTACTGTACAGTATGTCCAACAGACAGTTACCAGGGCCCTTCAAAGGAACAGGCAATGGCAAAAATGTTGCCGTAGCCGGCAGAAGAAGGAGGGGGGTATCAGCAGCCTCAGGAACAGGCCAGAGCTGCCAGTGTCATCCAGCAGTCGAGTTAACGACCAATCCTGTTGTCCTTGAATGGTTGACTCGGTCTTCAACATCATCTCAACTGACATCAGACACACACAGCCAGGAGTCGATGGGTTCCTCTGCCACCACACTTAGTTGGTATGGCCAAGAATAAGTTCTGTGTATTCACCTGTCCTGAACCGGTCTCTTTCCTTTGCTGTTTCTTCTGCCAGGCAAGTAATATATACCGCCGGTTTTCTCTGCTCTGCTTTTCAGCGAGGACGAGCTTATTGAGGACAGTCAGCAGCTACTGGCCAGCCCAGATTTGGAGGAGAGGTCCACTGCTTACTCCTGTAAGCATACAAGTAGCAACAATGACAATCAAATGGGAGAAGGTGGATGATGAACTAGACGATCACAAGTGGGAGCCGGGTGAAATCATCAGTGGGTGAGGGTTGCAGCGTGGCCCTGAGCCAGCAGGGTGGCAGCAGTGTGAGATCTGGACCCAAATATGCCTGGAGTAGATCGTCTGCTACTCAGGAGCCTACCTGTCCGGAAACAACTAGTGGTGCATGGCTTCATAGAGGCAGCAGCAGGCAGTCTTCATGGAGTGGTGGGGGTAAAGTGTTATACTCGTCGGTGTGAGAATTTTTCATCAAGGACGTCAGTGTGGCGATATGTAGGATCTGTAAGCAGAAGGTGACAGGGCGCCAATGTTGGAACTACGTAGGGTTGCCACCCGTATGGGAATCACCCGGACAGTCCGGGTTTGTAATCCTGTGCCCGGGTACAAGCCTTTCTCAGACCCGGGCACAGCAATCTCTTTACTCTCCCGACTTCTGTAGCAGGTAGCCAATGAGCAGCAGTGCTGGTGGTGACGTCTAATCATGCTGCCAGCCCTGCGGTCCGGCACACAGCAGCCTGAAGACATCATAAGAAGACTCCTCCTCCCAGCCTGCTCCTGATCAGAGGAGCCGACATTGCAGTAAGAACCGCTGGTCACTGCCCCCCTTCCCCATGGCTAGCTGGTGCCCTGTTAACCCTTACCCTCTTATTTACACAGCTGCTGGTGTTTAAACAGCCAGAGCTGGTGTAAATGATGCAGCTATGTAGTCTGGACCGAGGTCGGAGGGGGAGGGTTGTCAGGAGAGGCAGTGTAACTAGCTGCAGGACTGCCCTTCCACTGCATGATGGAGCCCCAGGAATTCTGCATAAAAGTGAGTGCACATGTGATGTGTACTATGTGTCTGTATGTAATAACATGTGTGATGTGTAGTATGTGCCTGTATGTAATAACATGTGTGATGTGTACTATGTGCCTGTATGTAATAACATGTGTGATGTGTACTATGTGCCTGTATGTAATAACATGTGTGATGTGTACTATGTGTCTGTATGTAATAACATGTGTGATGTGTACTATGTGTCTGTATGTAATAACATGTGTGATGTGTAGTATGTGCCTGTATGTAATAACATGTGTGATGTGTACTATGTGCCTGTATGTAATAACATGTGTGATGTGTACTATGTGCCTGTATGTAATAACATGTGTGATGTGTACTATGTGCCTGTATGTAATAACATGTGTGATGTGTACTATGTGCCTGTATGTAATAACATGTGTGATGTGTACTATGTGTCTGTATGTAATAACATGTGTGATGTGTACTATGTGCCTGTATGTAATAACATGTGTGATGTGTACTATGTGCCTGTATGTAATAACATGTGTGATGTGTACTATGTGCCTGTATGTAATAACATGTGTGATGTGTACTATGTGCCTGTATGTAATAACATGTGTGATGTGTACTATGTGTCTGTATGTAATAACATGTGTGATGTGCAGTATGTGCATGTGTAACATCCTGAAGTATGTCACTAAACTTCTGTTTCACCGCTACAATAATGTCAGGTGTATATGTGTATTGTCACCTTGTGTAATCTAACACTGCATTACCATTATATGTATTTCCAGGCCTGTATTATGTATTTGCTGTAATTTCCTTGTACACCAGCAGGTGGCAGCAATATGTTTAGCAGTCCATAGCCAGTTTAGTATCCCTAGGCTGGAATAGTTCATTCCAGGCTAGCTCCCCCCTTTCTGAGGAGGAGTGGAATGTTCCCACATCCTGCCTCATGGGGAGGAAAAAAAGTTCTAGTTAGTGTGTACCAGCCCCCTGCTTGGGGAAGGCTGTGTTGGTAGGAGCCCCCAGAAACAGGGATCCCAACCTAGGATTCAGCCTCGGCTGAGGCCAAGGATCATTCTTCCCAGCCTGAGTCATCTACCTCAGCTGGTGACAAGCAAGCAGCACCTCCAAGACTACAGATCTCCAGGAAGAAGCCATCATACCCTGCGAGCAGTCCTGTGAGTACAGATCCAAAGACCAGGAGAAGCTAAATACCTCCTCAGCTAGTCAGGCCCATACCAAGCAGACTACAGACAGAGCAGAAGATAGATACCTGCCAGATTCACTAGGCATATGACAAGAAGCAGAATATATATAGATTCCTGCCACATATTGCCAATACCTGCTGGGACCCAAGACTATTGCTGTAACTTGTATGGATTCAAGCTGCCATTCAGTAAAGACGAGTTGGATTATATTTCCTGTCTGGATTGCATTCATTCCTCCATTACTCCTACTGACCACACTCAATTTTATTGCAAGTGAGCCAGGATCCAGGAGTCCAGCCGTACCAAGGTAGGAGACACCGTTGACACCACAATACCTACTATACAGAGACATTATCCCCCTCTGGCATTCCTCACCTGGTAAGTGAGTTATAACATCTTAAAGGGCCCTGCTACAGTACCTGCACAAGCTGCAATTGGCGTCACAAACTACTACACATATATCCTGACCCACTGCATAGCTGACCCACTGTACCAGTGTCCTGCTCATTGCACATGTAAGTATTTTCTTTTTTTTTTATTCCTGGAGAACCCCTATTAAACACCATGCTGGCTTCAGGATGAATGTTCCTAGTTTTATTTTAGTTGCAGCCTATGGAGAGCAGGGCCGGATTAAGAGCATCATGGGCCTGGTGCTGAAGATTTTAATGGGCCTTTTTATAGAAAATGAAAACGCAACGCAGAGCAATTTTTTATAACACAAATAAAGTGCATCTGTCATATGTTTTATGCATATGAAATCACCAGCATAGCTGAATAGATATATGTATTAGGTACTGCGCGACATATACCCCTTTAAGTCTCCTTGCCTGTTCGCCACTTTGAAGATCCGCAGTAAATAATACAGAAACTCATAGATTTTTTTGGAATACCTTATCCTAGATGTTCATCTGCGAGAGCTGTTCTCCTGCGTCTTTCTGGTTTTTTCTTTTTTCTTTTCTTTTAAGTGCCGTTCAGGATGAGGAAAGGTGTAGGGGGCTGGACCCTAGTAGTTGTTTGTGATTTTTTATAAAATACAGAGCTTGCCCCAGCCGGTGGCACAGCTTGTGGTTTAAAAGGAGCCGCTTGTTCGCGCTCGCACGGAGCGCTGCGTGACGTCACGGCAGTAGCTACGGTGGACCAGGAAGACCAAAGTTACTCCAACGCGTTTCGATTAGTTCGCTAATCTTCGTCAGTTGGAGTAACTTTGGTCCTCCTGGTTCACCGTAGCTACTGCCGTGACGTCACGCAGCGCTCCGTGCGAGCGCGAACAAGCGGCTCCTTTTAAACCACGAGCTGTGCCACTGGCCGGGGCAAGCTCTGTATTTTATAAAAAATCACAAACTACTAGGGTCCAGCCCCCTACACCTTTCCTCATCCTGAACGGCACTTAAAAGAAAAGAAAAAACCAGAAAGACGCAGGAGAACAGCTCTCGCAGATGAACATCTAGGATAAGGTATTCCAAAAAAATCTGTGAGTTTCTGTATTATTTACTGTGGACCTTCAAAGTGGCGAACAGGCAAGGAGACTTAAAGGGGTATATGTCGCGCAGTACCTAATACATATATTACATACATAATTTACTTGATTTTCAACGGTGGCGATACCGTTGCGGTACCGCTGCGTCAGTCTATTTCAGTGCAAGCACCGGTGTATCACTAGTGTTTTATCTTCATAGCTGAATAGATGTTGATGTATTGATACCTTGCATACCTTTTTAAGTAAAACACTTATGGGGGCCCAGAGTGTCAAAAGAGGTGTGGTAGGGGGTCCTCTGTGTCCTCCAGACCGTAATACCTCTCCCGTGTGAAGTCATGCCCGCTCCTTTGGTTGACACCAACGGCTCACTTGACAGCGACGTGTTGAGATCCTGCGCATGTGCCATGAATGGGGATTGCGGTACACAAATGTGGAGTCTGTAGGAACCTGAGACTGTGAATGCACCGCAATCCCCATTCACAGCGCATACGGGATGTGTGTGTGTCAAAGAAGATGCAGGCATGAACTCACAGGGCAAAAACAATGGTGCTTATAGAACAGACTACACAGTGTAGCGGTATACTGTATATTGTGTGGCACAGTGTAGAGGTATACTGTACATTGTGTGGCACAGTGGATGCTATATGTGTATAACAAACATATTTCACATGAAAACTTACAATTACTTGGCTTGGCCCTTGGGGATCTCGGACGCCACTTCCACACTTTGGCCAGGGGCTCGGCGGAGCTGATGTTGTGTTTTATCCTAATGAGAAAGATTTCATAATAAGGATTTGGTGAAGGGACAGAGGGATAACAGAGCAGGGAGAGGCTGGTGCTGCTACTAGGGGGTCATACCATGGGGGAGTGATAAAGCCCACCATAATGCCCCCCCCCCCAAATAGTAATAATTCTCCTTATAATAGACAGTGCAAAAAATACCCCCTTGTAATGCCCCCAGTTGAGCTAATGTCCCCATAGTGCCCCCATAATGTGACAGTATAAAATACCCCTTCTTAGTGCCCCCGTAGATGACCCCATGGTACTACTCTCCCCAACAGTACCCACCATAATGTGCCCCAGTATAAAATGCTACTGTACAGAGCCCCCCATAAAAAATACCCCTTCTTTGTGGCCTCAGTAGATGCCCCTATAGTGCCCACCAAAATGTGCCAATAAAAAGTGACCCCAGTAATGTGCCAGTGAAAAGTGCCCCAATAATGTGCCAGTAATAAGTGCCCCCATAGATGCCCCCCAATAATGTGCCAGTAAAATGTGCCCCCATAGATGCCCCCATCATGTGCCAGTAACAAGAGTGCCCCCCATCCATCATGTGCCAGTAACAAGAGCCCCCCCTATGCCCCATCATGTGCCAGTAACAAGAGACCCCCCCATGCTCCATCATGTGCCAGTAACAAGAGGCCCCCCATGCCCCATCATGTGCCAGTAACAGGAGGGCCCCCCATCATGTGCCAGTAACAGGAGGGCCCCCCCATCATGTGCCAGTAACAAGAGGGCCCCCCTATACCCCATCATGTGCCAGTAACAAGAGCCCCCCCCCATGCCCCATCATGTTCCAGTAACAGGAGGCCCCCCCCCCATCATGTGCCAGTATAACAAGAGGGCCCCCCATGCCCCCATCATGTGCCAGTAACAGGAGGGCCCCCCCATCATGTGCCAGTATAACAAGAGAGCCCCCCCATGCCCCCATCATGTGCCAGTAGCAGGAGAGCCCCCCATCATGTGCCAGTATAACAAGAGGGCCCCCCATGCCCCCATCATGTGCCAGTAAAAGTATTTATAAAAATAAAAAAAACTTATACTTATCTCAGCGATGCACAATGACGTCTGCGCCGGCCTCTGATAGGCTGCAGGCACTAGGCCGGCAGCCTATCAGAGACACAGGGGAGGGACAGATGGAGATGAGCGCTTCCACAATAGAAGCGCTCATCTCCCTGTGCCGGCGCCCCGCACCGCACACAAGTTTTCAAGAGGGACAACAGGGTCCAGGGCCGGGCCGACCGGCAATTGCGGGCTGCTGCTTGATGTGTTGGCAGCACTGCTGGGCCTATTTTCACTCAGGGGCCTGGAGCTGCAGCTCCATCAGCCCCTATGTTAATCCGGCCCTGTCTAATACTAACTATATGGATTATATATTTCAGCTAACTATCTCTATAACCTACACTACACCCTGCACTGGACCAGCTACACAATTCCCTATTACTATCTAACACTAACTATCTGGATTATATATCTCAGCTAACTATCTCTATAACCTACACTACACCCTGCACTGGACCAGCTACACAATTCCCTATTACTATCTAACACTAACTACACTGCGTGCAGAATTATTAGGCAAATGAGTATTTTGACCACATCATCCTCTTTATGCATGTTGTCTTACTCCAAGCTGTATAGGCTCGAAAGCCTACTACCAATTAAGCATATTAGGTGATGTGCATCTCTGTAATGAGAAGGGGTGTGGTCTAATGACATCAACACCCTATATTAGGTGTGCATAATTATTAGGCAACTTCCTTTCCTTTGGCAAAATGGGTCAAAAGAAGGACTTGACAGGCTCAGAAAAGTCAAAAATAGTGAGATATCTTGCAGAGGGATGCAGCACTCTTAAAATTGCAAAGCTTCTGAAGCGTGATCATTGAACAATCAAGCGTTTCATTCAAAATAGTCAACAGGGTCGCAAGAAGCGTGTGGAAAAACCAAGGCGCAAAATAACTGCCCATGAACTGAGAAAAGTCAAGCGTGCAGCTGCCAAGATGCCACTTGACACCAGTTTGGCCATATTTCAGAGCTGCAACATCACTGGAGTGCCCAAAAGCACAAGGTGTGCAATACTCAGAGACATGGCCAAGGTAAGAAAGGCTGAAAGACGACCACCACTGAACAAGACACACAAGCTGAAACGTCAAGACTGGGCCAAGAAATATCGCAAGACTGATTTTTCTAAGGTTTTATGGACTGATGAAATGAGAGTGAGTCTTGATGGGCCAGATGGATGGGCCCGTGGCTGGATTGGTAAAGGGCAGAGAGCTCCAGTCCGACTCAGACACCAGCAAGGTGGAGGTGGAGTACTGGTTTGGGCTGGTATCATCAAAGATGAGCTTGTGGGGCCTTTTCGGGTTGAGGATGGAGTCAAGCTCAACTCCCAGTCCTACTGCCAGTTTCTGGAAGACACCTTCTTCAAGCAGTGGTACAGGAAGAAGTCTGCATCCTTCAAGAAAAACATGATTTTCATGCAGGACAATGCTCCATCACACGCGTCCAAGTACTCCACAGCGTGGCTGGCAAGAAAGGGTATAAAAGAAGAAAATCTAATGACATGGCCTCCTTGTTCACCTGATCTGAACCCCATTGAGAACCTGTGGTCCATCATCAAATGTGAGATTTACAAGGAGGGAAAACAGTACAACCTCTCTGAACAGTGTCTAGGAGGCTGTGGTTGCTGCTACACGCAATGTTGATGGTGAACAGATCAAAACACTGACAGAATCCATGGATGGCAGGCTTTTGAGTGTCCTTGCAAAGAAAGGTGGCTATATAGGTCACTGATTTATTTTTGTTTTGTTTTTGAATGTCAGAAATGTATATTTGTGAATGTTGAGATGTTATATTGGTTTCACTGGTAAAAATAAATAATTGAAATGGGTATATATTTGTTTTTTGTTAAGTTGCCTAATAATTATGCACAGTAATAGTCACCTGCACACACAGATATCCCCCTAAAATATCTAAAACTAAAAACAAACTAAAAACTACTTCCAAAAATATTCAGCTTTGATATTAATGAGTTTTTTGAGTTCATTGAGAACATGGTTGTTGTTCAATAATAAAATTAATCCTCAAAAATACAACTTGCCTAATAATTCTGCACTCCCTGTATATGGATTATATATCTCAGCTAACTATCTCTATAACCTACACTACACCCTGCACTGGACCAGCTACACAATTCCCTATTACTATCTAACACTAACTATATGGATTATATATCTCAGCTAACTACCTCTATAACCTACATTACACCCTGCACTGGACCAGCTACACAATTCCCTATTACTATCTAACACTAACTATCTGGATTATATATTTTAGCTAACTATCTCTATAACCTACACTACACCCTGCACTGGACCAGCTGCACAATTCCCTATTACTATCTAACACTAACTATATGGATTATATATCTCAGCTAACTACCTCTATAACCTACACTACACCCTGCACTGGACCAGCTACACAATTCCCTATTACTATCTAACACTAACTATCTGGATTATATATCTCAGCTAACTATCTCTATAACCTACACTACACCCTGCACTGGACCAGCTACACAATTCCCTATTACTATCTAACACTAACTATCTGGATTATATATCTCAGCTAACTATCTCTATAACCTACACTACACCCTGCACTGGACCAGCTACACAATTCCCTATTACTATCTAACACTAACTATATGGATTATATATCTCAGCTAACTATCTCTATAACCTACACTACCCCTGCACTGGACCAGCTACACAATTCCCTATTACTATCTAACACTAACTATATGTATTATATCTCAGCTAACTATCTCTATAACCTACACTACACCCTGTACTGGACCAGCTACACAATTCCCTATTACTATCTAACACTAACTATCTGGATTATATATCTCAGCTAACTATCTCTATAACCTACACTACACCCTGCACTGGACCAGCTACACAATTCCCTATTACTATCTAACACTAACTATATGGATTATATATCTCAGCTAACTATCTCTATAACCTACACTATACCCTGCACTGGACCCTATCAGCTATTCAGCTACACAATTCCCTATTACTATCTAACACTAACTATATGGATTATATATCTCAGCTAACTATCTCTATAACCTACATTACACCCTGCACTGGACCAGCTACACAATTCCCTATTACTATCTAACACTAACTATATGGATTATATATCTCAGCTAACTATCTCTATAACCTACACTGCACCCTGCACTGGACCAGCTACACAATTCCCTATTACTATCTAACACTAACTATATGGATTATATATCTCAGCTATCTCTATAACCTACACTACACCCTGCACTGGACCAGCTACACAATTCCCTATTACTATCTAACACTAACTATATGGATTATATATTTCAGCTAACTATCTCTATAACCTACACTACACCCTGCACTGGACCAGCTACACAATTCCCTATTACTATCTAACACTAACTATATGGATTATATATCTCAGCTAACTATCTCTATAACCTACACTACACCCTGTACTGGACCAGCTACACAATTCCCTATTACTATCTAACACTAACTATATGGATTATATATCTCAGCTAACTATCTCTATAACCTACACTACACCCTGCACTGGACCATCTACACAATTCCCTATTACTATCTAACACTAACTATCTGGATTATTTATCTCAGCTAACTATCTCTATAACCTACACTACACCCTGCACTGGACCAGCTACACAATTCCCTATTACTATCTAACACTAACTATATGGATTATATATCTCAGCTAACTATCTCTATAACCTACACTACACCCTGCACTGGACCAGCTACACAATTCACTATTACTATCTAACACTAACTATATGGATTATATATCTCAGCTAACTATCTCTATAACCTACACTACACCCTGCACTGGACCAGCTACACAATTCCCTATTACTATCTAACACTAACTATATGGATTATATATCTCAGCTAACTATCTCTATAACCTACACTACACCCTGCACTGGACCAGCTACACAATTCCCTATTACTATCTAACACTAACTATATGGATTATATATCTCAGCTAACTATCTCTATAACCTACACTACACCCTGCACTGGACCAGCTACACAATTCCCTATTACTATCTAACACTAACTATAGGGATTATATATCTCAGCTAACTATCTCTATAACCTACACTACACCCTGCACTGGGCCAGCTACACAATTCCCTATTACTATTTAACACTAACTATATGGATTATATATCTTACTAACTATCTCTATAACCTACACTACACCCTGCACTGGACCAGCTACACAATTCCCTATTACTATCTAACACTATCTATATGGATTATATATCTCAGCTAACTATCTCTATAACCTACACTACACCCTGCACTGGGCCAGCTACACAATTCCCTATTACTATCTAACACTAACTATATGGATTATATATCTTACTAACTATCTCTATAACCTACACTACACCCTGCACTGGACCAGCTACACAATTCCCTATTACTATCTAACACTAACTATCTGGATTATATATCTCAGCTAACTATCTCTATAACCTACACTACACCCTGCACAGGACCCTATCATCTATTCAGCTACACAATTCCCTATTACTATCTAACACTAACGATCTGGATTATATATCTCAGCTAACTATCTCTATAACCTACACTAGACCCTGTACTGGACCAGCTACACAATTCCCTATTACTATCTAACACTAACTATATGGATTATATATCTCAGCTAACTATCTCTATAACCTACACTACACCCTGCACTGGACCAGCTACACAATTCCCTATTACTATCTAACACTAACTATATGGATTATATATCTCAGCTAACTATCTCTATAACCTACACTACACCCTGCACTGGACCAGCTACACAATTCCCTATTACTATCTAACACTAACTATATGGATTATATATCTCAGCTATCTCTATAACCTACACTACACCCTGCACTGGACCAGCTACACAATTCCCTATTACTATCTAACACTAACTATATGGATTATATATCTCAGCTATCTCTATAACCTACACTACACCCTGCACTGGACCAGCTACACAATTCCCTATTACTATCTAACACTAACTATATGGATTATATATTTCAGCTAACTATCTCTATAACCTACACTACACCCTGCACTGGACCAGCTACACAATTCCCTATTACTATCTAACACTAACTATATGGATTATATATCTCAGCTAACTATCTCTATAACCTACACTACACCCTGTACTGGACCAGCTACACAATTCCCTATTACTATCTAACACTAACTATATGGATTATATATCTCAGCTAACTATCTCTATAACCTACACTACACCCTGCACTGGACCATCTACACAATTCCCTATTACTATCTAACACTAACTATATGGATTATATATCTCAGCTATCTCTATAACCTACACTACACCCTGCACTGGACCAGCTACACAATTCCCTATTACTATCTAACACTAACTATATGGATTATATATTTCAGCTAACTATCTCTATAACCTACACTACACCCTGCACTGGACCAGCTACACAATTCCCTATTACTATCTAACACTAACTATCTGGATTATTTATCTCAGCTAACTATCTCTATAACCTACACTACACCCTGCACTGGACCAGCTACACAATTCCCTATTACTATCTAACACTAACTATATGGATTATATATCTCAGCTAACTATCTCTATAACCTACACTACACCCTGCACTGGACCAGCTACACAATTCCCTATTACTATCTAACACTAACTATATGGATTATATATCTCAGCTAACTATCTCTATAACCTACACTACACCCTGCACTGGACCAGCTACACAATTCCCTATTACTATCTAACACTAACTATATGGATTATATATCTCAGCTAACTATCTCTATAACCTACACTACACCCTGCACTGGACCAGCTACACAATTCCCTATTACTATCTAACACTAACTATATGGATTATATATCTCAGCTAACTATCTCTATAACCTACACTACACCCTGCACTGGACCAGCTACACAATTCCCTATTACTATCTAACACTAACTATATGGATTATATATCTCAGCTAACTATCTCTATAACCTACACTACACCCTGCACTGGACCAGCTACACAATTCGCTATTACTATCTAACACTAACTATATGGATTATATATCTCAGCTAACTATCTCTATAACCTACACTACACCCTGCACTGGACCAGCTACACAATTCCCTATTACTATCTAACACTAACTATATGGATTATATATCTCAGCTAACTATCTCTATAACCTACACTACACCCTGCACTGGGCCAGCTACACAATTCCCTATTACTATTTAACACTAACTATATGGATTATATATCTTACTAACTATCTCTATAACCTACACTACACCCTGCACTGGACCAGCTACACAATTCCCTATTACTATCTAACACTATCTATATGGATTATATATCTCAGCTAACTATCTCTATAACCTACACTACACCCTGCACTGGGCCAGCTACACAATTCCCTATTACTATCTAACACTAACTATATGGATTATATATCTTACTAACTATCTCTATAACCTACACTACACCCTGCACTGGACCAGCTACACAATTCCCTATTACTATCTAACACTAACTATCTGGATTATATATCTCAGCTAACTATCTCTATAACCTACACTACACCCTGCACTGGACCAGCTACACAATTCCCTATTACTATCTAACACTAACTATATGGATTATATATTTCAGCTAACTATCTCTATAACCTACACTACACCCTGCACTGGACCAGCTACACAATTCCCTATTACTATCTAACACTAACTATCTGGATTATTTATCTCAGCTAACTATCTCTATAACCTACACTACACCCTGCACTGGACCAGCTACACAATTCCCTATTACTATCTAACACTAACTATATGGATTATATATCTCAGCTAACTATCTCTATAACCTACACTACACCCTGCACTGGACCAGCTACACAATTCCCTATTACTATCTAACACTAACTATCTGGATTATATATCTCAGCTAACTATCTCTATAACCTACACTACACCCTGCACAGGACCCTATCATCTATTCAGCTACACAATTCCCTATTACTATCTAACACTAACGATCTGGATTATATATCTCAGCTAACTATCTCTATAACCTACACTACACCCTGTACTGGACCAGCTACACAATTCCCTATTACTATCTAACACTAACTATATGGATTATATATCTCAGCTAACTATCTCTATAACCTACACTACATCCAGCACTGGACCAGCTACACAATTCCCTATTACTATCTAACACTAACTATATGGATTATATATCTCAGCTAACTATCTCTATAACCTACACTACACCCTGTACTGGACCAGCCACACAATTCCCTATTACTATCTAACACTAACTATATGGATTATATATCTCAGCTATCTCTATAACCTACACTACACCCTGCACTGGACCAGCTACACAATTCCCTATTACTATCTAACACTAACTATATGGATTATATATCTCAGCTAACTATCTCTATAACCTACACTACACCCTGCACTGGACCATCTACACAATTCCCTATTACTATCTAACACTAACTATATGGATTATATATCTCAGCTAACTATCTCTATAACCTACACTACACCCTGCACTGGACCAGCTACACAATTCCCTATTACTATCTAACACTAACTATATGGATTATATATCTCAGCTAACTATCTCTATAACCTACACTACACCCTGCACTGGACCAGCTACACAATTCCCTATTACTATCTAACACTAACTATATGGATTATATATCTCAGCTAACTATCTCTATAACCTACACTACACCCTGCACTGGACCAGCTACACAATTCGCTATTACTATCTAACACTAACTATATGGATTATATATCTCAGCTAACTATCTCTATAACCTACACTACACCCTGCACTGGACCAGCTACACAATTCCCTATTACTATCTAACACTAACTATATGGATTATATATCTCAGCTAACTATCTCTATAACCTACACTACACCCTGCACTGGGCCAGCTACACAATTCCCTATTACTATTTAACACTAACTATATGGATTATATATCTTACTAACTATCTCTATAACCTACACTACACCCTGCACTGGACCAGCTACACAATTCCCTATTACTATCTAACACTATCTATATGGATTATATATCTCAGCTAACTATCTCTATAACCTACACTACACCCTGCACTGGGCCAGCTACACAATTCCCTATTACTATCTAACACTAACTATATGGATTATATATCTTACTAACCATCTCTATAACCTACACTACACCCTGCACTGGACCAGCTACACAATTCCCTATTACTATCTAACACTAACTATCTGGATTATATATCTCAGCTAACTATCTCTATAACCTACACTACACCCTGCACTGGACCAGCTACACAATTCCCTATTACTATCTAACACTAACTATATGGATTATATATTTCAGCTAACTATCTCTATAACCTACACTACACCCTGCACTGGACCAGCTACACAATTCCCTATTACTATCTAACACTAACTATCTGGATTATTTATCTCAGCTAACTATCTCTATAACCTACACTACACCCTGCACTGGACCAGCTACACAATTCCCTATTACTATCTAACACTAACTATATGGATTATATATCTCAGCTAACTATCTCTATAACCTACACTACACCCTGCACTGGACCAGCTACACAATTCCCTATTACTATCTAACACTAACTATATGGATTATATATCTCAGCTAACTATCTCTATAACCTACACTACACCCTGTACTGGACCAGCCACACAATTCCCTATTACTATCTAACACTAACTATATGGATTATATATCTCAGCTAACTATCTCTATAACCTACACTACACCCTGCACTGGACCAGCTACACAATTCCCTATTACTATCTAACACTAACTATATGGATTATATATCTCAGCTAACTATCTCTATAACCTACACTACACCCTGCACTGGACCAGCTACACAATTCCCTATTACTATCTAACACTAACTATATGGATTATATATCTCAGCTAACTATCTCTATAACCTACACTACACCCTGCACTGGGCCAGCTACACAATTCCCTATTACTATCTAACACTAACTATCTGGATTATATATCTCAGCTAACTATCTCTATAACCTACACTACACCCTGCACAGGACCCTATCATCTATTCAGCTACACAATTCCCTATTACTATCTAACACTAACGATCTGGATTATATATCTCAGCTAACTATCTCTATAACCTACACTACACCCTGTACTGGACCAGCTACACAATTCCCTATTACTATCTAACACTAACTATATGGATTATATATCTCAGCTAACTATCTCTATAACCTACACTACATCCAGCACTGGACCAGCTACACAATTCCCTATTACTATCTAACACTAACTATATGGATTATATATCTCAGCTAACTATCTCTATAACCTACACTACACCCTGTACTGGACCAGCCACACAATTCCCTATTACTATCTAACACTAACTATATGGATTATATATCTCAGCTAACTATCTCTATAACCTACACTACACCCTGCACTGGACCAGCTACACAATTCCCTATTACTATCTAACACTAACTATATGGATTATATATCTCAGCTAACTATCTCTATAACCTACACTACACCCTGCACAGGACCCTATCATCTATTCAGCTACACAATTCCCTATTACTATCTAACACTAACGATCTGGATTATATATCTCAGCTAACTATCTCTATAACCTACACTACACCCTGTACTGGACCAGCTACACAATTCCCTATTACTATCTAACACTAACTATATGGATTATATATCTCAGCTAACTATCTCTATAACCTACACTACATCCAGCACTGGACCAGCTACACAATTCCCTATTACTATCTAACACTAACTATATGGATTATATATCTCAGCTAACTATCTCTATAACCTACACTACACCCTGTACTGGACCAGCCACACAATTCCCTATTACTATCTAACACTAACTATATGGATTATATATCTCAGCTAACTATCTCTATAACCTACACTACACCCTGCACTGGACCAGCTACACAATTCCCTATTACTATCTAACACTAACTATATGGATTATATATCTCAGCTAACTATCTCTATAACCTACACTACACCCTGCACTGGACCAGCTACACAATTCCCTATTACTATCTAACACTAACTATATGGATTATATATCTCAGCTAACTATCTCTATAACTTACACTACACCCTGCACTGGACCAGCTACACAATTCCCTATTACTATCTAACACTAACTATCTGGAATATTTATATGCGATTTTGAATGTAATATGAAAAAGCCCAGCACAGTATTTAAGCTCCTCTCTCTCTCTCACATGAAACTACACAAAATGGCTGCTTGGGAGTGTCCTAATTTATATAGTGAAGGGGTAGGTAACTTTTCTATTGGTTTCTAGGGATGTTGCTAAGCTGTGACAAAGCCTTCTCATTGGCCCACAAGCTAGAAGAAGGGAGGGATGTGTACATGTGTACTGTGTTAAAAAAAAAAAAAAAAGAATATTCGTCATTATGAATATATAGCACTATATTCTAAATATTCGCGAATTCTCAAAGTGCTGATATTCGAGATAAAAATTCATAATACGAAGTCGCGCTCAACACTACTCATTATTAGTTTTTTTGGTTTTATTCTCTTGCTATATCAAAAATGACCTGCAGATGTCAGTGATAAACCAGAAATAGTTTAAAGAAGTAACTCTAAAAGTGCAATTTGCAGCAAATCAATTTTATTTCAGACTGAGTAATATGAATAAGCTCCAAGGGTTTTTGTCATGCTAAATCAGTCTAAAATGCTGTGCTAATTAATTTCACAACATAAACTTAACCCCTTAACAACCAATTCATCATGACTGGGTGCTAGTTCCCACATCGTGATGAATGTGATGATCTCGAGGACCCTAATGACCCCACAATTCCAGGCTATATTGTTTTCAAATACTATACAGGGAGTGCAGAATTATTAGGCAAGTTGTATTTTTGAGGATTAATTTTATTATTGAACAACAACCATGTTCTCAATGAACCCAAAAAACTCATTAATATCAAAGCTGAATATTTTTGGAAGTAGTTTTTTGTTTGTTTTTAGTTTTAGCTATTTTAGGGGGATATCTGTGTGTGCAGGTGACTATTACTGTGCATAATTATTAGGCAACTTAACAAAAAACAAATATATACCCATTTCAATTATTTATTTTTACCAGTGAAACCAATATAACATCTCAACATTCACAAATATACATTTCTGACATTCAAAAACAAAACAAAAACAAATCAGTGACCAATATAGCCACCTTTCTTTGCAAGGACACTCAAAAGCCTGCCATCCATGGATTCTGTCAGTGTTTTGATCTGCTCACCATCAACATTGCGTGCAGCAGCAACCACAGCCTCCTAGACACTGTTCAGAGAGGTGTACTGTTTTCCCTCCTTGTAAATCTCACATTTGATGATGGACCACAGGTTCTCAATGGGGTTCAGATCAGGTGAACAAGGAGGCCATGTCATTAGATTTTCTTCTTTTATACCCTTTCTTGCAGCCACGCTGTGGAGTACTTGGACGCGTGTGATGGAGCATTGTCCTGCATGAAAATCATGTTTTTCTTGAAGGATGCAGACTTCTTCCTGTACCACTGCTTGAAGAAGGTGTCTTCCAGAAACTGGCAGTAGGACTGGGAGTTGAGCTTGACTCCATCCTCAACCCGAAAAGGCCCCACAAGCTCATCTTTGATGATACCAGCCCAAACCAGTACTCCACCTCCACCTTGCTGGCGTCCGAGTCGGACTGGAGCTCTCTGCCCTTTACCAATCCAGCCACGGGCCCATCCATCTGGCCCATCAAGACTCACTCTCATTTCATCAGTCCATAAAACCTTAGAAAAATCAGTCTTGAGATATTTCTTGGCCCAGTCTTGACGTTTCAGCTTGTGTGTCTTGTTCAGTGGTGGTCGTCTTTCAGCCTTTCTTACCTTGGCCATGTCTCTGAGTATTGCACACCTTGTGCTTTTGGGCACTCCAGTGATGTTGCAGCTCTGAAATATGGCCAAACTGGTGGCAAGTAGCATCTTGGCAGCTGCACGCTTGACTTTTCTCAGTTCATGGGCAGTTATTTTGCGCCTTGGTTTTTCCACACGCTTCTTGCGACCCTGTTGACTATTTTGAATGAAACGCTTGATTGTTCGATGATCACGCTTCAGAAGCTTTGCAATTTTAAGAGTGCTGCATCCCTCTGCAAGATATCTCACTATTTTTGACTTTTCTGAGCCTGTCAAGTCCTTCTTTTGACCCATTTTGCCAAAGGAAAGGAAGTTGCCTAATAATTATGCACACCTAATATAGGGTGTTGATGTCATTAGACCACACCCCTTCTCATTACAGAGATGCACATCACCTAATATGCTTAATTGGTAGTAGGCTTTCGAGCCTATACAGCTTGGAGTAAGACAACATGCATAAAGAGGATGATGTGGTCAAAATACTCATTTGCCTAATAATTCTGCACGCAGTGTATATTCCAAAGCATTATGCAAGTGATTAATTTCACAAATATTTTCCTCAAAATGTATTCAAAATTTTGGAGTTTCACTCCAGAAAAATCCTTCAAAATGGCCCCTGCCATCTCACGTTTAAAATTTGGTACCCTAGTGAGAGAAACCGGACAGAAAACAAGAAGTTGGAGATTCAAATGACCCTGGCTGTGGCCCTGGCCGGAGGCCTTTCTCACAATGCTTTGTAGATAGCTTAACAACCAGTCAGGGGGGAGCATATTGCTTTGTCTATCAGGGTCTATATTACCTTTGAAGCGCAGATGTCATTGTGAGCTTAGCTACTGATAGGATGTGTCTGACATGTCTCTGGCAGACACAGTAATTAGACACAAGCCTACCATTTTACAGTCTTGTGGGAACAGTTTAGGGATTTTGAAGAAGATATATTTAGTGATTGCCGCTGATAATAATAAGTAAATAAAATAGAGGATGTCAGGTATCGATTGACAATGAAAAAACCTGACTTTCTGCCTAGTAGTTCAGTCTAGGAAACTAAGTATAGTAGTGGAGAAATGAAGAATCGCACTCTGAGGGTTTTCTGGTGCCAACAAGGGCTAAAATAGCCTCATTACATATACACTGCTCAAAAAAATAAAGGGAACACAAAAATAACACATCCTAGATCTGAATTAATTAAATATTTTTCTGAAATACTTTGTTCTTTACATAGTTGAATGTGCTGACAACAAAATCACACAAAAAAAAAAATATGGAAATCAAATTTTTTAACCCATGGAGGTCTGGATTTGGAGTCACACTCAAAATTAAAGAGGAAAAACACACTACAGGCTGATCCAACTTTGATGTAATGTCCTTAAAACAAGTCAAAATGAGGCTCAGTAGTGTGTGTGGCCTCCACGTGCCTGTATGACCTCCCTACAACGCCTGTGCATGCTCCTGATGAGGTGGCGGACAGTCTCCTGAGGGATCTCCTCCCAGACCTGGACTAAAGCATCTGCCAACTCCTGGACAGTCTGTGGTGCAACGTGACGTTGGTGGATAGAGCGAGACATGATGTCCCAGATGTGCTCAATTGGATTCAGGTCTGGGGAACGGGCGGGCCATTCCATAGCATCAATGCCTTCGTCTTGCAGGAACTGCTGACACACTCCAGCCACATGAGGTCTAGCATTGTCTTGCATTAGGAGGAACCCAGGGCCAACCGCACCAGCATATGGTCTCACAAGGGGTCTGAGGATCTCATCTTGGTACCTAATGGCTGTCACGCTACCTCTGGCGAGCACATGGAGGGCTGTGCGGCCCTCCAAAGAAATGCCACCCCACACCATTACTGACCCAATGCCAAACCGGTCATGCTGGAGGATGTTGCAGGCAGCAGAACGTTCTCCACGGCGTCTCCAGACTCTGTCACATCTGTCACATGTGCTCAGTGTGAACCTGCTTTCATCTGTGAAGAGCACAGGGCGCCAGTGGCGAATTTGCCAATCTTGGTGTTCTCTGGCAAATGCCAAACATCCTGCACGGTGTTGGGCTGTAAGCACAACCCCCACCTGTGGACGTCGGGCCCTCATATCACCCTCATGGAGTCTGTTTCTGACCGTTTGAGCAGACACATACACATTTGTGGCCTGCTGGAGGTCATTTTGCAGGGCTCTGGCAGTGCTCCTCCTGTTCCTCCTTGCACAAAGGCGGACGTAGCGGTCCTGCTGCTGGGTTGTTGCCCTCCTACGGCCTCCTGCACGTCTCCTGATGTACTGGCCTGTCTCCTGGTAGCGGCTCCATGCTCTGGACACTACGCTGACAGACACAGCAAACCTTCTTGCCACAGCTCGCATTGATGTGCCATCCTGGATAAGCTGCACTACCTGAGCCACTTGTGTGGGTTGTAGACTCCGTCTCATGCTACCACTAGAGTGAAAGCACCGCCAGCATTCAAAAGTGACCAAAACATCAGCCAGGAAGCATAGGAACTGAGAAGTGGTCTGTGGTTACCACCTGCAGAACCACTCCTTTATTGGGGGTGTCTTGCTAATTGCCTATAATTTCCACCTGTTGTCTATCCCATTTGCACAACAGCATGTGAAATTGATTGTCACTCAGTGTTGCTTCCTAAGTGGACAGTTTGATTTCACAGAAGTGTGATTGACTTGGATTTACATTGTGTTGTTTAAGTGTTCCCTTTATTTTTTTGAGCAGTGTAGTAGAGATTGAGGCACTCTGACCATCTGGTGAGGGTTAGAAAACACCCCCTCCTTTCCCCCTCCCCCTCCCTCTTTTCCCCCCCCCCCCCCCCCCCCCTCCCTCCCTATGTCCCCTCCTTTGCCTCCCCCCTCCTTCCTTTTCCCACCTTTCTCCCATCTTCTACCCTGGTTTCAACTTTATATATTTTTAAAATGAGTAGATATGGATTTCCCTAGAGGTTATTGCCTTTTTTTCTCCCTATACCTAATAAGTCGATACCTGACATCCTCTATTTTATTTACTTATTATCAGCGGCAGTTCCTCTACATGATTTCTTCATATCTAGCCCAGACATACTTATAATTTCTGCATTTGGATGTCATTTATTACATTATTGCAGACTTTGGAACTGATCTTGCTGGTGGAACGCAAGCGCAGGCTTCTTCTGCTCACGTGATGTCCTAGTGGAACGCATTCTTGCATCCCGGACGTCACGTGAGGCCCGATCACATGACCGGAACTACTTCCGGCCCTTACACTTTATATAGAGGCACACACGCATCCACGCCGCACATCCAACGCCCTGCCAGCTGTTCCACATGCTTTACAGGTATCTAAGTTTTTCGTTTTCTTTCAGGATTATCCCCTCTTCCTTCCTTTTTCTTGCAAGGGACTATACGATGCCGACATACTTTTAGCACTTTAAATTACTGAGGGGTTATTTATCTATGTATTGTATATTGTACTTAAGTCTACAATCATGGGAAATACAGTCCACCAGATATTATAACCTACCACTACCTTCAATCATGTGTATTATAGCCTACCACTACCTTCAATCATGTATATTATAGTTTATAACCACCTACAATCATGTAAATTACCTTCAATCATGTGTATATGGTGTACCACCTGATACTAACCACCTTACCTTTTTGTGTACTATAGATAGCTAGTATGTTTATTTCATAAAATTTTTCGTCTGTCCTTGTTTTTCTTTTTCTTTATCTTTTTTGAGTTTTCATACTGGTTGACAAAGACGACATGTCCCATGTACCCGTTATTTGCAGATAAAATCTGACCACTGAGGAAGGTCCATAGAGACCGAAACGTACTGTCATTTTTCTGTGATTGATTTTGATGTGAAAATTGGGCAACTGGATTATGAAACTGATGTATGGATAAAAAATCCTTTCTTAAATGCAAAACTGAATGGTCTGAGTGCCTCAATGTACCGAGGCTATTTTAGCCCTTATTGGCACCAGAAAACCCTCAGAGTGCGGTTCTCCATTTCTCCACTACTATATTTAGTTACCTAGACTGTACTACTAGGCAGAAAGTCAGGTTTTGTCATTAGGGGCAGTCAGTGTACTGTTGTGTCTGTAGCCAGTGCTGGAGCTGTAGTAACTTCATAAGTTACACCACACAAGATCTAGGCTTTAAGAGATTGTACCTTAAAGTTCAGGATCCCATCCAAAAACTTGTTGCAAAGTTTCTATGGTTTATAAGTGCGTATTGCAACTGTATTTTAGTGGTGTACTATATACTTTGGTCACAGCCACAGGACATCCAGTTGGGCTTGTGTTTTTCCCCCCTAAAAAACCTGTTGCAATTTTTCTAATTTATAAGTGAGCATTGCAATAAGTGTGTCACGCAAAGGTAGGGATAAGTGCAGCCCTAAACTCCACCAACTCACCTATCCCTACCTACTTGCGCAGTCCGTCCTAACCGACGGGGTACAACTGGGCGGCAGTCCCTAGCTTACGTACGTGCAGGGGCCTAAAGGGAGGAAACAACAAGGGGAGAAAACAAAAGACAAGGACAGAAAACACATAAGCAACAAGCTTCCCAGGCTGGGTAAAACCACAACTGAAACCAATGGAAGCCAAGGTCTAGACCCAGGTGGTAACAAGGGCACAAAGGGGTAATTCAAGATCAAAGTCAATACAAGCCGAGGTCAGGAGCCAAGAGGTCGCGTCAGTACAAGGGGTAGCACAAGATCAAAGTCAAATACAACCTGAGGTCAAACAAAAGTAGTCACACATGCAGAGAACAGTAGTGTGGAAACCAGACCAATTACAGGCAACCTGTGGCCAGCAGGTTACCTGTTTAAATAGGTCTAATTGATGGGTCAAGTGACGTGGCCAGCGTCACGTGACCCATGTCCAGCACAGCAATACACCTGAGCGCCGACTCATTGACATCAGCGCTCATTTCACCCCTGCTCATTGTCTAGGGGACGAAGGACGCCGGCCATGCTGAACAGCCGTGCGCGGCCAGGTCCTCTCCGCCCCCTTGTTACCATGGAGATGAGGACGCCAGCCGCATTCTTGCCCCTCCTCACGAATGGAATGCCGGCAGCACTGCAGGGAGAGAGCGCATCGCCGGCTCCCCGTTACTGTAACCCCCTTTCCATGAGGGGCCACCGGACCCATAATCACTGGAGTTGGTTTTTCCGGGTTGGCTAAATGGAATCTCCTCACCAACCTCGTAGCATGCATTTTACTCGCTGGCACCCAAGACCTCTCTTCCGGACCAAAACCCTTTCAGTGAACTAGATATTGCAAAGAATTACGAACTTTCCTCCCATCAAGGATTCTAAAAACCTTGTATTCTAGTTGACCGGCAACCTCTACTGACGGCGGACATTCCTGTGCAGAAGACACAGGCGACACATACTTTTTGAGTAAAGCTTTGTGAAAAACATTATGAATGCGAAAGGAGTCAGGTAACAGTAACTTAAAAGACACAGGGTTAATGATGTCAATAATCTCATAAGGACCAATAAATCGAGGTGCAAATTTACCCAAAGGTATCTTAATACGCAAATTCTTGGTGGATAACCACACCTTGTCTCCCAACCCAAAATCCACCCCTCTAGACCGCCTTTTGTCAGCATTAACCTTTTGAACCTCCTGGGCTTTTTTCAGGATTGAACCTGGGCCCAGACTGTGCACAGTTCTTTAACTACTACATCAGCTTCCGGAATCTGAGAGGAAGACAGCGAGAATGAGCTAAATCGCAGATGAAATCCAAGATTACAAAAGAAGGGAGACATACCAGTTGACGAGTTCACTTGATTATTAATGGCGAATTCAGCCAAGGACAAATGTTTCACCCAAAGATGTTGGTTGTCGGAGATGTAACACCTCAAATACTGTTCCAGAGACTGGTTTAAACGTTCAGTTTGACCGTTGGTTTCAGGATGAAAGGCCGAAGAAAAAGACAGAGAAATATTAAATTTATGACATTTAGGCCCTCCTAAGTTTTGAGACGAATTGAACGCCTCTATCCGAAACCACATTTTCCGGAATTCCGTGTAGACGTATTACATGGTCCACGAAAAGTTAAAGTTTTAGCATTAGGCAATTTTGACAGAGGGATAAAATGAACCGTTTTGGAAATATGAGACTAAGGTCTACTAGGGATAGGTAGCGGTCGCAACTCACCCACCGGACGGGACCTAGGAGTCTTGAACCTGGCACAAACCTCACAAGAGGATACATATGATTGGATATCTCTAGACAAGGTGGGCCACCAGTAAAACCTGGAAACTAGTTCCTTGGTGGCATTAATGCCAGGATGCCCACTAAAAACAAAATTGTGGCACTCACCTAACAGTCGGAGATGCAAATGACCAGGGACAAACAACTTATCTTTAGGGGATTGTAACGGAGCCCAGTGTTGTCCTGCAGTAATCTCGGTCGTCAAATCGGAAGAGACCGCAGCCACAATGATACCTGTCGGCAAAATAGGTTCTGGTGGAGTATCAGGAGACTGAAAGGCACAAAAACTCCGGGATAGGGCATCACCTTTGAAATTTTTACTTCCTGGCCTGAAAGTAATGCAAAATTAAAGCGTGTAAAGAACAATGCCCACCTAGCCAGTCTGGGATTCAAACGTTTAGCAGATTCCAAAAACATAAAATTCTTATGATCAGTAAGTACCGTAACACAATGTTGAGCCCCCTCCAAAAAATTATGCCATTCCTCAAAGGCCCATTTAATCGCAAGTAACTCTTGATTACCAATATCATAATTTCTCTCAGTAGAAGAGAACTTTCGAGAAAAGAAAGCGCAAGACCTCAAATTAGTGAGAGTTGATGACACCTGGGAGAGTACTGCTCCTACCCTATCCTCGGAGGCATCAACCTCAACCACAAAAGGCCTCTCTTGGTCTGGATGAACCAATACTGGTGCGTTAACGAAACACCTCTTGAGTGTCTCAAAAGCCTCTATGGCCTCAGGCAACCAATTCAGTAGATCCGCCCCCTTCTTGGTTAGATCAGTAAGAGGCTTTGCAATAATAGAGAAATTTTTAAAGCACTTCCGGTAATAATTGGAAAAACCCAGAAAGCGTTGTAACGCTTTAAGAGAGGAGGGTCTCACCCATTCCAAAATAGCCTGCACCTTCCCCGGATCCATCTTAAAGGATTGGGGTGTGAGAATATATCCCAGAAATGAAATCTCCTGCACTCCAAATATATACTTCAAACTTTTTGCAAATAATTGGCTCTCCCGAAGAACCTCCAGTACCTGCCTAGTGTGAGTAACGTAAGAATCCCAGTCCGGTGAATAAATCAGAATATCATCTAAATACACAATCACGAATTTTCCAATAAATTGTTTAAAAATGTCATTGACTAAATTTTGGAAAACCACCGGAGCACTACTTAAAGGGTTTCTATCACTTCGTTTCACATAATTAGCTGTCAGACACTAGCGATCCGCTAGTGTCTGCTCTACCAAACCATCCTAATATAATAGGTTTTGGGGCAGCCGTTTTGCTAAAAAAAGAACTTATATCGATATGCTAATGAGCCTCTAGCTGCTATGGGGGCGTCATTAGCACCTAGAGGCTCGGTCTACCTTCACAAACTGCCGCCGCCCAGCGCGTCCCTCCAGCCCGCCCAACTCCTCCAGAATGCGATCCTCCCTGTGAACGTATGTATTCGGCGCATGCTCAGTGAATGTCTGACCGCTTCCCTGCTCAGACATCTCCACTGCGCCTGTTTCTCGGAGCACTATGACGTCATCGGCGCAGGCGCAGTGGAGATGTCTGAGCAGGGAAGCGGTCAGACATTCACTGCGCATGCGCCGAATACATATGTTCACAGGGAGGATCGCATTCCGGAGGGATGGAGGGACGCGCTGGGCGGCGGCAGTTTGTGAAGGTAGACCGAGCCTCTAGGTGCTAATGACGCCCCCATAGCACCTAGAGGCTCATTAGCATATCGATATAAGTTCTTTTTTTAGCAAAACTGCTGCCCCAAAACCTATTATATTAGGATGGTTTGGTAGAGCAGACACTAGCGGATCGCTAGTGTCTGACAGCTAATTATGTGATACCAAGTGATAGAAACCCTTTAACCCAAACGGCATCATCAAATATTCATAATGACCCTCAGGGGTATTAAAGGCTGTTTTCCACTCATCCCCCTCCTTATTTCGAATAAGATTATAGGCCCTCCTGAGATCAAGTTTAGTGAACCAGTGAGCTTCAAGAACTTGGTTAAACAGGTCTGGGATTAAAGGCAAAGAGTACTGGTTCTTAACGGTAATCTTATTTAATTCTCTATAATCAATACATGGTCTCAGTCCACCATTCTTTTTCCCAACGAAGAAAACCCCCGCCCCAAGGACATATCGAGGGTCTAATATGTCCTTTTTATAAGCTCTCCTTCAAGTAATCCCTCATAGACTTCCGTTCTGGACCGGACAAATTATAAATATGACCTTTAGGGTACTTAGATCCCAGAACAAGATTGATGGCACAATCATATGGTCTATGAGGGGGAAGGAAATCAGCATCGGACATGGAAAAAACATCATAGAGTATACTTAACCCCTTAAGGACCCTGGGATTTTCCGTTTCACTCCCCGCCTTCCCATAGTCGTAACTTTCTTATTTTTCCATTCAAATAGCCTTATGAGGGCTTATTTTTTTGCGGTACAAGTTGTACTTTCTAATGGCACCATTTACGGTTGCATATCATGTAGTAGGGAAAAAAATCCAAATAAGGTAGAATTGGGAAAAAATGCACTTCTGATAAAGGTTTTTATTTTTACACTGTACACTATGCGGTAAAATTTACCTGGTTACCATTCTCCAGGTCAGTACGGTTCCAACGATACCACACTTGTATAATTTTTCTTGTGTTTTAATACTGAAAAAAAATTTAAAACCTTTGAGGAAAATTTTTTTTTTTTTTCATAACCATATTCTGACCCATATAACTTTTTTGTAGCTATATGTACTAGGCTGTGTGAGGGTTCATTTTGCGGGACGATCTGTTCTTTTCAGTGATACCAATTTTAAGTGTGTGCGACTTTTTGATCACTTTTTCTAAAAAAAATTATTGGGTAGTTGAAGTGAAAAAAAAATGGCAAATTGGCTGTTTTTATTTTTTCCCCACTACGCCATTTGCCATATGCATTAATATTGTTATATTTTAATAGCATGGGCATTTTCGCACGCGGCGATGCCCATGATGTTTTTTTTTTTATTGTTTAAGTATTTTTATTTTTATTTTAAGGAAATAAGGAAATGAACTTTTTTTTTTATATTTGTAAAAAAAAAATACTTTTTTTTTTTTACTTTTTTTAAGTCACCTTGGGTAACAATAACTGGCATTCGATTGCCCATAGTATTCAGTGATGGCTAAATACTATAGCCATCATTGAAGACTTCATTTGCACTAAATCAATACAAGGCTGCCACCTAGTGGCCTGCGCCACTAGGTACTCTGGAGCCTGCTTGAGCCTTTGGTCAATTAGCTCAAGGTAACAGGTCCCCCGATCTCAGCCGGGGAACGCTGTTACTAGACTGGAAGCGTGCGACTTCTGGTTCCGGTCTGCGCAGATGCTATGGTCACATTTGACCACGGCATCTGAAAGGTAAGATGTATGCGATCAGCCTTATGGCTGATCGCATACATATGCCGCGGGTCTCTGCTATTTAAAATAGCAGAAACCTCGCGGCTAAGGTGCCCGCTGCATGCGCGAGCAGGCACCATGTTTAGGGATCGGACCCATGACGTACAGCTACGTCATGGGTCCTTAAAGGGTTAAAGCCTGAAAAAATGCTTCAACCGTAGCTATGCAAGGGGAATCCGTGGGGAGAGAGTAAGCCCATTCTTGTGCGTCTCCCTGCAACAAAGAGATAATAATGCCTACTCTTTGTTGTTCGGAACCCGAAGAGTGTGGGCGTAAACAAAAATAAAGCTTACAGCTCTCCTTAAATGTCAGAAACTGCTTATGATCCCCTGAAATACGATCTGGCAACTTAACATGAGGTTCAAGATTCTGAAAGGAGGAGGCCGCAATAGGTGGAGTCTGAAGTAACTCATGCTGCTGTAGCCTCTCTGCCATTTCCTGCACCATTTGGGCGAGGTTATGTACTTGGTCTGTAAGGACTCGCATAGGGCCCATGGCTTTAGGTAAGGCTTGTGATTCTGTCATGAAAAGGTAGGGATAAGTGCAGTCCTAAACTCCACCCACTCCCCTATCCCTACCTACTTGCACGTTCCATCCTAACCGACGGGGTACAACTGGGCGGCAGTCCCTAGCTTACGTACGTGCAGGTTACCTGTTTAAATAGGTCTAATTGATGGGTCACGTGACGTGGCCAGCGTCCCCTGACCCATTTCCAGCACATCAATACACCTGAGCGCCGACTCATGGACATCAGCGCTCAGTTCCCCCCCGCTCGTTGTCTAGGGGACTAAGGACGCCGGCCATGCTGAAGAGGCGTGCGCGGCCGGGTCCTCTCCGCCCCCTTGTTACCATGGAGACGAGGATGCCGGCCGCATCCTTGTTCCTCCTCGCGAATGGGATGCCGGCTCCCCGTTACAAACTGTATTTTTGTGGTTTCTTCATTTAGTAATCAGTATCCCTATCAGTTTTTGTCATGCATTTAACGTATACAAAAAATTGATGCCATACAGTGCCATCCGCCACCATAAAGTTCCATGGTAAAGAAAAAAAAACGGATACGTTAACGTATACTTTTTTTTTAGGACTCAGCTCATAGAAAAGCATGGAGTCCTACAGTTTTGTATCCTTTTTCTTCCCCCAACATATACATTAAATGGATGTCAAAGACATGTTGTAAACCCACCCTTATCTGTGACTTTTCTTTGTTTTAATAGGCTCATAATAAAATGTCTGTAAACGACAGATTGGAAAACATAATAGCCATGCCTCATCATCTGCCTCTGAGAATGTGGGTGGCTGTTGTAGTGCAAACAGCAGTCGCAGCATAGTCGGCAACAGCCATCCGGCCAGTAGTTGTAGCAGCAGGCCACAGTTCTCCCTCACTTCTGGTAGGAGACAGATTATTATTGAGGATAAAGAGGATTGTGGACTGGATGGCTCACTCATCATCTCAGCAATAGCTGGATGATGTCGATGTCACCTCTGAGTCTGAAATTGTGCCTTTGAGCTGGAGTTTAGTGCACTCTTCCTTCTTGTGGCCCCAGAGAAGCCTTTGATTTGCATCATCTCCATCTTCACTGCCCCCTCCTAGTAGGGCACCTTCTTTATTCCTAAGAAAAACCAACATGTACCAGAGAAGATACTCAAGATAGTCTTTCTGTTGGTGAGTTGTGTAAGAATAGACATTCGTGTGCAAGTAGCCTTACATTGGACTATATGATGGAGGAGGTTTTGGGGGAAGTGATGTTTCTTACATGGGACTGTGTGTTGGATGAGGCTGTGGGGAGTTAATTATGTTTTGTACGTGGGAGTGTATGTTGGAGAAGCCAGGTGTGATGTTATTTACATGGGACTGTATGTTGGAATAGCTGGGGCATGGACATTACCCACTTTGTACAGAACCCTGCCCCTTTTTTTTACAGTACTCCACTCATTTTGTGAGTTGCCCCTACCTCCTGTATATGGAGCCCTGCTCCTACCTCGATGGACTTTGTGTGCCACAATTGCATCATAATGATATGAAATCCTGGCACCACATACAGTTACAGGCAATGGGGGGAATTTATCATTTGAATTTATATTTGAAGTCAGTTTTGCTTGAGGCTGTGTTGCCGTTGACATATTATGACACATTTATCAAATGTCTCCTATTGTTTAATAAATCTGTCTTGTCTTTAAACCAGTTTTCCTACTCCACCTTGCTCCTGGAGTGAGATTGTGACTTTTTCTCATGACTTTTTAAAAAAGTCTCAATGATAAATCTGGTATGAAGCTCGTTAACATAGCTAACCACACCCACATTACAAAACTGGAGTGAGTCGTGTAAAATTCAAAAAGTTGCAACATTTTTGAGCGAGCGCAAAAAGTAGCAAAAGCCATATTTTACAACTTTTAGAAGCCAGAATTTTAGAATGAAGACATGACAAATTAGGGCCTATGTCTAGAACAGGGATCTTCAACCTTCAGTGCTTTCAGCCATGGTAACGTGCACCTGCGCACTGGGATGTGCTGACTAACCCTCATTTCTTTTTTTGCAGTCTGCTTGGAAGGTGTGGCTGACTCCATTGGTTATGCACTCCTAATTACCGTATTTTTCGCTTTATAAGACGCACTTTTTTTCCCCCAAAAGAGGGGGGAAAATGACAGTGCGTCTTATAAAACGATGGTTGACTTTTTTTTACAGAGCTGACACTGATATATCGCCGGCCGCTATGCTGCACAGCATGGCCGGCGATACATCAGTTACAGTGCGGGGAGGGAGGAGGGGCCGGAGGCAACTCACAGCGGGCCCGGTGCAGTCACTGTATTACACCGGGCCCCGCACACAGAAGTCTCTTTGTATGTAAAATCTTTCATTATTCCTGAATCCATCGCTCTCTTATTTATAAACTAGCCTAATCGCCTGCATCAGTACTCACTATGAATGTAGCGTGCGGTCCCTCCGGCGCATGACTTCATCCTGCTCCTGCTTCAATAATGAAGTGGGAGGAGCGTGACTGAGTGACATCAGTCACACGCCGGCCGGACCGCACACTGCATTCATAGTGAGTACTGATGCAGGCGATTAGGCTAGTTTATCAATAGGAGAGCGATGGATTCAGGAATAATGAAAGATTTTACATACAAAGAGACTTCTGTGCGCGGTGCCCGGTGTAATACAGTGACTGCACCGGGCCCGCTGTGAGTTGCCTCCAGCCCCTCCTCCCTCCCCGCACTGTAACTGATGTATCGCCGGCCATGCTGTGCAGCATAGCGGCCGGCGATATATCAGTGTCAGCTAGTTTATCAAAAGGAGAGCGATTGATTCAGGATTAAAGATTTTACATACAAAGAATAAAGTACTGTAATGCTGTGAAACATAGGGCCATGAGGGGGACCAGCATAAGATGCTATATGTGTGTCATCCATAGATGGCCCTATGTGTCACAGCACACATCCCCCATAACAGTGCATCATCCATAGATCCCCCCATAACAGTGCATCATCCACAAATTTCCCCCCCATAACAGTGTGTCATCCACAGATCCCCCATAACAGTGCGTCGTCCACAGAGCCCCATAACAGTGTCATCCCCAGACCATTAGTTCAAAATCCACCAAAAGCACACCTTTTGGTTAAAATTTTTTTTTTCTTATTTTCCTCCTCAAAAACCTAGGTGCGTCTTATAATCAGGTGCGTCTTATAAAGTGAAAAATACGGTAACCTGTCTGTCCCACAGGCTGATTTTAATTAGTGCAAGTATAAAGCCGTAGTCTGCTCCCACTGCATTTATAGGAGGCCATTTGGCACCAGGAGAAGTAAAATACAGAGTGGGCTCAGCATGCATGTGGAACCTGCATTCCCTGGATTTAATGGAGGCCAGTATGTCACCAGTGGAGATAGTATTTAGTGTAGGTTCCTGTCCTAAAGAGATTACCTTGCCAGTGGTGAACAAACACAAATAATTTTGTACAAAATGGATTTGCCAAGAATCTCACATTTATAATGTAGAATTAGCATTAGTACATTTTCCATAGTGAGCATGGCACTATTTACTTTATTATTTATGTTTGCAGAGTGCTGTTGCATTGTTTGTTTTTGCAATTGTCTCTTGTTGTTTGATAAATTTGTCTTGTCCTTAAACCTATCACTAGAAAAGAAGTCTAGAAAATGAGCGTTCGTAGTAATGCGCGTTAGCAATGATCTGGCAGTGTAATACTGCCACCGATTACCTGATTACCCACTTTCAACAGGTTTAAAAATCAATGTTTGCTGACAGCAGATCTTGGTGTGTAATCATGATCTGCTTCCATCAAACAGTGATTCAGTATAGGGAAGAGCGATGGCATTAGCGATGGGGAGATGCAGTGCTGGCCGTGCAGGGATTCGGAGGGAGCCAGTGTGCCGGGGAGCAGGTAAGTATGCTCTTCTAGAGGAGGGGCCCACACATTCTGGAGGCCATTATAGGGATTGGATAAACCCTTTAAGCTTTCATGGGACATTGCCAAAGGATACAAGTGGTAATGGAAAAAAAGCAAGGAAAGCAGAAAAGGTAATAATGAGATATTGTAAAAAATTTATATTTTACTTATATCTAATATATTCTAGAGCTTCGCTTTAAGACAAGAATGTCTTGGTGTCTATCAGACACCAATATTCTTCATCTTTCTTATCCCCGCGCATCTACCGCTAGATCTTACAATATATACCACATACTGACCCACATTCAAAGAGAATGTCACGAGACATACAGACAGTTAGTGCAGGTGTTCCAAAGCTTCACCACAAAAAAATCCAATCGTTCTCAAAGGTCATATGAAGTTTTCTCAAGATTTGAACAGGTGTCTTAAGATTATGTATTTTCTTTGTCTTGGTGTTATGAGGTTACTTGGATTCATGGTATCTTACCATCAAACATCTGCCTAAAGGCATTTAGATTCTGTTGAGTTATTGTACACTTACTGACAAAAAAAATAACCTCTACAGTATTCTCAACTGTCAATAGATTCAAATGGGAAATCAAAGAAACCTGCAATAGCGAGGCAGTAATCTATCTATTAGAATGCCCATGCGCTAAACAATATATAGGCCGTACGTCTAGACCATTGAAGGTTAGAGTGGCAGAACCCATAAACAATATACGGAAAGGATATGAGAAGCATACACTCTCAAATCATTTCAAAATATGTCACGCCAGTGATCCAACAGGGTTGAAATATATGGCTCTACAAACAGTGAAAAAAGATTGGAGAGGGGGTGATTTCATTTCTAGGATGTCAAGAAGCGAATCTAAGAAGATCTTTGAGTTTGGATCCTTCACCTTCAGGTCTTAACGCAGCATTAGAATTTTTCAACATTTCTATGAATGGGTGTGTGATAGGGTCGCACAACGTGTTACCAGTGTTAACCAGTGCCCTGACACTTTTTGCGCCCTCTCATTAACCTGTTTTCATCAGAAGTTTTTAGTTTTTTCTTTCTTTCATTATTATCTTAATATTGCGCGCCTTGTTTCCATCTGTATTGCTATAGGAGTGTTTTATTCTTTCTATTACATAATTTATATTTGGTATTAATGCTGTTATATATCTTTAAAAAAACGCAGGGTCTGTATTATCGTTAATATTAACACATGATTTCACAGTCCGATCCAGGTTTTCAAGATAGCAATATAGCTCTAAATAAAAGCGATCGGTCCCATATTTCCACTACCACTGAGGAAGAAACTGTATGTTTCAAAACGCGTCTGGTGAATGGTGAACTAGCGGTATTCATCTATATGATGCAAAGTGCAATATCATCGCATTGAAAAAGAATTTAAATTGCCTTCATACTATCCCACTCACAGAAGCGGTACGAGTTGGCGTTCCCGTGTTTCTACTGCGCAGACGTAAGTAAGTGTGTCGGCACACAGGAGAACAGTAAGACCGAACGCAACTGCGGGACCAGAGTTGAGCGCAAGCGACACTATTATAACCTCTGTATGTTGAAGTCAAATTACATGTGAGAACGAAACAACGGGAACTGCTGAGAGCCGATGTCTTCAGAAAACGTATGTAGCATATGTCAATTGGACATTTATCGCAATATTGGCTACTAACATGGGCCTCTAGGTTAAGGAAAGTACGGAGGTGGATTACAATCACCGAACATTGTGTAACACAAATTATTCTTTAGAACATAAGGAAGAAAAGTGCTAACGCTACCACAATATTACTAATAACATTTAGTCACTAATAGTATAGGAAGTGCCTAATGAGTGTGTGATTACACTCCTGGATTATCAATTGAATATGCACCATTAGTGAATTGGACATATACCGCATTTTTACTCCAATTTTCTGAAAGTAACTTTTTTATTCATTTTTAATCTTTGCGTGAGCTCCGCAAACACATATAATTGGGACCGTGACAGTGAATGATTTATTAATTTGTTTGTTTTACATATTTTCAATTTAGACATATATTTATAGTTAAATAAATGGTGTATTTTTATGTACTGTGAGCCGGCCATTTGTATGTTACGTTATTTGCCCAGTTGATAGACTTGACATGGTTGTTTTGACAAATTGTTCACCATCTAGTCTGTTCTCCTAACAGCTAGGTCATGTGTTCGGAGTAGTGGTTACATGAGGCCACACACACAGAAAATGGGCTACTGATGGCCCAGGCAGACCACCTGCAGAGAGGATGGTTTGATCCGGCGACCAGCACTAGCAGCTCCCACAGTTTCGTTCCACCACGACTCAGACACAGATTGCAACTTCATTACACACTCCTATCTCTATTCAGACCATTTCAAGCCACTTAGCAGAAGGAAATTTGGTGTCATAGCGCCTATTACGTGTCATGCCATTAACAGACTGCCACCATCGTCTTCGTTTATAGTGGTGTTATGAATTAGAAACCTTGACTGCTGTGGACTGGAAACGTCTTTAGCGACTAATCCAGGTACTGTTTGGGATCCGACAACAGTCAGATTCCAGTATGAGGCCTTGTAGTAAGCACTTCAATCGTGTCGTTGTGGAGTCACACATTGCCCTAACTGCTGGTGTGATGATCTGGGGAGCCATCACATACAGTATGACAGTCAGAGACTCCTAGTAGTAATACAAGGGACACTTAACAGGTCAGTGATATGTGCAGGATATCCTGTGGCCACATGTGTTGTCTCTCATGGCAGGGATTCCAATTGGCATTTTTCAGCAGGATAATGCCTACACACAGCAAGGGCTTACCAGGAATGTCTCGCCAGATTGCAATACTCCCTTCACTTGTCCGGTCGCCAGATTTATCATCAGTCGAGCATTTATGGAACCAGCTGGGACGCCAACTTAAGCAAACTGCTAGAAATTCTGGACAAAATTCTGGACAATAATGTGAAATGTATGGCAAAGCGAGGAAAAACTGAAATATGTTCTCACCTAGTCTTTTCAGATCCCCAGTGTCTAAGAAAATATGGTTTGGTCAAAACATTTTTTTCAGGTGCAGAGGAAATAATTGTAATGCCAGTAACAGCAAGCAATATCAAATTAGAGACTTCATGAACTTTAACACTGATCTTGTGGTTTACAAAATACACTGTACTTTTTGCAATAAATCATATGTGCGATGTACAACAAGAAAATTAAAAGTTCGTATAGCCAAGCATTTTGCCGACTTTGCAAAGAGGAGAAGTGTGGCACTGAGTGTGACAAAGCACTTTATAGAAAATCATGATGGAATAGAAAGGATGTATAAACCCCTGAGAAGGGGTAATCATAATAAGACTCAAACAATTTAACAATTGACAGACACACTACCATATGGAAATACAATGGTTAATATCCATTATTTTATTTAGAATGCATGTATAGCAATGTATAGATACATAAAACAACCCCCTCCCCCAAAATAATGACATATACAGTATATAGAAAAATGTTAAAAAATATAAATTAAAATAGAGGTAAAATGGTGTATCAGTTGATGATGTTAATAAATGGCTATCGTATCTCTTTGCATGCTTCTTTTTATGTAGCCAAAATTCTTATAATATGTCCAAATAGATATAAAGTTATTGGTTATTAGTAATTGATTGCCCAGGTCATAGTAGTATTGTTAGAGAAGAAATGTAAATGTTATTGAGCTAAATATTACCACTCCTGGAGTTACACTGCTATGAATGAACGCTGGCTTAGGCCTCCTGCACACAAATGCGTGCGCCCCGTGGTCGTGCTGCGGGCCGCAATGCACGAGCACCGTCTGTTGGGCAGCCGCAGCGGATCGCGGACCCATTCACTTTAATGGGTCCGCGATCCAGCCATTACGCAAAAAGATAGAACATGTCCTATCTTTTTGTGGAACGGAAGTACAGGACGAAACCCTACGGAAGCACTTCGTGGTGCTTCCGTAGGGTTCCATTCCGTGCTTCCGTCCCACACCATTCCGCATCTCCGGATTTGCGGATCCATTGAAGTGAATGGGTCCGCATCCGTGATGTGGAATGCCCACGGAACGGCACCCGTGTTTTGCGCATCCACAAATGCGGTCTTCAATACGGCAACGGGAAGCACACGTTCGTGTGCAGGAGGCCTTATGCTGTTTGTCTTGGCGTCCCACGTGCAAGGTACTTTTCCAGCTTGCGGAGACTCTCAATGCGCAGTCACACTCTCTATTACGCTTTTCTCCTCACCAGAGATGAGCGAACTTCTGTTTTAAGTTCGGCGTCTAAAGTTCGGCTTCCGGTTAGCGGAGGATCCCGATATGGATTCCGAATTCCGTTGTGGTCCGTGGTAGCGGAATCAATAATGACCATTATTGATTCCGCTACCACGGACCACAACGGAATTCGGAATCCATATCGGGATCCTCCGCTAACCGGAAGCCGAACTTTAGACGCCGAACTTAAAACAGAAGTTCGCTCATCTCTACTCCTCACTTGTTCGGCGACCCACATGGCACCCGACACCTGTGCTTGTCGGCCTGGAGTGCTGTGCGGTTTGTACTTGCTCTTGCACTCTCCCTGCCCGATACGTCTATCTATGCGACTGTCTGGGACTCCTGCCGTCTGCCAAACGCTTTTAAGAGCTCACATGCTCCTTCCTCAGTGGCTCTATGTACTTTTCATAAATCCTATCCTTTTAAACAATCCATTTTGGGGCGGTACATCTCTTATTGGACCCCTTAGTGATATCAAAAATCCGTAATGGATTATGATTATCTCCATTTATAAAATGGGAAAACAAATAAAGAGAGAAAAAAGAATAACAGAGAAAAAAAGGAAAAGAAAAAGCATTGAAAACAGATCATTATGTATATGCGGATGCTATTTATCAATCTACCCTTTATGTATATACTCTTTTTATTTTATTTCATTTTATTATATTATCCATGTGATATACATCAGATATTTACCGCATTTTTAATCTATAGAGGGATGTATATTCTATATACAAAGATTATGATATACATCTCCTTTCTTATAGCAGTTTTAAAATAATCTCAAAGGGACAATCATTATATGTCTAAAGGCATAAAAACCGCATTGCGGTTTACATGCGTTTCCCATGCGTTTTTTATATAACAGTGCGTTTTCCAGTTTCCCCATCTCCCATCATCATCCATATACTTATTATCATCATATATACTCAAATTCAACTTAAACAGTAAGATCCAAAATAATCATACATCTATAAATAGATTTCACTTTATTTTGATTTTACATTGTTTTAATTTATTTTAATTTTAACTAATTCTGGATCTTGACAGATGGTTCCGTTGAAGAATTAGATCAAAGTGTATTTCCAGATGGTAGTGTGCCTGTCAATTGTTACATTTTTTTAATCTTTTTATTGGCATTGGATATGCCTATGACAGTGCACCTAGTTCCATAATAAAGAGGAGTGAGCTTTATATATTTATTATATCTAATCATAAGACGTTTAGTCGAGAAACTTTCTGAATTTTATGTCTGAATAGTAGATCTCCCATGGGTCTAAATTATAAAACAGATCTATTACTTTTGTATTAAAACATCATTTTATCTATGTCTCCATATGCCCCTGTTCACATTGATGGTGTTTCAGCCACACTACAACATCCATTTTATCTGATGCCTCATATGTTTCTTTATTGCAATGACAGATTGAGATCCTTATGGCCCTGTTCACACTGCTTGTGCTTCAACCACACTATAATATCTATTTTATCTGATGCCTCATGTGTCCGTCTATTGTAGTGACAGATCGAAATCCATATGCCCCTGTTCACATTGTTAGTGATTCAGCCACACTACAAAATTTATTTTTATCTGATGCCTCATGTGTTTTTTTATTGTAATGATGGATCCAGATCCATATGCCTCTGTTCACATTGTTTGTGCTTCAATCATACTATAACATCCATTTCACCCCTGTTCAAATTGCTTATGCTTCAGCTACACTACCACATCCACTCTAATGCCGTATGTGTTCTTTTTTTTTTTTTTAACAACAGATCCAGATTCATATGCCTCTGTTCAAATTGCTTGTGCTTTAGCTACACCACAATATCCATTTTATTATCATGCTTCACGTGTTCCTTTTCTGTAATGACAGATCCTGACCGTTGTACCATAAAGAAGGAGGATTTTTGTGCATGGGTCTAACCTTTTTTGCTTTTAAATAGTATGTACATGTATTAAGTATTATACTGTGAACAAGGACTCAAGAAGTAGTCAGAAATGTGTAGTTTATTGGTGAACTACTACTGTACCGTTAATTTTATTTAGAAGATTAAATAAAAGTTGGAGGATTTTAACAATTGCTCCGGATTTGGCTTTCTGAAACTAATTTGTACATGGTCAACCTTAAAGGGATTCTATCATGAGATTTTACCCCTATAACCCAAGAATCCTAAGCTGGCCTTATTAAACTTCACTCTGGCTCTATTTGCCCAAAAAACTGGTTTTTATAACCTGTCAATAACTTACTCAAGGTGCCCAAGGGGAGGTCCGTTAATACAGGGTGCCCGGCCGCACCCCTCGTCGTCCGGTGCCCAGCGCCGCCTTCCCTGTCTTCTGCGCCGCCTTCTACAGCTCAGCGCCGCCTCCGCAATCCTACCCGTCCCTCTGCCAGATCCCGTGCCTGCGCACTAGGCTCAGCCTGATGTGCCGCGGACTCCTGGCAGCATCTTCGTTGAGTGAAGTGCGGATGCGCATCAGGCGGCGCATGCGCACTTCTCTCAACGAAGCCGGTGCCAGGAGTCCGCACGGGTGCATTAGGCTGAGCCTAGTGCGCAGGATGCGCATGTGCACTTCGCTCAACGAAGATGCTGCCAGGAGTCCGTGGCACATCAGGCTGAGCCTAGTGCGCAGGCACAGGATCTGGCAGAGGGACGGGTAGGATTGCGGAGGCGGCGCTGAGCTGTAGAAGGCGGCGCAGAAGACAGCGAAGGCGGCGCTGGGCATCGGACGGCGAGGGGTGCGGCCGGGCACTCTGTATTAACGGACCTCCCCTTGGGCACCTTAAGTAAGTGATTGACAGGTTATAAAAACCAGTTTTTTGGGCAAATAGAGCCACAGTGAAGTTTAATAAGGCCAGCTTAGGATTCTTCTTATTAGTCCGGATATGAGCATATGTTTAGGTTATAGGGGTAAAATCTCATGACAGAATCCCTTTAAACTTCTCAAACTTGTTGTTTCTAAAGGTAGCTATTTTGGATGCAGGAATATTGCTACACACTGTGCTGCAATCACAAATATAACAAACCTACATTCATGGGACAGATATATGACTGCAAATTAGAACATCAACAATGGAATGCTATAGATGAATGTCAATCATAAATTTTTTTGGTAGTTGCATTGTACTTACGTTATGTATTACATTACATGAAAATCGCTGAATTTTCTATATTTTGCGTTTTTCACACAGCCCTGGTCCCATAGAAGTCAATGGGGCTTCCGCGAGTGTGACGCTAAAGAGGCTCGTCCCCATCCCCGCCTGTCATTGGCTGCTCCTCCCCGACACCGGATGTTTTCATCCGTGTACAGGGAGAAGCAGCGGCGGTGCGGGGACCAGGAGCGGCACAGGGAGTGTGGTAAGTATATTACCTGTGAGGGGCCCAGCACATGGGGGGACTATTTGTGAAATTGTATAACCCCTCTAACTGAGGAAGCGTTCTGTGAGCACCTACAGTTGACTAAACCATAATGCTGAGTTGGTAGTAAGTCTACTTACTGGTGCAAAAGGTAAAAGGTACACATGGTGCAAAGTAGTTGAAAGTAACTGAGACTATATTGTCTAGAAAAACTGTGGTATCTGTGTCTTGTAAGTTACATTTTGTTACTGACTAGCAGCTGCATAAGTTAAAGTAGACTGGTACTCTTAAAGGGGCATTATTCCTATTTAAGTACTTGGACTCAAAATGTGTTACACAAGTAGTGGGGGCATGTACATCTGTGAGTCATTGGGAAGAATCACTTGGGAAAGGTATCTGGAGTCAAAGCCAGGAGAATCAGTAGAAGCCTAATCAGTAGAGAAAGTTTAAATCTTGAAACAACTTCATATTTGCCAACATTTCATTTAGTAAAATCGGCGAATATAAGCCTCGCTCCTGGGAACACCCCAAAACCACCTGAAAACACCCACTTTTGGATGTGGTTTGTGTTAGCCCCACCCTTTTTTGGCCCAGGACAGCGCTAATTTGCCAGGACTGTCTCTGAAAATCAGGGACAGTTGGCAACTATGCAGTCATGGTCAATACACTGGAAGGTCCAACAGATATGCAGCATTTTTCTGAGCAGAAAGACCAAGATGCAGTCAGGAGTCAAAGACTCACAGGCACTGACAAGCAGTAAGTGTCTGACTTAAATCCCCTGAGCCAGGGACCTGATTTGCCCAGTGTCCAGACTCACTGATAGGTATTTGACCAGAGCATGGCTAGTCAGCATGGCGATCCTCCTGGAACCGCTATGAACCTGATACATATGCCATTCCAGATCTCCCACAGCACGACTACACAGATCAGGGTGGGTGCAGAAGCAGTCAGCGCTGGAACATAGCTAGGTAAGTTCCTTACCATAGGGGTCTAGTGGTCATGAGAACCAGGGCTAATGAATACATGAAGCTGGGGCAACTCTGTGAAATATGTCTAGGTGGGGCAAGCTTTGATAGGAGGTAGCCTCCCTGAAACCCACAGTGGCACAAGTGGTTCTAGTTAAAGCTATTAACCCTCCTGGAGGATACCTGACCTTCTAGAGCACTAGTATTGTGGCACACTGTTTGCTGGACTGTCGTGAACAGGCTGCTAAACTAAACTGTTCTTCTGTTCAAGTGTAACCATTAAACATATTTTACTATCAGATGTGTCATTCCTCTTTATGTTCAAAATGTATCTTCAACTTTCTAGTAGGGTTGCACTGGGTATCAAATTATCGATACCCAATCTATACTTTTGTACCCTGATCGATATGATATCTGGTTTTACTACAAAGACGACTGCAAAATTATCTCCAAAATTTTGACACAAATTGAACCCCCCATGTCAGACACAATATTTTATGGAATGCCATGGATCTGGACAATATGATCTAAAAACAATGAGGACAATTCCTTAGTTGAAGGAAGTTCGCTTAACGGAACAAAATAAGACATTTTAGAAAACTTGTCCACCACCACCCAGATCATGGTCTGATGAAATCCATGGAGATGTGTGAACAAGGCCTCTGGGGAATAGGCAATGGACAAAACTCTCCAGCAGGACAAGATCTGAGGGCTTTGGACCTGGCACAGGTCTCACAGACCGAAACATAAGTCTGAATATCCTTTGATATTGTAGGCCACCAATAGTCTCTAGCAACCAGCCTCTTAGTGCCCTCAATACCCGGTTGTCCGCTCAATACCCGGGTGAAGTTCAGACAGTAAAGGGGTTCAACACCCTTCCGGGACTGATTGGTGGATATCTCGGAGGACAGATCAGGAGATATAGCGGAAACGACAATGTAAAGTAAAGTAAAACCAGACCTCGGGCTTGGGTGGAACAGAAGCATCTGGACATGGCACCCACCTTGATATTCTTGGAACCCAGCCTATAAGTGACAAAAAATAAAAAATTCTAGGAACTCACCATGCCCCTCACGGAATACCTTGGGGTGTCTTTTTTCCAAAATGGGGTCACTTGTGGGGTAGTTATACTGCCCTGGCATTCTAGGGGTCCTAATGTGTGGGAAGTAGTTTGAAATCAAAATCTGTAAAAATTGGCCGGTGAAATCCTAAAGGTGCTCTTTGGAATGTGGGCCCATTAGCCCACCTAGGCTGCAAAAAAGTGTCACACCTGTGGTATTGCCGTACTCAGGAGAAGTTGGGCAATGTGTTTTGGGGTGTCTTTTTACATATACCCATGCTGGGTGAGAGAAATATCTTGGCAAAAGACAACTTTTCCCATTTTTTTATACAAAGTTGGCATTTGACCAAGATATTTATCTCACCCAGCATGGGTATATGTAAAATGACACGCCAAAACACATTCCCCAACTTCTCCTGAGTACGGCGATACCACATGTGTGACACTTTTTTGCAGCCTAGGTGGGCAAAGGGGCCCACTTTCCAAAGAGCACCTTTCGGATTTCACAGGGCATTTTTTACAGATTTTGATTTCAAACTACTTCTCACGCATCTGGGCCCCTAAAATGCCAGGGCAGTATAACTACCCCACAAGTGACCCCATTTTGGAAAGAAGACACCCCAAGGTATTCCGTGAGGGGCATGGCGAGTTCCTAGAATTTTTTATTTTTTGTCACAAGTTAGCGGAAAATGATGATTTTTTTTTTTCTTACAAAGTCTCATATTCCACTAACTTGTGACAAAAAAATAAAAACTTCCATGAACTCAATATGCCCATCACAAAATACCTTGGGATGTCTTCTTTCCAAAATGGGGTCACTTGTGGGGTAGTTATACTGCCCTGGCATTCTAGGGGCCCTAATGTGTGGTAAGTAGTTTGAAATCAAAATCTGTAAAAAATGGCCGGTGAAATCCTAAAGGTGCTCTTTGGAATGTGGGCCCATTTGCCCACCTAGGCTGCGAAAAAGTGTCACACATGTGGTATTGCCGTACTCAGGAGAAGTTGGGCAATGTGTTTTGGGGTGTCTTTTTACATATACCAATGCTGGGTGAGAGAAATATCTTGGCAAAAGACAACTTTTCCCATTTTTTTTATACAAAGTTGGCATTTGACCGAGATATTTATCTCACCCAGCATGGGTATATGTAAAATGACACCCCAAAACACATTCCCCAACTTCTCCTGAGTACGGCGATACCACATGTGTGACACTTTTTTGCAGGCTAGGTGCGCAAAGGTGCCCAAATTCATTTTAGGAGGGCATTTTTAGACATTTGGATCCCAGACTTCTTCTAACGCTTTAGGGCCCCTAGAAAGCCAGGGCAGTAAAATAAAAACACATGTGACCCCATTTTGGAAAGAAGATACCCCAAGGTATTCAATGAGGGGCATGCCGAGTTCATAGAAAAAAAAAATTTTTGCCACAAGTTAACCGAAATTGATTTTTTTTGTTTTTTTTCTCACAAAGTCTCCCTTTCCGCTAACTTGAGACAAAAATTTCAATCTTTCATGGACTCAATATGCCCCTCAACGAATACCTTGGGGTGTCTTCTTTCCAAAATGGTGTTATTTGTGGGGTGTTTGTACTGCCGTGGCATTTGAGGGTCTCCGCAATCATTACATGTATGGCCAGCATTAGGAGTTTCTGCTATTCTCCTTATATTGAGCATACGGGTAATGAGATTTTTTTTTTTCCGTTCAGCCTCTGGGCTGAAAGAAAAAATGAACGGCACAGATTTCTTCATTCGCATCGATCAATGTGGATGAAAAAATCTCTGGCAAAAAAAAAAAAAGGAGGGGAAAGGTGTCTGCCAGGACATAGGAGCTCCGCCCAACATCCATACCCACTTAGCCCGTTTGCCCTGGCAAACCAGATTTCTCCATTCACATCAATCGATATGAATAAATCATTGCCGGGATTTTTTTTATTTTTTTATATATATACAAAGTGTTTGCCAAAGCATATGAACACCGCCGCCTCCTCAGCTCATATTCCTCGGCAAACGTATCTTTTACTGCAGAGGAGAAATCTCGTCTTGCAGCGCCGCATACACCGACTTGTGTGTAATCTGACAGCAGCGCAATGCTTCTGTCAGAATGCACATCAGTGCTGCAGCTAGTCGAACAAAACAAAAAGAAAAAAACAGGCCGCAACGCAATAAATTTTATTAACTTTATATTAACTTTTGAACAGAACATATAAACTTTATTTAACTTTTTGAACTGAAAGTTAACTTTTTTGCTTACTGGTGTTTTTTTTTTTTTTTTACCTTTTATAGGACAAACCTCTCCTTCCCCATGGGACAATGTGCAAAGCGCAAATCGCCCAAAGATGAGGCGAAGTACATTATGCACTTTATCCCAGGTGAAAGGAGAGGTTTGCAGCAGCTGTGAGTGAAAGGGCCCTAATAGCCCTGTGTACCTGTCCTGTGAGATGCAATCCCTATGCTAAGTGTACCTGTGTGTGGTACTTCCAGAAACACTCTCCAAAGCATAGGGCAGGGTGGTCAGGGCAGTCAGGACAGAAATAGCGGGTGTCACGCCTTATTCCACTCCTGCTACAGACACGACATCTTTTTCGGGGTGACGGTTGGGTTGAGGTACCGGCAACGACACTTGGGAAATGTCGCTCGTGTAGACGGCTAACTACACTGGTGGATGGGGCCACGGAACCTCCTGGATACAGGAGGTTCTCGATGATCTCTTCCTGAAATTTGAGGAAGGATCGTGTTCTCCCAGCCTTACTGTAGAGAACAAAACTATTATATGCAGCCAATTGAATCAAATATACAGACACCTTCTTATACCAGCGTCTGGTGCGTCGGGAAACTAAATACGGAGACAACATCTGGTCATTGAAGTCCACCCCTCCCATGAGCAAATTATAGTCGTGGACACAGAGGGGCTTTTCAATGACACTGGTTGCTCGCTCAATTTGTATTGTTGTGTCTGCGTGAATGGAGGAGAGCATGTAAACGTCACGCTTGTCTCTCCATTTCACCGCGAGCAGTTCTTCGTTACACAAGGCAGCCCTCTCCCCCTTTGCAAGACGGGTGGTAACGAGTCGTTGGGGGAAGCCTGCGCGACTAGTTCGCGAGGTGCCACAGCAGCCAATCTGTTCTAGGAACAAATGCCTGAAGAGGGCCACACTTGTGTAGAAATTGTCCACATAAAGATGGTACCCCTTGCCAAATAAGGGTGACACCAAGTCCCAGACTGTCTTCCCACTGCTTCCCAGATAGTCAGGGCAACCGACCGGCTCCAGGGTCTGATCTTTTCCCTCATAGATCCGAAATTTGTGGGTATAGCCTGTGGCCCTTTCACAGAGCTTATACAATTTGACCCTATACCGGGCGTGCTTGCTTGGGATGTATTGTTTAAAGCCAAGGCGCCCGGTAAAATGTATTAGGGACTCGTCTACGCAGATGTTTTGCTCAGGGGTATACAAATCTGCAAAGTGGTCTATGAGGGGCCGAATTTTGTGGAGCCAGTCAAAAGCTGGGTGGCCTCTGGGACGGGAGGTGGTGTTGTCGCTAAAGTGCAGGAAACGCAGGATGGCCTCAAATCGTGCCCTGGACATAGCAGCAGAGAACATGGGCATGTCATTAATCGGGTTCGTGGACCAATATGACCGCAATTCATGCTTTTTGGTTAGACCCATGTTGAGGAGAAGGCCCAGAAAAATTTTTAATTCGGAAACTTGGACTGGTTTCCACCGGAAAGGCTGGGCATAAAAGCTTCCCGGGTTGGCGGATATAAATTGAGTGGCATACCGATTTGTTTCTGCCACGACTAAGTCCAAGAGCTCCGCAGTCAAGAACAGCTCAAAAAATCCCAGGGCCGAACCGATCTGAGCTGTCTCAAACCGAACTCCAGACTGGGCGGTGAAAGGGGGAACTAATGGTGCTGCTGAAGTTGGGGATACGCTAATCAGCGAATAAGTGACTGCGGTGCGGTGGGCTGGGCGCTAACTGACGCTAAACTACCTAACCAAGGGACCTAAACTATCCTAAAACCTAACAGTCAATACTAGTGAAAAAAAAAGGTGACAGTTTACACTGATCACTTTTTTCCTTTCACTAGGTGATTGACAGGGGCGATCAAGGGGTGATCAAGGGGTTAATTGGGGTGATGGGGGGTGATCTGGGGCTAAGTGTAGTGTTGGTGGGTACTCACAGTGATGTCTGCTCCTCTGCTGGAACCAACCGACGAAAAGGACCAGCAGAGGAGCACAGAAGCCATTTAACACATCATATTTACAAATATAATGTGTTATATGGCTTCTGATTCGATTTTTTAAAAATCATCAGCTTGCCAGCCAGAATCATTGGCTGGCAAGCTGATGACGTGACCCCCCTCTAACTTTTGCCGGCCCGCGATGCGCATGCGCGGGCCGGCTAAGCGCGTCATCTCGCGTTTCGCGAGATGACGCATATATGCGTGACTGTGCGCTGAGCTGCCGCCTCCGGAACGCGATCCTGCGTTAGGCGGTCCGGAGGCAGTTAATCTGACTGTTAGTTCGGCCGGTGACATATACCCATTTTTGGTGTGAGATACACGTGCACTGCATGTGTGACAGGGAAATTAATGTAATTAATCTGACTGTTAGTTCAGTGGGAGACATATAACCATTTTTGGTGTGAGGTACACCTGCACTTTATATGTGACAGGGAAATTAATATAGTTAATCCATCTGTTAGTTCAGTGGATGACATATTCCCATTTTTGGTGTGAGGTACACTTGCACTGCATACGTGACAGGGAAATTAATATAGTTAATCCGTCTGTTAGTTCGGCCGGTGACATATACCCATTTTTGGTGTGAGGTACACCTGCACAGCATACGTGACAGGGAAATTAATATAGTTAAACCCTCTGTTAGTTCGGCTGGTGACATATACCCATTTTTGGTGTGAGATACACGTGCACTGCATGTGTGACAGGGAAATTAATGTAATTACAGGGAGTGCAGAATTATTAGGCAAGTTGTATTTTTGAGGATTAATTTTATTATTGAACAACAACCATGTTCTCAATGAACCCAAAAAACTCATTAATATCAAAGCTGAATATTTTTGGAAGTAGTTTTTAGTTTGTTTTTAGTTTTAGCTATTTTAGGGGGATATCTGTGTGTGCAGGTGACTATTACTGTGCATAATTATTAGGCAACTTAACAAAAAACAAATATATACCCATTTCAATTATTTATTTTTACCAGTGAAACCAATATAACATCTCAACATTCACAAATATACATTTCTGACATTCAAAAACAAAACAAAAACAAATCAGTGACCAATATAGCCACCTTTCTTTGCAAGGACACTCAAAAGCCTGCCATCCATGGATTCTGTCAGTGTTTTGATCTGTTCACCATCAACATTGCGTGCAGCAGCAACCACAGCCTCCCAGACACTGTTCAGAGAGGTGTACTGTTTTCCCTCCTTGTAAATCTCACATTTGATGATGGACCACAGGTTCTCAATGGGGTTCAGATCAGGTGAACAAGGAGGCCATGCCATTAGATTTTCTTCTTTTATACCCTTTCTTGCCAGCCACGCTGTGGAGTACTTCGACGCGTGTGATGGAGCATTGTCCTGCATGAAAATCATGTTTTTCTTGAAGGATGCAGACTTCTTCCTGTACCACTGCTTGAAGAAGGTGTCTTCCAGAAACTGGCAGTAGGACTGGGAGTTGAGCTTGACTCCATCCTCAACCCGAAAAGGCCCCACAAGCTCATCTTTGATGATACCAGCCCAAACCAGTACTCCACCTCCACCTTGCTGGTGTCTGAGTCGGACTGGAGCTCTCTGCCCTTTACCAATCCAGCCACGGGCCCATCCATCTGGCCCATCAAGACTCACTCTCATTTCATCAGTCCATAAAACCTTAGAAAAATCAGTCTTGAGATATTTCTTGGCCCAGTCTTGACGTTTCAGCTTGTCTTGTTCAGTGGTGGTCGTCTTTCAGCCTTTCTTACCTTGGCCTTGTCTCTGAGTATTGCACACCTTGTGCTTTTGGGCACTCCAGTGATGTTGCAGCTCTGAAATATGGCCAAACTGGTGGCAAGTGGCATCTTGGCAGCTGCACGCTTGACTTTTCTCAGTTCATGGGCAGTTATTTTGCGCCTTGGTTTTTCCACACGCTTTTTGCGACCCTGTTGACTATTTTGAATGAAACGCTTGATTGTTCGATGATCACGCTTCAGAAGTTTTGCAATTTTAAGAGTGCTGCATCCCTCTGCAAGATATCTCACTATTTTTGACTTTTCTGAGCCTGTCAAGTCCTTCTTTTGACCCATTTTGCCAAAGGAAAGGAAGTTGCCTAATAATTATGCACACCTAATATAGGGTGTTGATGTCATTAGACCACACCCCTTCTCATTACAGAGATGCACATCACCTAATATGCTTAATTGGTAGTAGGCTTTCGAGCCTATACAGCTTGGAGTAAGACAACATGCATAAAGAGGATGATGTGGTCAAAATACTAATTTGCCTAATAATTCTGCACGCAGTGTAATCTGACTGTTAATATAACAATATAGAGAAGCTGCACCAGCAACCTACTGGAGCCCAGTCTTTCAGTTGCCAACTGAAAACCAAGTAAATCCGTAAAAAACAATCAGACTGGCTCACAGTATTTTTGCATTTATTAAAATTATTGACCCAATACAATGTTACACATATCCTAGTTAATTGTCAACATAACAGCATATATAAATAGGTACTTTAAATGCGGAGCTCTCGCATATACCTAAATGACAGGAGTACTCCAAATATGACCTCTGGTTTTGCTATGTGGTGTCCGTCTGCTACGTATTGAGATAGAATATCTCTAATGTTCAGATAGTTTATCTGTTGATTTGCCTTGATCTAAACATAGATTGTTCAGCCACTATTCCGTTAGCGGTCGCTGATAGATAGTCTCAGCAACTATGTTGCTTAATATTGCGGTTAGTTTCCTACCTCCTGCCACAAGGTAGTCACTCTGCTCGTTCTTCGTGGCGTCTCACGTGATCCGAACAAGGAGTGGTTTACTGGTCGGTGATGTTATCCACCTGCGCCGGTTGAAGTAGCGGAAGTTGATGTAGCAGAGCTGCGCCGGTGTATTCGGCAAAAACGTCAATATTAGCGCACGAATAAGTCAGTCCACTATAATAGTGTTAAACCGCTTGCACCGCTTGAGGTTATGGCTGATATCGTGCTCACCCTTTTCAAACTGCATCCAGATGAGATGGTCAAGGCAAAAATCTTTTTAAAAGAAGATGAAAGCAGAAGCAAAAATAACGCACCACTAGCTGGGTCAGGTTCACACTAGTTCGCACTAGACGCGTTTCGGAACCGTAGTTCCTTCCTCAGTAGGCAAATGTGTAATGCTGAATGTGGACAAACTAGACACGTCTTTATATCCCCTTGTTGGGTCAATTAGAAAATATGCTCTGGATTCCTGGTTTTGCAGCTGCCGGTCATTTGCAGACTGCACTCTCCTGAATCCCTCTTTAGACCAAAGGTGCTTATATAAATATATAATAATTTAATAAATCATGAATATAAACAATATATAATACGAAGATATATATAAAAATACATATAAAATACAAAATCTATAAAAATGATGTTATGCATATTATAAATGGATCTCAGGGAAAGCCAGCGTGTCGCTGAATAGCCCAACACTGGCTATCCATGTGGACCTGCCCACCTCTCCTATAAGAAGCCGAAGATTTCAATCTCCGAGTTCAATCCTAGGGGCATTAGAGATCCAAATTCAAAAATCTTCTTGGATTCTTGTCTGGACATTTTTGCTAAAAAATCACCCCCTCTCCAGTCTTGTTTGACTGATTGGATGGCACAGAAACTCATCTTACTGGGATCTCCTGTATGATGTAATTTAAAATGTTTTGACAGGGGATGTGTTTCTGACTGTTTTTTTATATTGTTGATATGTTCTGCGATCCTAGTTTTAAATACTCTTTTTGTACGCCCTATATATTGTTTTGGGCATGGGCATTGGATGACATAGATGACTGCTTTACTATTACATGACAGAATTTCTTTAATTTCCCACTTGAAATTATTGGACGTTGATGTTATAATTTTTGTATTTCTATCAAAATGTGTCTGTCTGCAATTTTGACAGCAGCCACATCTGAAAAAACCTTTCAGGTTAGACCATGGAGTTATCATTGGTTCCATGATCTTCTTTCGTATTGTCGGAGCTACCTGGAGTCCTAAATTAGGAGCGCGGGTATAGACTATTGGGGGATTAGCTGGAAGTATGGGACCCAAAGTTTTATCACCTTTTAATAGATGCCAATGTTTATATATAATGTTATTCACCATCCGATAGTCTTTATTGAATGGTAGAATAATTTTTGCCATTATATCATCTTCTTGGGTGGTATTGGATGTTTCCTTGGATTTAAAAAAGGAAGTTCTATCCAATTGTCTCACTTTTCCTATTGCATCCTCCAATAGTCCATTGGAATACTCTTTAGCCAGGAATTGCATTTTCATTTGTTCTGCCTCTACCTCAAACTGATCTTGTTCAGTACAATTACGTTTTAGGCGTCTGAACTGAGAAAAAGGGACATTCAGAAGCCACCTAGGGAGGTGGCAGCTTGTACTTAAAATAAAACTATTTTTGGCTACATCTTTTTGGTACGTACTACAAACAAAAGTTTCCTGTTTTTGTGTATATGTAGGTCTAAAAATTCAACAGTTTGAGGATCGATATTTGCTGTAAACTTCAGATTGAACTCATTATCACTGATCTCTTGTATGAACTGTAATAATGTAGCGTGTGGACCTCTCCACACTAATAAAATGTCATCGATATAGCGCCGCCATAGGACCAGGTCCGCCCCGAGTCTGGGAGTGATGGTATCCTGTTCCCATGCTGCCATAAATAAATTGGCATAACTCGGGGCGAACCTGGTACCCATGGCGGTGCCAGTAGTCTGTAAATAATATCTGGACTCAAACTGGAAGTAATTGTGACTCAGCACAAAACTGATCCCATCCAGTATGAATTGCAATTGTTCTGCAGCTAGATTATCTTTCTGAGATAAGATTTTTGATATTGCTTGTATACCCTGACTGTGATTAATGCTAGTGTACAGGGAACTTACGTCTAGCGTAGCGAGTAGCCAATCTGGATGACAATACATATTTTCCAAAAGAGCAACAACTGTTGACGTATCCCCAAGATACGAAGGAGTGTCTCTGACATAGGGCTGGAGGAACCTGTCTAAATATTGAGACAAGTTTGATGTTAGTGATCCTATGCCAGAGACAATTGGTCTTCCAGGAGGGTTGACCGAATCCTTATGTATCTTGGGGATACAATAAAATATAGGCAATCTTTTCTGGGTGCCCAAAATGAAATTGTACTCTGTTTCATTCAAAATCCCTTGTTCCTTTGCTTTGTTACATAATAGTAATAGTTTTTTATTATATCCAACTAAAGGGTCCTCACATAATTGTGTATATGTCGTGGTGTCAGATAGCTGTCTCAAACATTCTTTGTTATACATTTCAGTGTCAAGGATCACAATTGCCCCTCCTTTATCGGCTGGGCGTATTGTTACCTCTAAATCTTTCTGTAGTTCCTTTATAGCCTTAATTTCTTGTTGGGAAAGGTTAGTATTAGCTTTTTGTTTTGGATTGAGTCTTCTCAGATCTGCCTCTACTGCCCCTCTAAATGTGATCATTTCATTACTCAATTCCTGTTTAGGATACATTTTGGATCTGAGTTTCACATCAACATGCTGATATTCTGGTGATATTTGGTTTAATTGATGGGAATCGCTCCTCATATAATACTTTCTACAGCATAGTTTTTTCATGTATTTTTCAATACCGATGTAAGAATCAAATTTACTGAGCTTTGTGCTAGGGGCAAATTTTAAACCTTTTGATAATAGTGACTTTTGTGAATGAGTTAATTCTTTTGTGCTTAAATTGATTATATTATCTCCTGTGATTTGCCTATTTTTTGCTTCGGACCCTCGTTTATTTCTACTTCTTTGTGTTCTCTCTTTCGTGTAGTTGTGTTCTGTAGTGAAAAAACATTGTGTATTTGTGCTTGGGCTGTGAAAATTTTTGGCCGCATATTCAGTGCTGGGTCTGACTTCTGTGTTTCTGCTTCTAACTCCTTGTGTGAGACTGATGGAAGGTGTGTTTCCTTGGATAGGGAAAATGACCAAGGAATGATTGACGTGGGTGTGGTTGACTTGGGTGTGGTTGAATTGGGTGTCTGTTTGACTAAGGTGTTTTTCTGAAATTGTGTTTGTGGATAAGCCCCTTTCTGTTGTTTCAAATACTGGGGGTTGGGTCTGGATTTGTATTTCATTCGATCTTGTTTTTTGGGGCCAGGACTCCTTACTAAAAAAGACGGTGAATTAACAACTTCATTGGTACTCACCTCCAACTTTGTATTATTGGTGGTGTTTGAGTAGTTTTTGACTTTATTTGGGATATCATTTTCTCTCAATTTGCTATCTCCATTTTTGTGTATGGGAAATTTTTGTGTGTTCATTTGTTTTCTTGAAGTTATAGAATTTTTTTTAGTTTTTTTCTCAATAATCTCTTGTTCCATTTTGTCTAATTTGGTAAATAATTCTTTTTGGAATCTTAAATAATCATCATCTTTTCTAAAGGTGTCCATTATTAATTTTTTCTCTATTATTAACTGTTCTAGTTCAATCACCAATTCTTCCCTTCTTTGTATCACTAATTGCACTAGTGCTGTAGACTGTATCTTAAAGAAACACTCCCACTGCAAATCAAAGCGTTCCCCGCATAAATCTGAGGCTGGCGACTTGAAGAGAGTCAACCCTTGTGGGGTAATACCTGCTTTTATATATTGGGTTAATGATCTAATTTCCCACTGATGTCTTAATTTCCTCACCAACAGTCTCTCAAGCGCCTTAAATGTATCAAACAAGTTTGGTTGGGACATTTCTGACTGTTTCGGTACAATTCCCTGAGAATCCATGAAAACAAATTTATCAATTGTCTCTTGTTTCAACATCATAAATTGCCAAATATCCATACTATAATAAAACAAATATATCACTCTAAATAGAAAATATAGAATTATAAAAATATATAAAAAATAAAATATAAAATTCAATATAAAATACTAAATAATAAAATGCAAAACTGCTGGGAGCTTTCTCTCTCTGGTAAGGTACAATATAACAATATAGAGAAGCTGCACCAGCAACCTACTGGAGCCCAGTCTTTCAGTTACCAACTGAAAACCAAGTAAATCCGTAAAAAACAATCAGACTGGCTCACAGTATTTTTGCATTTATTAAAATTATTGACCCAATACAATGTTACACATTACCTAGTTAATTGTCAACATAACAGCTTATATAAATAGGTACTTTAAATGCGGAGCTCTCGCATATACCTAAATGACAGGAGTACTCCAAATATGACCTCTGGTTTTGCTATGTGGTGTCCGTCTGCTACGTATTGAGATAGAATATCTCTAATGTTCAGATAGTTTATCTGTTGATTTGCCTTGATCTAAACATAGATTGTTCAGCCACTATTCCGTTAGCGGTCGCTGATAGATAGTCTCAGCAACTATGTTGCTTAATATTGCGGTTAGTTTCCTACCTCCTGCCACAAGGTAGTCACTCTGCTCGTTCTTCTCGGCGTCTCACGTGATCCGAACAAGGAGTGGTTTACTGGTCGGTGATGTTATCCACCTGCGCCGGTTGAAGTAGCGGAAGTTGATGTAGCAGAGCTGCGCCGGTGTATTCGGCAAAAACGTCAATATTAGCGCACCAATAAGTCAGTCCACTATAATAGTGTTAAACCGCTTGCACCGCTTGAGGTTATGGCTGATATCGTGCTCACCCTTTTCAAACTGCATCCAGATGAGATGGTCAAGGCAAAAATCTTTTTAAAAGAAGATGAAAGCAGAAGCAAAAATAACGCACCACTAGCTGGGTCAGGTTCACACTAGTTCGCACTAGACGCGTTTCGGAACCGTAGTTCCTTCCTCAGTAGGCAAATGTGTAATGCTGAATGTGGACAAACTAGACACGTCTTTATATCCCCTTGTTGGGTCAATTAGAAAATATGGTCTGGATTCCTGGTTTTGCAGCTGCCGGTCATTTGCAGACTGCACTCTCCTGAATCCATCTTTAGACCAAAGGTGCTTATATAAATAAATAATAATTTAATAAATCATGAATATAAACAATATATAATACGAAGATATATATAAAAATACATATAAAATACAAAATCTATAAAAATGATGTTATGCATATTATAAATGGATCTCAGGTTCATGGATCTGTATGTACTGATGGCGTGGACACCACATAGCAAAGCCAGAGGTCATATTTGGAGTACTAATCTGACTGTTAGTTCAGTGGGTGACATATAACCATTTTTGGTGTGAGGTACACTTGCACTGCATACGTGACAGGGAAATTAATATAGTTAATCTGACTGTTAGTTCGGCTGGTGACATATACCCATTTTTGGTGTGAGGTACACCTGCACTGCATACGTGACAGGGAAATTAATATAGTTAATCTGTCTGTTAGTTCGGTGGGTGAATTCAAAGAATGAGGAGAGCATCAAATAAGGGATGTGGCCCTGGTCGTGGTGCTGCTGGTGCTGGTGGAGCTCCTGTTGCAGGGAGAGGACGTGGTCGATCTGTGCCAGCTACACGCCCAAATGAAACACCTTCCTCAGGTGCACGTAGGTGGCAGGACGTTCAGCGTCATTTTGTATGCCCGAATACCAGTGTACGGCCAGAACAAGTAGAGGCGGTAGTAGATTGGATGGCTGATAGTGCCTCCAGTTCCTTCACATTGTCTCCCACCCAGTCCCCTGCTGAAACCGTAGAGTTGGCAACTGCAGCCCGTGGACATCTGTCTTTCACCTCACCCCCTTGGAAATCAGCCAAGCAGTCTGATCCCCAAGTCATGCAGCAGTCTCTTATGCTTTTTGATGACTCTGCTGGGGGGGGTTTCCGTGGGCCATTCACCTAGCCCTGCCCCAGAAGTGGAAGAGATTGAGTGCACTGATGCCCAACCACTTATGTTTTAGGATGTGGACATGGGAGAATAGAGATGGCCTTGCGGGTCGCCCGGCGGTCGTTTCGTGGCGAACTTTGTGCGTTTGCGATTCGCCGAACATGCGAGCATATGGAGAAATTCACGCCCGCCATATTCTTTTACATTGTGAAGAACTTTGACCCATGACACATCCATCAGGTGGTACAGGACAGCCAATTGAGACATTTCAGCACATGGATATAACCCCTACCTTATAAATAAACCTGATCTGGCCGCCATTTCACATTCAGTGTTTTGCCAGTGTAGGGAGAGGTTTCTGTGTGGAGCAGGGACAGGCTGTTAGGGACACCAAACGCTAGCTAATAGGGCCACAAAAGTCATTTTAAGGACTGGTATAGGTGTGCTATCGATAGGTGTGATACACAGAGGGGTGCGATATACTTATAATATACTTTTATAATGAGTCAAAAACACATAGATCTATATAGTGATCACCTGGAAGTCAGGGGCCTAGGGGCTTACTAGGGCCATTTTTATATAGGGTAAGGTTCCGGACGGGGTCGCTCTAATCAGAGCGGGTGTTCTGTGGTTAGGCTATCAGGGCCAGAATAGCACCCCCCTGTAGGGCAATATCAGGGACAGTTCTTTGCCTACCCTGTCCTTTAATACCACATCATCATCTAGCCCAGGGATAGATGTTTTTTGCTTTCCCTCCGGGATTCATGGATGTGCACTGGAACCCCCCGGATTGTGGTAGGACATATGGTTTCTGATTTGGTGCCGCTGAGCACTTGTTATTGCCTACCACATCTATGCTTTTTGCTTAACTTTAATAATTTAATTTATTTTGAGGGATATCTTTTCCATTCACACGTCCGCAAAATGGGTCCGCATCCATTCCGCAATTTTGCGGAACGGGTGCAGACCCATTCATTTTCAATAGGGCCAGAATGTGCTGTCCGCATCCGCATTTGCGGATCCACATCCGCATTTGTGGATCCGCACTTCCGCATCTGTGCTTCCGTTTACGCAAAAAAATAGAACATGTCCTATTTTTGTCCTCAAATGCAGACAAGATTAGGCATTTTCTATTATAGTGCCGGCGATATGCGGTCCCCAAATTGCGGAATGCACATTGCCGGTGTCCGTGTTTTGCGGATCCGCAAAACACTTATGGACGTGTGAATGGACCCTCATAGTAAAATTATTAAAGGTTGCGTTTTATCTTTATGTATATTCTAATGGATTGCCTTTCTTGTACAATGTTATAATATAGTTTCTATGTTAAAAAGTATACAGGTCCTTCTCAAAAAATTAGCATATTGTGATAAAGTTCATTATTTTCTGTAATGTACTGATAAACATTAGACTTTCATATATTTTAGATTCATTACACACAACTGAAGTAGTTCAAGCCTTTTCTTGTTTTAATATTGATGATTTTGGCATACAGCTCATGAAAACCCCAAATTCCTATCTCAAAAAATTAGCATATCATGAAAAGGTTCTCTAACCTAATCATCTGAATCAACTAATTAACTCTAAACACCTGCAAAAGATTCCTGAGGCTTTTAAAAACTCCCAGCCTGGTTCATTACTCAAAACCGCAATCATGGGTACGACTGCCGACCTGACTGTTGTCCAGAAGGCCATCATTGACACCCTCAAGCAAGAGGGTAAGACACAGAAAGAAATTTCTGAACGAATAGGCTGTTCCCAGAGTGCTGTATCAAGGCACCTCAGTGGGAAGTCTGTGGGAAGGAAAAAGTGTGGCAGAAAACGCTGCACATCGAGAAGAGGTGACCGGACCCTGAGGAAGATTGTGGCGAAGGACCGATTCCAGACCTTGGAGGACCTGCGGAAGCCACCGTGTACAGGCTACAGTTGCCGCATTCCCCAGGTCAAGCCACTTTTGAACCAGAAACAGCGGCAGAAGCGCCTTACCTGGGCTACAGAGAAGCAGCACTGGACTGTTGCTCAGTGGTCCAAAGTACTTTTTTCGGATGAAAGCAAATTTTGCATGTCATTCGGAAATCAAGGTGCCAGAGTCTGGAGGAAGACTGGGGAGAGGGAAATGCCAAAATGCCTGAAGTCCAGTGTCAAGTACCCACAGTCAGTGATGGTCTGGGGTGCCATGTCAGCTGCTGGTGTTGGTCCACTGTGTTTTATCAAGGGCAGGGTCAATGCAGCTAGCTATCAGGAGATTTTGAAGCACTTCATGCTTCCATCTGCTGAAAAGCTTTATGGAGATGAAGATTTCATTTTTCAGCACGACCTGGCACCTGCTCACAGTGCCAAAACCACTGGTAAATGGTTTACTGACCATGGTATTACTGTGCTCAATTGGCCTGCCAACTCTCCTGACCTGAACCCCATAGAGAATCTGTGGGATATTGGGAAGAGAAAGTTGAGAGACGCAAGACCCAACACTCTGGATGAGCTTAAGGCCGCTATCGAAGCATCCTGGGCCTCCATAACACCTCAGCAGTGCCACAGGCTGATTGCCTCCATACCACGCCGCATTGAAGCAGTCATTTCTGCAAAAGGATTCCCGACCAAGTATTGAGTGCATAACTGAACTTAATTATTTGAAGGTTGACTTTTTTTGTATTGAAAACACTTTTCTTTTATTGGTCGGATAAAATATGCTAATTTTTTTAGATAGGAATTTGGGGTTTTCATGAGCTGTATGCCAAAATCATCAATATTAAAACAAGAAAAGGCTTGAACTACTTCAGTTGTGTGTAATGAATCTAAAATATATGAAAGTCTAATGTTTATCAGTACATTACAGAAAATAATGAACTTTATCACAATATGCTAATTTTTTGAGAAGGACCTGTATTATAGTGCATTTGTATTGTGCGGCAGTTGTGTGCGGTTCTGCTGCGATACTGCAGGTATATAGAGGGACAAGCGTTATTGGAACAAATAATTTCTACTGGTGAGATATACCAGTCGTCCCCCAAAAAAACTGATTGAAGCGGGGTGTTATATACCAATATACTTTCTTTATAGTGCATTTGGGTACTGTATAGTGCATTTGCGCATGCGAGTACGCGAAAATTATATTGCCGATATTTTGCATTGAAAGAAATAATGAATCGAGATTGCAAATTTGAATAATACATCTGGTATGTCACTGTCCATGTTGTGGGACTATTTGTGCACTTCTAGTAATTATTTTTTGGCTGAAAATATGAGCTGAAGGTTTTTCAGGTTCGCCTGCCATTAAAATGAATGGGACCCGCAGTGAACTTGCGATTCGCAAACATTTGATCGCGTTCGCAAACCATCCCGGCAGATGTTCGTCCATCACTATGGGAGAACCACCACAGCACGTCTCTAATGATGATGATGAAACACAGGTGCCAACTGCTGTGGCTTTCTGCCATGTGCAGACTGGCAAGGAGGGCAGGGGTGAAGAGTGGGTGGAAGATGATGTGGAGGATGATGAGGTCCTAGACCCCACATGGAATCAAGGTCATGCGAGCGACACATGCAGTTCAGAGGAAGAGGTGCTGGTCACACAGCTCCAACCGCACAGCAAAAGAGGGAGCAGGGTGCAAAAGCAGAGTGGCCATCCCCTAGACAGTACGCCTGCTACTGCCCACCGCACCCAGGGACTGAGCACACCAAAGCCAGCTCCAAGGAGTTCCCTGGCATGGCAGTTCTTCAGGCAATGTGCTGACGACAAGACGCAAGTGGTTTACACGCTGTGCAATCAGAGCCTGAAGCGAGGCATACCGTAAATGTTCGAAACCTGAGCACCGCCTGCATGACCAGCCATCTAAATGCAAAGCACGAGCTGCAGTGCAGTACACACCTGAAAAACCACAAACGATCTCAGGCTCCTCTTACTCCCTCTTCTGCTGCAGTCTTATCCTCTTCCTCCCCCTCTGGAGTGACAGTGGCACCTGCCACCCCGCAAACAGAGGATGTGGCAGCAACACAACCACCTACACCACCATCACCCAACATTGTCCCATGGAAGCGTTCAGCTGTCCATCCCCCAAACACTGAAGAGAAAAAGGAAGTACCCCCCCCCCCCCCCCCCCCCCCCCCCGATCCCTTGCCTTAAATGCCAGCATTGCAAAATTCCTGGCCTTTGAAATTCTGTCATTCCGTCTGGTGGAGACAGAGTCTTTTAAAAACTTATGGCAGTGGCTGTCCCACAGTACGTGGTTCCAAGCCGCCACTGCTTTTCCAGGTGAGCCATGCACAACCAAGGACAAAATCAGGAGTGCACTGTGCAACACCATCTGTGGCAAGGTCCACATAACTACCGATATATGGACCAGTAAGCACGGGCAGGGACGTTATATCTCCCTAACTACACACTGGGTAAATGCAGTGGCGGCTGTGCCTGAGGCGGATAGCAGTTTGGAGCATGTCCTACCGCCACCGAGGAATACAGGACATTTCTTGTCGCCTTCTGTTGCCTCCTCCGCCTCCTCATCCGGTCAGCGTAACACCTTCACCACCAACTTTCAGCACAGCCAGGGGGAAACAACAGCAAAACGGCTATTTTGAAACTCATCTGTTTGGGGGAAAAAACCCACACCGCGCAGGAGCTGTGGACGAGCATGGAACAAGAGACCGATGAGTGATTGGTGCCTCTGAGCCTCAAGCCTGGCCTGGTGGTATGCGATAACAGGTGAAATCTGGTAGCAGCTCTGGGACTATCCGGTTTAACTCACATCCCTTGCCTGGTGCATGTGCTGAATTTGGTGGTGCAGAGGTTCCTTAAAAATTACTCCGATATGTCAGAGCTGCTGCAGAAAGTGCGGGCCGTCTATGCCCGCTTTCAGGCGTTCTCATCCTGCTGCTGCTCGCCTGTCTGCACAGCGTAACTTCAGCCTTCCCGCTCACCGCCTCGTATGCGACGTACCTACAAGGTGGAACTCCACCTTGCACATGCTGGAGAGATTGTGCGAGCAGCAGCAGGCGAAAGTGGAGGGGTTGATGTTATTTACATGGGACTGTATGTTGGAAGGGGCAGAAGAGATGGTGTGATGTTATTTACATGGGACTGTATTTTAGGGGGGCTGTAGATAGAGAGGGATGTTATTTACATAGGACTGTATATTGTAGGGGGCTGGAGAGATGGTGTGATGGTATTTATATAGGAGTCGATGGCGGAGGGAGGGAAATAGTGTTATTTACATGGGACTGTATGGCGGAGGTGCTGAGGAATTATAATTTTTGAGGACACTAAACTGAGGAATATAACAACAGGGGGCACTGCAAGGGGCATTATAAATATTGGGGGCGCTTCAGGGTGAGTATTATAACAGTAGGGGGCAGTATAAATAATGGGGGCACTGTGGGGCCATTTTAAATCCGGGGGACATTAGGCGTTCTTATTACTACTGGAGCTCTATAGGAGGGATCCGAATTATTTCTACTAAGAGCACTATGGGGGCCTTATTACTACTGAGGGGTCTGAAGAGAGCTTTATTACCACTGGGGGAATAATAGAGGGGCCTTATTTCTACTGGGGGCTGTGTAAGGGCATTATTAATACTGGAGGGCTCTTCTACTAATGGAGGCACTCTTGTGGAGCATTATTACTGTTGGGTTCAGTAGGGGGCAGTATTACTAATGAGAACATTCTAGAAGGGCATTACTATTGGTGGGACTATGAGGAGTACTGTTACTATGGGGGGGCACTCATTTTTCTTCAGGATAGTATTTGGGGTTACAGAAAAGTAAGGAAGCTAAGATGTCCGTGTGTCACACTCTGCAGAGACGAGGCGGCTAAGAGAAGTGTCCGGACCGAATGGAGAAGATGATGACAGAGAAGATCTACATCAGAAGAGACGTCACCTGGAGGACCTGGATGTGAGAGGTATGTGCTGCTGTATAGCAAGTACAGTAAAATGTCTTCAGTGCTAGTGTTTGCTGGGAGGGGGAAGGGGGGATGCAGTTGTTCAACTTAGAGAATTGGGCAATATGCATTGGTGCTTGGGCCCCGGATCTTTTGAGACCCTAGCAACGCCCCTGAAGCTCACGTTCATTAAAATGAACCAGGCATGGATCCCACAGGACTTGTCCGTACCTTGTGCTGAGTAGACAAGTATACCGGCCGCACCCAGCTATTGTTATACTCGATCGCACTTCTTCTTTGCCATCTCTTTTCTATTCCTAATGCTTTGAGGTCTTCCCAAATTTATAAAAAATAAAAAATGTATAAAAAAAGGAAAAAAAAAACCAAAAAACAACAAAAACAGTGTTGGCTACCTCCTCCTCCACCGCCGCTTCCACCTACACATCCACGTCCACCGCCTCTTCAACCTCCTACTCCACTTTGACCTCCGTCTCCTAGTTCAAGATTATTATTATTTTTTTTTTTCTATTCTATCTTATTTTAAGTCATTTCCCTATCCACATTTGTTTGCAGGGCAACTGTCCGGCTCTTACCACCATTTTGCTTCCTTTTGCAGTCCTCTAGCCCCGAACCCAAACTTTGACCCGAAGTTCAGGCGAACCCGATCATCCACGGGTCCGCTCATCCCTATTAGTAAGGTATACCAGAATATTATCAAGATAAATGTCCCAACAAATTCTCCAAACAAATCAAATAAAACAAAATTTTGGAAGACTGCAGGAGCATTACTTAAAGGGAACCTGTCACCTGGATTTTGGGTATAGAGCTGAGGACATGGGTTGCTAGATTGCCGCTAGCACATCCGCAATACCCAGTCCCCATAGCTCTCTGTGCTTTTATTGTGTAAAAAAACGATTTGATACATATGTAAATTAACCTGAGATGAGTCAGAGCTTGAAAATATGACTCTTCTCTGGTCACACAAGTAAGATATGACTCTTTTATGTTAATTTGCATATGTATCAAATCTTTTTTTACACAATAAAAGCACACAGAGCTATGGGGACTGGGTATTGCAGATGTGCTAGCGGCTATCTAGCAGCCCATGTCCTCAGCTTTATACCTAAAATCCCAGTGACAGGTTCCCTTTAAACCAAATTGCATTAACAAGTATTCGAAATGACCCTCGAGGGTATTAAACGCTGTCCTTAACTCATCCCCCTCTCTGATGTGGAAGACGTTATACACCCCCCTCCCCCAGATGCTCCCTGGATCTAGTTAAACAGATCAAGTATCAAGGGCAAAGAATAGACCATGATTTTATTAAGCTCCTGGTCTAAAACCGTCATCCTTTTAGAGACAAACAGCCTCTTTACCAGACTTTCGTTAATATATTCTTTCATGGCCTGATGTTCTGGACCCGACAGATTAAAAATGCACCTTTTGGGAAACCTGTTGCCTGGTATTAACTCAATTGCATAGTCGTAGTCTCTTTGTGGAGGAAGAGAATTAGAGCTACATTCGCAAACCACATCCTGAAATTTATTAATCAGGTTAGACAATTGCAAGAGAATTTTCAGCGAAGCCATGACTATACAAGCAAGATGATCCTCACATTTACTGCCCCAACTTTCTAACTCCACTATTTCCCAATTAATAACAAGGTTATGTGCTTGAAGCCAAGGAATACCTAACAGGACATCAACAGGTAATTGCTTTATAACTAACAGGGAACAAATTTCAATGAAGGGCCCCCACAGATATGATGACCTTAGTAGTGCAGAATTTAATACCATCCTTTCCCAGAATAGTGGAGTCAATGGTCGATACATGAACCAGAACAGGTAAGGAGGATAAGGGGAGACCTAAAGATAATGTAAATCCTTTGCTAATAAAATTTGCTGCGGCTCCACAATCTACAAAAGCCTCCCCAGTTAACTTTTTACTCCCAAATTGATAACATAATTCTTTTTGCGACATAATAAAGTACCCACAAAGTTTTCCCACAAATACTTTCCCAACCTTTTTCAAATCTATCAACATATCCCTTGGGCACTTGGAACATGACTTAACACAATGATCGCCAGCACCACAATAAAAAAAAGAGCCCCTGAAATCTTCTGAGGGTTCGCTGTTCCAGAGAGAGAGAGGTTGCACCAAGCTGCATGGGTTCTTTCATGTCACGAAGAAGTGTATGGGATGCAGGAACCATATCAGGAGGAGACCTGTGAAGCTGCACAACCAAACACTCCCTACTACGTTCCATAGGCCGGCAGTCCTAATGAACCACTAGCATCATGGTCTTGTAAAGGGTATTGGGGGTAGGGTAGCTAACCATTAAGTCTTTTAAAGTTTTAGACAGGCCCCAGCGGAACTGGCGCCTTAAAGTGGGGTCATTCCAGTCAAAAGCAACACACCACATGCTGAACGCCGCACAGTACCCCTCCACAGGCCAGGTACTCTGTTTTAAACTAACAAGTTTACTTTTTGCATACGCCGCTTTGTGTGGTTCATCATACAACAGCTAAGACAGGTAAGTCAGAGGTGAGAGAGAACTCCCACTTCTGGGGATCCCCCTGTAATAGGGAAATAACAATTCCAACCTGTTACTGCCCCAAACTTAAACATAGGGGCCTCAGACCACACTACATTTGCACCACAAGGTGCTGGAGTCATGACAACCATACAACAGCAACATTAAGGGCACCTCAACCGCTATCAGGCAGGAGAACCCCAGAACCAGCTTGTGCCCCAAAGGGAAGAACAGGTGCACCCTTCCTGTCTGTGGACCAGTGGATTTCAATTTGATGGGTTCAAATTTGAGATTTTTTGTCTCTGATTACTCAGTTTTTTTTCAGGTGTAGAGAAGGTGAGCTAAAGATGACTGTATGTGTGGTTCCCACTCTGAGGCATAGGGAAGGGAGTGAGATGGTGCAGGGGGACTGGTAGCACTGTTTATTTATACAGAATTGACGGCACACTTATCCAGCATGGGTAGTACTGCATTCTAGAGATTCACACCCATCTGGCTAGCACTTAGATGGGCTATCATTTGTTTTTCAAGTGATCTAAAACACAATTTCAGCCTGTGTATGAGATACTTGACAAAAAAGTGAGGTGACGGAGTGCAGTGTCAGACATTCTCCCATAGAGATGAGAAAACGGATTATCAATAAATCAGGTTCATTATGAAGTTACTAAAATTCTGCTACCAAATGAATCCAAAATTTGGGCAATTTGTTCAGATGAATCACACAAAACGGCGCCCACCATTTCACTGTGTAAATGCCATTCTGAGCTCAGCCTGCCATGTGAGAGGATGTGTGTGCAATCTATCCTGGCAGACACCTATTACAGACACAAACCAGCCATATTAGGGTGTAGGGCTAGTTTAGGGACATTTATTTAGGTAGATTGAATTAATAGGTAGAAATGTCAGGGTTTTACAGTGAGGGCAGGGCAGCTGCTGGCAATTGGAAAGTTTCATGTAATGCAATGTAATGTAATCAAAGACGAGAGAACTTTTTTCTGTGCATCAGTAGCCAGCCTTTTCTTAAATAAAAACTTGAACTTCTTCAAATCATAAGTGTTTTATAGGCACATTCCCAGAACATTTAGCTGGATAGGTTGCGGAATTGCGCCTCTTCTTTCTAAAAACCACTTGCAATTTTGCTAATGTTTAAAATTGTGCAGTTCAGTGCATCATTCTGCTGCTTTAATATACCAGTTAAGTTCAACTCATTACAGTGCTGCATTAATATACCAGTTAAATTCAATGTCTTTTACTGCAGTTAGTAAAGCAGCTTAATTCAACGCATTATAATGCTGTGTTAATATATCAGTTAAATTCAACCCATTATATTACTGCATCGATATACCAGTCAAGGGATTCCTTCTGCTCCTCCTCCTTATGGCCTCAGAGAAGCATTTCACTTGCGTCATCTGTCTTTGCTGCTCTCTCCAAGTTGACACCTTCTTTTTTCCTGAAAAGAGCAAAAAAATATATACAGTGGGGGAAATAATTATTTGACCCCTCACTGATTTTGTAAGTTTGTCCAATGACAAAGAAATGAAAAGTCTCAGAACAGTATCATTTCAATGGTAGGTTTATTGTAACAGTGGCAGATAGCACATCAAAAGGAAAATCGAAAAAATAACTTTAAATAAAAGATAGCAACTGATTTGCATTTCATTGAGTGAAATAAGTATTTGAACCCCTACCAACCATTAAGAGTTCTGGCTCCCACAGAGTGGTTAGACACTTCTACTCAATTAGTCACCCTCATTAAGGACACCTGTCTTAACTAGTCACCTGTATAAAAGACACCTGTCCACAGAATCAATCAATCAAGCAGACTCCAAACTCTCCAACATGGGAAAGACCAAAGAGCTGTCCAAGGATGTCAGAGACAAAATTGTAGACCTGCACAAGGCTGGAATGGGCTACAAAACCATTAGCAAGAAGCTGGGAGAGAAGGTGACAACTGTTGGTGCGATTGTTCGAAAATGGAAGGAGCACAAAATGACCATCAATCGACCTCGCTCTGGGGCTCCACGCAAGATCTCACCTCGTGGGGTGTCAATGGTTCTGAGAAAGGTGAAAAAGCATCCTAGAACTACACGGGAGGAGTTAGTTAATGACCTCAAATTAGCAGGGACCACAGTCACCAAGAAAACCATTGGAAACACATTACACCGCAATGGATTAAAATCCAGCAGGGCTCGCAAGGTCCCCCTGCTCAGGAAGGCACATGTGCAGGCCCGTCTGAAGTTTGCCAATGAACACCTGAATGATTCAGAGAGTGACTGGGAGAAGGTGCTGTGGTCTGATGAGACCAAAATAGAGCTCTTTGGCATTAACTCAACTCGCTGTGTTTGGAGGAAGAAAAATGCTGCCTATGACCCCCAAAACACCGTCCCCACCGTCAAGCATGGGGGTGGAAACATTTTGCTTTGGGGGTGTTTTTCTGCTAAGGGCACAGGACAACTTATTCGCATAAACGGGAAAATGGACGGAGCCATGTATCGTGAAATCCTGAGCGACAACCTCCTTCCCTCTGCCAGGAAACTGAAAATGGGTCGTGGATGGGTGTTCCAGCACGACAATGACCCAAAACATACAGCAAAGGCAACAAAGGAGTGGCTCAAGAAGAAGCACATTAAGGTCATGGAGTGGCCTAGTCAGTCACCGGACCTTAATCCAATCGAAAACCTATGGAGGGAGCTCAAGCTCAGAGTTGCACAGAGACAGCCTCGAAACCTTAGGGATTTAGAGATGATCTGCAAAGAGGAGTGGACCAACATTCCTCCTAAAATGTGCGCAAACTTGGTCATCAATTACAAGAAACGTTTGACCTCTGTGCTTGCAAACAAGGGTTTTTCCACCAAGTATTAAGTCTTTTTTTGTTAGAGGGTTCAAATACTTATTTCACTCAATGAAATGCAAATCAGTTGCTATCTTTTATTTAAAGTTATTTTTTCGATTTTCCTTTTGATGTGCTATCTGCCACTGTTACAATAAACCTACCATTGAAATGATACTGTTCTGAGACTTTTCATTTCTTTGTCATTGGACAAACTTACAAAATCAGTGAGGGGTCAAATAATTATTTCCCCCACTGTATATTACGTGCTGAAGATCATCTCCTTATTGATGACTTTTGTGCGAAAAATCACTGTTTGAACCTCCATGAGTAATTGTAGCGCAGTGCCGCACCTTCACTTAAATTTAATTCAGCAGGCAGTAATACTTCTTGCCAGCTGTCCATAAAAATTGTCTTGTCGTTCTCCAAATGGGGTGCAGTTCCATGCCTTCACCAAAATGTAATTCAGCAGACAGTAGTACTACTCGCCAGCTGTCTGTAAAACGTGTCTCATCAAGTGTGGCTCAGTTCTGCACCTTTACGCAAATTGTATTCTCTTCTATGGAATTCTCATATCTCGCCAGCTGTCTATAAAACGTAGTTCTCCTACTGAGGCACAGTTTCACGCTTTCTCCTAAATTTAATTCAGCATGCAGGCATTATTACTTCTGACCAGCTGTCTGTAAAATGTGTCTCATCGTTTTCCAAATGTGGTGCAGTTCCACAACTTTACCAAAATTTTATTCTTCTCTATGGCATTTGTACTTCTGGCCAGCTGTCTGTAAAATGTGACTTTTCTTTCTCCAAATGTGGCACAGTTCTGCGCCTTCTTTCAAATTTAATTCAAAAGGCAAGCATTATTACTTCTGATCAGCTGTCCGTAAAGTTTCTTGGCCTTCTCCAAATGTGCTGCAGTTCAGCAAAATTGTATTCTTCTCTATGTCATTTAATTCAGCAGGCAGCAAGGGAGGACTGGGAACTTAGTGGCCCGGGGAAAAAAAATAAAAGTGGCAACATTTGGTTGGGCTACACAAATAGGCAGGGCCAGCAATACCATAGCGCAAAATACTGTCCCAGCAGAACCATAAACCACAGAGCAGCACAATATATTGCCCCAAAAGCTGTCCTTCTGTTGTGGCCATCAATAGATGTCAATTTCTGTCCTCCTCCAGTTGTCTCTGATTAAGATATAGAGCAGGGGACTTAGGAGGTGAGATGTGGGCCACACCAGTTGAATTCAGAGGGCATGTGCAGTCGCTGGTAGGATACATGAGTTTCTGATTCTCACAGCATTAACCGCTGAGAGCTCATTATGTACCTGGCCAGCGGCAGAGAGGAGGGCTTGGGTGGCCCGATGGGCATCGGCCCCCCAGAAATTTCACTGTAAGGTCTATAGCCAATCCGCCCCTGGCAGGCAGGCATTATTACTTCTGGCCTGCTGTCCATAAAACCTGTTCAGTCTTCTCCAAATGTAGTGCAGTTCCATGCCTTCACCAAAGTTTAATTTAGCATGCAGTAGTATTTCTTTCCAGCGGTCTCGTCTCGTCGTTCTCCAAATGTGATGCAGTTTTGTCTTGTTGTTCTACAAATGTGGTGCAGTTACATGCCTTCATAAAAATTTTAATCAGCAGACAGAAATACTTCTTGACAGCTGTCTACAAATGTGGCGCAGTTCCATGCTTTCATGAAAATTTGAATCAGCAGACAGTTGTCTATAAAAATTGTCTTGCTGTCCTCCAAATGTGGTACAATTCTGTGCCTTCACCCAAATTTTCTTCTTCTCTTTCGATTTTGTACTGTGGGCCAGCTGTGCTTAAATTTGTCTTGTTAGTCTCGAATTGTGCTGCAGTTCAGGTAATTCACACCTAGTTGCAGCAGCCAGTTTAGTTTGCTACATGATATAAAAATGTTTTCCACTGCAGAGCCAACCTGAGGCACATTAGCAAACAGACCTACACAACCGGAACAACTAGGTTCAGTCGTACCTTAACTGTGCTCTTTATCCGGCACATACCCTGTTCCTGACCCCCTGGACTAATGGGGAGGCAGAACAAAGGCTGAAAATGGCCCAGTTTGCTATCACCGTACTGTCTTGTCCAGCCTCCAGTGTGATCTTAGAGAGGATTTTTAGTGTGGCAGGTGACGTTTTTACACCCAAGCAAGTAAAATTGACCTGTGCAAGTGTCCAAAACATTACCTTTATCAAAATTAGTCAGGCGCCACATGAATCCATAAGGATTTCCACATATCTCCATCTGATGACAATTTATAGATCTGCCATTGCTGACACTGGCTATTTATCACCACTCCAATGATGCAACGGTTGCTGTTTGTCTTTTCATGGTGTTCCATACTGTATTGCAGCTGCTGAAGTGGCTACCCCCCCTGGTGCCACTACTACTACCCAAAAAAGCTGCACAGCCCCTGCCTTATCCGTGATGTCCCACACTGAGCTCTTCCTTAAAAAGGGAGAATTTTTTGGTGCTTGTCCAAAACAAGGCACTAATTTTTCTCATGCTACCATGCGTGTAAAAAAACACCGGAAGGCATCTGCCCTCAATAAAGGTCAACTTATGGAATGGTTTTTAAGTTAAAAAAACATAACAAATCCAATAGTGGACGGATATGTGCCCCCTCACAGATAGGTGCCCCCTCACAGTAGATATGGCTAGATATGTGCCCCCTCACAGTAGTAATGCCCAGATATGTGCCCCCTCACAGTAGTAATGCCAAAATATGTGCCCCCTCACAGTGGTTATGAATAGATATGTGCCCCCTCTCACAGTGGTTATGGCCAGATATGTTCCCCCTCACAGTGGTTATGGACGGATATGTGCCCCCTCACATTAGTAATGCCAAGATATGTGCCCCCTCACAGTAGTAATGCAAGATATGTGCCCCCTCACAGTAGTAATGCCCAGATATGTGCCCCCTCACAGTAGTTATGGCCAGATATGTCCCCCCTCACAGTAGATATGCCAGATATGTGCCCCCTCACAGTAGATATGCCAGATATGTGCCCCCTCACAGTGGGTATGGCCAGATATGTGCCCTCTCACAGTGGTTATGGCCAGATATGTGCCCCCTCACAGTGGTTATGGCCAGATATGTGCCCCCTCTCAGTGGTTATGGCCAAATATGTGCCACCTCACATTAGTTATGCCCAGTTATATGCCCCCTTACAGTAATTATGCCCAGTTATGTGCCCCCTCACAGTAGTTATGCCAGATTATATGCCCTCTCACAGTAGTTATGCCAGATTATGAGCCCCCTCATAGTAGTTATGCCCAGATATGTGCCCCTCACAGTAGTTATACCCAGTTATGTCCCCCCTCATAGCAGTTATGCCCACATATGTGCCCCCTCACAGTAGTTATGCCCACATATCTGCCCCCTTACAGTCGTTATGCCAGATTAGGTGCCCCCTCAAAGTAGGTATGGCAGATTAGGTGCCCCCTCAGTAAAAAATGCCCACTTTTGTGCCCCCTCACTCTTGTGGCCCCCCTTTTGCCTCCAGTCTGCAACTTTATGTAAACAAAAAACATACTGACCTTCTTCCCTGATGACGCGATCCCACACTCACATCGCGCTGCTGGCTGTGCTGGAGGCCGATTTCCAGGCTTTTAGCACTCCGGCCTGCAGGGGGAGCGCCGGAGCTCAGAAGAAGACGACAGCCCAGCAGTGACAAGAACTGCCGGATGAGTATGCGTGAGTATTCACTAACACAGTTATAGTAAAACACTATTTGTAGTAAAAAGCTTCTGTTGTAACTGAATGATATCTTGAAGTAATACTAACGCAGTTTTTGCAGTAAAACGAATTCACTAACAAGTGTTATTGAAAACAGCTTTCACATGGGGAGCACTTTTGCATCTCATATACTGTTTTTTCTATTATTTTCATATTTTTTTATTTTTATGCACTTTTTTCTTTTTAAAATAATCATTAAATATTAACTGTATATTTTAAGCGTATATTTCAACTTTTATATTATTCAAGCGGCACAACTGTACTTATAGCCTTCTGAGATGACTACTATCATTGGAGGTTTTGGATTGAGCTTTATATTCTGTGATATCTTTTCTGATATCATTACATAGACCACTAGCTTTTACTATTATTTGTGACCTCTAGTGTATACTATGGTGAATATATCAGAATTTGTAGGTATATTGGTGAGATCCCCAGATTTAAAATGTATTTTAAAATTAAAGATGAACGGAAAACACAATTATCCAATGTTTTAATGATGATAGTGGCGTTGCCCCAGACTTGCATCAGAGGATTAAGGAAAGTCAGCACAACTTGCGAGATCTGTATTATAAATATAATGGGATTAGGCCGCTTTAGAACATTATCGGGATAAGGGACTTACACCAAGAGGATAAAGAGTGCAAATTTTGCCTTAATACCTAGCTGATGACGAAGATTTTTGTTTGAGATGAGAGGACGCCTGTAAAGCCTGTTCTATGGTACTTTATGGAGTTATTGATTTGAATGGATGGTAAACAATTAGTTTTATTAGAATATCAAATCTTGTTAGTATATGAAAAAGTAAGAACCTTGATGACAGTAGAGAGACAGATTAAATTTGAACAAGAATTAGTTAGTGAGAGACAGCTATTCAACAAAATAAAACCAAAAATTATCAAAGGAACCTATAGGATCATACGAATCAACACATGTATAAATGGAAACCATCAGTGAGCAAGAATTTGCAGAGGAAAAATTCTGTGTCTTCTCTTTCTAGTATATATTTTCAGGTGTTCATTACTCAGTTGGAAGAATCACACAAGTTCAGATGTCATTCATCCACTGCTAACCTGTATGCCAGGGCTGGCCAACCTGTGGCTCTCCAGCTGTTGCAAAACTACAACTTCCAGCATGCCCAGTCTGCCTACAGCTATCAGCCTACAGCAGGGCATGGTGGGAGTTGTAGTTTTACAACAGCTGGAGAGCCGCAAGTTGGCCAGCCCTGCTGTATGCAATTACATCTCCCATAAAATCCATTGCTGAACTCCCATCTTTTCCATCCATGGCAATCATCATTCAGTTTCTGTCATCTGTCTGCCATATAACTTTCCTTCAATCCGGATCAGTTTACCAGTCCCTGCCGATGAAAAGCATTCACAAAGCATTTTGCTGCCGCCATAATGCTTCACTGTGCGAATAGTATTCTTTGGGTGATGGGGATGATGGCCATGTGTTTGGGGAGTCTGCTACATGCTGTTTGGTGAGTTCCAATGTTTTCTTATGTGTTTTTTTTCTTTAAGCATAGGCTTTTTTCTCTGGTCATTCTTCTATAAAGCCTGACTGTAGAGTGTACAGCTTAAAGTGGTCCTATGGACAGATACTTCCATCTCCGTTGTCAATCTTTGGAGCTTCTTCAGTGTTATTGTTGATGTATTTTCTGAATCTAATGTGACTAATGTACCATTTACCTGGTCTGTGAGTTTTGGAAGCCAGCCTTCTTTTGTCAGATTTGTAGTTGCCATATTTTTTTCATTTTGTTATAATAGATTTAATAGTGTCCTGTGGGATATTCAAAGTGTGAGCTATTTTTATTTATAACTCAACCCTGATCCATACTTCCCCACAACTTTTTCTCTGACTTCTCTGCAGAGCTTCATGGTCTTTATGATGCTTGTTTAGCGGTGTTGTAGACTCAGGGGCCTTTCAGAACAAAGATATTTATACTCACATCATGTGACACTTTGTTTCAAAGGCAGTGAATACATACGCATTCACAACATTTTAATTTTATTATTTATATTTAAACAATGTTAGCACTGTAATAATTTGAACCATTTTGTCAGAATCATTGCTTAAATTCTAAATTAAAATCCATTTTAATTCCTGTCCCTAATGCATCAAACTGGCATCAATACAGAAAGTTGCATATGTAGGAGTTATATCTTCATGTAATATGTTGGGAGAACCTAAGCAAGCCAAAATGTATATAGAATTTTTTTTTACTCTAGGGATACATCACAACTTTGGCCACATGACACGTTTCCTGGCAAAAGATTGCAGTACTGCAGCGCTACATTGCAACATAAAGTTAGTATGGTTATGTTGCAACCCACAAGTTGCATCAGTCGTGACACACAAGTTGCCAGAAATCCTAATTTGCTGTGATGTTGTCGCAACTGGTTGCGTGATGTTGTTGTAACTGGTTGCAGTAGATGGGTGCAGCAGTCATGTGTTGTCGACAAGCAACCAGAGAAAAAAGCGGGGAGAATGTCAGCAGTGCAATTTGATCTAATTGCAACATATAACATTTTTTTACCCGCCATTGCCTAATTTTTTTTCTTGAAACTGGACAATACCTTAAATTTCACATAAATTTTATATGGATGTTAGGATAAATATTTACAAGTTATATTATAAAAACGTGAGGCAGAATGAAAGAGTTGAGCACTGTTTGATATATCTAATCTTGTAAATGTCTGTGGTGAACTGGTAACTGAAAGTAAGACTGCAATTCTTTGTGCGCATTTCCTATAGTGCAGCATAAAAAATTACATCAGTTGTTAAAAGTAAATAAAAGTGGTAAAAGTTGAAGTGAAATGTTTTACAGATGCCGTTTGGGTTAACCAGGTGAAAGCTGTGAGACCAAAAACTTCAGGTAAGGAGAAACTATCATTGATATAGTGTTTTTGTTACTAATTATGGTGATATCATGCTGGTGGCAGGGTGTTCTGCAATACGGTGGTAATAATAACAATAACAATACATTTGTTATAATAATAACGATATTACTTTACTTTATGCCAAAAAAAGCCTAAGAAATGTATGTATTATTTATAAATGTCCTGATATAAGTAAACAGCAGTTCTAACCAGCATCAAACTGGCCTACTATAGTACTAGGGGATCCTATGGTGGGCCCAGGCTCTCATACAACAATGAGAACAAAGGTCCAGGAAAAAAAAACATTGGGAGCTTCGTTTGGAGCCATTCACTTGCCACTGGGGTCTGTTTCTTGGAATTAAAACATATTAAATTCATGATATAGGGGTTGAGCCCCAAGAATGATTTACTCTGGTGGACCAAAGGGACCTCAGTTCAACACTGGTTCTAACACTGTCTTTCAGTGCCTCAACTAATGTCCATCAAAGTGCTGTTTGCTATGAATACAAAAATTACAATTCATTTCTAGATATAAGTATTCAGTAAACACTGTAATTTCAGAAGACTCTTCTTGTTTATAGTGTTCAGTTCCCAACACCCCATTTGTAGAAAACTTTACCTAATGTAATGCTAGTTCCTGTTAATTCATGTGATGTCACAAAGTTCAAAGTCACATCAATCAGTTTTTCTTGCAGTAGGAAGCAGACCTGAGGATTGCCCTGTAGAAGTCTAACAAAGGAATTTTTAATAAATACAGCTTTATTAGATCAAGGCTAAATTAAGTATTAATATTTTAATCTCAAGTAGAAATTAACAAGCAGTTTACAGAAAACCTTTAAAAATAAATTAAAATACATGAAATAAAAAATATGTAAAACAAACAAAAATGCAATTGCCTCTGTTTTAGTAAGATTTGCATTAAAGTAAGACATTTTGTTGTTTGAAATGCAAAGAAAACCAAAGTCTATTTTTCTATATGATGAGAAAAATAGCCTTGAGAAAAACAACATTGAAAACTAAAAGATTAAATCCAATAGTTTTATTATAGATTGCTAAATATAAAATCTGGGATATAAAATTCATTTTTAAAGATTTTAGTGTTAAGTTTTTCTGTTAAGGATAAGACAAATCAAAATTATTTTGTATCAAACAACTTACATTGTATCTGATTGAAATCAGTTTAAAATATTTTAAAATATTTAATCTAATGGAAATGTGCATAAAAATTGTAGGCATATTTTGCAGACTAACAACAAATTGATTTCAATGATAAAATAACTTGGTTTATTTAGGAATCTATTTAAAATTTGAAAATGACATCGTTTTTTAAGATATTGTTTAATAGAAATTTTACTAAAGTTTCACTGAACTTAAAATAATTTGAAACAGTTACTCTTCTGTACCTAAAATGTTTTACACCATGAGTAACATGCAACAGTGAGTTCTATAGGCTTTTTCTGAAGGAAGCCATACACATTCAATTGGTGTCGGATGAATGCTTTTTCTACGATAAAACAGCTAGCTCTCCTGACTCTTTTATAACTTCCTCATACACATACCTGTTCGGCTTAGCTGAATATGTATGTGCATTTAGTGGGGAGAGGAGAAAAAGCTGCTGCTGATAGCTTATCTCTGGGGAGAACAAAAGGAGCGGACGAAAATATTAATTTCACCTGATCCATCTCGAAAGTAGGCCTTCACTTACAAAATATCTTATATTTGCACTTGTAATTTTAGGGTAAGGTGGAAATATATTTGTGTAAAAATTTAGATGTTACTGCTAATTCAAATTAAAGTGAGTATGATCTGTAAGCTTTATTTTAGTATTTGACAGGAAGCAGTGTAATATTGCCTGTAGTATGCAAGCTTATTCTGTGTGCAAAAGTTGAGTTCCTGCACTGTTAATACACAGGCCAGAGATTGAAACAATGTATGTGGTATATCTATCCTCAAACGGATGTTATGTTCATTTACACTGGCATGCAAAAGTTTAGGCACCCTTGGTCAGAATTACTGTTACTTTGAACAGCAAAGTATTTGAAAGCAATTTGGAGATTAAATGATCTCCAAAATGCATAAAGTTAAAGATGACACATACCCTTTGGATTTTAAGAAAAAACATTTATTTTTTATTTGTATCTTTAGAAATTTTTTAAATAACAAGTAAAATGGCCTAAGCAAAACCCTGCATGGCTAGTACCTAGTAACAACCCCTTTGGAAAGTATCACAGCTTGTAATCACTTTTTGTAGCCAGCCAAGAGTCTTTCAATTCTGGTTTCAGGGATTTTCATCCATTCTTCCTTGCAAAAGTCTTTCAGTTCTGTGAGATTCTGTTTTGTTAGTTCTGTTAGTAAGAAATTGAAAAATACATACCTACATTATTTGAAAATGTTAAAATGAGAAGCACAGTAGAACCAGGCTATAAAATGGAACAGCCGGAACCCCATTGAGTGTTTTAGGACAAACTTAAAACTGTGAATATTGTGAAATAACATGTGTCCAGGGTACTGCATTCCAATGGACTGGTGCAGCTTGACAAAAGTCTTGGAGCTGGGAATATGAGTTTGGATTATGGTGGATGTTAGTACAGAATCGAGAGCATAGCTAGAGTGATAGAAAGAGTTTAAGGAGGAAAAGAAGGGGTGTGCACTGTGGAGAACTAGTGGGTGAAAGTGAATCCTATATTATATCTGCAACTAGTGATGAGCGGGAGGTGCCATATTCGGTTTCGCGATATTTCGCGAATATTCGCATGAATATTCGTGTTATATTCGTCGAAATCGAATATTCGCAATTATCGCGAAATTATTTTTCGCATATTGCGAAAATTTATCTTGATAGTATAAGGCAACGTTCCTATGCTAATGACTATGGCTAGGCTAATATGTGTATATTACGAAATTTTGTAATATTGCTCTAACTTCGTCTCTTAGAATATTACGAATATTCTAAAAGACGAAGTTAGAGCAATATTAAGAACATTTGCAAAAGTCGAAATTGCGATGCGAGTAATATAACACGAAATAGTCGCATGAAGATTTAAACTTAGCACTGCTATATTCCATATTCTAGCCTAATATGGAATATAGCTGTGTTAAGTTAGCACTGCTATATTCCATATTAGGCTAGAATATGGAATATAGCTGTGCTAAATTGAAATCTTCATGCGACTATTTCGTGTTATATTACTCGCATCGCAATTTCGACTTTTGCAAATATTCTTAATATTGCTCTAACTTCGTCTTTTAGAATATTCGTAATATTCTAAAAGATGAAGTTAGAGCAATATTACGAAATTTCGTAAAATACACATAGATTGTATTTAAGCTAATATACTGCTATAGTAATAATTTTTAATAGTGTACATATTTTACAAAACTTAAGTTCAGAAGAGGCAAAAAAAATTACAGGAAAAAAAAGGGATTATAGCACTATATTAGCTAAATTACAATCTATATGTGTATTTTACGAAATTTCGTAATATTGCTCTAACTTCGTCTTTTAGAATATTCGTAATATTCTAAGAGACGAAGTTAGAGCAATATTACGAAATTTCTAAAAGACGAAGTTAGAGCAATATTAAGAACATTTGAAAAAGTCGAAATTGCGATGCGACTAATATAACACGAAATATTCGCATGAAGATTTCAACTTAGCACAGCTATACTCCATATTCTAGCCTAATATGGAATATAGCAGTGCTAACTTAGCACAGCTATATTCCATATTAGGCTAGAATATGGAGTATAGCAGTGCTAAGTTGAAATCCTCATGCGAATATTTCGTGTTATATTACTCGATGCGTTCTATTAAATTGCGATGCGACTAATATAACACGAAATATTCGCATGAAGATTTCAACTTAGCACTGCTATACTCCATATTCTAGCCTAATATGGAATATAGCTGTGCTAAGTTAGCACAGCTATATTCCATATTAGGCTAGAATATGGAGTATAGCAGTGCTAAGTTGAAATCTTCATGCGAATATTTCGTGTTATATTACTCGATGCGTTCTATTAAATTGCGATGCGACTAATATAACACGAAATATTCGCATGAAGATTTCAACTTAGCACAGCTATACTCCATATTCTAGCCTAATATGGAATATAGCAGTGCTAACTTAGCACAGCTATATTCCATATTGGGATAGAATATGGAGTATAGCAGTGCTAAGTTGAAATCTTCATGCGAATATTTCGTGTTATATTACTCGCATCGCAATTGCGACTATTGCGAAATTTCGTAAAATACACATATAGATTAGATTGTAATTTAGCTAATATGGAATATAGCAGTAAGTTGAAAGCGCCACTGACTGGAGCAGCCAGGAAGCCAGGAATCCAAAGGACAGGTAAGAACAACTTTAGGGAAGTGGGAAAGAAAAAAATATAATAAAAAAAAAAAAGAAAAAAAACGAATATTCTATTTCGCGAATATATAGAACGATATTCTAAATATTCGCGAAATCTCGAAATTGCGATATTCGAGAAAAAAATTCGCAATTCGAATATTCGCGCTCAACACTATCTGCAACTAGTGCAGTGACTGGAATATAGTGGTTGGACAGCCGGCTGTAACATTCAGGATAAATTGAAGAGGGGAGGGTTTAGTAGTGAGTTATAGTAATTAAGATAATATTGCTGTACACAGAACTAGGACGCAAACACAGGCTTGGACTTTCCCACCCCAAACACAAACCAAAAGATCGATGAACTAATAAGAGGTGTATGCAAGGTCTTGCTGCATTCTTGCTCTGGCTGTACCATCCAAAACAGAATATATTCTACAGTATGCACCAATTATGCATAACGTCTTTTTTAAAATCACAGGAACAGGATGAGGAGTAATATGGCCTATGATCGTTTTGCATGTGTCCGTGTTTTGTCAAGAATTACTTTACCTTGTTTCTCTTTTTGCTTGTAAATTTTAATGTGTGAAAAAATGTTTCTCTTTTTTTCAGACTGAATGAATATCTATACATGTGCAATTTCTTTGCTATATCTCCTGCAAATGGGGGAAAGCTTTTATAACTGGGTGCTACTATTTCCATTGTTAAATGGATGTGTCCTTGCAGGGTCTGAAACTGTCTATTCATGCTGTTTAGGAACATATACTGTTGACAAGGGAACTAGTGTTGTAGAAATATTATCTGTTGTAGAAATATTAATAGTTGTAATCCGCTCTCCAATGTCTTTGTGTAAGGAAAGGTAAAAATCTCAACCACTGTGACAGGACATACACGGGAAGATATCCACTCCAATGGTTTACCCTGACACTGAGAGACATGATGACAATACACAATATATTAAATTTCCACAACACTAGTAACACCCAATTATCAATTTATTCATGCAGTTCTAGGGGAAATAACAAAAGAGTCTAAGAAAACATGCTCCAGAATTATTACCTCACTGTCAATGTAACTATTTACAAGCCTAACCCTTTTAAATCCAGAAACTAACAGGGTGTTTTCTTTCCTTACTGGAGGCATTCCCTTTTCTTTCGTCTTCCATTCAATCTAGACTACTATAATGACTTTCCATGATAACTGCAGTCTGTTGCCAAGACATCTTTGACCCTTTGCATCTGCAGCACATACCTGGCCTCTATAGCAAAATAAATAAATTCAGACCCTAAGCTTGATTCTCACATTTATTTAGACAACAGATAGACAAACAGGCACCTAAATATATGAAATTATAGACCAAAACTCATAAAATTACTCACATTAGTTTAGAACTCAGACCATAAATAATTCCAGATAACACAACCTTAAATTCAGACCCAAATATTTAAACCTCGGAATAGACTCTTTCTTTTACTTCTTCTCCAGTTAGGAGCTCATTTAGGAGTTGTCTGAGATTAGAAAAAAATATCTGCTACACCCCCCCCCCCCCCCATAAACAGCATCATGCTTGCCTTTAGTCGGTGTCTAATACTGAAAAAAATCAGCTCCTTTGAAATGGAGCTACAATACCAGTGTCACACTCTCTGCCTACAATGTCCATTGCTGCTGACATGATGTCACATTTCAAATCCACACCAGCTATCTGTGCTCATTGACTCTTTTATACAGTAGGAAAGTGAATGGGCGGCACTGCGCATCAGTCGCGGTCCAGGTGCACGGTCAAAAGGTAGATACCTCGATACTTGCAATAGAAAGACCAGCACTCCGTAATTCCAGTGATGAAAGAAGGTTTCTTTATTCGTCACCCATATATGACGCGCGTTTCGACACTAGTCTGTGTCTTTATCAAAGTACAGGTGATAACAGCTCTGTTGCTGTTATCACCTGTACTTTGATAAAGACACAGACTAGTGTCGAAACGCGCGTCACATATGGGTGACGAATAAAGAAACCTTCTTTCATCACTGGAATTACGGAGTGCTGGTCTTTTATACAGTAGTCTGTTACCTGATTATACTCAGTTACACAAATAAGTAGTACTTAAAGTGTACCTGTACTTTAAAAAAAAAAACTTTTGATATGTCATAACGAGTCATCCAAATGCTAAGAGCCCCATCAATCACCAAAATGAGGAGAAAGAAGTGCTCACTCAGAGTGTTTTCTCTCCTCGCTGCAGGAGATGTACTTGGAAAAAGCTGATAGGGCCAGATTTATCATTAGTTAAAGTCAGAATAAGGGAGTGAAAAAGTCACAAATTTTTGCGCAATCGCTTAACCTCTTAAGGACACAGGGCGTACAGGTACGCCTTGATGTCCTGGTACTTAAGGACACAGGGCGTACCTGTATGTCCTGTGTATTTCCGATCACCGCCGCGCGGCGGGCGGTGATCGGAACAAGGTGCCTGCTCAAATCATTGAGCAGGCACCTTGGGTCAATGCACGGGGGGGTCCCGTGACCCCCCCGTGTCGGCGATCAATTCAGACCTGTGGTTTTCGGCTTTTACAGGAGGTTGCAGCGGTGATCGGAGATGCCATCGGGTTCCCGTGTGGCTGTAAGATGGACCCGATGGCATGGAAGGCAGCGCGATGCTTTCCTTAGGCATCGGCGCTGCCTTCCGGTGACGAGCCTGTGAGATCCAGCCCCCTGGATCTCACAGGCAGGAAGCTGTATGAGTAATACACACTGTATTACTCATACAGCCAATGCATTCCAATACAGAAGTATTGGAATGCATTGTAAAGGGGATCAGACCCCAAAAGTTGAAGTCCCAAAGTGGGACAAAAAAATTAAGTTTTCCCCCCAAAAATTTTAAAATTTCAAGTAAAAAAAAAATGGTAACAAATAGGTCTCTATAAACATATCACATGACCTAACCCCTCAGATAAACACCGTAAAAAATAAAAAATAAAAACTGTGCTAAATAAACAATTTTTTTGTCACCTTACATCACAAAAAGTACAACAGCAAGCGATCAAAAAGGCGTATGCCCATCAAAATAGTACCAATCTAACCGTCACCTCATCCCGCAAAAAATGACCCCCTACCTAAGACAATCGCCCAAAAAAAAAAAAATAACTAGGGCTCAGAATATGGAGACACTAAAACATAATTTTTAATTGTGTAAAACTTAAGTAAATTAAAAAAAAGTATACATATTAGGTATGGCTGCTTCTGTAATAACCTGCTCTATAAAAATATCACATGACCTAACCCCTCAGGTGAACACCGTAAAAAAAAAATTAAAACAAACGGTGTAAAAAAAGCCTTTTTTTGTCACCTTACATCACAAAAAGTGTAATAGCAAGCGATCAAAAAGTCATATGCACCCCAAAATAGTGCCAATCAAACCATCATCTCATCCCGCCAAAAATGAGAACCTACCTAAAATAATCGGCCAAAAACTGAAAAAACTATGGCTCTCAGACTATGGAGACACTAAAACATGATTTTTTTTTGTTTCAAAAATGATATTATTGTGTAAAACTTACATAAACAAAAAAAGTATACATATTAGGTATCGCCGCGTCCGTAATAACCTGCTCTATAAAAATATTACATGACCTAACCCTTCAGATGAACACCGTAAAAAGATTAAAATAAAAACGGTGTAAAAAAAACCATTTTTTGTCACCTTACATCACAAAAAGTCTAATAGCAAGCGATCAAAAAGTCATACGCACCCCAAAATAGTGCCAATCAAACTATCATCTCATCCCTCAAAAATCATACCCTACCCAAGATAATCGCCCAAAAACTGAAAAAACTATGGCTCTCAGACTATGGAAACACTAAAACCAGATTTTTTTGGTTTCAAAAATGAAATCATTGTGTAAAACTTACATAAATTTAAAAAAGTATACATATTAGGTATCACCGCGTCCGTAATAACATGCTTTATAAAAATATCACATGACCTAACCCCTCAGGTGAATACCGTAAAAAAAAAAAACCTGTGTAAAAAAAGCTATTTTGTGTCACCTTACATCACAGAAAGTGTAATAGCAAGCGATCAAAAAGTCATACGCACCCCAAAATAGTGCCAATCAAACCGTCATCTCATCCCGCAAAAATCATATCCTACCCAAGATACTTGCCCAAAAACTGAAAAAACACGGCTCTCAGACTATGGAGACACTAAAACATGATTTTTTTTTGTTTAAAAAATGAAATCATTGTGTAAAACTTACATAAATAAAAAAATAGTATACATATTAGGTATCGCTGCGTCTGTGTCAACCTGCTCTATAAAAATACCACATGATCTAACCTGTCAGATGAATGTTGTAAATAAAATAAAAATTAAAAAACTGTGCCAAAACAGCTATTTCTTGTTACCTTGCCTCACAAAAAGTGTAAATATAGAGCAACCAAAAATCATATGTACCCTAAACTAGTACCAACAAAACTGCCACCCTATCCTATAGTTTATAAAATGGGGTCACTTTTTTGGAGTTTCTACTCTAGGGGTGCATCAGGGGGGCTTCAAATGGGATATGGTGTCAAAAAACCAGTCCAGCAAAATCTGCCTTCAAAAAACCGTATGGCATTCCTTTCCTTCTGCGCCCTGCTGTGTGCCTGTACAGCAGTTTACGACCACATATGGTGTTTCTGTAAACTAGAGAATCAGGGCCATAAATATTGAGTTTTGTTTGGCTGTTAACCCTTGCTTTGTAACTGGAAAAAAAATATTAAAATGGAAAATCTGCCCAAAAAGTGAAATTTTGAAATTGTATCTCTAATTTCCAATAATTCTTGTGGAACACCTAAAGGGTTAACAAAGTTAGTAAAATCTGTTTTGAATACCTTGAGGGGTGTAGTTTCTAAAATGGGGTCGCTTTTCTGAAGTTTCTACTCTAGGGGTGCATCAGGGGGGCTTCAAATGGGACATGGTGTCAAAAAACCAGTCCAGCAAAATCTGCCTTCCAAAAACCATATGGCATTCCTTTCCTTCTGCGCCCTGCCGTGTGCCCGTACAGCAGTTTATGACCACATATGGGTGGTTCTGTAAACTCCAGAATCAGGGCCATAAATATTGAGTTTTGTTTGGCTGTTAACTCTTGCTTTATAAATGGAAAAAAAATATTAAAATGGAAAATCTGCCAAAAAAGTGAAATTTTGAAATAGTATCTCTATTTTCCATTAATTCTTGTGGAACACCTAAAGGGTTAACAAAGTTTATAAAATCAGTTTTGAATACCTTGAGGGGTGTAGTTTCTAAAATGGGATCGCTTTTCTGAAGTTTCTACTCTAGGGGTGCATCAGGGGGGCTTCAAATGGGACATGGTGTCAAAAAACCAGTCCAGCAAAATCTGCCTTCCAAAAACTGTATGGCATTCCTTTCCTTCTGTGCTCTGCCGTGTGCCCGTACAGCAGTTTACGACCACATATGGGGTGTTTCTGTAAACTATAGACTCAGGGCCATAAATATTGAGTTTTGTTTGGCTGTTAACCCTTGCTTTGTAACTGAAAAAAAATAATTAAATTGAAAAATCTGCCCAAAAAGTAAAATTTTTAAATTGCATCTCTATTTTCCATAAATTTTTGTGGAACACCTAAAGGGTTAACAAAGTTTGTAAAATCAGTTTTGAATACCTTGAGGGGTGTAGTTTCTAGAATGGGGTCATTTTTGGGTGGTTTCTATTATGTAAGCCTCACAAAGTGACTTCAAGATTTGCTTCTAAACTTCTAAGCCTTGTAACATCCCCAAAAAATAAAATATCATTCCCAAAATGATCCAAACATGAAGTAGACATATGGGGAATGTAAAGTAATAACTATTTTTGGAGGTATTACTATGTATTATAGAAGTAGAGAAATTGAAACTTAAAAATGTGCACGTTTTTCTAAATTTTGGGTAAATAATTTTTTTTTTACTCCATTTTACCAGTGTCATGAAGTACAATATGTGACGAAAAAACTATCTCAGAATGGCCTGGATAAGTCAAAGCGTTTTAAAGTTATCACCACATAAAATGACACTGGTCAGATTTGCAAAAAATGGCCTGGTCCTTAAGGTGAAATTGAGCCCAGTCCCTAAGTGGTTAAACTGCGCAAAAATTTGCTACTTTTATTGGCTCTGCACTATGCTTGCCAGTTTTCTGAAAGTGGGGGTGTTTTCTTATGTAAATTAATCTCTAGACAGATTTACTATTGCGACAATTTAAAAAGTCGCAAAAAAATGCGCAAAATCACTCCAGTTTGGACCATGCTTATCTTATGCGACTTTTCAAAAGAACATGTGACTTTTTCGTAAAGACGTGCGACTTTTGTAAAGCCGCTTACTGACGGATAAACTGCTACCGTCCAACCACTTTTATCACAGTCTTAAAGGGCTGATCATAAATCTGACTTAGCTAAAACTGACTTTAGCCATATGTGAAAGTGGAGTGAGCTGCCAGAGTAATGATAAATCTGCCCCATAGAATGCAGCGAGGAGTGAAAGCACTCTGTGTGAGTGTCTCTTTCTCCACGTTTTAGTGATCGCTGGTAGTGTTAGCACTTTGACTCCCACTGATCAAAACCTTTGATATTGCTATAACATACAGCGGACATAAAAAGTCTACACACCCCTGTTAAAATGTCAGGTTTCTGTTCTGTAAAAAAATGAGAATGCCTCGGGTTTAAAATATACCGTCGGATTGGAGTTTTCTCCATTCGGATGGTATATTTTAACTTCAAGCGTCCCCATCACTATGGGAACGCCTCTGTGTTAGAATATACCATCCGATCAGAGACATCCAGGTGTCCGCTCAACTCTAATCTTTGTCTAATTTTTTTACATCACAGAAACCTGACATTTTAACAGGGGTGTGTAGACTTTTTATATCCACTGTATGCAACATTTTTTTTACAGTACAGGGACACTTTAATTCTTTCAGCACTGGCTAGTACAGCACGAAGCACTTTAAGGAGCCCCTCCACTGCTCTTTGCCTGAGCAATAGATGTGTTAGTTTGGATTGACTTTGATTGCATATGACTTTGAACTTTTGCCGCTTACCATTGACCTTGTCTGCCTGGATTACTGTACTTCAAGAAGCCACCCCTGAGGTTTTGCTTGATTGATATAAATTCCATCATCCGATTTTCGCTAATATAAACAGTTTTGTAAGCTTTTACTCATAGATTGCACAGCAGAGAACAGCACCTCCATCTGGGGTAATCTAGAGGATCTACCATGCAGGTAGGCCTCACATCAAACAGAGATCCTTTCTTCTAATCTCAAATAACCCCTTTGAAGGCTCTGTTTACATCTGCATTGTACCTTCTGTTATAACTGCTGTGACTGATCCGTTGTAAGACGGACAACACCATTGCCTGATGGGTTCCTGCTCCTACTTCCACACTGTGTTTTAAAGTTTCCACAAGAGGTATACATTGAGAGGTAGCTACTGAATAGAATAGTACAGTTGGCTAAAGAAAGGTGTACACAGGCCTGATTTCCATCAGGTGGATGGGGCATATGGATAGCTTTCTCAGTACATATAGAAAACCTCAAAATTAAATGAGACCACAATTTAATCACTGACAAACCTGCCACATTGCCTGGTATATGATCGGACACACCGTTCTATGAACGTGCCATTCAAACCCACATTTCCTAATATAACTAGCAGAACATTGGTAGACATAATAGTGTCTCTGTGACATCCACATCCAGTCACACAAGTACATTGCACTTGTTTTATTCATAAAGACCTCTGTATTATTTTACATATTTTGTTGGTTTAGATTTTTTTAAAGTCTCTGTTTTGGCAGTTTTTTCTCACTTGTATTTCAGCCGTATTTTCATCTCTTATCCAATCATAAATATGAATCAGCTACAGTCAGATGTAATTATAGGACATAACTGTATTGATTAACTTTAATCCTTCCAAATAGCCATGTGTGATTTATAGCTTCCCTGTGAAGTAGATTGATAGGTTATTCTAGGTATAATGCAATAGTAAGAATTAGGCCCCTTTCACACGGGCGAGTATTCCGCGCGGATGCGATGCGTGAGTTGAACGCATTGCACCCGCACTGAATCCCGACCCATTCATTTCTATGGGGCTGTTCACATGAGCGGTGATTTTCACGCATCACTTGCGCAAGCAAGTGCGGATGCGGTGCGATTTTCACGCACGGTTGCTAGGAGACGATCGGGATGGAGACCCGATCATTATTATTTTCCCTTATAACATGGTTATAAGGGAAAATAATAGCATTCTGAATACAGAATGCTTAGTAAAATAGCGCTGGAGGGGTTAAAAAACAAACAAAACATTTAACTCACCTTAATCCACTTGATCGCGCAGCCGGCATCTCTTCTGTCTTCTTTCTTTGCTGAACAGGACCTGTGGTGACGTCACTCCGGTCATCACATGATCTTTTACCATAGTGATGGATCATGTGATGGACCATGTGATGACCGGAGTGATGTCACCACAGGTCCTGTTACTGCACACAGCAAAGAAAGAAGACAGAAGCGATGCCGGCTGCGCGATCAAGTGGATTAAGGTGAGTTAAATAATTTTTAGTTTTTTTTTAACCCCTCCAGCGCTATTTTACTATGCATTCTGTATTCAGAATGCTATTATTTTCCCTTATAACCATGTTATAAGGGGAAATAATACAATCTACAGAACACTGATCCCAAGCCCGAACTTCTGTGAAGAAGTTCGGGTTTGGGTACCAAACATGCGCGATTTTTCTCACGCGAGTGCAAAACGCATTACAATGTTTTGCACTCGTGCTGAAAAATCGCGCATGTTCCCGCAACGTACCCGCACCTTTTCCCGCAACGCCCGTCTGAAAGAGGCCTTAGGCTGCTTTCACACGGGCGAGTATTCCGCGCGGGTGCAATGCGGTAGGTGAACGTATTGCACCCGCACTGAATTCCGACCCATTCATTTCAATGGGGCTGTTCAGATGAGCGGTGATTTTCACGCATCACTTGTGCGTTGCGTGAAAATCGCAGCATGCTCTATATTCTGCATTTTTCACGCAACGCAGGCCCCATAGAATTGAATGGGGTTGCGTGAAAATCGCAAGCATCCGCAAGCAAGTGCGGATGCGGTGCGATTTTCACGCATGGTTGCTAGGTGACAGTCTATTCACTATATTATTTTCCCTTATAACATAGTTATAAGGGAAAATAATAGCATTCTGAAATCAGAATGCTTAGTAGGTGATCAATTGAGGGTTAAAAAAATAAATAAAATTAACTTACCTTCTCCTCTTGTTCGCGTAGTTCCCGGTCGCTTCTTTACTTCTTTAATGATGAACTACCGGCTAGGACCTGTGGTGACGTCAGATCACATGCTCCAATCACATGGTCCATCACCACAGTGATGGACCATGTGATTGGAGCATGTGATCTGACGTCACCAAAGGTCCTTTAGCCCACAGCTCATCATTAAAGAAGTAAAGAAGAGACCGGAAACTACGCGAACAAGAGGAGAAGGTGAGTTAATTTATTTATTTATTTTTTAACCCTCAATTGATCACCTACTAAGCATTCTGTTTTCAGAATGCTATTATTTTCCCTTATAACCATGTTATGAGGGAAAATAATAACATCTACACAACACCGAACCCAAACCTGAACTTCTGTAAAGAAGTTCGGGTCTGGGTACCACAGTCGGTTTTTTATCATGCGCGTGCAAAACACATTGCACTCGCGCGATAAAAACTGAACATGGGAACGCAATCGCAGTCAAAACTGACTGCAATTGCATTCCTACTCGCGCGGGTTTGCCGCAATGCACTGGGACGCATCCGGACCTAATCCGGACACGCTCGTGTGAACCCAGCCTTAATAGCACAAACTGGATTTAAGCTCTACTAGATTGTATCCTCATTTCCTGTCTCTTTCTTTGAGTCTCAGAATTTGAGGGAACAACTTCTAGCCAGAAAACTGTGAATTAGTATCATTTGGAAAGCACAGAATTGTAGAAATGACTAAATTGGGCTGCTGTGCAAAAGATCATGTATGGGCTAGCAAGCTCAGAAAAAGCAATCAGGCAGAAGAAGCAATCAGGAAACCTGGATTTATGGATTAACCAATATAACCAGACAGGTGACAGAAGCAGGTTGAACACATTACAGTTCCTGCACAGTTTGTAATATTGATGTATTTTTGGCCCCCCAGGCACCAGGGTCTGGATGCTGGATGCTACTGCTACTTCTTTACCCCTAAAGCTACACTACTGGCCATGAAATAAATATACTCACTAATACGTTTTCTGCTTTCTCGCCGGTTCCAATGATTTGCAAATTGGGGGCAAACTCCCATGAAAACAGTTGTAGCTACCGTAAATAGTGTCCATTTACTTAAGTTTTGTGAATTACTGAAGTTATGTGATGTACTCATGTTACCCGTTCAAACATAGGTTGTCCTTCTTGCACTTGTGCTTATATGTAAAAGTATCTGCGCAGGTCACTTTCATGATCAGACTAGCTCACTTTCAAGAGAAAGAAAGCTGTCTCTGTGGTGACACTTAGTGTCCAACCTTTAATAGACCTTTTGAGCTAATTTGCATAAGCTTTTTCCAAGGCAGCTTTGTCATACCCCCCAACCGTCCCGGATCCCGCAGGACAGTCCCGGATTACAGTGGCTGTCCTGCTGTCCCGGTATGGGGGAGGTATGTCCCACTTCCTGGCAGCTGTCCCGGCTTCCATAGGAAGCAGAGTCCATTGCCTGTATTATGATGAAGCAGAGAGCTAGCATCGGTCTGTGTGGGGCCAACCAGCAGTTAGCCTCGGCTCCGCCTCCTCCACAGACTAGACCAGCCGATGTCCTGCTGCTGCTTGGAAGAAGGTAAGTGTATGTGGTGTTTATTTTTTTACTTTCTGTGAGGGGCACAATGTGGGCATATTACTGGGGGCACAATGTGGGCATATTACTGAGGAGCACAATGTGGACTTATTACTGGGGGGCACAGATGGGCATATTACTGGGGGCACATAACTGGGCATATTACTGAGGGCACAGCTGGGCATAATTCTGTGAAGACACAATGTGGGCAAAAATACTGTGCAGTGGCATAAAGGGGACTGGGTGGGATTAGGTGTATAGTTATGTTTTGGGCGGAGTTAGAGGCGTGGCCTAGTGTGGAAAAAATTTGCAGCGGCGCGCCGCACAATGTGTCCCTCTTTATTAATTTACAAAGTTAGGAGATATGGCTTTGCATGGCCTATAAGACTCACTAAACCAGTTCTAGCACTCTCTGCATGGAGAAACAGTACCCTCAAGATCAACGACAAAAGCCTCTCACTCAGGTAACCAATTACCCAACTCTGTACTACTGAAAAACACTGAACAAGCTATCTGCAGATGGGACTCCTTTTCCTTTTAGTGAAGGCTCTTGGAAACCTCTTGGTATCATTAGTAATGATGGAAGCAGTGGCGTAGCTATAGGGATCTCAGGGGTCGCAATTGCAACCGGGCCCCTAAGTCAGGGGGGCCCACGGGGCCCCCCCAGGAGATAAGGAGTAAAGCCCTGGCCCGGGTGATTTACAACACCTGCGAGCTACGGGCGGTGCTGGCGGATAAGTTCACAGGGGGCGGAGGCAATGCCATGCGTGCAGGCGCAGGCTCAGCCAGGCGAGGGAGTGGTCCCGCTCTCGTGGCAGTACTGGCTGGACGTGGAGGAGAAGAAGCTGCGACTCGTGAGTGAGGTGAAGGCGGTGGCATGACAAGCAGAGACTCGGAGATCTCTCTTGGTCACGGTCGGCAACCTGTGTATGAGGAGCTGTCTGTATATGAGGAGGGGTCTCTGTGTGTGTGAGGAGCTGTCTCTGCATGACAAGCTGTCTCTGCCCTATTAACACATTGCTGTACCCCACACGCATTATAAGTGCTGCTCACAGTAAGGCTGACTCAGTATTGCTCTCCTCACAATTTTGCTTCCTTTTAGTGACCGCCTTGCAATAATGTTGCCCCTTACAATTGTATTGGCCCTTTGTGCAGCCTTACAAGTCCACCTTTACAATAGTGTTGCCCCCTTAGTGCCCCCCACAATAGTGCTGCCCTGTAGTTTTAATATAATAAAGAAGTAATACTCACCTATTCCAGGCCCCTGGAAGGAAGGCTTGTTTTTGGCTGTAGGGTAGCTATCTCCACTAGGTGGCACTATCAGACAGCTTTCTTTCTCTTGGAAGTGAGCTAAACTGGATATCCTTTTTCTGAAGGAGCGTTGCATGGCCTAGGGGACTTCCTGCACCAGGTCTGGCACTATCTGAAAGGATAAAGAGAGCCCCCCAAAACTGGTCAGTTTGAGTAATTGCTTGTAGAGAATCCATGTACAAAACAGTTTCTTGATTGTTATTTCTATTACATGGATTTTCATAAGTTTCAACTTTTTACATTCAACCCCTACTCTGCAGCAACATAAAGTAATTATAACCTGGGAAAATCCCCTTCCTACACAGTGTCGTAGGTTTGCAGCACATTAATCAGTACTTTAACATACTGTACCATACATTTATGTGTTATCAGCTGGCGTCTGCTTTCATATACATCTGACATCTCATTGTAATAGCCAGGAGATAATTCCAGTGTTTTAACTTGTAAGACATCAGAATGCACGTCCTCATGCAGCTAGGCTGATGGGAAAATAAAAAAGTTATTGCTCTCAGAATGATATAATGGAAACATTTTAAAAAATCATTGCATTTAGAATGGCCAAAATAGGCTGCTGAAGGACTTGCTTCTTTTGGGCGTTCAGGGCCAAGAGATTTTTTTTTTTTATCACTGCATTTCAGGAACTGTAGTTTTTGCCCATCAATGTAGCTTAGTGTCAGGCATATTCGATCAGTTTTTGTCCACAGTCAGGTCTCGGCATACTGACACAAATATGGCCATCCAAATAGGGTACCTTTTTGGATGTATTGATTACTAAAAACAACAAAGGAGAGATGGATACCTCTGCGTACAGGAAACGTAATTCAACTAACTCATTACTGAGGTGTGAGTGTAACCATCCACTCCCTCTCGAGTATGGGATTCCCAGGGGACAATATCTCAGTTTGAGGAGAAACTGCTTCATGAAACGTATTTATTGTACAAGCTGCAGATCTTCGAAAGCGATTCCTACAAAGAGGTTACTCTATCAAGGTCTTAAAATCTGCATTTAGAACAGCAGTTACTAGGGACAGATCTACCCGTCTGATTAGAGATGAGCAAATTTCTCAAAAATTCGATTTGGTCGGTTCGCAGAATTTTCCAAAAAGATTCTATTCGATCCAAATTTATTCGTGGTAAATCTGGTTAAAAACACAGCTATTTCCTGGCTGCAGAGTGCCTGTATAGTGGTGTAGAACACTGTGCCTTTCAGAAACACGCATAGGGAGTCTGCTGTGGTAGTGAAACAATACTGTGAGTCAGTATGACACGCAGATGACAGGCATCGCTCTTAGAATCACTGCACACTTCATGGTGCCAAAACTGACCAAATAACTCAAGTGTGACTCAGCCTTACAGGTCAATGTTAGCGCCAGGTATAAAGAACCATGCAGAGGCTCAAGATCCTACTATAGCATGAAAGAGTCCTTTTACACCATTGTCAGCTGAATCCACATAGATTTATGCAGAACCTGTTCTATTAAACGCTTATACAAATAGAGCACCCCTGACAGAGTGGAGAGGGTGTCAGCAGTAAGTTTGTGTTGACGTCACTGATTATTTTGCCCTTCGTATGATCCGTCAGAACAATAACCCCTAAAAAACGGATCCTGTCTGTGGAGCATCCGCCTTTACTTGGTCAGCATTTGGTCAGTAATCCATCAGTATTGCTAAAGCCCAAAAAAAAACAGGAATGGATCCAAAACAGAGATGACACGTGAATGGAATATTTGCATGTCTTCTCTGTTTTGTACCCACTCCTGCTTTTGGCTACCAAATCATAAGCCAATTCTGATGCAAAATAGGGACCATGTCATACAGGCCTTACAGCGGCTACATAAACAGGATCCGTTGAGTGTCTCATTTTTCCTTCCTTCTGACAGATCAGAAGGGTCAAATAAATGGTGATGTCATCCATGCCAAAAAGGCAAAACAGTGGCCCATTCATGGAGTGGGGAGGGTGGGAACAGCATGAGAAGTCCACAGAATTGCCCAGTGACAGAGTGGTAAGGTGGCAGCAGCATGAGGAGATCACAGAGTAGTGAGGTGGCAGTAGCATGAGGAGACCACAGAGTGGTGAAGTGGCAGCAGCATGAGGAGACCACAAAGTGGCCCATTGACATACTGGTGAGCTGGCAGCAGCATGAGGAGACCACAGATTGGGGAGGTGGCAGCAGCAAGAGGAGACCACAGAGTGGCCCAGTGACAGAGTGTTGAGGTGGCAGCAGCATGAGGAGACCACAGAGTGGCCCAATGACATAGTGGGGAGGTGGCGGGGAGGTGGCAGCAGCATGAGGAGACCACAGAGTGGTGAGGAGGCAGCAGCATGACGAGACCACAGAGTGGCCCAATGACATAGTGTTGAGGTGGAAGCAGCATAAGGAAACCACAGAGTGGTCCAGTAGTAGAGTGGTGAGCTGACAGCAGCATGAGGAGACAACAGAATGGCCCAGTGACATACTGGTGAGCTGGCAGCAGCATGAGAAGACCATAGTGGCCCAGTGACATAATGGTGAGATGGGGGGCAATACCAGAACATAGAGTGGCCCAATGACAGAATGGGGAGGTGGCAGCAGCATGAGTAGATCACAGAGTGGTGAGGTTGCAGCAGCATGCGGAGACCACAGAGTGGCCCAGTGACAGAGTGTTGACATGGCAGCAGCATGAGGAGACCACAGAGTGGTGAGGTGGAAGCAAAATGAGGAGATCACAGAGTGGCCCAGTGACATAGTGGTAAGGTGGCAGCAGCATGAGGAGACCACAGAGTGATGAGGTGGAAGCAGCATGAGGAGACCACAGAGTGTCCCAGTGATGACATAGTGGTGAGGTGGCAGCAGCATGAGGAGACCACAAAGTGGCCCAGTGACAGAGTGGTGAGGTGGCAGCAGCATGAGGAGACCACAGAGTGGTGAGGTGGAAGCAGCATGAGGAGACCACAGAGTGTCCCAGTGACATAGTGGTGAGGTGGCAGCAGCATGAGGAGACCACAGAGTGGCCCACTGACAGAGTGGTGAGGTGGCAGCAGCATGAGGAGACCACAGAGTGGTGAGGTGGAAGCAGCATGAGGAGACCACAGAGTATCCCAGTGACAAAGTGGTGAGCGGGCAGCAACATGAGGAGACCACAGTGGCCCAGTGACAGAGTGGTGAGGTGGCAGCAGCATGAGGAGACCACAGAGTGGTGAGGTGGAAGCAGCATGAGGAGACCACAGAGTATCCCAGTGACATAGTAGTGAGGTGGCAGCAGCATGAGGAGACCACAGAGTGGCCCACTGACAGAGTGGTGAGGTAAGATAAGATAGATAAGATAAGATGCCTTTATTGTCACTGTACAATACAATGTAATACAATGTACAATACAAGGAAATGTTGTTTGGAGCAATCCTAGATGCCATGGACAGAGGAACAAGAACTGACATTTAAACTAAAGTATTACACTAGAAAAAAAAACAAAAAAAAAACATTGCACTTGAAAGCATTACTATTCACAGTTCACAGCATATATATAGCAAGAGCAAAGTAGGAAGTGCTTATGAGTATATATACACACTGATCAGACACCACTGCAGACAAGAGATCATCATGGGTTCATGAATGCAGCAGTCACTTTCAGTCTGTGGTAGTTTCTATCCTTGGAAGGGGCAATAGTCTCTGAGCATTTAGGAGACTGATTGCTTTGGGGTAAAAGCTGTTCTTCAGCCTAGTGGTGTGGGCATGTAGGGCTCTAAGACGCCTACCAGAGGGTAGGGGAATGAAAAGGCTGTGGCCAGGGTGAGTTGGATCCCCGCAGATAATTTTTGCCCTGTTGCTGCAGCGAGCAGTGAAGATGTCCTCCAGTGATGGTAGCTGAGTACCAGTGATTCTGCCAGTCATTCTGATGATGCGCTTGAGGGTCTTCTTGTCCTTCAGAAGAGCAGCCGGAGTACCACACTGTAATGCAGTATGTGATAACAGGTGGCAGCAGCATGAGAAGACCACAGAGTGGTGAGGTAGCAGCAGCCTGAGGAGACCCCAGAGTGGCCCAGTGACATAGTTGTGAGGTAGCAGCAGTATGAGGAGACCACAGAGTGGGGAGGTGGCAGCAGCATGAGGAGACCATAGAGTGGCCCAGTGACAGAGTGTTGAGGTGGCAGCAGCATGAAGAGACCACAGAGTGGCCCAGTGACATACTGGTGAGCTGACAGCAGCATGAGGAGACCACAGAGTGGTGAGGTGGCAGCAGCATGAGGAGACCACAGAATGGAGCAGTGACATAGTAGGGAGCTGACAGCAGCATGAGGAGACCACAGATTGGCCCAGTGACAGAGTGGGGAGGTGCCAGCAGCATGAGGAGACCACAGAGTGTCCCAGTGACATAGTGGTGAGATGGCAGAAGCATGGAGGAGACCACAGAGTGGCCCAGTGACAGAATGGTGAGCTGGCAACAGCATGAGAAGAACACAGAATGGCTCAGTGACATAGTGGTGACCCGGCAGCAGCATGAGGAGACCACAGAGTGGTGAGGTGGCAGCAGCTTGAGGAGACCCCCCTTCCCGGTCAGACTTGCGTGGGAACGGGATATAGTAGTTCAGTTTGTCCTCCATCTCAGCGGGTGTAAAAAAGGCCCCCATTTTGGAACGATAGCGAGTGTCTAACATGGTGGAGAGCCAGTAGTCATCCCCCTGCTGAATGGTGACAATTCGGCTGTCACTACGCGAGCAAGTGAGCATGCATCGGGCCATTTGTGCAAGTGACTCAGAGGGACTCCTTGCATCCATCTCCACTGCATACTGCCACAGTGTGTCTGGGTCATCTGCCTTGTCTTCCTCATCGCCCTGTAGCTCTTTCGGCTGCTCCTGCTCCTCCTCTCCTGTCACCTGTGTTGAAAAAACAGCCATTTCTCTATGCATTGCTTGTGCTGGAATGTCCTCCTCCTCCTCTAGTTCAGCCCCCACAGGGCTTATGTGGCCGTGAGATGTAGTGGCCACGTCTCCTGTCCGCTGGCCAGCCAGATTTAGCAGCATCTGTTCCAGGACATGAAGCAGTGGAATGACGTTGTTCATCCCATTGTCCTGGCGACTGACAAATAAAGTGGCCTCCTCAAAGGGCTCGAGCAAACGGCAGGTGTCACTCATGAGCTGCCACTGGCTAACATCAAAGTTACACAGGGGAGTACCTCTGACCTCCTGTATCATCAAGAAATCATTTATGGCCTTTCTCTGTTTATATAATCAGTCCAATATAGAGGGTGGAATTCCAACAGGTGGAAATGTGGCATATCAGCCTATGTTGGGGGACACCATTCTGCCGCTGCAGCTCATGGATGGTGTACTTTGCGGTATATAAGTGGCTGAAGTGTATGCAAAGTTTCCTGGCCATTTTCAGGATGTCTTGCAGATGGGGTGAAGACTTCAGGAACCACTTTACAACCAGATTAAACACGTGTGCCATGCAGGAAGCATGGCTCAGCCCTCCTTGACGCAGCTCGACACCATGTTCTTCCCATTGTCAGTCATCATGGTTCCAATTTTGATTTGTCAAGGAAAAAGCCAGGATTTGATTTCTTGATGAAGGACGCAGAGAAGTTCCTCCCCTGTGTTACTCAGTTCGCCCAGGCAAACTAGGTGCAGAACAGCGTGACACTGCCTTTGTGAACCCCTGCACCGCTACTTTCTGGGTAGGTAGGCTCCTGCGAAGTGGGTGGTCTACCCTGGGCATGTTTGGCTCCCGACCTCCCACTGCTGCCACCCTGCTGATTCATGGCCGCGCTACCACCTTGCTGACTCAGCCGCTGCCTTACACGCAAGCTGCCACCCTCTTCTCCTGATGATGATGAACCCTTTCTTCACCCGGCTCCCAAGCGCGATCGACTACATCATCATCATCCGCTACTGTCTGCATGTCACTGATGTCCCCCTCAACGGTCTCAGGGCCAGGAGCCTCGCTGCTCGCAACACCAGCTCCCACGCGACTTTCATCATCACTACTTGCCCGCCTACTGGAGGAAGCAGTGGATGTCTCCTTCAGATCTTAGTAGCAATGAAAAAAAAAAAAGGAAGTTATTTCAGACCTAGAGGGATCGTCGAATCCCACGAAAGAATGAAATAAAGCTGGGTGCCAACAGGGGTGTGGACTAGAATATGAGGAGGTGAGAGACGGTGGAGTTCTGGAAGGCAGCTCTATAGATAGTGTTCTAAGAAATCCAGAACACTCTCAAATGGCAAAGTCAGGAGTTCCGAAGCAGAGGGTGATGTCAGTGTGAGGATTTTCGGGGACAGAGGTTCCCCTTCCTCAGGAGCAAATGTAGAAACTACATTCTACTGATTCTACATTTTCTCCTGAGGAAGGGAAACCTCTGCCCCCGAAACATGTTGAGCCACACATTTCTGCTGAATAAAGTGATTGACCTGAAGCCTTACCTGCTGTGCTGCCGTCTGTCACCACCACTCTACATGTGATCCTGGCCCGGGGGGGGGGGGGGGGGTTCATTAGGTCACAGGTGTCATGTGCTTATCCTGATGACCACCCCCCAGTGAAGTGAGTGCATGAATAATTTTAATATTTAATCATTTATCACTTTTTATCTTATCTATGCATGTCATACGGTTCATTTACTATTTTAACATCCCTACGCTAGCGCAATCACTGATGCCATATATCACGTTCAACTCTTGACATCGAGTGATATAACATAGTCATTATCGATCCTTGTATTAATGCTATTCTTATACATGACCGCTAAGGTCGCACTTACTTTAATTTTACTATTGCCAATTTACAACAATTGGACTTAGTAACGGAGTAGCGCTCATTTCTTTTCATTTCTTTTCTTCACTTTCTCTCTATCTTTTATTTTTTTAATTTTTCTATGTTTTTTTATTTTTATTTTCAGCGGTGGGTGATGTTCCACTGTGAAAATCCTCACACTGACATCACCCTCTGCTTCCACACTCCTTCAGGTTTTTTGCGGGGCAGTACCAGCTGACTGTCCTCTAGTAGCTCGTCGTCGCTGAAAAGTGGAGCCGAGCCTACAGCATATAATACTTCTCGCACTGATGGAACAGAAAATGACAGAGGCAGGTTGAGGGCAGTTGGGGGCACATGGCCTGCTCCTGGACCATGCCAACTAAGCGTGTCAGAGGAACCCACCGACTCTTAGCCGGGGGTGTCTGATGTCACATGCGACAAAGTCGAAGACCGAGTCAACCATTCAAGCACCGCTGGGTTGCTGGTAAAGACACGACCGCTAGATGACACTGGGAGCTCAGGCCCAGGGGTGTAACTACCAACTACCGGCAGACCATGCTACTGCTATGGGGCCCAGGGCAAGAGGGGCCCCAGTCTTAGTTGGGATCATCCCCTCTTCTACTGGAGGTAAAAATTTGGTCAGGACTCTACCCTCTAAAGCAGGGATGCCCAACCTGCGGCCCTCCAGCTGTTGCAAAGCTACAACTCACAGCATGCCCAGACAGCCTACAGCTATCAGTTTACAGCAGGGCATGATGGGAGTTGTAGTTTTGCAACAGCTGGAGGGCCACAGGTTGAGCATGCCTGCTCTAAAGGAACAACTTTTAGCAAATAAGGCGGTGGAAAAATGGCCCAAGGGTCATTGAAAAAGGTTTAGGCAGAAACCCTTCGGTCCTGTTTAGGGGGCCTGGTTGCATCCTTGCTATGGGACCCTTACTTCTCTATGTACGCCATTGCTCAGGCCCCCCCTTCTTCTGCTGCTACCTCTGCCTGTGACAGAAACATTTTGGCCACTGCCCGTTCCCTTTGAAGGGCCTGTCACTTATCTGTCTGACATACTGTATAATAAAAGATTTAAATTTAAATAATACACCCCGTAAATGGCTGTAGTACAATGTAACTTCACCGCAGAACAGCAATTAAGACGTATACTTTTTCCTATTAATACACCCCAAAAAATAGTATAACAATCAAAATTCACCGCAGAGCGGCTAATAGGACATACGTATCTTTCCTACTAATACACCCCGTAAATGGCTGCAGTACAATGTAACTTCACCACAGAACGGCAATTAAGACATATTCTTTTTCCTATTAATACACCCCCCAAAAAAAAATATAACAATCAAAATTCACCACAGAACGGCTAATAGGACGTACGTATATTTCCTATTAATACACCTTGTAAATGGCAGTATCACACAGCACTTGCACCCCAATAACAAGCAAGGTTTGCTGGAATTACTGAGCTATCATTTAGTGCAATTTGGATTTCCAGTTAGTGCAGCAAGGTGTAATAGAATAGCTCCTATTACCCAGGCTGTAACCTCCCCTATTGGACCCTGTTCTCCTTTTATAGTGTAGATAATGCCTCCCTATCCTTTCCCTACACTATGAATAATCTTTCCCTTAACTTATAAATTGTTTTTTCAACACAACAAAGTCTTTCCTAGCACTGTCCCAAGCGCCTGTCACATCTCTCCCTGCACTAAGTACACTGGAAAATATCAGAATCAAAGATGGCTGAGGCTATTTATAGGGCTGTGACATCACAGGGGCTGGCTGCTGATTGGCTGCATGCATGGCATTGTGGGTGATCCCTCGTTCCCAGAGTTCTTTGCTCCTTGTCCTAACACGTGCAGCAGCAAAAAAACGAGTCGTTACCACGAACCGTGAGGAAATTCGGCTTCAGTGCGAATCAAATTTTTACTGAAAATCGGATCGAATTCCACTTCGTCAACTTAGATTCGCTCATCTGTAGTTCTGATTTCAAAAGAGAAGGGAGATGGGGGGAAAAGAACAGTACGGGCAGCAAATTAAACTTGCAAGGTTCTCAGGAAGCATTGGGACATCCTGAGGATGGATTCAGACCTTTGTGAGGTGATAGGTCAATACCCCCAGATACCATACCGATGTGGTAAGAGCCTAAGGGACAAATTGGTACACAGCCATTTTGTGTCATCACCATTAGCTTCAAATATATCTTATTTCCACACAGTCTTATAGACTAGATTTCACCCTTTATTTCACTCACTAACGGATTATAAAACGGAACTTTTATTTTAACAGGTTTTTTATATCTTACATTGAATATGGAAGTGATTTTTTAAATACTGCAGCAGACTTCACAGTATTATCAGCATGTGTATTAGGTTAGTGTATGTCTACTGCCTGTAGTCTCAGCAGTGATATTCTAGATCTCTCTCCATTAGTTGTACTGGTGTATTGCATACACCAGTGTTACCCACTCTAATGTAATCTACTGTATATTCTAATATTTCCCTGCTTAACTGGGAAGACAGCTCTTTATAAATACTTTCTTGATGACGTCCTCTCTTCATGTTACCAATAGTATTTCTCGTCTTAAAAGTGTAACCATTTCAAGGTTGATACTCTATCATTGATAGGGTATCAGTGCGGCAACCCTCTTTACCTCTCCGGTACACCGGCGCCTGCGCTACAACTTTATCTTATTCCTCGCTACCATCCATTTACTGCGCATGTCTTATTGCCCTTTATACAAGGATTTGAAATATATTTGTTACATTTAGTTACCACTTATTATAATGCATTGTAACCATATATCCTTCTTTTAATTACATGTATCACTGGCTGCATTTTACGCTTATGTTTTAAAATATGGATACAGTTAACTAGTTGGATACTTAGTTGATATTGAGAGGTCATACAGTAGGTTACTATTGGGTATCGCTTAATTCTTAATTTCTCTAGATCTTTTTACAGGAGAGTTAGGGGTAGGAAATATGTTTGGGGAGGATAAAGGGGCAATATATTCTCCTACACTTATATCTTTCAATTAATTTATCAAGCTAAAACCACTGCTATCTTTTATTTGTTTCCTCTTCATTGGTTATGTCATTGAATGTCTATTTATATTTTTAGGGGATATATAGTTGATTCTATTCCCCTCTATGCTTTCTTTCCACTCACTATATTATTCTCGTACATGAGTACTTCACTCCAGTATCTTAGTCTAACACAGCCTTTTAGAATATTGATTCTTATTTCCAATAGTTACCTTTTATTTTATTTTGGGCTTTTATTGTCACCTGCTATCTCTATTTCTTCAGCTAATTAGTATTTTGGTACAGGATTTATGATTGTACAATCTCTCTGCTAGTGGTACTACCATATACACAGGGACATAATAGCACAAGACTATAAAACATTACCATGGTGAAAATATTGCCAATACCAGGACTGTCTTCACCTCTTTTATTTGTTTCAGAGTTTTCTTCCTTTCATTATCAATAAACATATCTTAAATTAATAGTTTTAGAGCGGTGTCACAGAAAGGACGAGTATGTGAATCCTTCATTATGTCCAAGTGGTGACAAACTGTTGAGACGATAACTTCATTTAGTCTCCTCTTGTTGCAATCTTTTGTCCACATTACCTTGTCTAGGGCCTGATTTTATTTTACTGATTACCCAAAATCTCAGACCTGAGGCCTTTCCTTGATGTTGTAATCTTACATGTCTAGCTAGAGTTGTGTCATCTGCGTTGTTAATGCTACTGAGATGTCTAGATATCCGTCTTATAAGTTCCTGTATGGTCTTCCCTACCTACAGTGTGGGACAGTCACATTTAATTATATAAACAACTCCTGTTGACTGACAGTTGAGGTAGTCTCTTATTTGATACTTTTTCCCATCTACAAGGTTATTGAATGTTTTGGTTGGTGTCATTTGGCTACAAAAGGTGCAGTCACCACAGGGGAACAATCCTTTATTTTCAAGCCATGTCTCTATTTTCTTCTTCTTCCGTACCTGAAAATGGCTATGTACTAGGTTATTTTGTACTCCGGTATTTTTTACTTGGTCTTATTGGTAGTACTTCATTTAGATCATTATCTGCCTGTAAAATATGCCAGTGGCGTTGTAATATCCTTCCTACTTTCTCACATTGTATGTCATATGTGCCAATGCACAGTATGATCTAGTTATCTGAGCCAGCTTTTTTGTTTATCAAAAGTTGATTTCTATCCATACTTTTAGCTGTGTTATAGGCACGATTGAGACACTTCTTAGGATATCCTCTGTCTATAACTGTTTTGTACAGGAGATCACTCTCCTGCTCAAAAGCTTCCATAGTAGAGCGATTGCGTCTAGCTCGTAGATACTGTCCGGTATTCACTTCTTGAGGGGGGTTGGATAAGAGGTTTGGACATTGCCGTCAAGCTCCATGGTTATTTTTAGATCCAGCAAACATATACCTTTTGATTGAATCTCAGCTGTAAATGATCTAGTGTAATAAGACTGTGTGAAAATAAGATACAGACAGGTCCATAAATATTGGGACATCAACACAATTGTAACATTTTTGGCTCTATACACCACCACAATGGATTTGAAATGAAACGAACAAGATCTACTTTAACTGCAGACTGTCAGATTTAATTTGAGAATATTTACATCCAAATCAGGTGAACAGTGTAGGAATTACAACAGTTTGCATATGTGGTTAAGGAACCAAAAGTAATGGGACAATTGGCTTTTCAGCTGTTCCATGGCCAGGTGTGTGTTATTCCCTAATTATCCCAATTACAATGAGCAGATAAAAGGTCCAGAGTTAATTTCAAGTGTGCTATTTGCATTTGGAATCTGTTGCTGTCAACTCTCAAGATGAGATCCAAAGAGCTATCACTTTACTATCAGTGAAGCAAGTCATCATTAGGCTAAAAAAACACAACAAACCCATCAGAGAGATAGCAAAAACATTAGCCGTGGCCAAAACAACTGTTTGGAACATTCTTAGAAAGATGGAACACACCGGTGAGCTAAGCAACACCAAAAGACCCGGAAGACCACGGAAAACAACTGTGGTGGATGACCGAAGAATTCTTTACCTGGTGAAGAAAACACCCTTCACAACAGTTGGCCAGATCAAGAACACTCTCCAGGAGGTAGGTGTATGTGTGTCAAAGTCAACAATCAAGAGAAGACTTCACCAGAGTGAATACAGAGGGTTCACCACAACCATTGGTGAGCCTCCAAAACAGGAAGGCCAGATTACAGCAGGGCCGGTGCTACCAAAAGGCAGACCAAGCGGCTGCCTTAGGGCGCGCCCTGCGCAGGGCGGAAGAATGAATGAATGTTTTGTTTTTTTTTCTCTCACTTACTTGAACTCGCCCTGCGTGTGCCGGCCGGCAGCCGCGGCGCTCGTCGGACTCGTAGTCAGGGCAACAGAACAACAGATCATTGGATTATGGATACCACCCGACCCGCCCGCGGCCCGCCCCCAGCCTGCGTGTGCGGACAGTGCGGCTGTGCCAGTCGTCGTAGTCAGGGCAACAGTACACAACCATAGCCGTGCGCACGGGGTGTGCCGGGTGTGCCTGGGCACACCCTAATAGGTTTGTCACCTCCGTGCGCACTGCCCCCCAGCTGATTCCCCTTGTCTGTTTTGCTGGCTACCGCCGCCCGCCGCACTGTCAATTCATTTACAATACTTGGCTGTGGGCTGCCAGTGGGCGGTGGCTAGTATTCAAATAGGGTGCGGAGTCCCGGACACGGCGGAGGCAGAGAGGGAGTGCGTGCTGTGCGGTGCAGGCTGAGTTGACGTCACGTCACGCTACGCTGCATCTGAGTACCCTGCGCGCCTGGCCGCCTGCTAGCTGGTGAGGTGAGGGCATATAAAAAAAGAAGTATGTACCCCCCCTGTCCCACAGTGCTACGAATCCTCTGTTGTCGCCTGTATTACCTTGATATCCATCAGTTATATAATATATCTGAGGGATATCAGGGTAAATTATACAGGGAGTAATATAACTAGGGGTATCAGGGTAAATGAGGGGCAATATAACTGAGGAGGGCTAGGCTACTATCAGACATTTTACAGGGGTAATATAACTTATCTTACCCCTCACCCCTGTATTATGTCCCTGATAGCCCTGCTCACTTATATTACCCCTGTATAATGTACCCTGATACCCCTCAGTTATATAATATATATAACTAAGGGGTATCAGTGTACATTATTATACAGGGGTAATATAACTAAGGGGTATCAGGGGACATTATTATACAGGGGTGATATAACTAAGGGGCATCAGGGGACATTATTATACAGGGGTAATGTAACTAAGGGGTATCAGTGTACATTATTATACAGGGGTAATATAACTAAGGGGTATCAGGGGACATTATTATACAGGGGTAATATAACTTAGGAGGGCTATCAGGGGACATTATACAGAGGTAATATAACATATTACCCCTGTATAATGTCCTTGATAGCCCTCCTCAGTTATATTACCCCTGTATAGTGTACCCTGATACCCCATAGTTATATTACCCCCTGTATAATTTACCCTGATACCGCTCAGTTAAATTACCCCTGTATAATGTCCCCTGATAGCCCTCCTCAGCCATATGTCATCCACAGGCCCCCCATAACATTGTGTCATCCACAGATCCCAAGTAAAGTAAGAAGACAGGTTGGCATTAGCAGGAGGTGCTTCAAACCCACATGCAGTTGTGCATATATATAGGGGAGCAGATCCTGCATTTGTGGCCCGTTGCTAATGGCAATCCCCAGCAAAATGCATACAATGGAGGATGCCCGCAGCGAACCACAAGTACCACAATAGACATCCTACACAAGGTAACAAGTGCGGATGTAATAATTAATATAACAATATAACAAAACAATAACGAACACAGGTGCACTCTGCAGTAATACTAAATCCTCAAGATTTTAAAATTGAGAGATTAGTCAACATGTCCCACGGTGTAGAACATGTCTTAAGCCCGGACACCGCGACAAGGTTTCTCAAGTAGCCCGGGACCCTACACTCTCCAACCTGAGCCATATGGGCAATACCAGGAGCCAGTGGGCAAATTACAGGAGCATTGGGCCGACTCACAAACAACTCACCAGTTACCTCCAGCATGTGGCCATGCCTGCAATGGGAGGAGGGAGGAGTCTGCGAGTCCCACTCAAGACTTGCTGATATGTCCCAGGCCTCACAGGTGCACCTTAATGTGACCTGTAGATGGAAAACAGGCACATTTAAATAGGAGTTTATACACCTCCAGAAATCTATATATACAAACTAAGAAGACAGGTTGGCATTAGCAGGAGGTGCTTCAAACCCACATGCAGTTGTTATTGTTTTGTTATATTATCATCCACAGATCCCCCATAACAGTGTGTCATCCACAGATTCCCCATAACAGTGCACCTGTGCACTATGGAGAGACTGAAAGGAGGGGAAGATCCGCGGAAGCAAGCAGAGGACAGCACAGCAGACTGAATAGCTTCTTTTGTAAGTAAATTATTTTATTATAGTGCTGAAGCTGCTTTAAACTCTAAAGAAAAGTTTAGGCAACGTTTCAGATCATACAAAGGCTGCTTGAAAAAGGCTCTTTGTATGAGCTGAAACGTTGCCTACACCACATGGGGGAATAAACCACTTATTTTTATCTGGAGTGCTGTCCGGTTTCATATATATATATATATTATACATAAATACACACGTGCGCGGGGCGTGTGTGTTTGTGCTTTAGGGTGCACACCCTAATGCAATAGGCTGCGCACGCCTATGTACAACAGAATAAAGTTTCAAAGATAGATGAGATAGGCATAGGCAGATTCATTAGGCTCAGCGCGCCGCTCAGGCTGCCTCAAGTCACCCGGCTGCACAGGGGGCGTGACTGACTGGTGGTGTCACTGGTGTGTGAGAGCGGCGGCGGGTAGCGCAGCGGCAGCCGCAGGTACCATAGGCGAGGCTCGAGCTGACTGATTGTGTCTGAGTCAGACAGACACAGGCAGCCGCGCCCGCCAGTAAGATTAGATCAGAATCTGATTTGATTCAGTCATTCAGATCAGAGTTAGACCATAGATGCACACGCACTTTGGCAGCCAGCAGCAGCAGGAGACGTGGTCAGGACAGGTCAGGACTTGTTAGGGTAGGTCCCAATTGAATTTTGAATGTTATTTTATAATAATTCATTTAATATGATCATTTGATTTAAAATTAATTCAAAATAATGAGATGAGCGCAAAGCGCTAGGCTAGCTAGCGCACACACTGACTAGCGCCAGAGCAGAGGTGCTCAGGCTTAGCACGGCATCAATGACGGGGGGTAATGATGTGATCATGGATGGGGCCAGGGCAGTCCGGGCGGGGGGGTAATGATGTGATCATGGATGGCGCCAGGGCCGTCTGGGCGGGGGGGGGGGGGGGGGAACGCCAAAATGTAGCTTCGCTTGTGTTGGCAAAAAACCTTGCACCGGCCCTGGATTACAGTTTGCCAAATGACATCTAAAAAAGCCTTCGCAGTTCTGGAACAACATCCTATGGACAGATAAGACCAACATCCAATTGTACCAGAGGGATGGGAAGAGAAGAGTATGGAGAAGGAAAGGAACTGCTCATGATCCTAAGCATACCACCTCATCAGTGAAGCATGGTGGTGGTAGTGTCATGGCGTGTGCATGTATGGCTGCCAATGGAACTGGTTCTCTTGTATTTATTGATGATGTGACTGCTGACAAAAGCAGCAGGATGAATTCTGAAGTGTTTCAGGCAATATTATCTGCTCATATTCAGCCAAATGCTTCAGAACTCATTGGATGGCTCTTCACAGTGCAGATGGACAATGACCCAAAGCATACTGCAAAAGCAACCAAAGAGTTTTTTTAAGGGAAAGAAGTGGAATGTTATGCAATGGCCAAGTCAATCACCTGACCTGAATCAGATTGAGCATGCATTTCACTTGCTGAAGACAAAACTGAAGGGAAAATTCCCCAAGAACAAGCAGGAACTGAAGACAGTTGCAGTAGAGGCCTGGCAGAGCATCACCAGGGATGAAACCCAGCGTCTGGTGATGTCTATGCCTTCCAGACTTCAGGCTGTAATTGACTCCAAAGAATTTGCAACCAAGTATTAAAAAGTGAAAGTTTGATTTATGATTATTAATGTGTCCCATTACTTTTGGTCCCTTAACAAGTGGGAGGCACATATGCAAACTGTTGTAATTCCTACACCGTTCACCTGATTTGGATGTAAATACCCTCAAATTAAAGCTGACAGAATGCAGTTAAAGCACATCTAGTTTGTTTAATTTCAAATCCATTGTGGTGGTGTATAGAGCCAAAAAATTTAGAATTGTGTCGATGTCCCAATATTTATGGACCTGACTGTATATTTGAGTAATACGCCCATCACCCACTAAGGCAGTCTGTTTTGGTATATTTGTATAACCATTAGATTTACACACTTCATGGCTCCAAAGGAGAGTGAAGGACAGTTTTAGATGTGGGGCTGCATTGCCTGTCACCACATTCAGACTGGTAAATCATTTAGGAGCAATGTAACTGGCACAGAGTACTTGATTCATGACTATATTAATTGCAAATCGGGAGGTGTGATCTATCGCTTAACATGAGAATGCGGCATTGAATATGTAGGCAAGACCATACGAGAATTTCAGAGGAGGTTAGGTAAGCACATGAGCGACATCACTAATAAGAGAGATACCCCTGAATCTAAACATGTTCACCAAAACCATAATGGTCGAGCAAAGATCATGTTTATGGGCATTGATATTGTGAAACCACCTACAAGAGGTGGAAACTGGGATAGAGAGCTCCTACAGAGGGAAGCTCGTTGGATCTATTACCTCAAAACATATTGTTATTCACTAAGGGGCCTTAGGCTGGGCTGCTGCTGCAGTCTAAGCGCTGCACATGAGAGCCGCGGCCCTTCTCTAACAGCCCGGACCTGCAGGAGTGCTGATCCGGGCTGTTTAACACTTTACATGCCACAGGCAATGGCGCCCTCAACTTGTAAAGTGCTGACAGAGGGAGCGATCGCGGGGTGCCAATGTGTGTGAAGGCTGGCTCGTGTAGGCCCCAGACCAGCCTTGAGTAATTTCCAGCAGGCTGCGCCTCTGTGGCGCAGTCTGCTGGTCAATGTCAAAATAGCACTGACATTAAAATGCAATGCACTATAGGGATAATGCATTGCTTTTTAAAATCAATTAAAAAGCTGTCTGTTATAGTCCCCTTGTGGGACTATAAGGTAGTGAAAATAAAACATTTATTCAATAAAAAAAAATCCCATAAAAAATTGATTACGCTTTTTTTTCCATTGAAAAAATACTTTTCAATTAAAATAATTGCAAAAGAATTTTCCCCCATATGTTTGGTATTCCTGCGTCCATAACGACCTGGACTACATAAATATCACGTAAATTATCCCCTACGGTGAACGCCATAAAAAATTTTTTTATTTATATTTTGTAAATATGTATTTGGTATCACTGTAATCGCACTGACCCAGAGAATAAAGATATTATGTCATTTATACCGAAAAATGAACGCCATAAAATTTATAACGTGAAAACGCAGTGGCAGTATTGCTGTTTTTCCCATCTTCCTCCCAGAAGAGTTAATAAAAGTTAATCAGAAAGTTATGTGTACCCCAAAATGATTCCATTAAAAACTATAACTTGTCCGGCAAAAAACAAGCCCTCATAAATCTATATAGACAGAAAAATAAAAAAATTATTGCTCTTGGAACGCGACGAGGAAAAAAGGAAGAAAATGTTGGTCATTAAGGCCCAAAACAGGCTGGTCACTAAGAGGTTAATATTTGCTCATTTCCATATGCCTCTATTTACCATGACACACTCTACTACATGCCTCTACTTCATTTGCCAGTCAAATAAGCCTAAGTGATCATGCCTTTGTATCATCCACTTGGTATCCAGGACGTTTCCTAGTTTCAAGTAGGCTTCCCAGTATCCTGGATACCTGGCCTTACTAACGTATCCTCCCCCGAGCTGTGATTGGTTTATTCCGCCCCTTGTGATTTCATCACGTGTCACGTGATTCATGTGGGTACGTCCAATAGGTCGGTACTGCAGGTGAATAATTTGCGGTGCTCGCGTCCTAGGATTGGCATCCCACGATGTATTCGCAATATGCAGCACAATTTCGCATCATTTCACCTGTAGAAAAGCATGTATAAATATATCCATCATGAAAACCTATCCACTGCATCTACATATAGATGCTATAACAGCTTAATTTGAATCGATCACTATAAATCCTAAAAGTTAAATAAAGAAATTGTTGGAAAAAAAAAATATATATATTATTTACATTTTCTTTTAATAAAAAACTGTTTAATTCGTAGTCACGGTTTAGACCCATAGGTTCCAAAGTTTGGAGCATATGGATCCAATAGGCCTCTCTCTTTCTCAATAATGAGTTCCTATCACCTCCTCTCCTAGGCTGTTTAACCCCTTCAATGATCTGAAAACGCAACTGCGATATATTGTGTCTCGCTTGATGGAAGTGGTGCGGTATTGGTAATAACAGATTCTCCTTCCTGATCGTGGACTTGTGCTTACTAAATCGATCTTTCATTCATGTAGACGTTTCCCTTACATACAAAAGACCACATGGACACTTTAAAATATATATGACATAATTACTGTCACACGTGAAAAAAACTTTTATAGGGATGTGTTCTCCCGATCTTGGATGAGTGATGTAAGGACTTTTAATGACACTCGAACAGTGTACACATCCGAGGCATGGAAAAGATCTGCTCTCACGATTTTATTACAAATATTCTTCGTTCTCTTGTAGCATACCATGGGTCGTTGTTGAAATTCTTCGATCAAAGGGTAAGATTCAGTAATAATGTGCCAGTGTTTATTCACTATTGTTCGAACATTATGTATACATTGGTGATATTTTACCACTAGAGGAATAAAAGTTTTTTTTTGCTTTTTCCTCACTAGTCTGTGGAATTCTCTTTCTCTGTTCCTTAAGTAGATGTAAAGGGTATCCTCTATCCTCAAATTTGGCTGACATCTCATTCAGTCTAGTTTCGCATTGTTCAGGATCCCCCACAATGCGTCTCACCCATTTAATGCCGAACTCCTACCGTTGTACCCCATTAAATCTTGGTAGGACCATTCATATTGTTATTTAATAGGTCTATACATGGTAACACACAGTTTCATGGTCCATCTTACATTTATTTATCAGCTTTGGGGTATACGAGATTACCACTACCCCCATTCCTTATATATTTTGTTATGTGGTGTTTTTTTTGTTAAAGTTAAGTCTTAATAATATATTTCTTTATCCCCTAATCATTTGGAGGCCATATTTAAAATTGAGTTGGGAATGAATTTAGAGGCCATGACATAGTGGACCTCTTTTATCTTTTTCTCTGCAGACTGATCCTCTGTGCACTGCAGAGCATCTAAAAGAAATAGCATTCTTCCCTGTGTTCACAAAGGAGCTATTAAAAATGTCTCTCCTTTCTGCAGAAAGCTATTTAATTATCTGCTCTGCAATGCACATAGGATTAACATGCAGAAACCTGGCTGTCGGAGGATTGACTGTCCATGAGTGGCCAGCAGCACTCCACTCAGTAAATGGACGTGCACGTTGCTATACACATAAAACACCAGTTGGTACCATGTTATGTACTTAATGTTACAACTGTTCACGGATTTATTTTTTAACAGTATGTAAATATGCTTTCTATTTTATTATCTATTAGATGAATATGACTTGCAACAGTGGGGCAACTCCTTTAAGGTACCTATACATTTTCAGCGGCACATTTGGCCAAAAGTTATTGTTCAAAACTCACTATTAGAGGGTGTTTTTTATCTTGGCCTTTGATGACTCAAATGGAAATAACCACAGTTAGTACCAGCCAGGAGAGGTGGTGTTACAGAAACTGCTTAGTTTGCTGTGCTACGCTGCTTGCGTAGATTCCACTCGCTGATATGGAAGTTATAGAAAAAGTGGAGCTCCAGCCACTAAGCAATTTCTGTAACTCCGCCTCCTCTGGCCAGCGCTTACTGTTGTTATTCCCATCTTGGCCATGAAAGGCCAAGTTGGGAAACTCCCTTTAACTTGTGCAGGGACCCGAAAGGGGTGAGGGAGAGGACAGGAGTGGCGGTGGTGGCAAGTATAGGAGCAGTAGTCATGATAGCAGTCCTCATTCTGGCGCTCCCTGTACTGTGCAGTGATGGGAGAGTCACACGCTTTTTTCCTCCGAATATACAACCTGGTTTTGGGGCTTCTGCCTAATCTTAGGTGGGGTGTCCTTGGTGTAGGTGGGTTTTATGGTGCAAGGCAGGGCTCCCTCAGATTAATGGGAAGGAGTAATGATGCAACAGTGCAAAGTGGTGGTGCAAGGCAATAATAAGGCTGGATTTGGGGGCAATCAGTCCTCTGTACTTTACTGAAGCAATTTAAGCAGAGGATGCACACAGACAGTTTCAGAATAAGCTTAGTCTTTTCAGAACACATGCACAATTTTAACAAGGCTGTATATAGCCATATAGGACATACAATGTGATAAAATCATTGTCTCTATGATTACGGACCTGTATGGGCCAGAAACACATCAGAAGAGTGTTTGTCCTTTTTTCGCTGTATGGAATACATGTTTGCTACTTTTTAATGGAACAATAAAAGCCAAGTTTTACACTTTTTACCACGGTGCCAGATCAATCAATTTCTTTTTGATCACATTGTTTGGATCGGCCTGTCCGATGCCTGTGCATTTTGAGAGGTGAGCTGGTTTTCACATTGTCTGGCATACGACATACAATGACTACCTCTCTCAGCCTCTTTCCATCTAATTCAAACTTCCTAATTTGGCCAAGAGGTGCAAAATCTCTCTCACTGAAAATTCTCACTTTCAATACAGTACTACAATGCCCAACTGTGGGGTGTAGTCTTTTAACAGATGGCCAGTCTGTCTCAGTAGTATGGCAGGATGCCTAAAGCTTCACTCCAACCAAATGCAGTGAAATGAGCAGCCTCAATACATGTTACCTTGTGCTGACATTTTGTCTATGTCCTGTCCCTTTGTAATGGTCCTCAATCTTCTGCAAAGTTCAATGCTTCTTTCTCTCAGAGGCTGACACAGGTTTCCAGTCACTTTTCTATTCATTCTCCCAGTTCAGAGGGGATGGGGACAGCCCACCCTGGCAACTGAGTCTAGGGCCAGGGATTAACTATTTCTTCCAGACACAGCCTGACATAATATACACACTAAAATCACATAACTAAATTTAACAGTGAAACACCAGGTCACTGCACATGCATAAGCCACTGCCAGACACTTCTGCACGTCAGCACACTCCTATACAAGTAAGACAGGCAGCATTACAAAAATCACAAGTTTTAGTTGATTTTACTCTTATGTGTATAGGCATCTTTACTATTAATCCCTTCTACGCTGGGTCAGTTTTTGTCCTCCTGCCTAGGCAATTTTTTGCAAATCTGACATATGTCACTTGGTCAAGCGGTGATAACTTTGGAACACTTTTACTTATCCAAGCCATTCAGAGAATGTTTTCTCGTGACACATTGTACTTCATGACAGTCATAAATTTTAGTCAATATATTTCACCTTTATTTATAAAAAAATGTGCAATTTTTAAAATTTCAATTTCTCTGCTTTTAAAACAGAAATGGATATCTCATAAAATACTTATTACTTAACATTCGCCATATGTCTACTTTATGTTGGCATCATTTCGTAAATGTAATTTTATTTTTATTTTTAGGACGTTTTAGAATTTTAGAAGCAATTCTTAAAATTTTGAAGAAAACTTCCAAAAACCCACTTCTTATGGACCAGTTCAGTTCTGAAATCACTTTGTGGGGGCTTAGGCTACTTTCACACTAGCATTTTTTGCTGGATCCGGCAGGGTTTTTACTGATAATACAACCATCTGCATCTGTTATTAACGGATCCGGTTGTATTATCTTTAACATAGCCAAGACGGATCCGTCATGAACTCCATTGAAAATAAATGGGGGATGGATCCGTTTTCTATTGTGTCAGATTGTGTCAGAGAAAAAGGATCCGTCCCCATTGACTTGCATTGCGGGTCATGACGGATCCGTCCTGCTCCGCATCCCAGGACAAAAAGAAAACCGCAGCATGCTGCGGTTTGCTCTCCGGTATGAGAACGGAATGCATTTTGGAGCATTCCGTTCTGTTCAGTTACATTTTGTCCCCATTGACAATGAAAGTGTTTTTTTCCAGTATTGAGACCCTATGACGGATCTCAATACCGGAAAATATTAACGCTAGTGTGAAAGTATCCTTAAATAGTAGAAACCACCAAAAATGACCACATTTTAGAAACTACACTCCTCAAGTTATTCAAAACTGATTTTACAAACTTTCTTAACCCTTTAGGTGTTCCACATGAATTAACCCCTTCAGGAAGCCTGATCTTTAAACATGGTGCCCGGTCGCACATTCAGCGGGCACCATAGCCGCCGGGTTTCTGCTGTTTAAAATAAGCAGAGACCTGCGGCACATGTATGCAATCAGATAATATCACAGAAGGTTATAGCTACCAATTTAAAATTTAACTTTTACTAGATTATATTAAAAGAAGCATCATTCCAAATATTCCATGATAGTATATTTTTGTATGCCAGAAAAAAGAAGCTAAGCCCACCTCTGGGGTTAGGGTAGTGGGAGAATAATTTATAGATAATAGGTAAGACGGATATTGCACTTACGGTTAGACGATATCTTTAAGATATAGATGTGTTATAGGTGCGGGCTGCTGGTCGGATATCCTTGTAGATACCTAGTGACTAGGCCCTTTACTTACCCCTACATGACCCTAAGGTGCTAGCTCACAGTGGGCTGCTTAAACATGGTGCCCGGTCGCACATTCAGCGGGCACCATAGCCGCCGGGTTTCTGCTGTTTAAAATAAGCAGAGACCTGCGGCACATGTATGCAATCAGCCATAAGGCTGATCACATACATTTTCCCCTTCAGATTCCGTGGTCAAATGTGACCACAGCATCAAAGCAGTCCGGAAGCGGAAGTCGTGCGCTTCTGCTCCTGTAACAGTGTTCCCCGGCTGAGATCGGGGAACCTGTTCCATTGTTCTAAAAGACCGAAGCCTCAAGCAGGCTTCAGAGTCTATTAGATGAATATATCAATACAGGCCACTAGGTGGCAGCACTGTATTGTTATATTGAAAATTAAGTGTTCAATGATGGCTATATAGCCATCAATGAACACAATGGCCAATCTAATGATTGCCAGATATTGTCACCTGGGGTGACTTAAAAAAAGTAAAAAAAATTTTTTTTTACAAATATAAGAAAAAATGAAAGTTAAAATCACCCCCTTTTCCTTAAAATAAAGTACTTAGCCAATAAAAAAAATAAACATCATGAGCATCGCCGCATGCAAAAATGCCTATACAATTAAAATATAACAATATTAATGGCATACAGCAAATGGCAAAACAGGAAAAAAAATAAAAACAGCCAATTCGCCATTTTTTGTCACTTCAACTCCGCAATAATTTTTTTATAAAAAGTGATCAAAAAGTCACACACACTTCAAATTGATATCACTAAAAAGCAAAGATCACCCTGCAAAAAATAGGTCCTCACACAGTCCCTTACACATAACTACAAAAAACTTATATGGGTCAGAATATGGTGATTTTTTTTCTTTTTCTCAAGGGTTGTAATATTTTTTTAAGTATTAAGATGCAAGAAGTGTAGTATCCTTGTAACTGTACTGACCTAGAGAATGAAGGTAAAAGGTTAATTTTACAGCAAAGTGAATGGTATAAAAAAACTAAGAATTGTCAAAATTGTGTTTTTTCCAATTTCCACCCCATTTGGAATTTTTTTTTCCGCTTCCCACTACATTGTATGCAATCGTAAATGGCGCCATTAGAAAGCGCAAGTTGTCCCACAAAATATAAGCCCTCATAAGGCTACGTGAATGGAAAAATAAAAAAGCTAGGACTATGGGTAGGTGTGAAGTGGAAAACGAAAATGAAAAAATGGAAAATCGCAGGGTCCTCTAAGGGTTAAAGGAAAATGGAGATTAAATTTCTAAATTAAATTTGTTAGCAGATTTTCCATTTTAATAAATTTTTTCCTGTAACACATCAAGGGTTAACAGCCAAATAAAACTCAATATCTATTACCCTGATTCCGCAGTTTACAGAAACACCCGACATAGGCCCCTTTCACACGGGCGAGTATTCCGCGCGGATGCGATGCGTGAGTTGAACGCATTGCACCCGCACTGAATCCTGACCCATTAATTTCTATGGGGCTGTGCACACGAGCGGTGTTTTTCACGCATCACTTGTGCGTTGCGTGAAAATCGCAGCATGCTCCTCTTTGTGCGTTTTTCACGTAACGCAGGCCCCATAGAAATGAATGGGGTTGCGTGAAAATCGCAAGCATCTGCAAGCAAGTGCAGATGCGGTGCGATTTTCACGAACGGTTGCTAGGAGACGATCGGGATGAAGACCCTATCATTATTATTTCCCTTATAACATGGTTATAAGGGAAAATAATAGCATTCTGAATACAGAATGCATACTAAAATAGCGTGGAGGGGTTAAAAAAAAAAAAAAAAAAAAATTTACTTACCTTAATCCACTTGATCGCGGAGCCGGCATCTCCTTCTGTCTTCATCTTAGCTGTGTGGAGCAACAGGACCTGTGGTGACGTCACACCGGTTATCACATGGTCCATCACATGATCCATCACCATGGTAAAAAATCATGTGATGGATCATGTGATGATCGGAGTGACGTCACCACAGGTCCTGTTCCTCCACACAGCTAAGATGAAGACAGAAGGAGATGCTGGCTGCGTGATCAAGTGGAATAGGTGAGTTAAATTATTATTATTATTTTTTAACCCCTCCAGCGCTATTTTAGTATGCATTCTGTATTCAGAATGCTATTATTTTCCCTTATAACCATGTTATAAGGGAAAATAATACAATCTACAGAACACCGATCCCAAGCCCGAACTTCTGTGAAGAAGTTCGGGTTTGGGTACCAAACATGCGCGATTTTTGTCACACGAGTGCAAAACGTATTACAATGTTTTGCACTCGTGCGGAAAAATCGTGCTTGTTCCCGCAACGCACCCGCACATTTTCCCGCAACGCCCGTCTGAAAGAGGCCATATGGAGGTAAACTGATGTAAGGACACACGGCAGGGCGCAGAAGAAAAGGAGCACCGTATGGTTTTTGGAAGGCAGATTTTGCAGGACTGGTTTTTAGACACCACGTCCCATTTGATGATGCACCCCTACAGTAGAAACTCCCAAAAAGTGACTACATTTTGGAAACTACGGGATAAGGTGCTATTTTATAGAGCAGATTGTTAGACACGATTATATAAAATATGTCTACTTTCTTTGTTTGTCAGTTTTAAACAATAAAGCATTTTTGAAAACAGATTATGTTTTTGTGTCTCCATTTTCTGAACACTATATTTTTTTTATCTTTCTGCCGATCATCTTGTGCAGGGGCTTGTTTTTTGATGGAAGAGTTGACGTTTTTATTGGTACCATTTTTTGATTGTTCATTATTACACTTTATGGGGCAAGGTGACCAAAAATTTGTTGATTTGGCACAGTTTTTAATTATTTATTTTTACAGCATTCACCTGTGATTTTTGAAACCCAAAGAATTATGTTTTAGTGTCTCCATAGAGAGCCATATTTTTTTAATTTTTTTGTCCAATTGTCTTAGGTAGGATCTCATTTTTTGCGGGATGAGGTGACGGTTTGATTGGTACACTTTTGGGGGGCATACGACTGTTTGATCGCTTGGTGTTGCACTTTTTGTGATGTTAGGTGACAAAAAGGGCTTCTTATTTCTTGGCCCAGTTTTTATTAATTTATTTTTACTGTGTTTATCTGACTGGGTATATTATGTGATATATTTACCTTGATGCAGCAATACCTAATATGTGTGTTTTTTCTTTTGTTTTCTATTTTGTATTATAAAATCTTGGGAAAGGGGCTTTTTTTAACTTGAAACTTTATTTTTTTATTATTAAAAACACTTTTTTTTTACTTTTTTTTTTACTTTATTTCTGTCCCACTCTGGGACTTTAACTTTTGGGGGTTTGATCCCCTCTGCAATGCATCACAATGCATCTGTATAGTTATGCATTGCCTGTTAGTATATTATGCTGAGTAATACACTAACAGGTTGCCTAGTAGACCCAGCCTGGGGCTGCCTTCTCACCCATCGGGTTCCTGTCATTGAAGCCTGGGGACCCTCAAACATTATCTATGCTGACCGCAGCTTAGAAGGGGTTAATCCACCGCATTAGCTTTTACAGCGATGCTGGCGGATACAGCAGGGGCCCAGCTATCATTGACTGCTGAGCCCCTGCTCAGAACGGGAGGGGACCGAATTTCCTCATGCTTTGTGGTGACAATTCAATCTTTCCTAAAATGGTGGCTGACAAAAAAAATAATACTCACCTCATCCACTTGCTCACGGAGAGGTTGTCCGCTCCCGTCAAAGGACCTGCTACGAGCATGATGACCTCACCACATGATCATGCTGAGAGCTTGGGGTGACGTCATTAAGTGCGCCCAGCGTGATCACGCTCACCGCAGGTCCTTTGGCGGATTTTATTCAATCAAGTAGGGAACAGACGGCCTCTCTGCGAGCAAAATGGATAAAGTAGGGTTGTTGTTTTTTTAATCTCTGATTAACTCCTGAAAAGCTGATTGTGAGTCACAGATCCCACCATCAGCGTTGAATGCAGCATCTGAGAGGTTAAATCCCGGGGGATGGCTCGATCACCGTTTCCCATCATTGTGTCCGCTCCATACAATGGCGATTCATGACAAAGTAATTAGTAACTAATAACATTTCTTGTCGAAGTTCGGCAAAGCAGCTGAATCTAATTATTCAAAACTTCGCTCATCTCTATTTAAATGAATAAATGACAATTTTTGCCAAATCTTTTTCGATGATTTTATACATCAATGTTCTCTGCTCATCCTGCTCCATAACCTGGTACTTTCAGATTGCACTGCATTTACATAGTGAGAGGTTCCCTTTAACTGAAATTGTTGTGTTCTTAAGTGGTTAAGCGAACAGTTGCTTTTTTTGGGATGGTATGGTTAGAGCGGCTGCCATCTATCACACAGTGAATGCAACCATACTGCACACCCAAGGTCTGTTATTTATCATGTTCCATTCAGAGAGAAAGTTCCAGGTAGATGTAAAAGTATTTGCAGAAATTGAAATATGAAGGTCACCTCACCTTTCTAGAAGACTTTAAATCAAATTTATGCTTTGCATTATAAGGAAACAGGATGCTAAACCACTTTCTTACATAAGACCGCAAAATGCGTTAGATAATATGTAAACTCACATGTAAGAAATTTTGTGCTACGTTAAAGCAAAGGGTTTATGCTGCAAGGAGAAGGAAACCATAACCTTTAACTGTAATGTGCTATTTAAAGAGAAGTTTGCCTATATCCTGTATGATTTAAGAAAGTCCCTGCTATATTGTGGTGGGATAGAGCTTTGCATTTTTGTCTCTGCAGCTTAGGAGATCGACCCACACGCTCGGCTTTTTATTTTATTTTTTATGACACATTTGTCATAAGAGAGAACAGCAGAAAGTTTCTCTATAACTTAGAGGCTTCCAATATCTGGCAACTGTTTTTCAGAACTGTACATATCGAACATTGAAAAGTGGTTGACATTAAAGGGGGAAAAAGTGAAAAAAAAACACTTTTGTTTCCTGTATGAACTTTGAAGATACTGGAAGATGTGAGTAACTGTAACAACAAATCTTGGTATGCCCATAAGTTAGCGTGTGGTTTGTTATGCTCAGCTTTTTGCACAAGCCCATGTAAGATTCTTATCAGTCTGCAGTTGTAAGATGTATACACATGAAAATAGGATGAAGAACATCAAAACAATTTCATGTGGCTTTTTCACATGCTGTAAATGTGTTAGATGCTCAACTACCTGTAAAAACATGAAACAAAGAAAGGTTCTTCTGAACAAAAGAGAATAGGCATCACTCACTGTATAGGGTGAAAAAACAAGTTTTATTGTAGTCAACCATTACGCATGTAATAGCAATTTAATTTATTATTCCTAACTTAAAGGGGTATTCTAGTTTTCGTTTTTTTATTTAATAGAAAAATCATACAATATTTCTCATATACATGTATTTAGAACTCTGCATCCTTACCTTTGTTATATCAGGCAGCTGACCCCTATATGAATTAGAATGGTATAGCCCATGTATCAGTTCTGTGTAATGTATCCCTGGCCTAACTAAAACATGGCATCAGTCATGTGACACTCTTCACATCATATAATCCCTGACATTCAGTAAGCATCAGTGTTATATGACATACGTACATGTGCTGGGTCAGCACACAGTTCACATTCATGTGGTAAGTAAATAGGACTAGTGTTGGAATAATTTTTATTGAGGTTATTATAGTAACTACAGTACATTACTGTGTATTTACATGGCTGCCTGTCTTTAGGTGATGTTATCATGTTGTTAATAAAGTTTAGTGTTAAAAAACACACACAGATCAGCTACATAGATATTGACAAACATGCTGCAAATAGTGATGACCGGAGTGACGTCACCACAGGTCCTGTTCCTCCACACAGCTAAGATGAAGACAGAAGGAGATGCCGGCTGCGCGATCAAGTGGATTAAGGTGAGTTAAATTATTTTTAATTTTTTTAGTATATACTATAGATGTTCTCCTCCCAAATACACGGCCATTTACCTGCTTGATAGCAGGTCACAGGTCACATGACAGCTCACAGGACAGAAGTCATGTTTAGCCCTATCCAGCTCTCCTATGGATGCATTTTACATGGCTAAAATGGGCTGTACCATTTTTTTCTTTAGAGAAAGGCTACTGTATGGATATAATAAAGGTCTGTAAGCAAAATGTTAAATACATATTGTGGGGATTCGCTCTGGTAGGCAAAGTAAGCGGACGCAGTACAGAGGCAAAAACAAGGTTGTAAATCAAAGTTCAGTGTTTATTCTCACACAGAAAGAAAACAAGCCAAAAGTAAGTGTTCATTTTTTGGTTCCTGTTCACACCACACAAAGTTCACAGTACAAAAAGACTTCACCTGGTCAGCAGATGATTTTCACCCACAGTCCGCGGCAGGCTTTAGAGGCCTGTTTCCCCAGCCTATGGCTCTCACAAATAAATGCCTCAGTGTCTCAAACCACAGACTCCTCAGCTCCTCTGCCATGGAGGATAATCCACCTCCAGCTGAGCTGCTGGCTGGGTTTTTAAACCCCAGCCCAAAACCTGGCCTGGACGTGGGGAACAGCCACCCCCCCTGCTCTTTGGCTGCTCCCAATAAGAACCGGCCTGGATCGGCTTTTCAGCCACACTAAGAATAAACAGTGTCAGCAAGCACTAGCTGCGGCTGACACATAAAATAACCGGTTCTTATCTCACCGAGGCCAGGAACCTCGGTGACACGTACCTTCCGTCAATGACGGACCCTTGCGCCTTCCTACATACCTCCCCCCTTTGTTCAACCCTGAGGGGGTGAACACACGCCAGACAGTGTACTCGGGACAGGGCATCCGCGTTTCCCTGTAACTGGCCTGCCCTGTGTTCTACTGTGAACTTAAAGTTTTGCAGCGATAAGAACCACCTGGTGACCCGAGCATTCCTCTCTTTGGCCTGGCTCATCCACTTGAGAGGGGAGTGATTGGTCACCAGACGGAATTTCCTCCCCAACAGATAATAGCGGAGAGACTCGAGTGCCCACTTGATGGCCAGGCACTCTCTCTCCACTATACTGTACCGGGTCTCCGCTGGAGTGAGCTTACGGCTGAGGAAGACAACGGGATGCTCCTCCCCGTTGACTTCCTGAGACAGTACCGCACCGAGGCCCACTTCGGAGGCATCAGTCTGTACCACAAATTCCCTCTGGAAGTCAGGCGTCACCAAAACCGGGGACCCACACAGTGCCGACTTCAAAGCGGAGAAAGCCTCTTGCGCCTGGTCATTCCAGCGGACTATCACGGACTTACGTCCCTTTAAGAGCCCTGTCAACGGAGCCGCTAAAGTGGCGAAATGGGGGACAAACCTCATGTAATAGCCCACCATTCCCAGGAACGACTTTATTTGTCTAGAGGTGGCAGGTCGGGGCCAATTCCTTATCGCCTCTATCTTGCTCACTTGGGGTTTGATGACTCCGCGCCCAATGACATACCCAAGGTATTTAGTCTCCTCTGACCCTATCGCACATTTCTTTGGGTTAGCCGTTAGCCCCGCCTTTCGAAGGGAGTCCACTACGGCCTGTACTTTGGGCAGGTGACTTTCCCAGTCTGTACTGTGGATGATAATATCGTCCAGGTAAGCCGAGGCGTACCGCCGATGTGGACGAAGTACAATGTCCGTTAGACGTTGGAAAGTGGCGGGGGCGCCATGCAGGCCAAAGGGTAACACTTTATACTGGTACAGCCCCTGTGGTGTAATGAAGGCAGTTTTCTCTTTGGCAGCCTCCGTCAAGGGTACCTGCCAGTACCCTTTGGTGAGGTCCAGAACAGAAAAATGCCTGGCTTGACCTAATTTCTCAATTAGTTCATCCACCCGAGGCATTGGATATGCATCGAACTTTGATATCTCGTTTAATTTCCGAAAATCGTTACAAAATCGTAACGACCCGTCTGACTTGGGAATTAAGACTATAGGACTATCCCACTCACTTTTAGACTCCTCAATGACGTCCAGCCGCAACATGAGTTGCACTTCCTCCGAGATGGCTTTTTGCCGAGCCTCGGGTACTCGGTATGGCTTTAACCAGATTTTTGCCTGAGGCTCAGTGACAATGTCATGTTGGATTACGGAAGTGCGTCCAGGGAGGTCTGAGAACACATCCGTGTTCCGACTAACGAACTCCCTGGTTTCCTGAGCCTGTTTAGAGGAGAGGCTGTCAGCAATTTTTATGTTGGCAACCGCTTCCCTCGCATCAGACCTAGGAGCCTTAATCTCTTGTCCAAGAAAGCCCGGCCGCGGACTGTCTTCCGTACAGGTTTCCCTATCCTTCCAAGGTTTTAGCAAATTAACATGGTAAACCTGCTCCGGTTTTCGCCTCCCCGGCTGGTGTACTTTGTAATTTACTTATTATTTTTTCACGTACCTCGTAGGGCCCCTGCCACCTGGCTAGGAACTTACTGTCCACTGTCGGCACCAGAACCAAAACCCGATCACCCGGGTTAAAGTTCCGGACCCGAGCCTGCCGATTATAGATCCGACTCTGGGCTCGCTGAGCGGCCTCCATATGTTCCTTGACAAGAGGCAAGACGGTCTCTATCCGCTGTTGCATCTTAGTAACATATTCCAGGACGCTTTTATGCGGAGTGGGTTGTTGTTCCCACGCCTCTTTGGCTACATCCAACAAGCCACGAGGATGTCTGCCATATAGCAATTCAAAGGGCGAGAACCCAGTAGAGGCCTGGGGCACCTCTCGCACTGCGAACACGAGATAGGGCAGAAGAAGGTCCCCATCCTTCCCATCTTTGGTCACCACCCTTTTTAACATGGTTTTTAGAGTTTTATTAAACCTTTCCACCAGTCCGTCCGTTTGTGGATGATACACGGACGTCCGTAACTGTTTTATACACAGCAATTTGCAGAGTTCCCTCATGACCTTGGACATAAAAGGGGTCCCCTGATCAGTCAGGACCTCTTTAGGTAGCCCCACTCGGGAGAACATCTCCATTAGCTCTTTAGCTATAAGTTTTGCTGAAGTATGTCGCAGTGGCACTGCCTCCGGGTACCGAGTAGCGTAATCAAGGACAACCAAGATGTGTTGGTGTCCCCTAGTGGACTTTGGTACAGGACCTACTAGGTCCATAGCGATTCGCTCAAACGGTACCTGAATGATGGGGAGGGGTACCAAGGGACTGCGGAAAAGGTGCTGGGGGCTAGTTGCCTGGCAGGTCGGGAAAGACTTACAGAGCTCGTCCACCTCTTTAAACACACTGGGCCAGTAAAACCGTTGTAGTATCCGGTCCTGTGTTTTCTGCATTCCCAGATGACCCCCAAGAACATGCTGGTGGGCTAACTCTAACACGAGTTTGCAATAAGCCTGGGGCACCACCAACTGTTCAACGGATTCACCTCGCAGCTGATTTACCCGATACAACATATCCTGATGAACCACAAAACGGGGAAACACTGATTCTGCCCCTGGTTGTTGTGGTTCACCATCTATTATTAGTACATTTTCCCAGGCTCGGGATAAGGTTGGATCCCGGTGTTGTGCGGTACCAAAATTATCCCCTGAGACATTGAGGTCTGCCAGCTCAGGCCCCGGTGGCGAGTCCTCCATGTCTCCCACCATTACACTTAGCGGGGTTGTTTCCCCCTCTTCCACCGAAGTGGCGGTCACCCCTACCGCGGGACCTTCGGACTCAGGTTCCCAGGGTTCTGGTCTCCCCCCTGAGCCGGGCCACTCTGCTAGGGTTACACCTGTATCATGCGTATCAGTCACTCTCGGAACCGGCCACAGTGCCTTGAAACCCGGGAAGTCTCTCCCTACTATAAGTTCATAGTGGAGGTGGGTTGCAACAGCCACCTCGTGGATCCACCTGCCGTAAACCGTAGACAGAGACACTATAGCAGTAGGATAGTTTTTTAAGTCCCCATGGATACACATGACTCCAACCTTACGGCCGGTGTACTCAGTGGAGCGTACTAGGGAAGCCCTTACCAGGGTCACCAGACTTCCTGAGTCCAACAGAGCCTCCGCTGGAGTGTCTCCCACCTCAATCTGGCACAGGTGGTTCAGAGACTCCGGAGCACCCACTGCACACAGTTTCCTGGCATATAATGACTGACGGAAGCCACAGTTTGTGTCCATGGGTTCCCCCTGACGTGGACAGTCCGCTCGAACATGGCCTGGCTCTCGACACCGCCAGCAAATTATTGGAGCTGGGTCCACAGGGGTTATATCCCGGGCAGGTTTGATGGGCACCGGTTGTTGGGTCCGGGGTGGAGAGTTACGGGATCTGACTGCCCCCCTCCCAACAGAACCCCCCTGTAAGTTCCGGGTAGCCTCATAGCGCTCCACCAGGTCGACCATCTCCAGCGCATTCCCTGGGAGACCTGGCCAATCCATTGCTGGAGAGGGGGTGGCAGAGCCCTCCAGAACCTGTCTGCTAATAACCGGTCCAACATAGCCGTGGGGCTCAACACGTCAGGTTGTAGCCACTTTTGTAACAGGTTAAGCAGGTCATAATACTGGGGTCTCACGGGCTCCGCCGGGTTGAACCCCCACTGATGAACCCGCTGGGCCCGGACCAGCACATTCACCCCCAGTCTTGCCAAAATCTCCCCCTTTACCTTTGGGTAGTCGGCCGCTTGATCATCAGGCAAGTCGAAAAACACCCGCTGGGACTCTGATGTCAGAAAAGGAGCGACGATCTCAGCCCACTGGTCTTGGGGCAGCTTTTCCCTGGTGGCCACTTTTTCATAGATCGCCAGGTAGGTCTCGATGTCGTCTGCGGGGGTCATTTTAGGGATCGCTGCACGTACTGCTTTCCGGGCATCGTGTACGCTTGGGGTTGCTCCTGCTGACTGTAACGCCATTACATGTTGTAGCAGCAACTGGTTGGTCTCCTGCTGCTGCTTATTAGCCTCGCGCTGTTGCAGGTTAGCCTCCATGAGGGCCTTCATAACAGCCTCCATTTCGTCTCTTGACACCGGTTTTTTAATCTAGCCGGTTTGATAAATGACATACAACCGTGAGAGAAAAAATAAAATTTCAGCGTTCACGCCAGCCTCACTGCGCTTGCCCGCATCCTCCACCAATTGTGGGGATTCGCTCTGGTAGGCAGAGTAAGCGGACGCAGTACAGAGGCAAAAACAAGGTTGTAAATCAAAGTTCAGTGTTTATTCTCACACAGAAAGAAAACAAGCCAAAAGTAAGTGTTCATTTTTTTGGTGCCTGTTCACACCACACAAAGTTCACAGTGCAAAAAGACTTCACCTGGTCAGCAGATGATTTTCACCCACAGTCCGCAGCAGGCTTTAGAGGCCTGTTTCCCCAGCCTATGGCTCTCACAAATAAATGCCTCAGTGTCTCAAACCACAGACTCCTCAGCTCCTCTGCCATGGAGGATAATCCACCCCCAGCTGAGCTGCTGGCTGGGTTTTTAAACCCCAGCCCAAAACCTGGCCTGGACGTGGGGAACAGCCACCCACCCTGCTCTTTGGCTGCTCCCAATAAGAACCGGCCTGGATCGGCTTTTCAGCCACACTAAGAATAAACAGTGTCAGCAAGCACTAGCTGCGGCTGACACATAAAATAACCGGTTCTTATCTCACCGAGGCCAGGAACCTCGGTGACACGTACCTTCCGTCAATGACGGACCCTTGCGCCTTCCTACAATATATATTTAAAAAAATAATTCAACATCCTATAGGCTACATAAATGAATGAATCATTAAAACCGGAATACCTCTTTAAGTTTGACACAGAAGGGCACCATTTTGATTTATGATTAAATAAAACATAAATAATCAGTAGTTTGATAACCATTTCAACATAAACCTATGGAAAACAACTAATAAACGGAAATGCATAGTAATGATGTTCCTGCAATGCAAAATCCTGCAATGCTAAATCAATTCCATGGTGTTAGGCCTCTTGCATACGGCCGTTGTGGGTCCGTTCCGTGCATTTGGTCGGAACGGATTGAAACCCATTCAACTTGAATGGGTCCGTGATCCGTCCGCAGAGCAAAAAAATAGAGCAAGTTCTATTTTTTTGCCGTGCGGAGGCATGGACAGAAACACCACAAAAGCACTCTGTAGTGCTTCCGTGGGGTTCCGATCCGTGCTTCCGTTCTGCATCTCCGTGATTGCGGACCCATTCAAGTGAATGGGTCCGCATCCGTGCTGCGTAGTGCACATGGGCCGGTGTCCGTGTATTGCGGACCCGCTGTTTGCGGGCCGCAATACGGCCACGGACCCACAATGGCCGTGTGCAAAAGGCCTTAAACTGAATTTTTGAAAGCAAATGGAATTACTCAATTCAGACAATCCCATTGAATTTTCGCTAAAACTGCAATGTTTTTTGTACAAATAAATCCAAGCAGAACATCAATAGAACTGTCTTCAATGTGTGGACTCAACCTAACTAACCTATATATGAGCTGTTTTCAATTATCTTTAGATAGGACCGCCAGTGGATGTAGCTGATCTGCTAAACCATGACCACAGTGTCCCTGACATAAGGACAATGCATGACTGTGCATTATTCAGATTTAGGCCTCTTTCACACTTGCGTTGTCCGGATCCGGCGTGTACTCCACTTGCCGGAATTACACTCCGGATCCGGAAAAACGCAAGTGTACTGAAAGCATTTGAAGACGGAACCGTCTTCCAAATGCTTTCAGTGTTACTATGGCACCCAGGACGCTATTAAAGTCCTGGTTGCCATAGTAGGAGCGGGGAGCGGGGGAGCGGTATACTTACAGTCCGTGCGGCTCCCGGGGCGCTCCAGAGTGACGTCAGAGCGCCCCATGCGCATGGATGACGTGATCCATGTGATCACGTGATCCATGCGCTTGGGGCGCCCTGACGTCACTCTGGAGCGCCCGGGGAGCCGCACGGACGGTAAGTACACTGCTCCCCGCTCCCCGCTACACTTACCATGGCTGTCAGGACTTTAGCGTCCCGGCAGCCATGGTAACCACTCTGAAAAAGCTAAATGTTGGCTCCGGCAATGCGCCGAAACGACGTTTAGCTTAAGGCCGGATCCGGATCAATGCCTTCCAATGGGCATTAATTCCGGATCCGGCCTTGCGGCAAGTGTTCCGGATTTTTGGCCGGAGCAAAAAGCGCAGCATGCTGCGGTATTTTCTCCGGCCAACAAACGTTCCGTACCGGAACTGAAGACATCCTGATGCATCCTGAACGGATTACTCTCCATTCAGAATGCATTAGGATAATCCTGATCAGGATTCTTCCGGCATAGAGCCCCGACGACGGAACTCTATGCCGGAAGACAATAACGCAGGTGTGAAAGAGCCCTTAGAATTTGAACAGAAGCAAACAAGGGGAGACGAGTCACACAAATGCATTTATTATAAATCTTTCAAAAATCCATTTTAGAAATACGATCATACAATTAATTGTTTACACTTTACATTCTAAAAAATTAACAGGAAAAGTGAGGTTTGAAATTATAGTCTCACACTTTTACTTTTGCTGTGTTTTATAATGCAAAGCTATAAGGAGCTACAGTACATTTACAATTACAGTAAAATCTCTTTAATCCCATAACAGGACCTGATTGATGTCAAATTATCAAATATTCTGGATTAGGGTTCATCAATCTCCGACACTCAAGCTGTGAAACTACATTTCCCAGAATACACACTTGCTCGGCCTTTCTTGAAACTTTCATAACAGCAAATGCAGCATGCTGTGAGTTTTAGTTTAATTCTGTGCTTGTACATCATATGTGTAAAATGGTTGTATAGAGCGGGCTTACGCTCTGACCTAACTCCATACGCTATGGGTACAGGCTGTATAATACATCAGACATCTGCTGGCAGTCACCAGGATAGGAGATGACTCCAATATAAGTAATTTAACGCCTCAGATGTCTCTGTCAATAGTGAAAGTGGCATCTGTGGGATCAGACAGGGGAGGGGGCTCCCTCTATCCTCCAATTGGAGCCCCACGGTGAAATCATAGGGTTCCAACTGGTTAATGTTGAAGAATGGAGCCTTGTAGTAGAGATTGAGGCACTCAGAATTTTGTTGCTTTTGAGAATTTTTATTTATACATTATTTTCATACTCCAGTTGCCCAATTTATGCCGAAATCAGAAATTGAAAACTGACCGGACGTTTCGGTCTCAAAAGGACCTTCCTCAGCAGTCATAAATTATTTTATCTGTGAGGTATATGGGGTAGTTGGCAGGGCTCTGGATGCGTCGCGTGTGCATTGCGGTTTGCACGCACGTGATAAAAAACTGAATTTGGTACCCAGACCCAAACCCGGACTCGGGTTTGGGTTAGGTGTTCTGTAGATTAAATTTTTTTCCCTTATAACATGGTTAGAAGGGAAAATAATAGCATTCTTAATACAGAATGCTTACTAAAATGTCGATTGAGCGGTTAAAAAATAAAGAAAATTAACTCACCTCATCCACTTGTTCGCGCTGCCGGCATCTCCTTCTTTCTTCTTCTTTCAGGACCTGCAGAAGGACCTTTGATGACTTAATCGCGCTTTTCACGCATGGTTGCTAGGAGATGATAGGGATGAGCAACCCCGGACCCCATTAAAGTAAATTCACTGTAATATTTTCCCTTATAACATGCTTATAAGGGAAAATAATAGCATTCTTCATACAGAATGTTTACTAAAATGTCAATTGAGGGGTTAAAAAATGTAAAAATTTACTCACCTCATCCACTTGTTCGCGCAGCCGGCATCGTTTTCTTTCTTCTTCTTTCAGGACCTGCTAAAGGACCTTTGATGATGTAATCGCGCTCAACATGTGGTGAGCTTGGTGATATCAGTGCAGGTCCTACTGAATGAAGATAGAGGGCTCTTCTATCTTCATTCAGCAGGACTTGAGCTGACGTCACCGCGCTCACCACTTGTTGAGCGCAATTACATCATCAAAGGTCCTTTTGCAGGTCCTGAAAGAAGAAGAAAGAAAACGATGCCGGCTGCGCGAACAAGTAGATGAGGTGAGTAATTTATTTTTATTTTTTAACCCCTCAATCGACATTTTAGTAAGCATTCTGTATGAAGAATGCTATTATTTTCCCTTATAAGCATGTTATAAGAGAAAATAATACAATGAATTTACTTTAATGGGGTCCGGGGTTGCTCATCCCTATCATCTCCTAGCAACCATGCATGAAAATCGCACGGCAAATGCACTTACTTGTGGATGCTTGCGATTTTCACGGATTTCATCCATTTCTATGGGGCCTGCGTTGCGTGAAAAACGCAGAATATAGAATATGCTGCAATTTTCACGCAACGCACAAGTGATGCGTCAAAATCACTGCTCATGTGCACAGCCCCATTGGAGTAAATGGGTCCAGATTCAGTGCGGGTGCAATGCGTTCACCTCACGCATTGCACCCGCACGGAAAACTCGCCCGTGTGAAAGGGGCCTTAGAAGGTAGGAATGAATAAATAAATGAAATTTGGCTGCATTCATGAAGGGAATCTATCTGACCTTACTATTCACTTTTTGCATAGACTCATAGGTGTGGTTCACCTGATTAAAATGCTGGGTGCTGCTGACAGATTACCTTTAAAGGGTTAACAACAGCTTAAGTGCCAGAGGTTGCTGACCCATGCTCTAGATAATTGGATGGTGATGTAAAAATTAGGGAGCCTAAAGAGAGTTTAAATTGTCTACCGGTTTTAGTCTGCTAAAATTCTTTAGTTTTTGTGTGCTAGAGGCAAATACCGGATTATCAGACTTTCAGGATTATTGGATGATGTATTAAAAATCCTGTCCTGCACATATTAGTATGTTAGTTATAAAAATATGAGACGGTGTAGAGTCTCTATTCGCTGAATACTGTACAAATATACAGTACAGACCAAAAGTTTGGACACACCTCATTCAAATAGTTTTCTTTATTTTCATGACTATGAAGGCATCAAAACTATGAATTAACACATGTGGAATTATATACATAACAAACAAGTGTGAAACAACTGAAAATATGTCATATTCTAGGTTCTTCAAAGTAGCCACCTTTTGCTTTGATTACTGCTTTGCACACTCTTGGCATTCTCTTGATGAGCTTCAAGAGGTAGTCCCCTGAAATGGTCTTCCAACAGTCTTGAAGGAGTTCCCAGAGATGCTTAGCACTTGTTGGCCCTTTTGCCTTCACTCTGCGGTCCAGCTCACCCCAAACCATCTCGATTGGGTTCAGGTCCGGTGACTGTGTGTTCAGGTCCGGTGACTCCACTGCTATTTCCATTCTGCTGCTCTTAGGGTCGCTGTACTGGGACATGCGCTGCCCCCAACTTCTAAATCCACGGAATGGTGTCTCCTGTAGCTGTCCCTCTGGCTGTGGGAACGATCCCGCCGCTTGCCACCAATGTAACGGCACCCCGGGCATAAAATGGGTTAAAACCATTTTGGCGATCTTCCCCTTCCAGAGCTACGGGCACAGCTACTTACAGAACACCAAACTCCCGAACGGCATACAAGGGAATGCTCCAAACTCCCGAACGGAATACAGCATAGCACTCCAAACTCCAGAACGGAACCTCACGAATAGCTGCTAGCAGACGAATAGGAAACGCCTTCAAGCGGCTTACACTCCTAGCAATCAGTCTCTAACAGCATACAGTCAATCCCCCCAAGAACGAGACGAGGCTCTGTGTTGAGGGTCAAGCAGTGGTCTGTGCAGCAATTAACAAACACAATGGCATGGTCTGTGATGCAATTAACAAAATATAATTACCAAAACACATTGGGCTCTGCCTGTGATACAATTACCAAACATAATGGGCTAACTTAATCACTCACAGGCAGAAAACACACATTTTTCCCAAAACACCTCAAAACCCCACATATCCCCATAATGTATACATCCATGGATAGCTCTGATCTGGGTGAACAACATATCCAAAAATCACCCAGATCCGAGCAGGGGTTCCTGAATTCCATGGAAGTCACATTTGGCCGACCGCAAGCATGGCTTTCCTGCCCAAAACAGTTCCACAGATTTAGGCTGTGCGGCCGGTCTGTCTTCTTTAAAGTTAGTATATGGGCCATAATCCTGAGGCAAGAGGCTGGCAAACAGGCCCCTCCAAAACCAAGTGGCAAGGTTAGTTTCGCCACACATATATAGTAATATAGTAGCATAGTTTATAAGGCTGAAAAAAAAATCTGTCCAACCAGTTCAGCATGTTATCCTGCAAAGTTGATCCAGAGGAAGGCAAAGAAAAAAAACTCATAAAGTCAAAGCCACTTTATCTCATTGTAGGAGAAAAACATTCCCTTCCTGACTCCAATCAGACAATCAGAATAACTCCCTGGATCAACGACCCATTTCTAGTAGCTATAACCTGTAATATTATTACCCTCCAGAAATACATCCAAGCCCCTCTTGAATTCTTTTATTGTACTCACCATCACCACCTCCTCAGGCAGAGAGTTCCATAGTCTCACTGCTCTTACCGTAAAGAATCCTTTTCTATGTTTGTGTACAAACCTTCTTTCCTCCAGACACAGAGGATGTCCCCTCGTAGCAGGCACAGTCCTGGGGATAAATAGATGATGGGATAGATCTCTGTACTGACCCCTGATATATTTATACATAGTAATTAAAACCCTCCTTCAGTTGTCTTTTTTCTAAAGTGAATAACCCTAATGTTGATAACCTTTCAGGGTACTGTAGTTGCCCCATTCCAGTTATTACTTTAGTTGCCATCCTCTGAACTCTCTCCAGCTCTGCTATGTCTGCCTTGTTCACAGGAGCCCAGAACTGTACACAGTACTCCATGTGTGGCCTTACTAGTGATTTGTAAAGTGGCAGGACTATGTCCGAAGTGTTACTTGTCATTGTAATTCTACCTGTGATGATAATGATACTGAAAAGTTAGCTATACAGAACAGGAAATCATCACCTATTATTAGGTCTTGTGGCCAGTGTGAAAATAGCAGGATAATGTACTTTTTTTTTTTACCATAGATAGTGACATGGAAAATTATAAAACTCGGGAAAAAATTCTAAAAATAAATATTTAACATAAAAGCATAATTTAAACAATAGGTCATTTTCTGATGACACATGCCCTTTAACAGCAGTACCTTTATTTCCTGTAAGTTGCAAGGTGGGATCTTCATGGTTTGGACTTCATTTTCCAGAACGTTGCACTAATGCTCGATCGGACTGACAGCTGGGGAATTTGCTGTGATTTCACTTATTTTCCATCAAGACGAAATAAAGTAAAATGTTTTGATTTTATTCAAGTGCTAGACTGATTTTTAGTTATATGACTGCTGCAAGTCCAGCAGGATCTGTGAACTGAAGCTTACAAGATCATGAATGGGCCAGTGATCTGGTGTGATTTTTATTGAAGGACTGTAATGCTACAGCAGTGTTTATGTAGGTGATAGCTGTCAATATAACATCCACATGTATGGCAGAACCAAAGGTTTCCCAGCATAACATTACCAGTATATTGCCTAGACCAGTCTTTCCCAACCAGTGTGCCTCCAGCTGTTGCAAAACTACACCTCCCAGCATGCCCGCACAGCCAAAGGCTGTCCGGGCATGCTGGGAGTTGTAGTTTTGCAACAGTTGAAGGCACACTGGTTGGGAAACACTGGCCTAGACCGTCAGAATGCCTTCTTCCCATAGTACATCCTGGTTCAGGTGACATGCACGCCCTCAGCCATCCACATGATGTGAATCAATGGACCACGTCACCTGTTTCTATTGCTCCATGGTTCAGTTTTGATGCTCATTGTAGATGCTTTCGATTGTGGACAGGGGTTGGGATGGGAACTCTAAATGGTCTACTAAATGGTCTACTATGCAGACCCATATGCTGGAAGCTGTGATACCCTGTGTGTTCTAACACCTCTCTATCATAGTCAGCATTAAATTGGCTGTCCAGACCCCAAATAATTTTCTTAGTTATGGCTCTGGAAGTGTGTAAATGAAAGAAAATCAGCCATTTACTTATATACTGCTGCTCTGTTCCAGAACCAAGGCTTCTGTCCCCGTCCCTTTTGTTCCCTCATAGACCAGAAGTGTGACATCCCACTTGTGCTCATGTACACCTCTACAACCATATTCACTGGCCTCAGCGGTGATGAGCTTCTGTAGTTACACAGTTTTGGAGCTGGACAACCTCTTTAACCTTTTCAGCACTTTGGGGTACAGTAGCTCTTCCCTGGGGCTGGATCAGACACACTAATCTGGACTTTCTAAAAGCATCAATGAGCCTTGTTTGTTAATGACCCTCTCATCAGTTCACTGGCTGTGCTTCCTTGGACCACTTTTGGTAGGCAATACTCCTGCTTACTGGAAATAACCAATAACACCTGCTATTTTTGAGTTGTGCGGACCCAGTCATTTATCTACAGGCCCACAGTTTGGCCTTTGTCAAAGTCACTTAGATCCTTAAACTTGATAATTTTTCCTGCTTCAAACGCATCACCTTGAAGAACTGTCTGTTCACTTATGTATTCACCTAATCTATCCTATCCCTTGACAGGTACCATTGTATGAGATAACCAATGTTTACCTGTCAGTGCTTTTAATTTTATGGCTAATCCAGATATCCTACAATATATATTGCAATTTAAAAATATTAGGTTGGTTTGGTCCATTTTAAAATATGCCTCATATTGTAACCCTAGCCTTGTAGAATACTAAGGAATGTGTAATAAAGAGCAAGAACATTTCATGCTCTTTATTATAGCATACATAAAATAAAATAAAAAAATGGGTGCAAAATGTGAAAGGGAAAATGAAAGGGAAAATGAAGGTCATACTGTATATGTCTAGACTGTATACTTATACATTGGACCTGATTAGAAGGTTGCCATTTATGCTGATCAAATAAAAAGCAGAACATTCTTCTTAAAAAGAGTCCAATACAATACCAAGCAATACAAATTCAGTTCTCTTTGATGGAATCATTTTTGATACTAGACCAAACCATTCTTTCCAAGCCTTTGTAGTCAATGTTGTATTATTAACTGTAATTATATGCCCAGCAAGTGTTAAGATGTAATCAGACCAGGTGTTCAATGGCTCTTTGAAGGCTGTGAATATTAATACAGAACTTAACAGTCACAGGATGAGAAACCTCATTAATGTGAAAGATCAACTAGTTTAAATGGTTATAATACTTTCAATTACTAAATAGTATATAAGGTATATTCTGTTCAACAAATCTATAGAGAGAAGAAAAGCTATAAGATAGTCCAGATGCTAGGAACAATGGTCTGATCACTAGCTTGTAATAGGGGCAAGGCTTACCCATTACCACCCTTACCAAGGTGACTTTTACTTATTGTGACTTTGTTTATTGCTCCCCCTATGTGCTCTGTGTCTCCTCTGTACGTGTTGTGTTTTAAACTGATCAGTAGGTGGAGGCAGTGGGAAGCATCAAGGAAAAGCTCAAGGGGAGGAAATAGAGGCAGTGTGTGGCTGAGACCAGATGGTTTGTCCATGGTTTAACCACATGAATTGGTGTCAGTGCTGCAAGTCAGAGCCTAAGCAGAGTGCGGCACTGACTTCGAGTAGTCACAGAAGGACCTGCTAGGTGGGTCTATTGTAATAGGTTCTGAGCCCTTCAGGGAGCAGTTGGCTGATGTGGTGCGTTTCGGGCCATGGTGACTTCATAAAGATGATCGAAAAGGAGCTGCCAGGAACAAGGTAGCAGACAAAGACACTACAAGGCTAAAAGCCGTCAGTCACCTTGGTGCAACACGACCTTGGTTTAACTCTTTACCAACATTCGACATACATATACACTCACCTAAAGAATTATTAGGAACACCTGTTCTATTTCTCATTAATGCAATTATCTAGTCAACCAATCACATGGAAGTTGCTTCAATGCATTTAGGGGTGTGGTCCTGGTCAAGACAATCTCCTGAACTCCAAACTGAATGTCAGAATGGGAAAGAAATGACAGGAAGAAAAGGAACATCTCTCGGCGCAAGGAACCAACCAGAGGTAGATGGTGAATCTTCAAGAGTTTTATTGTAATCACCCAGAATGGGAAAGAAAGGCGATTTAAGCAGTTTTGAGCGTGGCATGGTTGTTGGTGCCAGACGGGCCAGTCTGAGTATTTCACAATCTGCTCAGTTACTGGGATTTTCACGCACAACCATTTCTAGGGTTTACAAAGAATGGTGTGAAAAGGGAAAAACATCCAGTATCCGGCAGTCCTGTGGGCAAAAATGCCTTGTGGATGCTAGAGGTCAGAGGAGAATGGGCCGACTGATTTAAGCTGATAGAAGAGCAACGTTGACTGAAATAACCACTCGTTACAACCGAGGTATGCAGCAAAGCATTTGTGAAGCCACAACACGCACAACCTTGAGGCGGATGGGCTACAACAGCAGAAGAGCCCAGTCAACATTGCTCTTCTATCTCCACTACAAATAGGAAAAAGAGGCTACAATTTGCATGAGCTCACCAAAATTGGACTGTTGAAGACTGAAGAAATGTTGCCTGGTCTGATGAGTCTCGATTTCTGTTGAGACATTCAAATGGTAGAGTCCGAATTTGGCGTAAACAGAATGAGAACATGTATCCATCCTCTGATGGCTACTTCCAGCAGCATAATGCACCATGTCACAAAGCTCGAATAATTTCAAATTGGTTTCTTGAACATGACAATGAGTTCACTGTACTAAAATGGCCCCCACAGTTACCAGATCTCAACCCAATAGAGCATCTTTGGGATGTGGTGGAACGGGAGCTTCGTGCCCTGGATGTGCAGCCCTCAAATCTCCATCAACTGCAAGATGCTATCCTATCAATATGGGCCAACATTTCTAAAGAATGCTAACAGCACCTTGTTGAATCAATGCCACGTAGAATTAAGGCAGTTCTGAAGGCAAAAGGGGGCCCAACACCGTATTAATATGGTGTTCCTAATAATTCTTTAGGTGAGTGTATGTTATAATGTTGGAGAGGGGTATGATAATGATAAAATCAAAATACACTGCAATACGGATATGGGTGTGTATGAATGGATTATTATAAAAACCAGTTGCATAATGTAAGGGTTCTGCTGAAGTACTCTCTGACCTCCTAGAGCCAAATAAGTTGACATTTAGTGCTTGTTGCACAATTTGCTCCTATTTAACATATAGTTATTTTATGTCTATTTTTTTTTTCTTGCATACATTTATTAAAATCTAGTTTTATGCTATTGTTATGCAGCAATATTGTTCTTTTCCAGATAAGTGTATTTGCATTCTTGGTTTTTGAATTGGAAGGTTGGGGGATTGTGAAGAGTCGCGGAGAGTGTCTGTAGCATCAGTTCTCTGCCTCTCCTTCGCCTTCAAGCTCAAACATCACAGATCCAAGCCTGCTTGAAGCCCTGTTGAAAATACCCTACCCTAAGACACAGCATGATTGCTGACATCATATCTACAGGGCAGTGTCCAGGAGAAGAACACTGCCCTCAGAGGCAAAATCAAGCCTTGCCACACCTCATAAGAAATCTGACAGAGCCCATTAGTCATGTGTTTTCACAAGGACTCTTACATTACTTTAGATAGCACGTGGCCAAATACTTATTCAGCTGGTTGCTACTACTCCTGACCCAACCGTACATGTGCACTCTTGGCTTGGCCAAGCATGGATATGTTTTATCAATAGGGAAGAAAAATAAGCCATCTCCAGGCACCTCTCCCTTAAGAACAAAAGCTTCGGCTTTGTGTATATGAAGATATTTTCCCCTGGAAGAATGAACATTTCTAAACCTATGGAATCCGATGGAATTTGCAAAAAAAACATAAAACAGGGTTTCTCAACTCCGGTTGTTGGGACCCACCTACCGGTCAGGATTTGAGAATATCCCACAGAATGAATACCTGTGGTGTCAGGATTTGAGAATATCCCACGGAATGAAGACCTGTGGTAAGTCCTGATGCATGGACCCTAATTATATCACCTGCTCAATACTAAGGAAATCCTGAAAACATGACTGGTAGGTGGGTCCCGAGGACCATAGTTGAGAAACCCTGGCATAAAAAAAAAGGTCATGTATGGATTGGATTGTTTGTATTGGGTATAAATTACATTAGAAAGCTTTTCTCATTATACAGTATATGGCACAGAGGCTCAGGACAGATCATGTCAGTGTTATTTCCCCCAACTATGGAATTAGCACATTAAAATGGCTTATGATTTATATTTCAAAACCCAAATCATCATATAAAGCATATTTTAGCAAAATGATTGTGTGTTTTTTTTTTTAAAGTAGCAGTCAAAATATCATATACTTTATAACTCACTGTACATAATTTAAGCGATCAAACAGTGTACACCATGACCTTTCAAAGGCATAACACTGTTAATATGGCTACCACAAGAGATGGAACAAACACCACAATATAGAAGCTATACATGGGGGTGTCTGTGCTAATGATAGCCAGATAAAACATACTGCATAACACAAATAAGTACTTTCCACTTAGGTCTCATGTTCACTTTTCACACTTCTTCTGGTGCTCTGCTTTGTTGAGATTATCTTCCCAACACATTCATTATTTATTGACCTACTGTATGTAAGAAGCCAACCTGAAATAAGGATTTCTTCTTAATTTAGTCATATAATAGAAATCCTATTCCTGGAAACTAATGGGTACAGTAGGCCTTACTGCTTTTCTTTGCCACAACTGATCCATCAAGTATTAAATGTTGGGTGCTTGTTAAATGACAACATTTACAAAGCTTAATTTATTAAAGGGAGTCTGCTTGTACATATTAAACTAAGTAGAGTGGCACGTAGGATTTGAAAAAATAATCAACACAATACATTTGCCTTTGAAATCAATTTTGTGCATTTAGAAGAAAAATTACTTTTCAAAATATGCTAAAGAGAACTATGCTAATGAGATGTTCAGAACACCAAGGGTGGACACCAGCCCTTGGTGCAACAAAGTTCCATCACTCTTAAATCTCTTTTATCCCTTGCAGACTGAGAGGACCAAATGTTGGTATCCTGCTATCGCCAGACCCTGTGATCTTGCGCCTGCCCAGTAAGGCATCTAGTTTTTGCACAGGAGAGAAGAACTGTACTGTGCATGCAATTACATCACGGTACACTCAGAAGAGAAGAGCCTCTGCATTCATTTCCAGGTGTAGCATGATGTAATCGGTGCATGTAATGTAAGGTCTTTTATCCATCAAAACAAAAGCTATTAATAAAGCCTATGTGACATTACCCACAGGGGAACTTTAGTTGATGCCAGATGATATCAGTCATGAGTCATGCAGGAATAGAAAACTAATGTGTACTGAGCGTGGACCCTAAAAGTTATACCTTTATTTAGATTAAAAATATTTCCTGAGAGCAAATAAAAAACAAACAAACACATGAACAAAAAAATATATCAAAATTATCAATCCACTTGGTGCACACAAAGTTCAGGGGTAAGGGATAGGGGAGGGAGCTATAGGGAAAGAGGTATTTTCCCAATTAAATATATCTTTCAGCCCAGAGATGTCCCCAGATGGTAGGGATACTCTGTCCTCGTGCCTATCCTCAACAAACCCTATTGTGTCCCAATTACTATTGCACTCCACACGAGGACAGAGTGTCCCTACCATCTCTGGGCTGAGGGATATATAGGGTTTAATAGGGAAAAGATCTCTTTCCTTATAGCTCCCTCCCCTATCCCTTACCCCTGAACTTTGTGTGCACCAAGTGGATTGATAATTTTTGACATATTTTTTGTTCATGTTTTTTTTTTGGGGGGGGGGGGGGGGGGTATTTGCTTTTTGAGTTCTATCACTCAGGAATTATTTTTAATGTAATCTAAATAAAGGTATAACTTTTAGGGTTCATGCCCAGTACACATTAGTAGTCTAAGCGACATCACTGATCCATGTGAAACAAAATTTTTAGATCCTCAAAGAACAGGTTCTATTTTCCAAGTCTTTATCATTTTAAAGAGTGACTAAACTAGAATACTGATTCTAAAATGCGATAGGCACCTAGGACTTTGGGTGCCTATTTGTTTAGGAAAACTGCAAAATCAATTAATAAAGTATATTGTAGGCTATTGAAAACATGTTTTAACCACTTCTAGACCGGGCCATTTACCCCCTTCCTAAGGCCTAATTTTGCTTATCCAAGTCATTCAGAGATTGTTTTCTCGTGACACATTGTACTTCATGTTAATGGTGAATTTGAGTCAATATGTTTTACCTTTTATTTATAAAAAAAATCAAAAAGTTAACGAAAGTTAGAAAAAATCCACTGTTTTCAAAATTTCAATCTCTTTGCTTTTAAGACACATAGTGATGCCTCATAAAATATTCATTAATTAACATTCCCCATAAGTCTACTTTATGTTGGCATCATTTTAGTAATGTAATTTTATTTTTTAGGACGTTAGAAGGTTTAGAATTTTAGAAGCAATTTTGGAAATCTTTAAGAAAATTTCCAAAGTCAACTTTTTAAAGGACCAGTTCAGTTCTGAAGTCACTTTGTGGGGCTTAGGCTACTTTCACACTAGCGTTCGGGGCTCCGCTTGTGAGCTCCGTTTGAAGGGGCTCACAAGCGGCCCCGAACGCATCCGTACTGCCCCAATGCATTCTGAGTGGATGCGGATCCGCTCAGAATGCATCAGTCTGGCAGCGTTCAGCCTCCGCTCCGCTCAGCAAGCGGACACCTGAACGCTGCTTGCAGCGTTCGGGTGTCCGACTGGCCGTGCGGAGGCAAACGGATCCGTCCAGACTTACAATGTAATTTATTTTTTTTTACAATGTAATCCGTTTGAATTTGACACTATATGGCTCAATTTTCAAACGGATCCGTCCCCCATTGACTTTCAATGTAAAGTCTGGACTGATCCGTCTGAAGCTACTTTCACACTTAGAATTTTTTCTACAATATAATGCAGACGGATCCGTTCTGAACGGATCCCAAGTCTGCATTATATGAGCGGATCCGTCTGGGCAGACCCAGACCCATAATAGAACCAACCCATAAATGACCCCATTTTAGAAACAAATTCACAACTGGTTTTAGAAATGTTGTTAACCCTTTAGGTATTCCAGGGGAATTAAAGCAAAATAGAGGTGAAATTTCACAATGTCACTTTTTTGCTGATTTTCCATTTTAAGAATTTTTTTCCTGGAACACATCAAGGGTTAACAACAAAGCAAACCTCAATATGTATTACTTTGATTCCCTTACGTCCTACCGGCAGCACAGACGGGGTTAACTGCCCCCTGTGGACTGGTAGGACCGGCAGAATTTTTAATGAGCCCAAGAACCAATAATAAAGTTCCCACTCCCTCAAAAGGAGGGAACTACCCCCCAGCCACCGTGTTTTCTGTCCTTTGGACAGGTGGACTGGCATGTAGCTCCCCCCTCCTTTTTTCTTTTTTGTTACGGGGAGCATAGATGTTGGGGATAGGACAGATTTTCCCCTTGTATTTACTTCTTAGGGCTTTGCGATTGCCCTTTTCTTCTGGCCCCTCCTCCCCTCTCTAACCTGTTTTATCCCTGCGCTGTTCAGGGGAGCTCCGGCGATCCGGTCCTCTCGTCGCTCTCTATTGCGGGCGCCGGCTGAGGGATTCCGGCGGCTCGCCGCTGCCTCCCCTGGATGACGTCACCAGCGACGTCACTTCTTGCGGCTCCTCCTCGCCGGCAGCTATGCGCTGCCAGCGCTCACTCCATAGCAGGGAAGGGGGGGGGGGGGATTGAATGACCTTTTGGGTTAGATTTTCTGTTAGGCAGGGAGATAATTAAATCCCCTGTTTTCAATGGGGAATGACATCCCTAAAGGAAAAAAAAAAAAAGGGGAAGGAAAATAGGAGGAAAAGGGGGCAGGCTGCATCAACTGTGATTCATTTGCCTGCAATAGTTCCGCCCTAGGGCGGACCCTTATGCCTCCTTATAAGCCCTCAGTTGTCTTTCCTCAGTCTCTGGTTGTGCAGCTTTCTAAGCAAGCCTCCAGAGCCCTATTGTGCTGAGAGAGAATTTTCTCTAGCTTTCCTTGTGACATTGTCACAGCCAGACAGCTGAGAAGCGCTCACAGGAGCTTCTCAGATCCTCCTCCTTGAATTTCTTTGTTTTGGTTTAGTTTCTCATCTCGTTAGTCTATCTCAGCTGTCATGCAGTTAGACTGATCGCTACCCTTTAAGTTCCTCCCCATAATGCAGTAGTGTGCGGCTGATACAACTTCCTGGAGTGTGTGTGCATGCTGTTCCCAGTTCCCAGTTCCCTGTTCCCAGTCGTCAGTCGTCATTCGTCTGCAAGATAAGTGCTGTTTATGTATTTATGATTTTGTCTTTTCTGGATCCAGGTGACCCTGACTCCCTCCGTGTCAGTGTAGGGAGCCGGTGGTCGTGTCCCTTCACTATTGTAGGGTCTTCAGGTAATAGATAGCCGAGGAACGTGGATATGCGGCCATCCACCTTTGGGGTGTTCGCATAGGCTGAGCAGTGAGGGAGAGCGGCAGGTCTATTGCAGGGGTCTCCCTTTGTTCCTTAGTTGTGGATCCAGAGAGACATTGTTTATATGGTATTGTCTTGTTTCCTGTACACCATCCGTGACAGATATTGAGACCTCGGAGCTTCGTTCGCTGTTTGGTGGGCTTATTCTTAAGGTGATGTTTTTTCTTCTTATTGCTGAATAAGATTTTAATCCTCCTTTTTCTTTTTCGCAGTCATGTCTTCCCCGCGAGACTCTGACCAGCGGAAATCCACCGCCAAACGCAAGCACTTGGCCTGTTTCGACTGTAATACCCCCCCTAGACGACAACTGCCCGTATTCAAGATGTGACAGCTGCCGTTCCCGTACCACTACTGAACCCACGATGCAGGAAATGTATCAGTGGGCTAGGTGTTATGTGGATGATTCAATCAAGGGGGTAGTCAAGCTTTTGAATGAGAGGTTGCCGGGACCCTCCCAAACTCCTATGGAGGTCACCGCACCAAGCGAGAGACCCGCTGTCTTTTCTGTGGGCTCATCATCCTCTGACGAGGAGGAATTAACCTCATGTTTTTTCCCTCCAGAAAAAACTCAAAAGCTTTTGAAGTCCAGGGGACCAGGATGTTGACGTTGGGGAGTCCTCCGATCCCGCCGGTCGGGCACAGCGACGAGAGACCCGGATGAGACCCTCCGTTCAGTCATGCGTACTGAATGGAAGAAACTGGAGAAAGGACCAGTCCTGACTCGCAAATTCAAGATGATGTTTCCAATGGCGAAACCCTTGATGGAATCGTGGGGTTCCATTCCCAGGGTTGACATGGCCATAGCCAAGTTGTCTAGACGCACTCTGGTGCCTGCAGATGATGGGTCGAGTCTGCAAGACCCTCTTGATAGAAGGGCGGAGTGCACACTAAGAAGAAGCTATTCAGCCGCTGCAGCTTCAGCATCTGCTGCCATAGCAGCATCCGAAGTGTCGTCCTTCTTGAGGAATAAGTTGAATCAGATCCAGACTGACGTGGATCAGAGTGTATCCTGTGATGACATCCTGGCTGCCTTTAAAACGGTGAATCTGGCTATGGTCTTCCTATGTGACACTACGCAAGTACAGCTAAAGCTCGCAGCCAAGACCATGGGCTTAGTCTCTGCAGCCCGTAGACCGTTATGGCTGAAACCATGGAAGGCACATAATGCCTCAAAGTATAATTTGTGTGGGCTTCCGTTTGAGCCCGATCGGCTTTTCGGGTCCGAGCTAGACAAAATTATGGAGGGCCTCTCCGATAAAAAGGGCAAGAGCCCTTTCGAGGATGCTCCAGTCAGCATCGGGGGGGGCAGACAGGGCCAGCAGACTACTTCCCGTAGAAACTGGGGGGGGCAGCGAAGATCTTCGAGGCGCCCCCGCAGACCCACTAAGGAGGCCAATCCCTCCTGACTGCGGGCCTCCCAGAGGCTCTTGGTTTCCCCCTGCTGTCCCTGCCGTTATGCCTCTGGCTTTCCCCGTACCCTCTCCCCAGATCCCCGTGGGGGGGCATCTTTCCCATTTCAAGGAGGTTTGGACCCAGGAAATTGCAGATCCCTGGGTTCTAAGCATCGTTTCCTCTGGGTACCTCATAGATCTCGTCACTCTCCCCCAAGAAAGATTTGTTATCAATCGAGCCTTTCAGCCTGCCAAACAGAGGATTTTAGAATCTTACATCCAGGACTATATTTCAAAGGGGGCTCTGGAGGAAGTTGTGGCAGGGGAGCAGGGCCTAGGGATTTATTCTCCAGTATTTCTGATTCCCAAGAAAACAGGCGATCTCCGGATGATAATCGATTTGAGATACCTCAATCGATTTATAAGAAGGCCAAGGTTTCGTATGGAAACCATAAGGTCAGTCAGCCACATCCTCAAACTTGGAGATCTGATGGCCACTCTGGATCTCAGGGATGCTTACCTCCATATTCCGATCCATCCCGTTTCTCGGAAATATCTCAGGATCGCGGTCCAGATTTCCGGGGTTCTCAGGCATTTGCAGTTTGCCGCCCTTCCCTTTGGAATCTCATCCGCCCCCCTTATCTTCACCAAGGGGGTGGTAGCAGTGGTGGCAGCACTGAGACTTCAAGGACTGACTATTGTCCCTTACCTGGATGACTGGCTCCTTTTGGAGGCCACCGTACCAGTTCTCACCCACCATCTTCATCTGGCAATTTCCTTTCTGCTCCGCCTAGGGTGTATCATCAACTGGCAGAAATCAAATGTGAGCCCTTCGACTTCAATACAATACCTAGGTTTCATAGTCGACTCTGTGGAGATGTCCCTTCGGTTGACACCAGAGAGGAAGTCCCGGGTACAAGACCTAGCAAGGTTCTTATCGGTACCACGACGAGTATCCATTCGGACTCTCATGAAGATGCTGGGGCTCATGTCAGCGGCTGCGGACGCAGTCCCTTGGGCGTTATGGCACCTCCGCCCTCTTCAAACAAGTTTTGAACAGGTGGGACGGCAGCCCTACAGGGCTAGATTCCCTATACTCTCTATCCTCCCAAACTCGGAATTCCCTGAGATGGTGGGTCCATCTCCCTGCAGGGAAGTCTATGACCCAACCATCTTGGTTCATATTGACTACAGATGCGTCCCTAGTAGGCTGGGGCGCTCATCTAGACTGTTCCACAGTTCGGGGAACTTGGTCTCCCATGGAGCGGCATCTCTCCTCCAATCTCCGCGAGATGCGAGCTATCCGGCTAGCCCTCCTTCACTTCGCCCCTCAGATCCGGGGCAAATCGGTGAAAGTACAGTCAGACAATATGACTGCAGTTCTTTACATAAACAAACAGGGGGGTACGAGATCCCTACCCCTTCTCTCAGAGATCGGGGTAATTTTCCGGTGGGCAGAGTTGAACCTATCCCATCTATCTGCCACCCACATTCGAGGGTCCCTCAACATGATTGCAGATCATCTAAGTCGCGGATTACTGACCATAGAGTGGTCTCTGCATCCGGAGATCTTCAAGCAGATAGTCCTCAGATGGGGATTACCGGAGGTGGATCTCATGGCAACCAGGTTCAACGCCAAGGTACAGAGGTTCTGCTCTCTATACAGGGAGGACAACCCCTCTGGCGATAGATGCTCTGTCGATACCGTGGAGGTTCGGGCTGGCTTACATCTTCCCTCCCTTTTCAATGATACCAAGGGTATTGATGAAGATCCATCAGGATCGGGCCTCGGTAATAGCCATCATTCCGTTCTGGCCCAAGAGATCCTGGTTTACCCAGCTCATTCAGATGAGTCGGGGACAATACTGGAGACTCCCCCCGGAGCAGACCCTGGTGTCGTGGGACACACATCTCTGCCCAGATCTGCACAGATTCAACCTGACAGCCTGGAGGTTGATCAGTCCCTTCCCAGAGTAGAAGGGCTCTCTCAGGCGGTCCTGAGAACGCTATCACATTCAAGAGCGGAGTCCACTAAGAAAGCCTACTCCAGAGTGATGAGAATCTTCACCTCTTGGTGTGATTCCAACCAGGTGGCGTCTGCAGATCCGCCCCTTTCCGCCATACTACAATTCCTTCAGGATGGACTAGACAAGGGCCTTGCTCCGGCCACTTTGAAGGTTCAGGTTTTTGCCATCTCGGCCTGTCTAAACAAGCCATATTCTCGGGATCCGCTCATCAAACACTTCCTTAAAGGAGCCGAGAGATTGAAGCCTACAATACTGAGACCCATTCCTCAGTGGGATCTTTCAGTAGTGCTCAATGGGTTAGCATCTCCTCCCTTTGAGCCATTGGAGGAGGTCGGTTTTAAGTTTGTCACCTTAAAGACCGTTTTTTTTACTAGCTGTGACCTCAGCTAAGAGGGTTTTGGAGTTACAAGCCTTCTCGGCTCTGCATCCATATATCACCTTTTTGCAGGATCGGGTCCTCTTAAGGTTCTTACCCTATTTCAGACCTAAGGTTTTATCCTTTCAGAATGTTAACCAGGTAATTTCCTTACCAGTTTTATTTTCTTCCGCCTCCTCCGATGTTCCTGTCAGACATCCTCTGGACATATTGAGATGCCTCCAGACCTATGTGCATAGGTCCAAGGCGTTCAGGATTGATGAGAATCTCTTCATCCTGTTTGCCGGTAAATCTAAAGGCCGCAAAGCATCTAAAGTTTCCATTAGTCGCTGGATCAGAGAAGCCATTAGAGAGTCCTTTCTGTCTCAATCTCTGGACACTCCGGAGTTTGTTAGGGCCCATTCCACTAGGGCCGTTTCAACCTCTTTTGCGGAAAGAAATCATCTTCCCTTAGAGTTAATCTGTAAATCGGCTTCCTGGAGCTCTGAATCGACCTTTATATCGCACTACAGAGTTGGTGCTAAGTTTGCGGAGTTTTCGGCCTTTGGGCAGACTATCCTTAATTCTGCCAGGCAGGAAGGCCCTCCCTAGGGGTTTCTTCTTGTTATCTCCCCATCTGTGCTGCTGGTAGGACATAAGGGAATCGTTAATTTCTAATGATAATTTGTTTTCCCTTAGTCCTAACAGCAGCACACAAATTTCCCACCCTAAGTACGTATGCTTGCTGAAAACATGGTGGCTGGGGGGTAGTTCCCTCCTTTTGAGGGAGTGGGAACTTTATTATCGGTTCTTGGGCTCATTAAAAATTCCACCGGTCCTACCAGTCCACAGGAGACAGTTAACCCCGTCTGTGCTGCTGTTAGGACTAAGGGAAAACAAATTATCATTAGAAATTAACGATTCTGCAGTTTGCAGAAACACCCCATATGTGGTCATATACCAATGTTTTGGCACAGGGCAGGGCACAGAAGGCAAGGAGTGCCATATGGTTTTTGGAGGGCAGATTTTGATGGAATGGTCTTTGGGCACCATGTTGCATTTGAAGAGACCCTGAAGCAACCCCACAGTGAAAACCCCCAAAAAGTGACCACATTTTGTAAACTACACCACCCAAGGAGCGGCATCTGGATTTTCTAACATGGAATTTTCTGTCATGGTTTTTAAGAGCGATAACTTTTTTATTTTTGTTGAATGAGGGCTTAATTTGTGTGGGACAAGCTGTAGTTTTTATTGGTACCATTGTGGGGTACATTTGGCTTTCTGGTTGCTTTTTATCTTATTTTTTGGGAGATGAAGTCACAAAAAAGCTGTTGGGTGTAATTTTTCAATTTTTTTTTTACACTATTCACTTGATAGGTTAGATCATGGGAAATTTTTATAGATCCGGTCATTACGGACACAACGGTAAAAATTTTTAAACGTTTTATTTTCATTTTTCTGGTTATAGTCTTGTGTGAGGGCTTGTTTTTTGCAGGATGAGGTGATGTTTTTATTGATACCATTTTGGGGTACATACAACTTTTTTATTGATTGATACTATGTTTTTTGTGAGGTGAGGTGACAAAAAAAAAAGCTGTTTTGGCATAATTTTTTTTTTTTTTTTTCTTACACCGTTCACTTGATGGGGTAGATCATGTGATATTTTCGTAGAGCCAATTGTTACAGATGTTACGGATGCGGCGATACCAAATATGTCTATTTTTTTATTTTTTATTTTTTTACATTTTACATATTAGAGCATTTTTAGAAAAAAAATCATGATTTTGTATTGCAATTTTCATAGAGCCATATTATTTTTATTTTTATGGCTATGGTCTTGTGTGGGGACTCATTTTTTGCAGGAGGAGGTGACGTTTTTATTGCTACCATTTTGGGGTACATACGACTTTTTGATTGTTTAACATTATGTTTTTTGGGAGGTGAGCTCACTAAAAAATCTGTTTTGGTGCAATGTTTATTTTTTTTTTACGGCATTCACCTGATGGGATAGATCATATGATATTATTTTAAAGCCGGCCGTTGCGGACGTGGCGATATCAAATATGTCTATTTTATTTATTTTCCTTCTATTTTTAACATTTTTTAAATAACGGATTGGGGGGAAGTTTTTTTTTTTTAAATGTGAAACTTTTTTTTTTTTTTTTTCAAAACACTTTATTTTTTTGCTTTTTATTTTACACTTTGTGTCCCCCATAAGGTCAGACAAGACCTCTGGGGGACATTTAACTACTTATTATTTTTTTTTTTTACTATTGATTTCTCTTGTAACTGGGGCTGACATAGTAGCCCCCAGTTACAGGGGAAATACACCCCTAAAGAGACTGTACAGCATTAGACCTCATGCATACGATCGTATGTATTTTGCAGTCCGCAAAAAATACGGATGACGTCCGTGTGCATTCCGTATTTTGCGGAATGGAACAGCTGGTCCCTAATTGAACAGTACTATACTTGTCCGGAATGCAGATAATAATAGGACATGTTCTATTTTTTTGCCGAACAGAAATACGGACATATGGAAACGGAATGCACCTTCCGTTTTTTTATGCGTACCCATTGAAATGAATGGTTCCTTATACGGTCCGCCAAAAAAACGGAACGGACACCGAAAGAAAATAAGTTTGTGTGCATAAGCCCTTATACTGTGCTGTACAGCCTCAGTGCAGGGCTGATCGTGGTCTATGGAAGACCCGAGAGCTCTTGCACTCCTCCGGCCCCGGCGGTCACATGACCACCGTACCGGGACAGGAAGCGGCATAGCTCTTCCTTATCTGTATACAGAGCGTTCATTGAGCGCTGTGTATACAGCGATCTAGAAGGCAGGCACACCCAGGAACGGTCCCTGCCTTCTCTCTGGGGTACCCTGCTGTCACTGACAGCGGGCCCTCCACTCGGCAGCTGCACGATTAGCGTGCAGCTGCCTTCTTTAAAAGGACATTCTAGAACGTCCATTCAGAGATAAACCCGACCCCCAGAATGTTTATAGTCAATGGGCGGTCAGGAAGTGGTTAAGAAAGTTTTATAAAAGTTTAGTTACTCTTTAAACGTATTGTTATATTTTGGCGGTGGGACAAAAAACTAAACATGGTTTGATCTGCAGCCTCAACCCACATATAAAGCTAGTTTAGAAGAAATGAAACTGAAAATTATGCCATTCCAAGAAACAATACTTCCAATTACTTTCTCCACTTTCACACAAAAAGCGACTTATATAACAATATGATTTACTGTAATATTCAGTTGCTTACAGTTCTTATACCTGTTTCTAACTTCAAAGGGCTGTTACTAATCTCTAGTCCCACCAGCCCCAGCTTCTATGTAACTAGAGTTCAGGGCCTCGCGCTCTCTTATGACCTTCTCTCAGGGCAACAATCAGGGCTCTGCTGTGAGTATTACTCGGTTTGTTATTTTTTTAGCATTCTAAGCTTTTTGTAAAATAAATCAATGGGACTGGACAACACGTCAAAGTATAATATTTTTTCAGTCAAAGAACTTCATCAGTCTATTGAATCTTTGACTTGTGGTGGCATAGGTTGTTCAGATACTCACATATGGGCAATAATATGTTGCATATTGCTACATTTCAGCAATTCACAAGAAATAGATGAAAGTTGTATGTTTCCACCACCAAAAATTCTTACATTTGAAAGAAAAAGAAAAGAAAAAGAAAAATAGTAACTGCAATTCTGCTGGCTGTAGTAAACTTACCTGGCAGAGGTCCAGCACTGTCTCTCCCCACCAACCACCACAATAGATTTAGGCCTCTTGCGGTCCGCAATGCACGGGCACCGACCGTGGGGCAGCCGCATGCGGATCGCGGACCCATTCACTTGAATGGGTTCCGTGATCCTTCTGTTCCGCAAAAAGATAGAACAAGTTCTATTTTTTTTGTGCAACGGAAGCACGGGATGGAACACAACGAAAGCACTCCATAGTGCTTCCATGAGGTACCGTTCCGTGCTTCTGTTCCGCACCGCATCTCCAGATTTGCGGACCCATTCAAATGAATGGGTCCGCATCCGTAATGCGGAATGCACGCGGCCGGTGCCCCGTGTATTGAGGAACCGCCGTACGCGGTCCACAGCATGGGCACGGAGCCCTTACGTTCGTGGGCAAGAGGCCTTAATAGCAGAGCTGGAGGAGACTCCAGCCATGCATGCACAGAATGAATGGCTGTCTGGCAAATAGGTACACCCAGCTTGCCAGGTGCTGTCTAAACAGCGATCTGATGGCCAGAAACAATGATTCTGTGTGGGGATGAGCGATCGCAATAGAGATCCCTTACCCTCATACTGTGAAGGAGATCATTACATGTAAATGCAGCGATCTCCTTCCCTGACCAAGCAGCCGACTATCGGAAAGCTTCCTTCCCAGCAATTGGCTGTTCCATAAACCCGGCTTTTACTATAGTCATTTTTAGAAACACGTCTGCAACGCGTTAATCAATCCACATCATGTACCGTATATCTTTATTTGCTAATGGTGTTGGATGCAAGGAAATACTGTATGTTATCTATTACTGCAAAGATGAACTTGGTAAGCTATAAAATTTTCTAGTGTGTAACTCTTTCCCGCAAAAGATAATTTTTATTATTTTGTATTAGTTTAACCCTTTCAGGAATAAGCCATTTTTCACCTTAAGGACCAGGCTATTTTTTGCAAATCTGACCAGTGTCAGTTTATGTGTGAATAACTTTAAAACGCTTTTACTTATCCAGGCCGTTCTGAGATTGTTTTTTCGTCACATATTGTACTTCATGACACTGGTAAAATGGAGTAAAAAAAAATTATTTTTTTAAATAAAAAAATACCAAATTTACCAAAAATTTTGAAAAATGTGAAAATTTCCAAGTTTCAATTTCTCTACTTCTATAATACATAGTAATACCTCCAAAAATAGTTATTACTTTACATTCCCCATATGTCTACTTCATGTTTGGATCATTTTGGGAATGACATTTTATTTTTTGGGGACGTTACAAGGCTTAGAAGTTTAGAAGCATTTTTCAGAGAATTTCCAAAACCCATTTTTTAAGGACCAGTTCAGGTCTGAAGTCACTTTGTGAGGCTTACATAATTGAAACCACCCAAAAAAGACCCCATTTTGGAAACTACACCCCTCAAGGTATTCAAAACTGATTTTACAAACTTTGTTAACCATTTATGTGTTCCACAAGAATTAATGGAAAATAGAGATACAATTTCAAAATTTCACTTTTTCGGCAGATTTTCCATTTTAATATTTTTTTTCCAGTAACAAAGCAAGGGTTAACAGCCAAACAAAACTCATTATTTATGGCCCTGATTCTGTAGTTTACAGAAACACCCCATATGTGGTGGTAAACTGCTGTACGGGCACACGGCAGGGCGCAGAAGGAAAGGAATGCCATACGGTTTTTGGAAGGCAGATTTTGCAGGACTGTTTTTTTTTGACACCATGTCCCATTTGAAGCCACCCTGATGCACCCCTAGAGTAGAAACTCCATAAAAGTGACCCCATCTAAGAAACTACACCCCTCAAGGTATTCAAAACTGATTTTACAAACGTTTTTAACCCTTTAGGTGTTCCACAAGAATTAATGGAAAATAGAGATACAATTTCAAAATTTCACTTTTTCTGCAGATTTTCCATTTTTATATTTTTTTTACAGTAACAAAGCAAGGGTTAACAGCCAAACAAAACTCATTATTTATGGCCCTGATTCTGTAGTTTACAGAAACACCCCATATGTGGTGGTAAACTGCTGTACGGGCACACGGCAAGGCGCAGAAGGAAAGGAATGCCATACGGTTTTTGGAAGGCAGATTTTGCAGGACTGTTTTTTTTGACACCATGTCCCATTTGAAGCCACCCTGATGCACCCCTAGAGTAGAAACTCCATAAAAGTGACCCCATCTAAGAAACTACAACCCTCAAGGTATTCAAAACTGATTTTTACAAACGTTTTTAACCCTTTAGGTGTTCCACAAGAAATAATGGAAAATAGAGATACAATTTCAAAATTTCACTTTATCGGCAGATTTTCCATTTTAATATTTTTTTTCCAGTAACAAAGCAAGGGTTAACAGCCAAACAAAACTCATTATTTATGGCCCTGATTCTGTAGTTTACAGAAACACCCCATATGTGGTCGTAAACTGCTGTATGGGCACACGCCATATGGTTTCTGGAAGGCAGATTTTGCTGGATTGTTTTTAGACACCATGTCCCATTTAAAGCCCCCTGATGCACCCCTAGGTTAGAAACTCCAAAAAGTGGCCCCATTTTGGAAACTACGGGATAAGGTGGCAGTTTTGTTGGTACTATTTTAGGGTACATATGATTTTTGGTTGCTCTATATTACACTTTTTGTGAGGCAAAGTAATAAAAAATAGAAATTCAGAAATTTCTTCTCCATTTGCCATTAACTCTTGTGGAACACTTAAAGGGTTAATAAAGTTTGTAAAATCAGTTTTGAATACCTTGAGGGGTGTAGTTTCCAAAATGGGGTCATTTTTTGGAGTTTATACTCTAGGGGTGCATCGGGGGGGGCTTCAAATGGGACATGGTGTCAAAAAAACAGTCCAGCAAAAACTGCCTTCCAAAAACCATATGGCGCTCCTTTCCTTCTGCGCCCTGCCGTGTGGCCATACAGCAGTTTACGACCACATATGGGGCATTTCTATAAACTACAGAATCAGGGCAATAAATATTGAGTTTTGTTTGGCTGTTAACCCTTGCTTTGTTATGGGAAAAAATGGATTAAAATTGAAAATTTGCGAAAAAATAGCTGTTTTGGCACTGTTTTTATTTTTTATTATTTACAACGTTCAACTGACAGGTTAGATCATGTGCTATTTTTATAGAGCAGGTTCTTACGGACGTGACGATACCTAATATGTATACTTTTTTATTTATTTAGGTTTTACACAATAATATCATTTTTGACACAAAAAAAAACATGTTTTAGTGTCTCCATAGTCTGAGAGCCATAGTTTTTTCAGTTTTTTGGCGATTGTCTCAGGTTGGGTATCATTTTTGCGGGATGAGATGACGGTTAGATTGGTACTATTTTGGGGTGCATATGACTTTTTGATCGCTTGCAATTACACTTTTTGTGATGTAAGGTAACAAAAAAATAGCTTTTTTCACACCGTTTTTTTTTTACAGTGTTCACCTGAGGGGTTAGGTCATGTGGTATTTCTATAGATCAGGTTCTTACGGACATGGCAATACCTAATATGTCTACCTTTTTATAATTTATCAGGGTTTTACACAATAATATCATTTTTGAAACAAAAAAAAAATCATGTTTTAGTGTCTCTATAGTCTGAGACCCATATTTTTTTTATTTTTGGGCCATTGTCTTATGTAGGGGCTCATTTTTTGCGGGATGAGGTGACGGTTTGATTGGTACTTTTTTTGGCGTACATGCGACTTTTTTGGTCACTTTTATTACCTTTTTTGGGAAGAAGGGTGGGCAAAATTTCAATTTCCTCATAGTTTTTATTTTTTTATTTTTATGGCGTTCACCGTGCGGGGAAAGTAACATGACCGTTTTATAGATCAGGTCATTACAGACGCGGCGATACCTAATATGTGTAGTGTATTTTATTTTATTTATTTTTATTCAGTGATAAATGTGTTTTTTTTTAACTTTAAAGATTTTTTTCACTTTTTTTTTTACCCAGACCCACTTGGTTCTTGAAGATCCAGTGGGTCTGATGTCTGTATAATACAGTACAGTACAATATATATTGTACTGTACTGTATTTTACACTTGTCTGAACAGATCTATGCCTTTTAGCACAGATCTGTTCAGCACCATGCACAGCAGGATGCCTGAGAGGCGTCCTGTTGCCATGGGAACCTTCCCCGTCTGCTCAGTACTGGTCAGAACTGCGCAGACGGGGAAGGGTAAGGACCGGGCTGTCGGGGGGCTGTCTGGGGGCTCTCTCCCTCTCCCATCGGGGGGCTGCAAAGGCACAGCAGCCCCCCGATGGGAGAGGGAGGGAGCTCCCTGTGCTGTTAACCTTTTCCATACAGCGGTCTGTACGGACCGCTGTATGGAAAGGGTCAAACGGCTGACATCGCATCGCAGATGTCAGCCGTCTATACCAGGGTGCCAGCAATGTGCTGGCACCCTGGTATACCCACTAGATGCCAATGATCATTCAAGGGGAGGCGGGCGGGGGATCGCGATCCCGCCTGCCGCACCGCCCGCCTCCCGCACCTTACCGCACCTCCCGCACCGCCTGTGACACCCCCCCTGCACCACCCGCCCACATAATATCATTCAGGGGTGCAGGGGGGGTGAAAAATCTTTAATTTGGACATACTAAAGTTTCTGATCCCCGCGGTCAGGGACCGCGGGGATCAGAAACTGCAGAAAGCGCTACAAACCGCAGGTCTGAATTGACCTGCGGTTTGCAGCGATCGCCGATAGGGGGGGGTCACAGGACTCCCCTTGGCATTGACCCAAGGTGCCTGGCTGTGTGTAACAGCCGGGATCTCAGCGCTGTCACCATGTCTGCAGACATGGTGACAGTTGAATGCCATGACGTGTATGCTCATCATGGCGCGCTAAGTAGCAGTGCTCCATGACGAGTATACTCATCATAGGTCGGGAAGATTTTCACACTCTCTCCTTCTCTGATCGCTTCCCTGACAGGAATTGGGGCGATCAGAGAAGGAAAAGCACATAGTCCCTCCCTAACCCCCCCTTACCTGCCCCGATGCGCTGCGATTGGTCCCTCTGCAGTAATGGACCAATCACAGCGATCGCGGGCGGGTCAGAGCTCCGATACAGTTCCTGTCGGCTTCTCTGGTTGCCTAGCAACCCCAGCACGCCGGCTTCACTGAACCTTCAGCGCTTCGCTCCCTGCGCTGACAGAGAAAGCCGATCACGTACATGCACGTGGGGATGCGGTGAGGCACCACATTCCCCCACGTACATGTACGTGATGTTGCGTGAAGGGGTTAAATCTACCTGCCATACAAGAGCCACAACTTTTTATTTTTCATAGATATAGCCATGTGAGGACTTGTTTTCTTTTTGTGGGACAAGTTAAACTTTTTAATGGCACCATTTAATCTTCTATATAATGTCTTTCAAAATGGAAACATTTTTGTGCAGTGCAATGACATGACAAACTTAATTTTAGGTCAAAATATTTATGATAATACCAATTTTCAAATTGGGTGATCAGCCTCTCCAACTGCTCAGTTGCAGAGGTCACTATTGACCATGGCATCTTGTGGGTTTAGGCTAGGTCTACACGACGACATTTGTCGCGCGACAGATAGGGCACAACTACACTGCAACATTTGTCGCGCAACAATTTTTATAATGGCAGTCTATAGTGTCGCACTGCAACATGCGACATGCTGCTACTGCGATGCGGCAGTCGTAGAAAAATCCATCTCAAATGGATTTTCTGCGACTGTTGCGTCGCAGTCGCAGCATGTTGCAGTGCGACACCATAGACTGCCATTATAAAAATTGTTGCGCGATATTTGTGCAACAAAATGTTGCGCGACAAATGGCATTCAGCCCAGAGGTTTCAATAGTGCAAATTAATGAAAACCATGTAGGTCCTACTCACTGTACTTGACAGGGGAAATACAAAGTAAACTCAAGACAGTTGTTCCCCAAACCTCTTGCCCAAAAAAAGCCTATTGATAGAAGTCCCTCGTCAGTCCTCGTCTGGACAGATGGATATTGCAGACCTTATTGCAGTGGACGTAAAGGGGTTGTCTCACTTTAGCAAATAGCATTTATCATGTATGTAAAGTTAATACAAGGCACTTACTAATATATTATGATTGTCCATATTATTTCCTTTACTGGATTCATTCATTTTTCCATCACATTATACATTGTTTATATAATTAGAGTCTATGAGAACAGCAATCTAATAACTACAATAAAAGTGTAAAAAAAAAAAGTTTTTTAAAAATAAAAAATTTAAAAATAGAGACATTTATATCACCAAAAAAAAAAAATACACATCATGGGTATCACGATATGCAAAATAGCCCATACTTTAAAAATATGAAAATATCTTCCCCATATGGAAAACGGCAAAACTGAAAAAACATCAAAATGATTGATTTTAAAAAATTAAATAAAAAGTGATCAAAAAGTTGTACACACCCCAGAATAGTATCAATGAAAAGTAGATTGCCCCACAAAAAATGAATGCTCACATAGCTCCACATACAAAACTACAAAATAAAGTTATATGGGTCAGAATATGGCGATGGAAAAAATAAAGCAGATTTTTTTCAAGGTTTTTATTATTTTATCAGTATCAAAACGCAAGAAAAATTATACATATAAGGTATCACCTGATTCGTACTGACCTGTAGAATGAAAGTAACTGGTTATTTTTATCACATATTGAATATCATAAATAAAAAAAAACTGTGGTGGAATTGCTTTTTTTTCCCAATTTCTCCCCATTTGGAATTTTTTTTCCTGCTTCCCCCTATATCATATGCAGTATTAAATGGCGTTGGAAAGTACAACTTGTCCCGCACAAAACTAACCCTCATACGGCTATGTGAACGGAAAAATAAAGAAGTTATGGCTCTGGGAAGGCAGGGAGCAATAATTCCCCTCGTGATTAATTCCCCTGCAGTGAGTGAAAAAACCAAAACCAGAAGTGGGTCCCAAAACACAAAAAAGGAATGAAAATTTCTATTATACCTTTTGTTCTGTAGGTTCCACTCCTGGGTTTGGCTTACAAATACTGATGCAAAATACTGACCAAATACTGACCATGTGAAAGAGGCCTTAGGGTGGGGTCACTTGGACAAAAACCCTGGAACACTCTCCTTTTACTTAATCCATAAACATAGAGTGCTATGAAACTTTATGATTAAAGATGGCCTTGCGGTTCGCCCGGCGGTTGTTTCGCGGCGAACTTTGCTCGTTCGCGATTCGCCAAACATGCGAACATATGGTGATATTGGTCACGCGCCATATTGTTTTGCATAGCGCTGAACTTTGACCATTGACACATCTATCAGGTGGGACAGGACAGCCAATTGAGACGTTTCAGCACATGGACACACACCCTACCCTATAAATCATGGGTGTCAAACATGCGGCCCGCAATGAATATCTTTGCGGACCGGCAAAGATGCACTGCTATGTATGAGCCGGGCGAGAGGAGGGGCTGGAGTCCGTAACTAGGGGCGGGGCCCCGCCGCTCACCAAAGTATTTATAAACGTGAATCCTTATCCTGTTATTAAGTTGAACTAACGCTGCCCTCTCCCATGTTCCCATGTTCCCCTGTATCCCCATAGCACTTACTTAAGCTTCAATAGCAGGCAGAGCGGACGGCAGCAGTAACATCACTCACTGACGTCGCGCGTCTGCTCCGCCTGCTTCATTCATAAAGGATTCACGTTTATAAATACTTCGGTGAGCGGCGGGGCCCGGTGTATTGGGGGACACTGTTATGAGGGGGATCTGTGGATGACATATAGCAGTGTCATCCACAGATCCCCCCCATAACAGTTCCATCCACAGATCCCCCCACCTCATAACAATGCCATCCACAGATATCCCACCCCATAGCAGTACCATCCACAGATATCCCACCCCATAACAGTTCCATCCACAGATCCCCCACCTCATAACAATGCCATCCACAGATCCCCCATAACAGCACCATCCACAGATCCCCCACCCCATAACAATGCCATCCTCAGATCCCCCCACCCCATAACAATGCCATCCACAGATATCCCACCCCATAGCAGTACCATCCACAGATCCCCATAACAGTGCCATCCACAGATCCCCATAACAGTGCCATCCACAGATCCCCCATAACAGTGCCATCCACAGATCCCCCATAACAGTGCCATCCACAGATCTCCCATAACAGCACCATCCACAGATCCCCCATAACAGCGCCATCCACAGATCCCCATAACAGTGCCATCCACAGATCCCCCATAACAGTGCCATCCACAGATCCCCCATAACAGTGCCATCCACAGATCCCCCATAACAGCACCATCCACAGATCCCCATAACAGTGCCATCCACAGATCCCCCATAACAGTGCCATCCACAGATCCCCCATAACAGTGCCATCCACAGATCCCCATAACAGTGCCATCCACAGATCCCCCATAACAGCGCCATCCACAGATCCCCCATAACAGCGCCATCCACAGATCCCCCATAACAGTGCCATCCACAGATCTCCCATAACAGTGCCATCCACAGATCCCCCATAACAGTGCCATCCACAGGTCCCCCATAACAGTGCCATCCACAGATCCCACACATGACAGTGCGTCATCCACAGATCCTCCATAATAGTGTCATGCACAGACCACCATTAATTCAAAGCCCACCAAAAGCACAACTTTTGGTTAAAAATATTTTTTTCTTATTTTCCTCCTCAAAAACCTAGGTGCGTCTTATAGTGAAGTTTAATATTTGTATATATATATAGGTCTCACTTGTGTTATTGGGCAACGGGATGTTGGGGGTCAGCAGTCATGAAACAACAATGTTGTTCTATGAAAATGTACGATTATTTTTATTTTTTTTGATGCGGCCCACATAAACTTAAATTTTGTTTTTTTGGCCCATGTTAGCCTTTGAGTTTGACATGCTTGCTATAAATAAACCTGATCTGGCAGCCATTTTACATTCAGTTTTTTGCCAGTGTAGGGAGAGGATGCTGTGTGGAGCAGGGACAGACTGTTAGTGACACCAAATGCTAGCTAATAGGGCCACAAAAGTCCTTTTAAGGACTGGTGTAGGTGTGCTATCGATAGGTGTGACATACAGAGCGGTTTGATATACTTATAATATACTTTCTAACATAGAAAGTATATTATAGTGCATTTGTATTGTGCAGCAGTTGTGTGCAGTTCTGCTGCGATACTGCAGCTACATAGAGGGACAAACGCTATTAGAATAACTAATTGCAACTTGTGTGATATACCTGTTGCCCCCCAAAAAAAACTGATTGAGGGGTGTGATATACCTATAATATACCTTCTAAAATAGAAAGTATATTATAGTGCATTTGCATTCTGCAGCAGTTATGTGCGGTTCTGCTGAGATACCGCAGCTAGATAGAAAGACAAACGCTATTGGAATAAGTAATTGCAACTGGTGTGATATACCTGTTACCCCCTAAAAAACTGATTAAGGGGTGCGATATACCTGCTTCCACAAAATACTGATTGAGGGGTATGATACACCGGCTTCCACCAAATATTGATTAAGGGGTTTGCTATACCAGCTTCCAGCAAATACTCATTATTGGGTTCTATATACCTGTTTACGCAAAATTCTGATACAGGGTATTGATATACCGGCTTCCACCAAATATTGACTGAGGCCTGCGATACACCGGCTTCCACCAAATATTGATTAAGGGTTTTGATTTACCGGCTTCCAGCAAATACTCATTATTGGGTTCTATATACCCGTTTCCACAAAATACTGATGGAGGAGATTGATATACCGGCTTCCACAAAATATTGATTGAGGCCTGTGATTTACCTGCTTCCACAAATACTGCTCTTCTATAGGGACTTTGTCACAGGGTCATTTTGAAAATGACAGGGAGAGGAAGAGGTAGGCCATTCTGCTGGGGTGGTAGGGGTTGGGCAGGTGCACCAGGCCGGAGCCTACGTGGGAAGTTGTAGAAGGTACGTGAGATTACGTCAAAGGACACCCCAGAGTTGGTTGAGTGGCTCACTCAGCCTTCTGCTTCTGCACCTTCCTCATCCTCTGTATCAGCACCCTCCTCACTCTCTGCTGTGTGCATCCCCAAAGACACTACCACCACCACCACCATAGCCCCTCCACTCAAGTCAGAGGAATTATTTTCCCATCCATTCCCAGACCTTACCGATGCGCAGCCATTCTTGGCATCAGATGAGGAAGAGGAGGTAGCAACGGCCGCCACCCAGCGGTTTGACGACAGTACCCAGATCAGCCCATGGAGGGTGGTCCCCGCTGTTGCTGCCTACTCTGAGATCAGTGGTGGTGAAGGTGACGATGATTACGTGTCGATGGACGTCACATGGGTGCCCACAAGAGAGGAAGAGGAGGGGAGTTCAGAGGGAGAGACGGAGCAGCAGATAGGGAGGAGAAGGATGAGAAGCAGGCAGAACTCGCAGTGCACAGGAGGCAAAAAGCAGACTGCAAATGTATCTGGAGCAAGCCATCCACCATGCACGGTCACATCTGGCGTTCCCTGGATGCCAGCACATGGCTCCGCAGTGTGTTTTTTTTTTTAAGTGTCAGCTGCTGACAATAGTGTTGCCATCTGCAGCCTGTGCTGTCAACGCATAAGTCGCGGTAAGCCCAACACTCACCTAGGGACGACCACCTTAAGAAGGCACCTGGCCTCCCATCACCGAGCCCAGTGTGAGCAACACCATCAGAACCCACAAAGCCACACTCCCGGCGCTCCACGTCCTGCCTCTTCTCCTCTCTCCTCCCATTTGTCCTCCACTCCACCTCCCACCATGCCGTCGTTGCGTTCATCTGGCAAAAGGCAGGCTTTCATGGGCCAAATGTTCGAACCCAGATAACCCAGAAAGTTGATGACGCCAGATAACCCTTTTGCCCAACGTCTGACTGCCGGCTTGTCAGAACTGCTAACCCTCCAACTACTGCCATATAAACTGGTGGTGGACTCGTAGGCCTTTAGAAAATTTGTGGCCATTGGCACACCGCAATGGATGGTCCCCGGAAGGAAATATTTCTCCAAGAAGGGCATCCCAGAGTAATATGCCCATGTTCAGCGGCAAGTGACTGTATCTATGGCACACAGTGTCGGTGCCAAAATACATCTGACCACAGACACGTGGTCTAGCAAACACGGCCAGGGAAGGTACATAACTTTTACTGTCACTGGGTGAACCTTCTGATGGCTGTTAAGCATGCAACCCATGGCACCCGTGTAGATTTGGTGTTACTGCCACGGATTGCATGCAAGCCTGCCTCTTCTTCTCCTCCTCCTACTCCATCCTCCGTCCCTCCTCGACTGACTCCTCGTTTTTCACTGCTACCGCCTCTTCCGCTGCACCCCCCCAGCTCCCCAGAACCTATTCGATGTGCCAGGTGAGACGTTGCCATGCTGTGGCTGTTGTGCCTGAAAGCCAAGAACCACAGCGGTCCTGCACTACTTTCAGCTCTGCGGTCACAGGCTGATCAGTGGCTAACCCCGCTTAATTTGACAGTTTGTAAAGTGGTGTGCGACAACGGTGCCAATCTGCTGAGCGCAGTGAAACAGGGCAAAATGACACACGTGCTGTGCATGGCACACGTCATAAACTTAGTCGTGGAGCGATTCGTTGCCAAATACCCTAGGGTCCAGGACGTCTTGCGGCAGGCCAGGAAAATCTCAGGCCATTTTAGAAGATCTTACATGGCCATGGCTCGACTTCCTGACATTTAGCGGCGACACCACTTGCCCGTCAAACGTCTGGTTTGTGACAGCCCGACGTGCTGGAACTCCACCTTGTATATGCTTGATAGGCTGCTCCAGCAGCAACGGGCTGTTAACGACTACCTGTACGAACTCTGCAGCAGGACAGGTTCTGGGGAGTTGGTTTCTTTTCACCGCGCCAGTGGCTGTTCATGCGCGACGCATGCAGACTTCTGCGGCCGTTTGATGAGATCACCAAACTGGTCAGTTGCAGCCAGGGTGTCATCAGTGACATCGTACCTTATGCCTTCTTTCTGGAGCATGCATTGCGTCGTGTCATTGATCAAGCCGTCGAGGAGCAGGAGCTGGAAGATGAGGAAGTCGCAATGCTGAATGAATTCCCAGGGGGGCTACTCCATCTGAGACAAATCAGCAGGAGTCTGAAGAGGAGTCAGTGGAGGATGGTGGCTGGGGGGGGAGGAGCAGGAGGAGGAGCAAGAAGAGCAGGCTTTGAGGGGGACTTCAAACTTTTCGGGGATCCACAGTGTTGTCCGTGGCTGGGGGGAGGAGACCGACGACGACATTCTCCAGGGCGATTAGCAGGAGCCAGGGCGCTCCACCACTTCCAATTTAGTGCAAATGGGGGCCCTCATGCTCCAGTGTCTGCAGAGGGACCCCCGTATAAAAAGCATAAAGGCCAAGGACCAGTACTGGATGGCATTGTACTTAGACCCCCGGTACAAACACAAAATGGCAGACATGTTACCAGCATCACAGAGGGCTGGCAGAATGCAGCATTTCCAGGCTTTGCTGCAAGAGATTCTGCATTCTGCTGTTGCAGGCGCTTTCAGAGGAATTTCCACCCACAGCGAAACAGGTGTGGGTACCAATCCTACCACGCCTGCAAGAAGACGGCGGTTTGAAGATGTGTTGGTCATTACAGATATAAGATCATTCTTGCTGCCAACCCATCGACAGCCGCCCGCCGGATCCAGCCTCAGGGAACGCCTAGACCAACAGGAGTCCGATTACATCGGGTTAACGGCTGATGTGGACGCTTTGAGATGCGAGGAACCCCTGGACTACTGGGTGTGCAGGCTTGACCTGTGGCCAGAGCTGGCACAATTTGCCATGGAACTCTTGGCTTGCCCCTCGTTGAGTGTCCTGTCCGAAAGGATGTTCAGCACAGCAGGGAGGATCGTGACTGATAAGCGCACTCGCCTAGCTCACGACAGAGTGGACTACCTCACATTTCTAGAAATGAATGAGGCATGGATCTCGGAGGGATTCAACACCTGTGACGACCACGTGTAATTGAATTTCCTCATAACCTATAATAGAACCAACCAATAACCCCACAATAATATGCATGAGATAATATATAACACAAAAATGTATTAAACATAATTAGACATGTACATTGGTGAAAACAAATAATGGGGGGAAAAAGGGAACCCCAATGGGGTACCTTCACCCAAACCCCTGTTTTACAAAGACCGGCCAGGAGCTCCAACTGTACTGAAGCCCACCAGATCTATGAGGGATAACAGTATTAATGTCAAAAACACCATTGACCTAAACCCAATCCTGTATGGAAAAGGGAGTAAGAAATATACAAGAACAGTCAAATTGTAAATACCAAACCCTGCTCCCAGTACTGTGAAAGATGAGAGAGTATCAAGGGAAGAATGCCCATGTCTGAATTAAATAAACATCAGCTGCATATAACACCAAGACTGGACGCAGGAATCAGGGAACGTAAAGATGAATGGTAGTCATGAGCACAATAGTCAGTATTAATTTACCCATGGTGGACAAATGTCACGGCTGAGGATGGGGGAAATCCTCAGCCGTGTGCAGCCCGGTGATGTTTCGGCTGCTTGGCCATGTAGACAGGATTAGGGAGCAGGTCACCTCCTAAGGCATCCCTAACCTGACCCTAGCTCCTAGTTACATGGGCCAACCTTGATGGTAGGAGGGCCCATGCTCCGGAACCTAAAAGTCCCTGCTGGCCCTCAAGATGACCCTCACCTAGGAGCTAAGTAAGACAAGCCCACTCCTCCTAGACACGGAGGAGCAGGAGTCTCAACGGCCAAGCTGCAGGAAAAGGGGAGACATAAACAGCTCTATGGATATGGCAGGTGAACAAGGAGTTCCACCTACCTGCCACAGCCTTGCTGACTGGATCCCTGTGTTAGCAGGGTGCAGATCACAAGCGCATCCCCACACAGGGACCCAGATCCATAGCTGCACAAAATCACATATAAAACATCACACGGACATCACACATAACTGGAAATAACTAAAGCACAATATGGTTATGACATTTAAGGTTTTGACATAAAGGTTTATGACCACAGGGGTGGCTCTTACTGGCAGGTAATAAATACATGAGGCTGCTCTCAGCTAAGCATGGCTGAAGCAACCTGAAGGCCTGCAAAAGCAGTGAGGCTTTATAGGCCAAGAAGCCACACCCCACAGTCGGACACACCCAGTGATCACACACACTAGGAAGGGGATTAACCCTTCCAACACCAGGGAAGGGAAAACACCACTTAAAGGGAACGTGCACACAATAACATAAAACACAGTGCACACATCCACACATCACACACAAAACCGCATGCGCAGCGTAGCGAGCTGCATGGCACAGCTCAGCCTGCTACGCTGCCACATACATACTGTTGCCAGCGGCAACCACAGGTGAGGCCAATACCACAGCCCTCACCTGTGATTGAACACCAATGAAAACCGCTGACAACCGCATGCGGTTCAGGAGTCACGGTCATAGCCATGGCCGTGACAACAAAAGGCCCAGGGCTCCTGGCACTACTGCTATCTTGATGCGCGTTAAGCCAACCCACTGGCTTCGTCAGGGTTTAGATCAATGGTGTTTTTGACATTAATACTGTTATTTCTCATGGATCTGGTGGGCTTCAGTCCAGTTGGTACTCCTGGCCAGTCTTTGTAAAACAGGGGTTTGGGTGGAGGTACCCCTTTGGGGTTCCCTCCCCCCCCCCCCCCCCCCATTATTTGTTTTCACCAATGTACATGTCTAATTATGTTTAATACATTTTAGTGTTATATTTTATGAATTATCTCATGCGTATTATTGTGGGATTATTGGTTGGTTCTTTTATAGGTTTTGTTGCATGATTTACTAGACCTCTTAGGATAATGATTATTGTGATCTGAGGTACTGGTTGGTTCTAATTGAATTTCCTCATGCCAGCCCACACATATCCGCCACCACCCAGAACAAACAATGGTCCTTGTCTTATGTATATATAGCGGCATAAAAGCCCTTTTCTGTCAGTTGAATGCCTAATTTTTGGGGCCTATACTCCAGTGGCTTACAGTTCTATTTTTATCCAGTGATCGCCTAATATACCTCCAGCCACAGGATCAGAAGTTCTTTTGTGTCAGGTGAATGCCTAATTTTTGGGGACTCTACTCCAGTGGCCTACAGTAACATTTTAATCCAGTGATCGCCTAATATACCTCCAGCAACAGAATCACAAGTTCATTTATGGGAGAGGCTTAGGGCTATGATGAGGGGGAAGCGCTTCCCCTGACCTAAGCTGGCTGTGTTGTGCCGGGAGCCAGGAGCGAGGGTAAGCCTAGCAGTGGGCGTACCCTAAAGGGAGTGTTTGAGAACAGGGGGGGGTGGGTGGGCATGACCAGAAGCGCCCTGAGGAGCTGGGGGCTGGAACTTAAGAAGGTAAGATGCCCCTCCCACAAATTCAGGCTGACTTTTCAGCCTTCCACTTATGGGAGAGGCTTAAGGCTATGATGAGGGGGAAGCGCTTCCCCTGACCTAAGCTGGCTGTGTTGTGCCGGGAGCCAGGAGCGAGGGTAAGCCTAGCAGTGGGCAAAAATAGACGAGGAGAGCAGAGTAGTGTCCAAAACATTTAATTCCTCTCCGAGAGCAAGGTTACAGAAAGCCTGGGAAATCTCTACGTTCGGGATGTACCTCGTGAAGCAAGAAGAACGCCAGCGATCCATGCATTTGATCACGTGCGCCGGGACCCCATTTTTTGATGCTGAGGACACGGCCCCGATTCGGAGCGAGTGTCCTGTGATGGCTGGCGGGTTGTAACCGAGACCTGAAGCCAGCGTTCTGATGTGGGACACGAACTGGATTGAAGTCATCTTGCAACAGGGCTACCAATTGACGGAGGACCATGACCGGGCACCAGTCGTTTGAAGTTTTGAAGAACCTGACCTCCGAGGGAGGCCCATGCTGATTGGATTTCATGGAAGGGAGCCAGAGGACAAAAGGGTCATGGACCCAGGACAATTGCCGCACCTGCAATCCCTGACGTTTAGTGGAGGTGCTGGTGAACTCACCTGGCCTAAGGAACCCATAAAAACCCGAGGTACATGGCTGCCTTAATAACCAAACTAGGAGAGTGCCCAAAAGGATGTCTATCCAGCGCAGACGACAGTCTCCTAAACATCTCGCCGGAGACAGGATTTCTACGGGTGGTAGGGGCATCCCCGCACCTCTGGATCCCTCTAAGGGCCGCCTTGACTGCCTGCACTGAAGAAATGGAACCTCCATTTGGATTATGAAGCATGGCGCAGTGCTGTATCCCCGCTAGGTACAGCCCGATGGTGTTAACTGACAGCCTGAGATTTGCGGTGACAGTGGGCTATGAACGCCAGGGTGTAGGAGACATCGTCCAAGCCACCTTGCGGGTGGGACCTGGAAAAACTTTGGAAACCTTGACGCCGGCTTGGTAGTTTCCTGATGGTATGGGAAAACCCCTGAGCGTTTCAGGCAAATATATTGGATCCTGACTGATTCAGGCAAATGCGTACAACCTGTGGGGAATAAGACCTGAGCGATCCAGGCAAATGCGCACAACCTGTGGGAAATAAGACCTAAGCAATTCTGGCAAATGCGTACAACCTGTGGAAAATAAGACCTGAGCGATTCAGGCAAATGCGTACAACCTGTGGGAAATAAGACCTGAGCGATTCAGGGAAATACGTGACCTGAGTGAATCAGGAAAATACATACAACCTGGAAATACCGTCAACCCGAAAGAGACAGGAAAATACAAACCTGAGCGATTCAGGGAAATACATGACCTGAGTGATTTCAGGGAAAATACGTAAAACCTGAGTGATACGGGTAAATACATAAAACCTGGGTGATTCAGAGAAAACATGAAACCTGAGCGATTAAGGTAAATACATAAAACCTGAGCGATTCAGGGAAATACATAAAACCCGAACAATTCAGGGAAATGAGACCTGGGTGAATCGTGGAAATACGTGAAACTTTGAGCTAATCATGGGAATATACAGTGGGATGCGAAAGTTTGGGCAACCTTGTTAATCGTCATGATTTTCCTGTATAAATCCTTGGTTGTTACGATAAAAAATGTCAGTTAAATATATCATATAGGAGACACACACAGTGATATTTGAGAAGTGAAATGAAGTTTATTGGATTTACAGAAAGTGTGCTATAATTGTTTAAACAAAATTAGGCAGGTGCATAAATTTGGGCACCACAAAAAAGAAATGAAATCAATATTTAGTATATCCTCCTTTTGCAGAAATGACAGCCTCCAAACGCTTCCTGTAGGTTCCAATGAGAGTCTGGATTCTGGTTGAAGGTATTTTGGACCATTCCTCTTTACAAAACATCTTTAGTTCATTCAGGTTTGATGGCTTCCGAGCATGGACAGCTCTCTTTAAGTCACACCACAGATTTTTAATTATATTCAGGTCTGGGGACTGAGATGGCCATTCCAGAACGTTGTACTTGTTCCTCTGCATAAATGCCTTAGTGGATTTTGAGCAGTGTTTAGGGTCGTTGTCTTGTTGAAAGATCCAGCCCCGGCGCAGCTTCAGCTTTGTCACTGATTCCTGGACATTGGTCTCCAGAATCTGCTGATACTGAGTGGAATCCATGCGTTCCTCAACTTTGACAAGATTCCCAGTCCCTGCACTAGCCACACAGCCCCACAGCATGATGGAACCACCACCCTATTTTACTGTAGGTAGCAGGTGTTTTTCTTGGAATGCTGTGTTCTTTTTCCTCCATGCATAATGCCCCTTGTTATGGCCAAATAACTCAATTTTAGTTTCATCAGTCCACAGCACCTTATTCCAAAATGAAGCTGGCTTGTCCAAATGTGCTTTAGCCCACCTCAAGCGGCACTTTTTGTGCTGTGGGCGGAGAAAAGACTTCCTCTGCATCACTCTCGCATACAGCATCTCCTTGTGTAAAGTGCGCCGAATGGTTGAACGATGCACAGTGACTCCATCTGCAGCAAGATGATGTTGTAGGTCTTTGGTGCTGGTCTGACTCTGACTGTTCTCACCATTCGTCGCTTCTGTCTATCCGAGATTTTTCTTGGTCTGCCACTTCGAGCCTTAACTTGAACTGAGCCTGTGGTCTTCCATTTCCTCAATATGTTCCTAACTGGAAACAGACGTCTGAAATCTCTGAGACAGCTTTCTGTATCCTTCCCCTAAGCCATGATGGTGAACAATCTTTGTCTTCAGGTCATTTGAGAGTTGTTTTGAGACCCCCATGTTGCTACTCTTCAGAGAAAATTAAAAGAGGCGGGAAACTTACAATTGACCCCCTTAAATACTCTTTCTCATAATTGGATTCACCTGTGTATGTAGGTCAGGGGTCACTGAGCTTACCAAGCCAATTTGAGTTCCAATAATTAGTTCTAAAGGTTTTGGAATCAATAAAATGACAACAGTGCCCAAATGTATGCACCTGCCTAATTTTGTTTAAACAATTATAGCACACTTTCTGTAAATCCAATAAACTTAATTTCACTTCTCAAATATCACTGTGTGTGTCTCCTATATGATATATTTAACTGACATTTTTTATTGTAAGAACCAACGATTTATACAGGAAAATCATGATGATTAACAAGGTTGCCCAAACTTTCGCATCCCACTGTATGAAAACCTGAGATTCAGGAAAATACGCCCTGAGATATTCAGGAGAAAACACAACCTGAGTGCGTCAGAAAAGACCCCCCGAAAACCCCCCCAAAAAAATAAATATATATATATATACACACACTCACCTAAAGAATTATTAGGAACACCATACTAATACGGTGTTGGACCCCCTTTTGCCTTCAGAACTGCCTTAATTCTACGTGGCATTGATTCAACAAGGTGCTGATAGCATTCTTTAGAAATGTTGGCCCATATTGATAGGATAGCATCTTGCAGTTGATGGAGATTTGAGGGATGCACATCCAGGGCATGAAGCTCCCGTTCCACCACATCCCAAAGATGCTCTATTGGGTTGAGATCTGGTGACTGTGGGGGCCATTTTAGTACAGTGAACTCATTGTCATGTTCAAGAAACCAATTTGAAATGATTCGAGCTTTGTGACATGGTGCATTATCCTGCTGGAAGTAGCCATCAGAGGATGGATACATGTTCTCATTCTGTTTACGCCAAATTCGGACTCTACCATTTGAATGTCTCAACAGAAATTGAGACTCATCAGACCAGGCAACATTTTTCCAGTCTTCAACAGTCCAATTTTGGTGAGCTCGTGCAAATTGTAGCCTCTTTTTCCTATTTGTAGTGGAGATGAGTGGTACCCGGTGGGGTCTTCTGCTGTTGTAGTCCATCCGCCTCAAGGTTGTGCGTGTTGTGGCTTCACAAATGCTTTGCTGCATACCTCGGTTGTAACGAGTGGTTATTTCAGTCAACGTTGCTCTTCTATCAGCTTAAATCAGTCGGCCCATTCTCCTCTGACCTCTAGCATCCACAAGGCATTTTTGCCCACAGGACTGCCGCATACTGGATGTTTTTCCCTTTTCACACCATTCTTTGTAAACCCTAGAAAGGGTTGTGCGTGAAAATCCCAGTAACTGAGCAGATTGTGAAATACTCAGACCGGCCCATCTGGCACCAACAACCATGCCACGCTCAAAATTGCTTAAATGACCTTTCTTTCCCATTCTGACATTCCGTTTGGAGTTCAGGAGATTGTCTTGACCAGGACCACATCCCTAAATGCATTGAAGAAACTGCCATGTGATTGGTTGACTAGATAATTGCATTAATGAGAAATAGAACAGGTGTTCCTAATAATTCTTTAGGTGAGTGTATATATATATATATATATATATATATTTTCCTTTTTTTTTTTTTATTCTATTTTATTTATTTATTTTTCAATTATTATTTTTTTAAGCGGTGGCCAAGTGACCGGGCGAGAGCGGAAAGGAAACAGGAATGACCATGGTATAAAAAGGATCGCAACCTACCCGAATCCACGGACAGTGCTGCCAACTCTCCGGCGATACTGAAGACCTAGGAATGGAGGCTCATGATGAATGAACGAAGGCTCTGAGCTGCGGAGGAGCGTAAAGCCTTCACACGGCTGGACCTTACCTGAAACCTGGCACCGTGGAATGACCGGACACGGAGAAGCCCTGCGACACAATTGAGGATGGATCGAAATTCCGGTGGCCTGAGGCGCTGCTTACCTGAAAATAAGCTTGCGTTGGTACGAGACCCGGAGAGAGGTGCGATCTGGTGGCACTGGAATGAAGCGACGGAGAACCAGGATACAGCCTGGGCGTCATGGCCAACTGCTGGATGACCCTGAACTGCCAGAATCAGGGCCCGAAGTCGTGCTGCATGCAACAAGACCTGCGGGAAACAGAAATCCAGACATGCAGGACACGAACCGGGTAACCAGGAACCATCCGGACCCGGCTGAGAAACCCCCGAGTGTTCCAGGCAGATGCACGGAACCTGAGCGATTCCGGCAAATACAGTGAATCCTGAGCGGTTCGGGCAACATGGAATCCTGAGCGAATCAGGCGCTTACCTACACCTTTCGTGAAGATGACGGACCCTATGTGCGTCGGGCATTACCCTGAACCTGGGTGCAGGGGCGGATTAAGTGCATGATAGGCCCGGGGCTGTCTACCCAACTTGGGCCCCCCTCCTTTTTTTTTTTTTTTTTTTTTGTATGAAGAGGCTGCGGTGCTTCATGGGCGCCACAGTCTCTTCTTATGCCATATGACATCTTCAGACTAAAAAAAAAATACCCCAAATTGGGTCCTAAACTGAAAATTTGGTCACCAAATTTAAAATACATATAATTGTAATAAAAAAGACATGGAGGCGAATGCAGCACCACATACCTCTTACATCCAGTGACATCTCCTGTCATGTAGACCTTCTCTTTCCTCTTCTCCTCCATTTGACCCAGACCACCATGGCAAATTCTTTCAGCCGCATCTCGTCTCTACAGTTTGTAACACAAACATGTTAGATTTCTCAATTTTTCCATCAACCTCCCCATCCTGGTGTCCCCACAGTGTCATCCTGCCATCCCCAATACTGTGCCCGTTTTGCTCCCCAATGCTCCAGGAACTATACTGCTGAAAAAATTGTGACCCTAATAGACATAATTGGGGTAATTTATCAAACTGGTGTAAAGTAGAACTGGATTTCCAAAAGAGCTGTCAAATATGAAAGGTGGAATCTGATTGGCTGCTATGGGCAACTAAGCCAGTTCTGCGTTACACCAGTTTGATAAATTACCCCAAATGTTCCTACAGTGTCCACAGCAGCTATAATGTCCCCTAGAGTGCCCCGAGTAATAATACCACCCTCTATTGTGCTCCAGGCAATAATCCCTGTATTGTGTCCCCAGAAATAATAGAATTGCCCCTACAGTGCCTCCCCAATAGCAACACCCCCATATAGTAATTTCCACCACACTGCCCCCACATAGTAATCCCCCCATAGTAATTTGCCCCACACAGTAATTTCCCCCAAACTGCCCCCATATAGTAGTTTGCCCCCCACACAGTAATTTCCACCACACTTCCCCACATAGTAATTTCCACCACACTTCCCCCACATAGTAATTTCCACCACACTGCCCCCACATAGTAATTTACCCCCACATAGCAATTACCCCACACTGTCCCCACATAGAAATTACCCCACACTGTCCCCACATAGAAATTACCCCACACTGTCCCCACATGGCAATTTCCCCCACACTGCCCCCACACAATAGTTTCCCCCACACTGCCCCCACATAGTAATTTGCCCCCACACTGCCCCATATAGTAATTTGTCCCCACACTGCCCCATATAGTAATTTGTCCCCACACTGCCCTATATAGTAATTTGTCCCCACAATCCCCCCCCCCCCCCCCAAGTAGGCACATGAAATAAAAAAATAAAAAATGAACAAAAAAATGAAAAGATAAATACTCACCTATGTCCAGGGCCAGGCGCTTGCTCGCAGAGGAAGGCGGGATGAGTCAGGCGCGTCACAGTGCTGCGTCCCGGCACAGGCGCGCAATGATGACGTCATCACGCACGCCTGCGCCGGGATTTCTCTACCGCATGGGCCTCAGGCCTACAAGGCCTGAAGCCTATGGCGGTGATCGCAGACGGGACAGGGAGCTATGCGCTCCCGTGCCCCGCCGCAGTATGTGGGCGTTCGGGTCAGCGTTGGGCCCCCCAGCGGTGCTGGGCCCGGGGCTGCCGAGCCGAACGTCAGAAAATACAGAAGCCTGAGCGATTCAGGCCAATACCTAACCCTGAGTGATTCAGGGGAATACATAACCAGACTGTTCCAGGAAAAATATGCAATACCTATATGTGACGACCGGTGCCTGCGAGAAGGCTTGTGTCGGTCTGAGTAACGTACCTGAGATTAGAGGCTACTACTTGTACTGATGTCTTGGGTCACCTGACCTTGGTCCAAATGTCGTACAAGTGAACGGTCAGAACACGTTCCTGAAAGGACAAATCCATAAAGTTCGGAAGGGAAAGAGAACATAACTGGGGAGGATGACAGGCCTGGGTGAACCAGGAGACAGAGGTAGTTGCATGCCTGGGCGATCCAGGAGGCAGAGGTAGGTGTGAGCCTGGGCGAACCAGGAGACAGAGGTAGTTGCGAGCCTGGGCGGTCCAGGAGACAGAGGTAGGTGTGAGCCTGGGCGAACCAGGAGACAGAGGTAGTTGCGAGCCTGGGCGGTCCAGGAGACAGAGGTAGTTGCGAGCCTGGGCGAACCAGGAGACAGAGGTAGTTGCGAGCCTGGGCGATCCAGGAGGCAGAGGTAGGTATGAGCCTGGGCGAACCAGGAGACAGAGGTAGTTGCATGCCTGGGCGATCCAGGAGGCAGAGGTAGGTATGAGCCTGGGCGAACCAGGAGACAGAGGTAGTTGCGTGCCTGGGCGATCCAGGAGGCAGAGGTAGGTATGAGCCTGGGCGAACCAGGAGACAGAGGTAGTTGCGAGCCTGGGCGATCCAGGAGGCAGAGGTAAGTATGAGCCTGGGCGAACCAGGAGACAGAGGTAGTTGCATGCCTGGGGGCGATCCAGGAGGCAGAGGTAGGTATGAGCCTGGGCGAACCAGGAGACAGAGGTAGTTGCGTGCCTGGGCGATCCAGGAGGCAGAGGTAGGTATGAGCCTGGGCGAACCAGGAGACAGAGGTAGTTGCGAGCCTGGGCGATCCAGGAGGCAGAGGTAGGTATGAGCCTGGGCGAACCAGGAGACCAAGGTAGTTGCGAGCCTGGGCGATCCAGGAGGCAGAGGTAGGTATGAGCCTGGGCGAACCAGGAGACAGAGGTAGATGAGAGCCTGGGCGAACCAGTAGAGCAGGGAGACAACAGCATATAACGTGAAAGCACATACATATATCATGTGGCCCTGTCGCCACCATAGAACAGATGACTGCAGTGAGCGTTTAGTGACCGCTGGTTGCGTATGGCGTGTGATGACGACCTGGGGTACTCATGGTGATACCCCCAGCTCACTTTGTCTTCCTCCCACCTGGCACTGCGTGGCACGGCGGGAGTGGGTATTAGATGGCTGGTTGTTGGAAAATCCTGCTGAGGGTTTAAAAAAATATATATATATTTTTTAATTTATTTATAAAAAAATTTTTTTTGTTTTTTTTGGGCTGTTTGTAGACATGGGCTGTTGTTGCCCAGGGGCTAGATACCCCTATTTACTTCGTATATGGCCTGTTTTGACGTGTGTTCCACCCTGGAACGCACCGCCATCTAGCCCCGGAAGTAGATGGTTCGTAATGGAATGTGCAGGGGGGTGACCGGGTAGCCTGGGGGACGGGGCCCACCCGTCCCGAGTAGTAAGTGGGGCGAGAGACCCGGGTGTGGGACAGAATTTACCTACACTGGAGCCGCCAGGTCGATTAAGTCCGCCGGGCCTGAGTGAAGATTCCGGCGTGCGCTCCACTCTGGAACGCACGCCGAACACGTGACCGGAGCCCAGGCCTGGCGGAGGATATCCGTCGTGCACTCCACGCTGGAACGCACGCCGAACATGTGACCAGGGGCCCAGGCCTGGCGAAGGATTTCCGGCGTGCGCTCCACGCTGGAACGCACGCCGGGCTGCAACAGCGCCCAAGCAAAAGACGGGACGGGGGAGGCCTTGTGGAGGGGCTAACCCACAGGCCGGACCCTGCCCCCCCTGCTGCCTCAGGAAGGAGGTGAAAAATTGTTAGGACCAGGAATGTATATCGGCGTGCGTTCCACGCTGGAACGCACGCTGACCCAGAGAGCCGGAAGTGTGTGACCGCCGCTGGAGGAGCCCTTGTGGAGCAGGGAGCATCATCACACATTATTTACCTCTCCTGAAGACGTAAACGGCGGTGTATGGAAAACGAAACAAAGCAGATGAAGCAACTCACGACGTGCACGGATGCAGTACCAGAGCAAGCAACTCCCTATCCAGCTATGACCAGAAGCGCCCTGAGGAGCTGGGGGCTGGAGCTTAGGAAGGTAAGATGCCCCTCCCACAAATTCAGGCTGACTTTTCAGCCTTCCACTTGTGTCAGGGGAATGCCAAATCTTTGGGGCCTGTACTCCAATGGCCTACAGTAAAAATTTTATCCAATGAACGCCTAATGTACCTCCAGTCACATCAGCCAAAGTTATTTTCTCTGTTTGAAAGCACAGGAGTTTCCCGCGCTGAGTAGATGAAACAACAGTAATTTATATTGTGCGAGAGTCATCAGAAAAGAGGCTATCAAGACCCTACAAACAAATAATGAGATAACTATTAGACCAGCGGACAAGGGAGGAGGTATTGTTATTTTTGACTGCGAAGCATACCACAAAGAAGCTATGAGACTACTAATGGATAAAAAAACATATAAGGAACTTCAGATGAATCCAGTAATCCAATATAAGAAAGAACTCAGTAGTCTTATAAAAAGGGAAAAAATTGGGAATTTTATCAAATAATGAAGCCTTCTTTATTAACAATCAAAATCTGAGGATTCCAATGTTCTATTACCTCCCAAAAGTGCATAAATGTAATATCAATCCACCAGGGAGGCGTATAATTTCGGGAATCGGGGGCCTGACGTCAAATTTATCGAAATATGTTGACATAATACTTCAGGATCATGTACAAAAGCTCCCGTCATATTTAAAGGACACAAAACATATTCTACAATTGTTGAGTGAGAGAGAGTGGCAAGAACATTATATCCTAGGTACACTAGATGTCACGTCACTGTATACTATTATAGAGAATAAGAAAGGACGAGATGCCACGGAATTATTTTTGAAAAAGGATAACCAAATACTATCGGAACAGATTAACTTAGTCCGGGAGTGTATTACTTTTATTTTAACACATACCGTATTTTTTGCGCTATAAGACGCACCTAGGTTTTTGGGGAGGAAAATAAGAAAAAATATATTTTTAACCAAAAGGTGTGCTTTTGGTGAGTTTGGAACTAATGGTGGTCTGTGGATAGCACTATTATGGGGGATCTGTGAAGGACACTGTTATGGGGGATCTGTGGATGACGCACTGTTATGGGGGGATCTGTGGATGACGCACTGTTATGGGGGGATCTGTGGATGACGCACTGTTACGGGGGGATCTGTGGCTTACACTGTTACAGGGGGGATCTGTGGCTGACACTGTTACAGGGGGGATCTGTGGCTGACACTGTTACAGGGGGATCTGTGGCTGACACTGTTACAGGGGGGATCTGTGGCTGACACTGTTACAGGGGGATCTGTGGCTGACACTGTTACAGGGGGGGATCTGTGGCTGACACTGTTACAGGGGGGATCTGTGGCTGACACTGTTACAGGGGGGATCTGTGGCTGACACTGTTACAGGGGGATCTGTGGCTGACACTGTTACAGGGGGGATCTGTGGCTGACACTATTACAGGGGGATCTGTGGCTGACACTGTTACAGGGGGGATCTGTGGGTGGCACTGTTATGGGGGATCTGTGGGTGGCACTGTTATGTGACGGCACTGCCCCGCCGCAATTGCCGGCCCCCAGCTCCTCCTCCCAGTCCCTCCCCGCTCGCTCATACATCGCAGCCTGCGATGTAAAAAATGTCAGCATTCGCCCCATAAGACGCAGAGGCATTTTCCCCCCCATTTTAGGGGGCGAAAAATACGGTAACTATTTTAATTTTACCTCCAAACATGGGGGACCGCTATTGGGACTGGGTTCACACCAAGTTTTGCAAATTTGTACATGGGCAGGTGGGAGGACCTTGTTATATGCCCTGAAGGGATCTTGGATGCGAACCTGGTCCTCTGGCTGCGGTTTATTGATGATATTGTATTTATTTGGAGAGGGGGTGGAAGAGTCACTTAATTGTTTTTTAGAAGATATAAATAAAAATGAATTTTATTTACATTTTACACCTAATTGTAGCTATCAACAGATTCATTTTTTAGATCTGACTATCTTCATTATAAATGGTCAAATACGAACAAAAACGTATCAAAAACCGACAGATTGCAATAGTTTCATTCCATTAGATAGTTGCCATCTACCTATCTGGCTAACAAATATTCTGCGTAGCCAATACATTAGACTGCGCAGAAATTGTAGCGAGATGGAACAGTTTGAAAAGGAAGCCTTAGTGTAACAGTCACGTCCACACACACACAGGGGGAAGGATAGTGACCACTGCGCTCCACCCTCACCCCTGGCCCTGCTTACTTGCCTCACGAGTCCTGATGACAGGGGACAACTGGACGACAGTCCCTAACTTAGGATACTTGCAGGGAAGACAGACAAGACAAAATACGTAACATGAACGGACCGGGTCAGAACCAAGAGAGCTACGCAGTACAAAGGGTTAAGCAAAGAATGGTCAGGAGAAGCCGGGGTCAAATACCAGGAGAGTAGAGAAGTACAAGAGGAGTCCTAAGAGAGTAGTCAGGTGGGAGCCGAGGTCACAATACCAGGACGGATGCGCAGTACAGGAGGAGCAGGCAAAAGGATCGTCAGGGAACGGAATCAGGTGAGTATTCAGTAGTCCAACAAATAGCCAGGAACCTAGAAATTAACAGGCAACCTGTGGCTAGCAGGCTGCCTGTATTTATAGTGGGGAGTGAGGGTCATGTGACGTGGCCAGCGTCACATGACCGACAGACCAACCAGTTGAGCACCGAGTGATCAGCTCGGCGCTCAAGGCAGACTTAGGAGCAGGGAGCCTCCCAGCAGTAAAGCCGCCCTGTGAATGAGGTCAAACACAGATCCTCAGTTCTGCGGGCAATGGGGGACCGAGTGCACCTTCGGAACCCCGTTACAGTACCCCCCCCCTTTTACGAGGGGCCACCGGACCCAAGACTTTAGGCGATGGCTTTTCAGGGTGTTCTAAATGAAATTTATGAACCAGTCTAGGAGCAAGAACCTCCCTGGCAGGTACCCAAGATCTCTCTTCAAGTCCATACCCCTTCCAGTGAATCAGGTACTGCAAGGATTTACGCACCTTCCTGACATCTACTATTTTAGACACGACATACTCGACAGCATCATTAACAAGAACCGGCGGAGGCGAGGCTTTCGATGGTACTACTGGTTCAAAATATTTTTTAAGTAGAGATTTATGGAACACATTATGAATGTGGAATGACTCGGGCAGCTCCGACCTAAATGATACCGGGTTAATCACCTCCGTGATCTTATATGGTCCAATAAAACGAGGAGCAAATTTTCTAGAAGCTACCTTGAGAGATAGATTCTTGGAGGACAACCATACTTTATCCCCAACCTGAAAGTTCACCTTCCTTGAACGTCTCCTATCGGCCTTGAGTTTTTGAGAACTTTGAGCCTTTTCTAGGTTCGATTGAACACGGGACCAAACTGTGCACAGTTCGGAGGAGAGTTTATCAGCTTCAGGGTTAGAGGAGGAGACGGACGACCCAGAATGAAAACGGGGATGAAAACCATGGTTACAAAGGAAAAGGGAGACCCCAGCAGAAGAATTGACACTATTATTCAAAGCAAATTCAGCCAACGGAAGGAATTTGACCCATAATTGCTGGTCATCAGCAACATACAACCTCAGGAATTGTTCCACAGACTGATTAAGGCGTTCAGTCTGCCCATTACTCTCAGGATGGTAGGCGGAAGAAAAAGACAACGAAATTTTACATCTTTGACAGAAGGCCCTCCAGAATTTGGACACAAACTGCACACCCCTGTCCGAAACAATATTTTCGTAACGAACGCCAGGGTTTTAGCATTCGGAAGTTTAGACAGGGGAATGAAATGAACCATCTTGCTAAACCTATCGACCACTACCCAAACCACAGTCTTACCCTCCGCCAGCGGTAGGTCAGTTATAAAGTCCATCGAGATATGGGACCAGGGTCTACTGGGAATGGGTAGGGGTCGTAGGTTACCAGCAGGGTGAGTCCTAGGTGTCTTAGACCTGGCACAAACCTCACAGGCTGACACGTAGGACTTGACATCCCTGGTCAGAGTGGGCCACCAATAAGATCTAGAAACCAGATCCTTAGTGCCCTCAACACCCGGATGTCCACAAAAGGCAGAATTGTGACACTCACCCAACAGCTGGAGACTAAATTGTAGGGCAACAAACAACTTATCTGTTGGGGTGGATGCCGGTGCCAGATGTTGTTCAGCCTTAATGCGAGCCGAGATATCCTGGGTTAGAGCCGCTAAGAAGATGTTTGCTGTTAGGATGGATTCAGGCAGCGTCTCAGTGGGTTGAAAAGCATGGAAGCTCCGAGATAATGCATCTGCCTTCACATTTTTACTTCCCGGCCTGAACGTAATGGAGAAATCAAAACGGGTAAAAAACAGAGCCCATCGGGCTTGTCGGGGATTAGACCTCTTAGCGGACTCGAGAAACATTAGGTTTTTATGATCAGTGACAACAGTTACTCGATGCCTTGCCCCCTCCAAAAAATTTCTCCACTCCTCAAATGCCCATTTAATAGCCAGCAGCTCCCTATTCCCTATGTCATAGTTTCTCTCCATGGGAGAGAATTTCCTAGAGAAGAAGGCACACGGTCTCAGGTTAGTGAGGCTAGCAGGACCTTGTGAAAGGACTGCTCTTGCGCCGTCCTCGGACGCATCCACCTCCACAATAAAGGGTCTCTCCTGATCAGGCTGGATCAGAATGGGAGCGCTACTAAATGCCTTTTTTAATGTTTCAAATGAAGAAATGGCCTTGGTAGACCAATTCTCCAAATCCGCCCCTTTCTTAGTAAGGTCGGTCAATGGCTTAGCAATTACAGAAAAATTCATGATAAATTTACGGTAGTAATTAGCGAAACCCAAAAACCATTGTAAAGCCTTTAAGGATGAAGGCCTTACCCATTCCTTAATTGCTAAAACCTTACCAGGATCCATCTTAAAGGCGTGAGGAGTCAAAACATGCCCTAGAAATCGTATCTCCTGTACACCAAAGACACATTTCTCTTGCTTAGCGGATAGCTGGTTCTCCCTCAATACCTCTAATACTTGTTTGACATGGGACACATGAGATTCGAAATCAGGAGAGAATATCAAAATGTCGTCAAGATAGACAATAATAAATTTACCTAAGAACTCCCTAAGAATATCGTTCATTAAGTTTTGGAACACAGCTGGGGCATTGCTGAGTCCAAAATGCATCACCTGATATTCAAAGTGTCCTATCGGAGTATTGAACGCTGTCTTCCATTCGTCTCCCTCCTTGATTCGGATTAGATTGTATGCCCCTTTCAGGTCAATCTTGGAAAACCAGGTTGCCCCCCAAACCTGGTTAAATAAATCCGGAATCAATGGGAGAGAGTATCTATTTTGGACAGTGATTTTATTTAATCTCCGGTAATCAATACAAGGCGTAAGACCACCATCCTTCTTTTTAACAAAGAAAAACCCTGCTCCCATAGGAGAGACTGAAGGTCTAATATGCCCTTTAGCAAGGCTCTCCTTAATATAATCTTCCATAGCCTTGCGTTCGGGCCCTGAAAAATTATAAATTCGACCTTTAGGAAATTCGGCACCCTCAATTAGCTCTATGGCGCAATCATAAGGTCTATGGGGGGGTAGAACCTCTGGAGTAAGGGACGAGAACACATCAGAATATTCCTTAATAACAGAGGGTAATGTATTAGACCTTACTGAAACCCCAGCCTGGACCACGGACAAGCATGAGTCACACTTAGGACCCAATTTCACCAACTCTCCTTTGGACCAATCAATTGTGGGGTTATGTAAACGGAGCCAAGGCAACCCTAGTACCACCTCAAGCGTTAGGTTCTCCAGGACTAGAAGAGAACATCTCTCAGAGTGGCACACACCCACGGACAGAGAATTTTCAGAGGTACATGACCTCACCGTACCACCAATCAGGGGAGTAGCATCAATAGCCATGACATGGATAGGTGTAGGTAAAGCAAACATTGGAATACCCAATTTACAAGCAAACTCAAAGTCAATAAAGAAAAAGACACAAATGCAATAGCACTCTGCAACCAGCATTCTGCCCTGCCTCTATGCTGGATGAGGCATTGGTGTACATTTTGGCCAAAGCGTAATAAGCCACTCACCACGTCAAGGTCGCCTCTATGGAGTGGTCCCTAACACTAGTTCCTACCTGTTTATGGGCCATGACAGCCACACAAAGTCCAGGGAATGCAGGTGCAGCATGCATGCCAAGCACACTCTGCTTTCGACCCCATCTGGTGCCATTACAGCTTTCATCGGATCCAGGGATGCAAGTACCAACATGAATGCTGAGCCCACTATATACTTCTCCTGGAGCCAAATGGCTACTGGTAGGTGTAAGGAATTATTCTTATCTTCCCCCCAAATGTGTACCCCAGGTACAAGACCTCGGTATTCAGCTTGATTTGATCCTTAATCTGACGCCAGAGAGAGTGATAATGAGATATGACACAGTGCTGTGTAATTTCAAAATGACTCTGAACTTTATTATTTTTGTGACACATATTTATAGTACTCAAATGGCGTGATGTTTAAGTTAAACAGTAACACATGTTTTTAGCCACATAATTATCTTCTACCAGAGTCCAAGGCTATCTATATATACGGAAAAAAAAACTCTTAGTCATATGGACTTTGACCCATTACGTGTCCATGCTTATGTAATTAATGTATGGAACATGATGTAATATAAACTTATATAAAAATAGGTTTTGGACTGAAATAGAACCTATCAATCCTCTCTTTAAAACCTATTTAAATATATCTATATAATGTGGGTTTTTCATTTTGTTCTTTTCTAGTTTTTTCCTTAGTTTGCTTGTAAGCCTTTAGGTATTTCATATACCCTTCAGGAGTATAATCCTGAGGCTTTGTTGAGGTTGTGTTTGCCTCTTCTACCTATACCGGAGTATAGAGGAATGTTGAGTGTACCCCTCTTTCGGCCACATTTTTACATATGGTAAGAAGGGAGGGCACACACTGTAGACAACAGCAGAGACACACTATTGCAGCGATCACGGCGAGTGCCATTTCTAAAACATATCTTATTTGACCAAAGTCAGGTATCCAGTCAAAAAGCCAGTCCCACCAACCTTGGTCAACATCTTGTTTTATATGTTTTATCATCTCTTCTAGTTGGCCTATTTTATCTTTTATTCCACGGGAGTGATCTAATAAATTGGAACAACACATCCCTGGAATGCTGAGCATCCTATACCATGTTGAAACAATAAATAGTCAATAGTTGCCCTATTCTGCAGGATAGCCTTTTCATACGATTGTATAGCCAGCAGCATATCTTGCAGAATTGCACCAGTGACATCTCTCTGTTTTACCATACAACAGGCAAGTTTTGATATTGTCCTGTGGTTATATATGGCCAGCCCTGGTACTCTTATCAAAGATACCCCTTAACTCATGTATTCTGTTCTAGAGAGGAGATTCACATCATAATCACAATTTTCTGGTAGCTGTAGGGAAGTGTCTCTCGTGTGTCGTGTCTGCATTGCTGGGAATAGTGGTATCATTGCTAATGTCAACCTAGCTATTGTACAGTGTCCCTCTGTAATGTTGGCCGGTATATATGTGTGACTAGTATTTCCACAGGCCAATACCCATCCTGCTGGTAGAGGTACATGTTTGTCTAGGGATGGTACTGTTTTTGCAATATTACATTGCATATATATATTTTTTTTTTTTTCTAATACTATCTTTCTACAACTTTCTAGATTTCTATCATATTACATTGCAGAGTCTCATATGTAGGACAGTTATAACGAGCATGATAAGGATTTACATATCCATATTTAACATCATGATCCTGCAAATCTGTGTCATTTGATTGGGAATGTAGGAGCCCTGTCCATACATCTACTGGGGTGGGGACTGCAATTATCAAGGCACTACATTTCAGCCATCTCGAGGAATTTCCCGACTGCGTCATCTCGTTGGGGGTCAAGGCCGTCTGCCTCCGTTAGTACCCCTTCTGTATCTTCTTCGAGGTCAAGGCTGTTTGCCTCCGTTAGTACCTCTGGGCCTCGTTGGAGGTCAGGGCTGTCTGCCCCCGTTAGTACCTCCTATCCTTCTTCAAGGCCAAGGCTGTCTGCCTCCGTTCCTGCCTCCTCTCTTTCTCTCCCAAGCTTCACTAGGTGCTATATAAGCAGACTCAGTTTTATACTGACTTTAAAACCAGCCTCCAGGACAGATTGACTGGTCAGGTGTGCATGACTGCATGGAGATCGCCACGCCTCCAATATATACTACAAAGAAAAAATGTGGGGGATTCAATCAGCACGACCCTATATGCAGGTGCACATCGCTATGGCGAAATACATATACAAAGAAAAAGACACAAATGCAATAGCACACTGCAACCAGCATTCTGCCCTGCCTCTATGCTGGATGAGGCATTGGTGTACATTTTGGCCAAAGCGTAATAAGCCACTCACCACGTCAAGGTCGCTTCTATGGAGTGGTCCCTAACACTAGTTCCTACCTGTTTATGGGCCATGACAGCCACACAAAGTCCAGGGAATGCAGGACTCCACTGAACCGGAGTCAAAAAGGCCTTACCCAGCCACTTATTAACCCCAGAGAAATTGTTATGGGTACCAAAAGCTTACCTTTAGAAAAATCAGGGTGTACCTGGTCTTTAGGTTGTCTTGCCTTAGGAGACTTGTCACAGAGGACCCTCTTAGGACACTTGTTGATCCAATGGCCAGGATCTCCACAGTAGAAGCACTCTCCGCGTCTGCGACGAAGATTACCCCGGGTCATGCCAACCTGCATGGGTTCCTCGGTGGAGACCTCAGTGTTGTCCCTGGAAAAGGCCTCTGGCTGGACCACCATCTGAGAACAGAACTGTCGTTCTTGTCGTCTCTCTCTGTCACGGCTGTAAGTGAGCAACTAGAGCATACACAGAAAATAGAGCCACTGACCGGACCCAAACTAGGGAGGATAAAGGGTGACCCCTGTCAGACCCTCAAAGCTTTCCCTATGCTGCTACCCGGATCCTAATGGTGGAACGAGGCATGCCCGCGTACCTAAGAGTGATGACCACTGTAACCCCTACAATAGTGGAAGGGGCACGGCCACCGGTGCCCTGCTCAGTATATGGAGGGAACCGTGGTCGCCTCGGATCCGGTCAGAAAACAAACAGATACACTACAATGTCTGCACATTTAGCTGAAGGTGCTGCGGCAGCAGAGAAGACGGATCCAAAGACAGGTGGCAATATCCGGAGTACTTGCTGCAGCAGAACAAAGGTCCAGTGAAAAGATAGCATACAAGTGAAGATACTCAAGCAAGAGCTACAACTCAAATGAGAAATGTAATCCACACTCTACAAAAGGAGGAGGGGTGATTTAAAGACAGAGAAATCAAACATAGGAGGAACAGCTGGAAGGAAGGAAACTGAAAGTAATGACCTCATCCCAGGGGCGGAGAAACAGAGCAGTGAGAACTCCTCCAAGCTCTGGTAGTGACATCATCACAGGGTTGGAGAAACAGAGCTGTGAGAACGTCTCAAAGCTCTGGTAGTGACACCCAGGACCCACCTTCTCAGGATGAGCCCTATGAAATGCCCTGATGAGGCGAGTGGCTTTAATGTCCGACACCGGAACCCACATCCTCTCCTCAGGACCATAACCCCTCCAATGAACGAGGTACTGAAGAGAACCGCGGACAATGCGAGAGTCCACAATTCTGGAAACCTCAAACTCCAGATTGCCATCAACCAAAATCGGAGGAGGAGGCAAAGAGGAGGGTACCGTGGGCTGGACATATGGTTTTAAGAGAGATCTGTGAAATACATTATGTATCTTCCAAACCCGTGGAAGATCAAGACGGAAGGCAACAGGATTGATGACTGACAAGATTTTATAAGGCCCAATAAACTTGGGACCCAATTTCCAGGAGGGAACCTTCAGTTTAATATTTCTTGTAGACAACCACACCAGATCACCCACATTCAGGTCCGGCCTAGGCACACGTCTCTTATCAGCCACACGCTTATACTTCTCACTCATCTTTCTAAGATTACTCTGAATCTTTTGCCAAATGGTAGACAAAGACGAGGAAAATATCTCCTTCTCAGGTAAACCAGAAGGAGCCCCTCCCGAGAATGTCCCAAACTGCGGATGGAACCCATATGCACCAAAGAATGGTGACTTATCAGAAGATTCCTGACGACGGTTGTTCAGAGCAAACTCAGCAAGAGGGAGAAATGAACACCAATCCTCCTGATTCTCTGCCACAAAACAGCGCAAATATGTCTCCAGATTCTGATTGAGGCGCTCAGTCTGACCATTCGACTGCGGGTGAAAAGCAGAAGAGAAGGACAGCCGAACCCCCAGGCGAGAACAGAAAGCCTTCCAGAATCTGGACACAAACTGCGTGCCTCTATCGGAAACAATATCAGAGGGAATGCCATGCAACTTAACAATATGGTCGACAAAAGCTTGCGCCAACGTTTTAGCATTGGGTAAACCAGGGAAAGGAACGAAATGAGCCATCTTGCTAAAACGGTCCACCACCACCAGGATCACCGACTTCCCTGAGGAACGAGGAAGATCCGTGATAAAGTCCATGGACAGGTGTGTCCAAGGACGGGAAGGTATGGGTAACGGGAGAAGGGAACCTGAAGGCCGTGAACGAGGGACCTTAGCGCGAGCGCACGTCTCACAAGCAGCCACAAAACCCTCCACCGACTTACGAAGAGCCGGCCACCAAAATCTCAGAGCAATGAGATCTACCGTGGCTCTACTCCCGGGGTGACCAGCAAGAACAATATCATGATGCTCCTTGAAGAGTTTGTGACATAGCTCAGGAGGCACAAACAACTTCCCAGAAGGACAACGGGCAGGTGCCTCAGTCTGGGCAGCCTGGACCTCGGCCTCCAAATCAGAATATAGAGCAGAAACAACTACCCCCTCCGCCAAAATGGGACCCGGGTCCTCGGAGTTTCCTCCTCCCGGAAAACAGCGAGAGAGAGCATCAGCCTTCACATTTTTGATCCCAGGGCGGAATGTAACGACAAAATTGAATCTGGAGAAGAACAGAGACCATCTGGCCTGTCTCGGATTCATACGCCTGGCCGACTCCAAGTATGCCAGATTCTTATGGTCGGTAAAAACGGTGATAGGGTGCCTGGCCCCCTCCAACCAATGGCGCCATTCCTCGAAAGCCAACTTGATGGCCAACAACTCCCTATCTCCCACATCATAGTTTTTCTCTGCCGGGGAGAGTTTTTTAGAGAAAAAGGCACAGGGTCGCCATTTGGCAGGAGAAGGGCCCTGGGACAAAACCGCAACCACACCCACCTCGGAAGCATCCACCTCAACAATAAAAGGTAAGGAAACATCGGGATGCACCAAGACGGGAGCAGACGCAAAACTCTCTTTAATCTTAGAAAAAGCTGCAAGCGCCTCCTCCGACCAAGAGGAAAAATCCGCCCCCTTTTTTGTCATGTCAGTGAGGGGTTTGACAACAGGGGAATAATTCAAAATGAACTTTCTGTAATAGTTCGCAAAACCCAGAAAGCGCATCAATGCCTTCTGATTCTCGGGAAGCTCCCACTCAAGTACAGCACGGACTTTCTCCGGATCCATGTGAAAACCAGAAGCAGAGAGGAGAAAACCCAGAAATTGAATCTCTGATACCATAAAAACACATTTCTCCAGCTTGGCGTACAATTTATTTTCCCGCAGAATCTGCTGAACCTGAAAAAGATGATCCTGATGGGTCTGAACATCAGGGGAAAAAATCAAAATATTATCAAGATACACCAATACAAATTTCCCCATTAAATGGTAGAAAATACTGTTAACAAAATGCTGAAAGACGGCCGGAGCATTCATCAGGCCGAAAGGCATAACGAGATTCTCGAAATGCCCGTTAGGGGTATTAAAGGCCGTTTTCCATTCATCCCCCTCTCTGACCCTGACCAGGTTGTACGCGCCTCTCAAATCCAATTTGGAAAAAACCTTGGCCCCAACAATTTGGTTGAAGAGGTCCGGGATCAAAGGAAGGGGATAGGGATCGCGAATCGTGATACGGTTCAGCTCCCTAAAATCTAGGCAAGGTCTCAGAGAGCCATCTTTTTTTTTTAACAAAAAAAAACCCAGCGGCAACAGGTGATTTTGAGGGACGAATATGCCCCTTATCGAGACTCTCGGAGATATAGGTTCGCATTGCGATTCTTTCCGGTTGTGAGAGATTGAAGAGGCGTGCTTTTGGCAGCTTGGCGCCGGGAATGAGGTTAATGGGACAGTCAAACTCCCGGTGAGGAGGTAGCTCCTGAACACCGCTCTCGGAAAACACGTCCGAGAAATCAGAGAGAAATGATGGCACAGTTTTAGTAGACACCTCTGCAAAAGTCGCTGTGAGACAATTCTCTCTACAAAAGTCACTCCACTTATTTATTTGCCTTCCTTGCCAATTAATAGTGGGGTTATGTCTAGTGAGCCAGGGTAACCCCAAATCTAGAGGAGAAGGCAATCCGTTAAGGACAAAACAAGATATATCCTCCACATGAGTGTCACCCACAGCCAACCGGATATTGTGAACAATGCCCTTCAGAGATCTCTGTGAGAGTGGAGCAGAGTCAATAGCAAAAACAGGTATATCCTTTTCTAATGTACAAACCTGAAAACCATGCATGGCTACAAATTGAGTGTCAATAAGATTGACGGCCGCTCCACTATCGACAAAAATCTCACAAGAAATGACTTTGCTCTCTAGCGCCACCCTGGCAGACAGGAGAAAATGGGAACTGCAGGTCAGAGGAAAAGCATCAATTCCTACATCAACTTTGCCCAAAGTAGCAGATGAAGCAGAGTTTGATGATTTACCTTTTGAGGTTTTTCTCTTATTATCGCTCTTAGTACAGTTCAAGAATCTCCTAGACGGACAAACATTTGCCAAATGACCTATGCCCCCACAACAAAAACACACCATACTCTGAGGACTAAATCCTCTTTTATCAGGGGCAAGTCGACCTAGCTGCATGGGCTCCTCCTCAGAGGGGACCGAGACAGGATGAGGCCCTTGCACACTGAATGAGTCCGCACCACTGCCCCTAGACTGACAATGGCTGGACAGAGAGGTCTCGTTTCTTTCTCTTAGACGCCTGTCAAGGCGTACCGCCAATGACATGGCAGACTCTAAGGACGTTGGTCTCTCATGGAAAGCAAACGCATCTTTCAATCTCTCTGAGAGACCATGACAGAACTGACTCCGGAGTGCAGCATCATTCCAACCTGAATCAGCTGCCCATCTCCGAAATTCAGAACAATAAAACTCCGCAGACAGTTTGCTCTGGCATAAAAAACGTAAGTTAGATTCGGCCAGCGCAACACGATCCGGGTCATCATATATTTGCCCCAGGGCCACAAAAAATCTTTCCATGGATCGAAGGGAGGGATTCCCTGATGGCAGCGAAAATGCCCAAGTCTGAGCATTACCCCTGAGCAGGGAGATGGCAATCCTCACCCTCTGCTCTTCATTACCAGAGGAATGGGGACACAAGCAAAAATGGAGTTTGCATGCCTCTCTGAAGCGAACAAAATTCTCACTGCCCCCGGAGAACATTTCCGGAAGTGAGACCTTTGGCTCGCAACAGACTCCATGGGCCGGAGCAGAGCCCAATGCTTGAAGCTGAGTCATAGATTGACGGAGATCCGCTACCTCCAAAGAAAGACCCTGCATGCGGTCAGCCAGGCCAGAAAGCGGATCCATGTCAAAAGAGACGGTTTTGGTGGATTATAATGTCACGGCTGTAAGTGAGCAACTAGAGCATACACAGAAAATAGAGCCACTGACCGGACCCAAACTAGGGAGGATAAAGGGTGACCCCTGTCAGACCCTCAAAGCTTTCCCTATGCTGCTAAGCACATACCCGGATCCTAATGGTGGAACGAGGCATGCCCGCGTACCTAAGACTGATGACCACTGTAACCCCTACAATAGTGGAAGGGGCACGGCCACCGGTGCCCTGCTCAGTATATGGAGGGAACCGTAGTCGCCTCGGATCCGGTCAGAAAACAAACAGATACACTACAATGTCTGCACACTTAGCTGAAGGTGCTGCGGCAGCAGAGAAGACGGATCCAAAGACAGGTGGCAATATCCGGAGTACTTGCTGCAGCAGAACAAAGGTCCAGTGAAAAGATAGCATACAAGTGAAGATACTCAAGCAAGAGCTACAACTCAAATGAGAAATGTAATCCACACTCTACAAAAGGAGGAGGGGTGATTTAAAGACAGAGAAATCAAACATAGGAGGAACAGCTGGAAGGAAGGAAACAGAAAGTAATGACCTCATCCCAGGGGCGAAGAAACAGAGCAGTGAGAACTCCTCCAAGCTCTGGTAGTGACATCATCACAGGGGTGGAGAAACAGAGCTGTGAGAACGTCTCAAAGCTCTGGTAGTGACACTCTCTAACTCGTCTGTCAAGTCGGACAACTAGGGTCATCATCTCCTCTAAGGTCTCAGGAATTTGGTAATTGACTAATAGATCTTTTAAATTATCAGGTAGACCAGACCTAAACTGACTCTTCAGGGCTGGTTCATTCCATCCTGAGGGGACACACCACCGTCTGAATTGGGTGCAATACTCCTCCCCAGGGAGATGGCCCTGAACCAGTGCCCTAAGAGCCGTCTCGGCTACCAGGACCCTGTCTGGTTTGTCATAGACGGTACCCAGGGCCTGAAAAAAAACCTCCACAGAAGTTAGACAACTGTCCCCAGGAGGTAACGAAAATGCCCAGTCCTGGGGATCACCCTGTAGTAGAGAAATGATAATCCCCACGCGTTGGCTCTCGGGACCGGAGGACACGGGGCGCAAACGGAAGTAGAGTTTGCAATTCTCCTTAAAGGAGAGAAACCTCTTCCGGTCTCCAGAAAAGGGTTCTGGGAGCTTGATCTGGGGTTCAAAATGTGGACTGGAGGACAGAGGAGTGGAAGAACCTTGCCCTAACTCACAAGAACTGAGTTTCTCTCCTAGCTCCTGCACCCTCTGTGTCAAGTTAGAGACATGGTCAGTCAGTGTAGTAAGAGGATTCATGATACAGTGGTTATTGGGCCTGTGAATCTGTAACGGTCACGTCCACACACACAGGGGGAAGGATAGTGACCACTGCGCTCCACCCTCACCCCTGGCCCTGCCTACTTGCCTCACGAGTCCTGATGACAGGGGACAACTGGACGACAGTCCCTAACTTAGGATACGTGCAGGGAAGACAGACAAGACAAAATACAGAACATGAACGGACCGGGTCAGAACCAAGAGAGCTACGCAGTACAAAGGGTTAAGCAAAGAATGGTCAGGAGAAGCCGGGGTCAAATACCAGGAGAGTAGAGAAGTACAAGAGGAGTCCTAAGAGAGTAGTCAGGTGGGAGCCGAGGTCACAATACCAGGACGGATGCGCAGTACAGGAGGAGCAGGCAAAAGGATCGTCAGGGAATGGAATCAGGTGAGTATTCAGTAGTCCAACAAATAGCCAGGAACCTAGAAATTAACAGGCAACCTGTGGCTAGCAGGCTGCCTGTATTTGTAGTGGGGAGTGAGGGTCATGTGACGTGGCCAGCGTCACATGACCAACAGACCAACCAGTTGAGCACCGAACAAATAAAAGAACTGAATCAGAGTATTCTGCTGCAAAATAAAAACAAAAAGGAAAATCTAGGGATAATGAAAGAAAACGAAAAAGAAGGAGATGAAGACAAGGTGATAAGGGTTCCAATTATAACACAATATGACATAAGTAAGGAGGATTTTTTTTAAAATTGTGAGCCGTCATTGGGACATCCTAAGACAGGACAAAAGCATAGGAGACAAATTACCCTCACAACCTACTTTTATTTTCAGAAAGGCCCAAAATCTGGCTAACCTAATAGTCCCCTCTATTGTAGAACATCAGAATAACAGAAAAAAAGAGGCTTATGAATAGCAAAAAAGGCTTTTTTCCCTGCAAAATGTGTGCAAATTGTTGCACAATTAAATGTAAATCCCCTATTATAGAAATTGACAATGGTTCTGACATCTATAAAATAGAGGACCACATTATGTGTAATACAAAGGGGGTAATTTATTTTATACAATGTCCCTGCAACAAAAAATACGTGGGCAAAACAAAACGAATGTTGAAGATTCGATTAAAAGAACACATTAAAAATATACATAAAAAATGTGAGGAACATCCATTATCTCGCCACTATGCCAAATTTCATGGGGGCAAATTTAGAGGTTCCCGGTTTGGAGGCATAGAGAAAGTTAAAATAGACATGGGAGGTGGTGACTTTTTGAAACAGATGTCACGCCGCGAGAGTAGATGGATTTATAATCTGAATACCCTGGCACCTGTAGGATTGAATCAAGGGATCGAATTGTTCGCTTTCCAATAAACGAAAATAAAAATAAAAAATAAAAATCATAACATGAACAGAAATACATGCTGTAATCCAATTAGTTTTATAATCATACACTACTTGCAAGTGCAAGCTCTTTTTCCCCCAATTTTAAACACCTTTAGCTCTGATGTTGCATGTATACCCCTGAAGATAGTGACTAATCCAAAGTAATGAGAAACGGACATGCATTGTTCAAATAAAGATGAGGAGAGATGCGGTTGTTACCATGGAGATAAGACGCCTATTTAATCCAGGAGGGTCGAGAGGATTCTTCATCCCTGACGAAGGAATACGCATATTTCAAAACGCATCGCATCAATTTTGACCCTCACAGGCTTCCGTACTTGAGTGTGACGTCACATAGGAACGCTTCTAGTAACTATCCGTAAGCAGTAAGCTTCCCCCGCGTGCGCTATCTGCCGGCCGGAGCTGCACAATCTCAGAGGGTTGAAGCAGAAGACGCTAAGGAGACACACTATCTTCGGAGAAGAAACGAAAACAACATTGGAGAAATACAGACACGGTCTCTACATAAAAATAAAGGTATGGACACAATTATTTTCTGCTGACTCTCGCACAATATAAATTACAGTTGTTTCATCTACTCAGCGCGGGAAGCTCCTGTGCTTTCAAACGGTGTTAACCACTTACTGAGTCACGGCAGAATACTCAGTTATTTAGCAACCCAGCAGCGGCTTCTCCATCTAGGTGGGGAGGTATAGATGTCTTTAGCAACCTATTTCGGCAGCGTGAGTGAACTTTGTGAATATCAAAGTTATTTTCTGTCTGCTGAATGCCAAATTGTTGGGGCCAGTACTCCAGTGGCCTACAGTAACATTTTTAACCAGTGAGTGCCTAATGTACCTCCAGCCACATCAGCCAAAGTTCTTTTCTGTCCGGTGAATGCCAAATTTTTGGGGCCTGTACTCCAGTGGCCTACAGTAAATTTTTTATCAAGTGAACGCCTAATGTATCTCCAGCCACATCAGCCAAAGTTCTTTTCTGTCCGGTGAATGCCAAATTTTTGGGGCTTCTAATCCAGTTGCCTACAGTAAAAATTTTATCCAGTGACCGCCTAATATACCACCAGCCACAGAATCACAAGTTCTTTTCTGTCAGGTGAGTGCCTAATTTTTGGGGCCCGTACTCCCGTGGCCTAAAATAATATTTTCTAGGCTCCAGCAGGGCATATTTTTGAGAGTTACCCTTTAAGACGTATAAAAATGGCTCCTGATTAATATTTTTTGTGAGAATTTTTGCCAATGATCCCCCTCTGGTATATCACTGTCCATGTTGTCGGACTATTTGTGTACTTCTAATAAGTGTTTGCTGGCTGAAAATATGACCTGAAGGTTTTTCAGGTTCGCCTACCATTAAAGTGAATGGGGGACGCCACGAACACACGGTTCGCGAATCGTCCCAGCCGATGTTTGTCCATCACTATATACAGTACATACTTTTTTTTCGACTCGCCTGTCATGGGTGAAAGTCTTTGAGCTCGTCTCTCTCCCACCACATGCAGCGAGGAGAGAGAGAGAGAGCGCCAAGCAAGTGATTCTCTCCCCTTGTTCTAGAGATTGTGGGGGTCTCAGTGCACACTTATCTAAACTTTTGATTTGCCCCTATGACATATCAAAAGTTTACTTAAAGTACAGTGCCACTCTAAGTTAAGTCATGAAGTGCACCAACTAAGAGGCAGTTTAAAATTAAGCTACAAAGTGCACCAGATTTAACCTCCAGCATCAGCCACTTTGATAAATGTGCTTTGTTTTTAGAATGACAGCCCTTCAGTTCCAGAATGTTCAATTGTTCTGTACCACATGTCTGATCAGTGAACAGGTTCCACAGCATCGTCTAGATCTAGAGTTTATTGCAGACAATACTGTAACTACTAAGCTAGCAACTGTGAACTGTTAGCATGAAGTGAATACCACCACTTAACGTGCTAATAACTATCAAGAATGTGTGCCACTGTTAACTGTCTGCACTCATTTCAAAGAGTAACCTTCAGCCACCTCTTGCAAACACCTTTTTAACAAATAGGCTCTCCCAATAACCAAGAGGGATCGATCTCTCCAATTTTCCAATTCCACCATTTTCTTTAAAAACAGATTATTGTTTTATCATTGACGAATTTCTAACTTCATCGATATGGAAATTATTAAAAGAATAAAAGGAAAAATGTTTTATATTAAAGGGCTTTCTAAGGCTGTTAGGACAGATGGAGCTTTTAATGAATAGTAATCCTATAGCTTTTTAGCTATAGGATATCTTTTTCTGTGTTCACTTTTGCCCAGTCTAAGATAGCTAAGGTTTTATACTGTTTCTTACGCCCATTTATCCTTTGATAAAGCCTATCTGCAAAGAGTGTATAAAATTTGACCTTATCTTGACAATTGTGTAAGCTAATATTAAGGTAAAAATGTCACATTTGCTAATATAAAAGGGTTCTTCATCAATATCATCTTCATAAACGTTTGTTCCCTCATGTTAGATATGACCCCGTAAAGATCATATGACTGAACAGGGAATCCAGTAGATCTGATAACCTAATTATCAATATCTTATGAAAATCATTACAACGGTCTTAATAACACCTTGCGCTGGCGGCAGAGGCGTAGCTAAAAGCTCATGGGCCCTAGTGCAAGAGTTCAGCTTGGGCCCCCCTTCCCTCAGTGCTTGTTGGAAAGAGGCAGGGGAGCACATAGCCTTCCTGCTGCCTGAGGCAAACATTGAAAGGGCACCCCCTCATGCCAAATTCTTGACCTAACCCCTTCCCTCCAGCCAGAGGTGTAAATTGACCAGCATGCACTTTCTATAATGCCAGTGTCTTATGTGGCACAAGGGTCTTTGGGCCCCTCAGGGGCCGGAAGCAACTGCTACCTCTGCACCCCCTATAGCTACGCCCCTGGCTGGCGGTGGATCTGCTGAAGTTATGAAGAGGCGCATCTCCATAACTTTGGCGCATCCACCTCCAGTCTAAGGCCTCTTTCACACAAACGTTTTTTTTTCATGTACGTTTTTTGCGTTCCGTATACGGAACCATTCATTTCAATGGATCCGCAAAAAAAAATGGAAGGTACTCCGTATGCCTTCCGTTTCCGAATTTCCATTCAAAGATAGAGCATGTCCTAAAATTGTCTGCATAACGGACAAGGATAATACTGTTCTATCAGGGGCCAGCTGTTCCGTTCTGCAAAAAACACAATGCACATGGACGTCATCCGTATTTTTTTGCGGATCTGTTTTTTGCGGACCACAAAAGACTGAAAAAGCCATACGGTTGTATGCAAGAGGCCTCAATGTAAGCCAGATTCCTTGCTGGCTTAAATTTAGACCATTTTCTACGCCGAAGGGCCTATGCACAAAAACGTATTTTGCTTCCGTTTCCAATCCATTTTTTTGCGGCTCATATGCCGAACCATTCATCTCAATGGGGCCACAAAATTTTTTAAATGACTCTGTTTGCCACTGCAAAATACATATGGTTGTGTGCATGAGCCGTAAAACAGGCGTAAAAAATGATAAATGAGACGGGCCTGCTGGCCTCTCTCCTTCCTTGCCCACGTCACCTCCCCTTTTTTAGACCTTGCGTGAGCAGGGAAAAGTCACAGATTGCTCCACAATCTGCGACATATATGCCAGAAAATTGGAGTATGTAGTGAAATCAAATGGCATACTAAAAGGCAAAAATAGACTTGTTGAATATCAGTATACATTACAAAAGGACAGGTATCACTATTACTACAAATAATTATTGAAAAGAAACGTAATAATATTTGATCTTGCACAGGGTACATCTAAGAGACCACACAACCTCTGCTTAGCTGAAATCCTTTGATCAGGACAAGTTATGAAAGTCTTAGATCCTCCTTTAATTATTATCACATCAGTAGACAAAAGTCAGTTTGGTCATTTTTTTCACTCAGGACATTAAAAACAGATCATATTGTAATTGTTTTTAACAGCTAATTACAACTAGAAACCTTCAGACTTCATACATTTCAGTAAAAACATAAAAGAGAAATTGTACCCTGGATAAATTGGTTTTCACCACCTTTACAAAATGTGTATTTCCACATTTAAGCAGTTTATTTGATGTGTAAATTTGCTGTAATAAAAAAAAGACTAATAATAATAGTTATTGAACTGCCATTCTGGAATAATTATGGAAATCAGAAGCAACATGACAAAGATACATGGGTTATCATGAGATTTTACTATGAAAGTGCAGCTTCAGCATTGAAGGTCCTCTGCTATTCAAAATTCTCTTAAAAGAACACTATACTGTATATAAAATAAAAAAAATCAGCAATTCAACCCTTAATCATTGGAAGCATGGTATAGAAACGTGTTTACATTAGTGATTTTCATGACCTAGGAATTAAGATTGTAATCTGGCAAGATGGCAGTATCACTTCATTCTTAGAATGTAAATGGTGTGGGGATTTGCTCTGGTAGGCAGCTTAGCGGACGCAGTATAGAGGCAATCACAAAGTATTTCACTTAAATAGTTCAGTGTTTATTCACACAGAAGTCAAAACAAAATAACAGTTTGCAGTATTGGTGTATGTTCACACCATGGAAAGTCTATAGAACACAAATGTTCACCGAGTGCAGTTTTTCATCAGCCATCCACTGCAGGCTTTAGGGGGTCTGTTTTCTAGCAATGCGTCTCTCAGCCCTTTAGTACGGCACACATCATGCAGATCCCAAAACCACAGCGTCTCCACAGCTTCACTGTGAAGTGGAGGATAATCCACACAGCTGAGACTGCTGGCTGGGTTTTTATATCCCAAACCAAAATTCGGCCTGGAACGTGGGGAGAAGCCACCCACCCTGCACTTTGGCTGCTCCCAGTAAGAGCTGGCCCGGATCGGCTCTACAGCCATACTAAATAACAAATAGTGTCAGTCAGCACTAGCTGCCGCTGACACTTAAAATGACTGGCTCTTACCTCACCGAGGCCAAGAATCTCAGTGACACATACCTTCTGTCAATGACGGACCCTTGCGCCTTCCTACAATGGCCAGTTTTATACTTCTCAACCTATGTGCCATAATATACTCTTGGTCATGTGACGGACACACTGGTGTGCAGAGCTCTTATTTTGAGCCATGGACCTGTGTGATCTTCACATGACTGGGACAGATTTTTTTTTATACATATATATTGGAAGTAAACAAGGTTTTTATTGAATGGTAATGAGCAGAGATCTTGAATATTGCAAGGAAAAGCACTAGATTATAACACATACATTGAAGAACTAGTCCTTAGGACTCGCTGTACAATACTCAGCATTTACAGAAGAAGTAGTCCTTAGGACTGGCTGTACAATACTCAGCGTTTACAAAAAGTATATAAGTATATTGTAAAATTATTAAATTATAAAAAAAAAAAACATCTATTAGCTGAAAGAAGAGTACTTCTTTAAACCATTGTTTTATGTACACTTGTATGCAAATTCATGTCTGCTGTCAGTCACTCACAAGATCAGCAGTTTAGCCCTTCAGATGCTGTGGTCAATAACAACCATAGCACCGGCTGGGAATGTTTACCAGACATGTTACTCATTTTATGCTTTTATCTAGAGATGAACGAAGTTTTGAAAAATTTGATTCTGCAGCTTTGCCAAAGTTCCACAAGAAAATCGTTTTGTTACAAATTAATTGGCCATGTGGCACCTTTAATATACCTTTGAACAGAGGCTATAATAATAATAATAATAATATTATTTATTTATATAACGCCACCATATTCCACATCGATTTACAAATTTAGAGGATTCATATACAAAACAAAATACATCACAACGTGACTGGCTGATATACAGTCAGGTCTATAAATATTGGGACATCGACACAATTCTACCATTTTTGGCTCTATACAGCACCACATTTGATTTGAAATGAAACTAACAAGATGTGCTTTAACGGCAGACTGTCAGCTTTAATTTGAGGTTATTTACAACCAAATCAGGTGAACAGTGGAGGAATTACAACAATTTGCATATGTGCCTCCCACTTGTTAAGGAACCAAAAGTAATGGGACAGAATAATAATCATAAATCAAACTTTCACTTTTTAATACTTGGTTGCAAATCATTTGCAGTCAATTACAGCCTGAAGTCTGGAATGCATAGACATCACCAGTCGCTGGGTTTCATCCCTGGTGATGCTTTGCCAGGCCTCTACTGCAACTGTCTTCAGTTCCTGCTTGTTCTTGGGGCATTTTCCCTTCAGTTTTGTCTTCAGCAAGTGAAATGCATGCTCAATCGGATTCAGGTCAGGTGATTGACTTGGCTATTGCATAACATTCTACTTCTTTCCCTTAAAAAAAACTCTTAGGTTGCTTTTGCAGTATACTTTGGGTCATTGTCTATCTGCACTGTGAAGCGTCGTCCAATGAGTTCTGAAGCATTTGGCTGAATATGAGCAGATAATATTGCCTGAAACACTTCAGAATTCATCCTGCTTCTATTGTCAGCAGTCACATCATCAATAAATTGTAACGGGGTGCTGAATGCGCACTTGGTCTCCCATCAGCCGCAGACCTGCTGCTTAGCTTCGGGAGCGAGGATCTGTGTTTGACCTCGTTCCCAGGGCAGCTTTGCTAGCTGGGAGGCCCCCGGCTCCTAGGTCTGCCTTGAGCGCCGAGCTGATCACTCAGTGATGAATTTGCTTTGAATAACCGTGTCAATTCTTCTGCTGGGGTTTCACCTTTCTTTTGTAACCATGGTTTCCATCCCCGTTTTCATTCTGGGTCATCCGTCTGCTCCTCTAACCCTGAGGCGGATAGGCTCTCCTCTGAACTGTGCACAGTTTGGGCCCGGGTTCAATCGAACTTAGAAAAGGCTCAAAGTTCTCAGAAACTCAAGGCCGATAGACGTTCAAGGGGTGTGAATTTTCAGGTTGGGGATAAGGTATGGTTGTCCTCCAAGAATCTCTATCTTAAGGTAGATTCTAAAAAGTTTGCTCCTCGTTTTATTGGACCATATAAGATCACGTAGGTGATTAACCAGATATCATTTAGGTTGGAGCTGGCCGAGTCATTCCACATTCATAATGTGTTCCATAAATCTCTACTTAAAAAATATTTTGAACCGGTAGTACCATCGAAAGCCTCGCCTCTGCCGGTTCTTGTTAATGATGCTGTCGAGTATGTGGTGTGGATTTAGTTAATACTTGACTTTTACTTTTAAATATAAAATAAATGAGATATATCCCTCAAATAGAGACAAACTTAATACACAATGTCATTTCCAAAGCCCCACAATCAAGGAGGGGGGATACGCTTAATGGAAACGGCAACAAATGTGTCCACACTTATTCAAATAGTGTCAGACACGAGAGGTAACAAGTGCTGGTATGCACTAGTGCCCAATCAATTGGGCCAGGCAGCAATGATTGGTAGATGCCGGAACCATAAATTCGGGGAATAGCTGAATACAATACCGCTTTCCCCAAGATAAGGAAACTGAGAGGGACGCGGTAGCGGCAACAGTTGTGTCCTCACTTGTAGGTCAAGTATGGGACACTATCGGTATCAAAAACAGTTATGTACTGGTACCTAGGCCGCACAATAATTCCACATGTGGGTGAAGGAGCCAGAATACAAACTACCTCTCTTCCACTGCCCCAATTGAAAAAGGGGGCAGCGAGAGGACGGCACCCGCTGTGTCCTCACTAATATGTAAGGTGTGGGACACAGAAGGTACAAACGGCAGATATGTACCAGTACCTAAACCACACAAAAACTGGGTTATCTGCAATGATATGTGTCAACACCCCAGACACTGATGGCAAACAACAAATAATACAGACAATTGTTTCACAGCATAAACAAAAAATGCACAACGACACACAACAAATCAACAGAAAACATATAATGATATGGGTGTAAAGGTGACACAATCGCACCCCATACCATATGGTGCACGGCGGCACCGCTGGATAACCAGGTGTCCTACCCTACTGATAGTGGATATTCCGGACACCTCCGTTTGATGTTGATACTTCTGATCAGGGTGGTCCACTTGGGTGATTGAAGAGTCAGCACACTGTAGAGGGATCATAAGATGATATTCTTTACTGTCCCTAGTAGGCCCTCAGACCCTACAATAACCCTTTAAACTAGCCACGGGGTGTCCCACTAGTTGGGCTCCCGTCCGGAACCTAACCCTGGAATTGTGGTCCCTGTTAGGCCCTGAGAAGATCCCTACATGCACGTTTCTGAGGTAAAGAAAGAAGCAGTCCTCTCATCAGGGGAGTAAATATAGATTGGGCCAGATGGTATAGGTTGATTGCTGGAGATCATGTTATCACCGGCAAATACGGGAGTCACCAGGAGAGGTAGCTCGCAGGTGTAATGCAAAGCACAGATGAGTGCGCAGCATACAGGGGAAAAGAAAGACAGGGGAACAGATGAACAAGGCCCCCTCTCTCCTTGCGGTACACAGGTTGAAGCCACAGGCATAGATGGTAACATTATTATGCGGCCTAGGTACCAGTACATAACTGTTTTTGATACAGATAGTGTCCCATACTTGACCTACAAGTGAGGACACAACTGTTGCCGCTACCGCGTCCCTCTCAGTTTCCTTATCTTGAGGAAAGAGGTATTGTATTCAGCTATTCCCCGAATTTATGGTTCCGGCATCTACCAATCATTGCCGCCTGGCCCAATTGATTGGACACCAGTGCATACCAGCACTTATTACCTCTCGTGTCCGACACTATTTGAATAAGTGTGGACACATTTGTTGCCGTTTCCATTAAGCGTATCCCCCCTCCTTGATTGTGGGGCTTTGGAAATGACATTGTGTATTAAGTTTGTGTCTATTTGAGGGATATATCTAATTTATTTTATATTTAAAAGTAAGAGTTAAGTATTAACTAAATCCAAATCACTTATTACTGACTTCTCTGATTTATGTGAGTGATTACACGTGAATATCAATCTTCTTTTGATCGAGTATGTGGTGTCTAAAATAGTGGATGTCAGGAAGGTGCGTAATTCCTTGCAGTACCTGATTCACTGGAAGGGGTATGGACCTAAAGAGAGATCTTGGGTACCTGCCAGGGAGGTTCATGCTCCTAGATTTGTTCGAAAATTTGATTTAGAACACCCTGAAAGGCCATCGTCTGAAGTCTTGGGTCCGGTGGCCCCTCGTAAAAGCGGGGGCACTGTAACGGGGTGCCGAAGGCGCACTCGGTCTCCCATCAGCCGCAGACCTGCTGCTTAGCTTCGGGAGCGAGGATCTGTGTTTGACCTCGTTCCCAGGGCAGCTTTGCTAGCTGGGAGGCTCCCTGCTCCTAGGTCTGCCTTGAGCGCCGAGCTGATCACTCGGTGCTCGACTGGTCGGTCTGTCGGTCATGTGATGCTGGCCACGTCACATGACCCTCACTCCCCACTATAAATACAGGCAGCCTGCTGGCCACAGGTTGCCTGTTAATTTATGTTCCTGGCGTTTGTTGGATACCTGTATACTTAACTGATCCTGTTCCCTGACGATCCTTTGCCTGCTCCTCCTGTACTGTGCATCTCCCCTGGTATCCTGACCCCGGCTTCCACCTGACAATTCTTTGCGGACTCCTGTTGTACTTCGTTTCTCTCCTGGTATTTGACCTCTGCTTTAACTGACTATTCTCTGCTCATTCCTTAGTACTGCGTAGCTCTCTAGGTATTGACCCGGTCTGTTCACTATCCGTTATTTGTCTTGTCTGTCCTTCCCGCACGTATCCTAAGTTAGGGACTGCCGTCCCGTTGTCCCCTGTCTTCAGGACTCCTGAGGCAAGTAGGCAGGGCCAGAGGTGACCGTTACATAAATACAAGAGAACCAGTTCCATTGACAGCCATACATGTCCACGCCATGACACTACCACCACCATGCTTCACTGATGAGGTGGTATGCTTAGGATCATGAGCAGTTCCTTTCCTTGTCCATATTCTCTTCCCATCAATCTGGAACAAGTTGATCTTGGTCTCATCTGTCCATAGGATGTTGTTCCAGAACTGTGAAGGCTTTTTTAGATGTCGTTTGGCAAACTCTAATCTGGCCTTCCTGTTTTTGAGGCTCACCAATGGTTTACATCTTGTGGTGAACCCTCTGTATTCACTCTGGTGAAGTCTTCTCTTGATTGTTGACTTTGACACACATACACCTACCTCCTGGAGAGTGTTCTTGATCTGGCCAACTGTTGTGAAGGGTGTTTTCTTCACCAGGGAAATAATTCTTCTGTCATCCACCACAGTTGTTTTCCGTGGTCTTCCGGGTCTTTTGGTGTTGCTGAGCTCAACGGTGCATTCCTTCTTTTTAAGAATGTTCCAAACAGTTGTTTTGGCCACGCCTAATGTTTTTGCTATCTCTCTGATGTGTTTGTTTTGTTTTTTCAGCCTAATGATGGCTTGCTTCACTGATAGTGACAGCTCTGTGGATCTCATCTTGAGAGTTGACAGCAACATATTCCAAATGCAAATAGCACACTTGAAATGAACTCTGGACCTTTTATATGCTCATTGTTATTGGGATAATGAGGGAATAACACACACCTGGCCATGGAACAGCTGAGAAGCCAATTGTCCCATTACTTTTGGTTCCTTAACAAAGGGGGGGGGGCACATATGCAAACTGTTTTAATTCCTACACTGTTCACCTGATTTGGATGTAAATACCCTCAAATTAAAGCTGACAGTCTGCAGTTAAAGAACATCTTGTTTGTTTCATTTCAAATCCATTGTGGTGGTGTATAGAGCCAAACATGTTACAATTGTGTCGATGTCCCAATATTTATGGACCTGACTGTACAAACTGAAACACTAGTAGTGAGAGTCCTGCTCGCAACAGCTTACAATCTGTACCCACTTCTCCAACCCCAGCGCTCTCCTGCCCTACAAATGGGAGCCCTTCTTCTTCCATCTGCTTTTCCTCCTTTTCCACACCATCTAATATCGATGAGAATATGTCATCAGGACCATCCAGCAACTCCTCTCTCTGCATCTTGATGACTTTTCTAGGACATGGAGAATTTGAAGGATGATTTGGAAGCGGTAAAGCCAGCAAAAGATGAGGATGGTCATCATTAATACCTGGCCCCCAGACTGGATGGTATTGGTTATCATGCTAGCACTGGAATAATAAAGACTTTCAGCTTATTGGTATTGAATTACATATATTAGTTTATGGCTGATGTAGAAATAAATAAATGTAGGAATAAATAAATAAAACTGATGCAACATAAGGGTTAATTCACACGAACTTGTCCTGCCCGTTGCCGTATTGCGGACCGCATTTGCGGATCCACAATACACGGACACCATTACGTGTGCATTCCACGGACAAGGATAGGCATTATTACAATGGATCCGTCAAAAAACGGATCCGCAAAAAAAAGCATGCACTGTCGTGTGCATGTAGCCTTAGGGAGAGCTGTGCATAAGAAGGGACAGACAGTGTAGGGAGTGTAATAGGAAGATTTTTATACAAAAAACTTTTCATGGACCCAAAAGCCTTTTTAAGGACTATTGTGTGTGACAGCAGCAATATATATTTTTAGCGCATCCTGCGCTAAATACCGTGTAATAGGTTGCTGCGGACAGTTACATATCCTGTGTAAAGTGTGCGCATCCGTAAAATATCAGTGACATCTAGTGTACCTTTTTCCATAGACGGTGTCCGCTGCGGACAGTTAAATTAATTATTCACGCCATATCTCCTGTTTAAATTGTGCGCATCCCTAAAATATCAGTGACATCCAGTGTACTTTTTCTGTAGACGGTGTTCACTGCGGACAGGTAAATTATCCGGACCATGTCTCCTGTGTAAAGGGTGTGCATCCCTAAAATATCAGTGACATCCAATGTAAATTTCCAGTGTACTTTTTCCGTACACTGTGGCCGCAGCGGACAGTTAAATCATCCGTGCCACATCTCCTGTTTAAACTGCGCATCCCTAAAATATCAGTGACATCCAGTGTACTTTTTCCGTAGACGGTGTCCGCTGCGGACAGTTAAATTATCCGTGCCACATCTCCTGTGTAAAGGGTGCGCATCCCTAAAATATCAGTGACATCCAGTGTACTTTTTCAGTAGACTGTGTCCGATGCTGACAGTTAAATTATCCGCGCCACATATCCTGTTTAAAAATTTATCCATGACATACATTGTAATTTTTCCGTAGACGGTGTCCGCTTCTGACGGTGACCTTACCAGGGCCACATCTGCAATGTAACGTGGGCGCTTCAAAAATTTATCGGGGACATACATTGTAATTTTTCAGTAGACGGTGTCCGTTTCTGAAAGTGACCTTACCAGGGCCACATCTGCAGTATAACGTCTGCGCTTCAAAAATTTATCCCTGACATACATTGTAATTTTTCAGTAGACGGTGTCGGCTTCTGATAGGGACCTTACAGTGTAACGTTTCTCAGGCTCCCTCTCTGGAATCGAAGACTGATTACCCCTTACCTGTGGTCACCGTGGTTGGCACTGAAAATAACATCGAAAGTTTATAGGGCAGACATCCGAATGGATCGTTGCCGTCACGGGGATGTGTGATCGACCCCAGGTTATCTAGAGTCACCAAAGCGGCAGCAGGCCCTCGCCCATAATGTTTTAGATGTCAGATCAGCAGGCGCTTGCTCCAAATGTTTTTGAGGGTCACCAGCAGGTCATAACCATAATTTTTCAAGGCTGTGTATGATGCCCTCCTTTATGTGCAACAAAGGGTGTATTGGAGTGCCGGTTCCTTGTAATTTTTGGCAGCCCTTTCACTTAGTGCATAGGCTTTGAGTGTAGGAGTCCCACTATCTGAACAATTGTACCACAATGTGAATGAGGCCCTCCTTTATGTGATATACAGTGTGGGGTTTTGCTCTGGTAGACAGGCTAGCAGACGCAGTATAGAGACAATCACAAAGTCTTTAACTTAAGCAGTTCGATGTTTATTCACACATAAGGAAAAACAAAATGACCGTTGACAGTCTTGGTGTTTGTTCACACCATGCAATGTCCATAGAACAAAATCTTCACCTGGTTAGCAGTTTTCAATCCGCAGTCCACAGCGGGCATTAGGGGCCTGTTTCCCGGCATGCGGCTCTCAGCCCTTTAGCACGGCACAAATTCACAGGTCCCAAAACACAGAGACTACCCAGCTTCTCTGTCAGATGGAGGATAAACCACACCCAGCTGAGACTGCTGGCTGGGTTTTATATAGGCCAAAAAAGACCCGGCCTGGATCGTGGGGAGTGGCCACGCACCCACCACTTTGGCTACACCCAGTAAGAGTCGGCCCAGATCGGCTTTACAGCCATACTAACAACAAAACAGTGTCAGTCAGCACTAGCTGCCGCTGACACTTAAAACTACCGGCTCTTACCTCACCAAGGCCAGGAATCTCGGAGACACATACCTTCCATCAATGACTGCCCCTTGCGCCTTTCTACAACAGCTTGTATCGAAGTACCGATATAAGTAAATATACAGGAAGAAATGTTTCCTAACAATGTTTGCTCTAAAATCGATTTTATCTTTGGTTTTGTGCGTATTATTGTCAGTCTGTAAAAGTGGCGTACTACTCGGACAACATCGTTCCCCGCAGCGACCTTGGAGTCCAAGATGCACCCAGACATCCTCCCCAAGCTGTTCCCAAACCATTTCGGTGGTGTTTCCCTCAATTTCTGACCTTTTCCTATGAATCAGGCACCCTCCCCTCTTCAGAGCAGGGGGTGCCTGGTTTAATGCTCAGGTTCTCCCATTGACTTCCATTATACTCGGGTGCTTGGTAGAGCACCCGAGCATTCCGATAAATTCGGCCCGAGCCCTTGAGCACCCGAGCACTATGGTGCTCGATCAACACTAATGTACATGCATCATATTTTTTGTAAATAAAAGCCCCTTGTTTACCTAATTCTGGTCTATAATACTTCACCATTGTACACCTGTTATATTATCTAAATTCCTAGATCATCTGAATGCGGAAAAGTTCGTTGTTGCTCCTTCTAGGAGCTGGAAAGGAGAATCTGGAGAACTACAGGTCCCAGCTAGTACTTCATATCAGTGCACAAATGATATGTGCTACTTGCATTTATCTCAAGTGACGATAAGTGACTTTCTGAAAAGTTATTTAAGTGGCTTGTTCTAAAGTGCATGGAAAACGCATGATTTGTTGGACTGTTGTTTTCATTGTATGCACACTAGTGTTGAGCAGTAAAATTTAACCCCTTAACACATAATCCCCTACATGTACAGTACAGACCAAAAGTTTGGACATACCTTCTCATTCAAAGAGTTTTCTTTATTTTCATGACTATGAAGGCATCAAAACTATGAATTAACACATGTGGAATTATATACATAACAAACAAGTGTGAAACAACTGAAAATATGTCATATTCTAGGTTCTTCAAAGCAGCCACCTTTTGCTTTGATTACTACTTTGCACACTCTTGGCATTCTCTTGATAAGCTTCAAGAGGTAGTCACCTGAAATGGTCTTCCAACAGTCTTGAAGGAGTTCCCAGAGGTGCTTAGCACTTGTTGGCCCTTTTGCCTTTACTCTGCGGTCCAGCTCACCCCAAACCATCTCGATTGGGTTCAGGTCCGGTGACTGTGGAGGCCAGGTCATCTGGCGCAGCACCCCATCACTCTCCTTCATGGTCAAATAGCCCTTACTTTCAAAGTTTTCCCAATTTTTCAGCTGACTGACTGACCTTCATTTCTTAAAGTAATGATGGCCACTCGTTTTTCTTTACTTAGCCGCCTTTTTCTTGCCATAATACAAATTCTAACAGTCTATTCAGTAGGACTATCAGCTGTGTATCCACCTGACTTCTCCTCAACGCAACTGATGGTCCCAACCCCATTTATAAGGCAAGAAATCCCACTTATTAAACCTGACAGGGCACACATGTGAAGTGAAAAACATTTCAGGGGACTACCTCTTGAAGCTCATCAAGAGAATGCCAAGAGTGTGCAAAGCAGTAATCAAAGCAAAAGGTGGCTACTTTGAAGAACCTAGAATATGACATATTTTCAGTTGTTTCACACTTGTTTGTTATGTATATAATTCCGCATGTGTTAATTCATAGTTTTGATGCCTTCAGTGTGAATCTACAATTTTCATAGTCATGAAAATAAAGAAAACTCTTTGAATGAGAAGGTCATTATGCTTAAAGGCTATGTACACCTTCAGAGGCAATTTTTTTATGATTGCATTTAACTTATTTTTGCCTAAAAATAATATTTTCAATTGGCCTTTCTTAAAAATATTGAACCATTATTTCACAAAAGGTTAACTGTTTTTCTAACTGTGTGACTGGTACTTTCACTTTCACTTTGTGCCGGTGTTCTGTCAGAAAACCTTAAATCGTCAGATTACCTTACCCCACGTGACTGCTGGGGGTGTGCGCCTCCGCGCCAGCGCAGTACCACAGCACAGCGCCTCCGCGCAAGCGCAGTACCAGGGCTTGGGTAAGGTAAAATTACAGTGAGCGTTGACGTCTTTTGTTTTGTTAAATCTCCTTACCCTCACACTGCACACAAGCGGATTGTAAAATCTCCTTACCCTCACTACACAGCGCGCTTCAGATTCATAGTAACATAGTACATAAGGCCGAAAAAAGACATTTGTCCATCCAGTTCGGCCTGTCATCCTGCAAGCTGATCCAGAGGAAGGCAAAAAAAAAAAAACAATGAGGTAGAAGCCAATTTTCCCCACTTTAGGGGAATAAAAAATTCCTTCCCGACTCCAATCAGGCAATCAGAACAACTCCCTGGATCAGCGACCCCTCTCTATTAGCTATAGACTGTAATATTATTACACTCCAGAAATACATCCAGGCCCCTCTTGAATTCCTTTATTGTACTCACCATCACCACCTCCTCAGGCATAGAGTTCCATAGTCTCACTGCTCTTACCGTAAAGAATCCTCTTCTATGTTTGTGTACAAACCTTCTTTCCTCTAGACGCAGAGGATGTCCCCTCGTCACAGTCACAGTCCTGGGGATAAATAGATGGGATAGATCTCTGTAGTGACCCCTGATATATTTATACATAGTAATTAGATCTCCCCTCAGTCGTCTTTTTTCTAAAGTGAATAACCCTAATTTTGATAATCTTTCAGGGTGCTGTAGTTGCCCCATTCCAGTTATTACTTTAGTTGCCCTCCTCTGGACCCTCTCCAGCTCTGCTATGTCTGCCTTGTTCACAGGAGCCCAGAACTGTACACAGTACTCCATGTGTGGTCTGACTAGTGATTTGTAAAGTGGTATCTATGCCCTTTTTGATGCAACCCATTATCTTATTGGCCTTGGCAGCAGCTGCCTGACACTGGTTTTTGCAGCTTAGTTTGCTGTTTATTAAAATTCCTAGATCCTTTTCCATGTCAGTGTTACCGAGTGTTTTACCATTTAGTATGTACGGGTGACTTGCATTATTCCTTCCCATGTGCATAACTTTACATTTGTCAGTGTTAAACCTTATCTGCACAAGCCTCCAATCTATCCAGATCCCTCTATAGTAGTATACTGTCCTCTTCAGTGTTAATTACTTTACACAGTTTAGTGTCATCTGCGAAAATTTATATTTTATTATGCAAGCCTTATACAAGATCATTAATAAATATATTGAAGAGAATAGGGCCCAATACTGACCCCTGAGGTACTCCGCTAGTGACAGTGACCCAATCTGAGTGTGTACTGTTAATAACCACCCTCTGTTTTCTATCACTGAGCCAGTTACTTACCCACATACAGACATTTTCTCCCAGTCCGAGCATTCTCATTTTATATACTAACCTTTTATGTGATTATTACAAATAGATTACACAGAACATAGACATACACATAAACAGTAATTAAATATACTATGTTAAATAAACCCGGAAAGAGTAAGTAACAACCCACTCAATGTACATGAATACACCAACCAACAAGAATAAACTGAGATTAAACGGGTATATCATCAAAAATAAATCCTTTATTGAATAAATGACACATAAAAGAGACATGAGACAACAGATAAAAAATGGCTACATCTGAGGAGGCATGTTAACACAAATGAGACATAGGGAGGGTTTTTTTTTTGGAGTATGCAATGTGCAAAAGGCGGTAGAAAAAAGGAGTGCAGTACCTCACTGATTTCTGTATGTATAACTGTAACCACAGATATAAAAATGCTAAAGTGCAAATGCTGAGTAGCAAAACAGTGGTTGCAGATTACACCGCGCAGGGCCGGATTAACGTAGGGGCGGATGGAGCTGCAGCTCCAGGCCCCTGCATGAAAATAGGCCCAGCAGCCCGTATAGGCCAACCGGAGCTAGGCCCGCATAGGCCGCCTCGCTGAGGTTGCCTGGCGGCCGCCCCGCTAGCCTTTAGTAGGACCGAACCGTGCCGACTGTCAGATGATGACAGGGCCGGCGCGCAAGGAGAAATCTCCCAGGCAGGCCCTTTACAGAACTCACCAGGACAGTGACAGCTGACAGATCAGGTCAGGGGACAGGTCAGCTGTGCACGCCGTGCTGCGTCGTCACGTCAGACTCCTTCCCTGGGGCCTAGGCCATGCCGTAAAGTAAAAGACCGTGACGGCTGCTGCGCGCGGGAAGTTCAAAATTCTTCCTGAGTGGTGTCAGGGGTGCTGCCAGCGGTGAGTCGCGTTCAACAGCCTTCAGTGTACTGCCCAGAAAACAACTCATAGGCGGTAAGTAAATCAGCATTGGCTCACCTCACCTATTATACTGTATACTGTATAATTTATACATGTCATTCAGGAGCATGGAAAAGCTGGGTGATGATTTTTTTCACCAAGCTTTTCCATGCTCCTGAATTGCATATCTGCTTATAGGCATACAGTGGCGGAAATAATTATTTGACCCCTCACTGATTTTGTAAGTTTGTCCAATGACAAAGAAATGAAAAGTGGCAGATAGCACATCAAAAGGAAAATCGAAAAAATAACTTTAAATAAAAGATAGCAACTGATTTGCATTTCATTGAGTGAAATAAGTATTTGAACCCTCTAACAAAAAAAGACTTAATACTTGGTGGAAAAACCCTTGTTTGCAAGCACAGAGGTCAAACGTTTCTTGTAATTGATGACCAAGTTTGCGCACATTTTAGGAGGAATGTTGGTCCACTCCTCTTTGCAGATCATCTCTAAATCCCTAAGGTTTCGAGGCTGTCTCTGTGCAACTCTGAGCTTGAGCTCCCTCCATAGGTTTTCGATTGGATTAAGGTCCGGAGACTGACTAGGCCACTCCATGACCTTAATGTGCTTCTTCTTGAGCCACTCCTTTGTTGCCTTTGCTGTATGTTTTGGGTCATTGTCGTGCTGGAACACCCATCCACGACCCATTTTCAGTTTCCTGGCAGAGGGAAGGAGGTTGTCGCTCAGGATTTCACGATACATGGCTCCGTCCATTTTCCCGTTTATGCGAATAAGTTGTCCTGTGCCCTTAGCAGAAAAACACCCCCAAAGCAAAATGTTTCCACCCCCATGCTTGACGGTGGGGACGGTGTTTTGGGGGTCATAGGCAGCATTTTTCTTCCTCCAAACACAGCGAGTTGAGTTAATGCCAAAGAGCTCTATTTTGGTCTCATCAGACCACAGCACCTTCTCCCAGTCACTCTCTGAATCATTCAGGTGTTCATTGGCAAACTTCAGACGGGCCTGCACATGTGCCTTCCTGAGCAGGGGGACCTTGCGAGCCCTGCAGGATTTTAATCCATTGCGGTGTAATGTGTTTCCAATGGTTTTCTTGGTGACTGTGGTCCCTGCTAATTTAAGGTCATTAACTAACTCCTCCCGTGTAGTTCTAGGATGCTTTTTCACCTTTCTCAGAACCATTGACACCCCACGAGGTGAGATCTTGCGTGGAGCCCCAGAGCGAGGTCGATTGATGGTCATTTTGTGCTCCTTCCATTTTCGAACAATCGCACCAACAGTTGTCACCTTCTCTCCCAGCTTCTTGCTAATGGTTTTGTAGCCCATTCCAGCCTTGTGCAGGTCTACAATTTTGTCTCTGACATCCTTGGACAGCTCTTTGGTCTTTCCCATGTTGGAGAGTTTGGAGTCTGCTTGATTGATTGATTCTGTGGACAGGTGTCTTTTATACAGGTGACTAGTTAAGACAGGTGTCCTTAATGAGGGTGACTAATTGAGTAGAAGTGTCTAACCACTCTGTGGGAGCCAGAACTCTTAATGGTTGGTAGGGGTTCAAATACTTATTTCACTCAATGAAATGCAAATCAGTTGCTATCTTTTATTTAAAGTTATTTTTTCGATTTTCCTTTTGATGTGCTATCTGCCACTGTTACAATAAACCTACCATTGAAATGATACTGTTCTGAGACTTTTCATTTCTTTGTCATTGGACAAACTTACAAAATCAGTGAGGGGTCAAATAATTATTTCCGCCACTGTATATATCTTTATAATAGCTGAGCCTGATCTATTATAAACAGATATGCCATTCAGGAGCATGGAAAAGTGAGAAATAGTCACCTAGCTCTTCAATGCTCCTGAGTGGTATATCTGCTTATAATAGGTATTATAAACAGATATGCCTATAGGCAGATTTGCCACTCAGAAGCATGAAAAGCTAGGTGACTATTTCTCACCTAGGTTTTCCATGCTCCTGAATGGCATTTCTGCTTATAATAGATCAGCTATTATAAACAGATATGCCTAAAGGCAGATTTGCCATTCAGGAGCATAGCATGGAAAAGTTAGGTGAGAAATTGTCACCTAGCTTTTCCATGCTCCTGAATGATATATCTGCTTATAATAGTTCAGCTATTACAAACAGATATGCCTAAAGGCAGATCTGCCATTCAGGAGCATGGAAAAGCTAGGTGACTGTTTCTCACCTAGCTTTTCCATGCTCCTGAATGGCAGATCTGCATATAATAGCTTGGCTATTATAAACATGTATGCATATAAGCAGATATGGCATTCAGGAGCATGGAAAAGCTAGGTGACTATTTCTTGCCTACCTATCTTTTCCAAGCTCCTCAATGGCATATCTGCTTATAATAGATTAGCTTTTATAAACACATATGCCATTCAGGAGCATGGAAAAGCTAGACGTGAATAGCTTTTTCATGCTCCTGAATGACATATCCAGCAGCACTAGTTAACTCCTTGGGGGGTGGCTATACATAATACAGCCATCTATATACAGTGGGGTGCGAAAGTTTGGGCAACCTTGTTAATCGTCATGATTTTCCTGTATAAATCCTTGGTTGTTACGATAAAAAATGTCAGTTAAATATATCATATAGGAGACACCCACAGTGATATTTGAGAAGTGAAATTAAGTTTATTGGATTTACAAAAAGTGTGCTATAATTATTTAAACAAAATTAGGCAGGTGCATAAATTTGGGCACCACAAAAAAGAAATGAAATCAATATTTAGTAGATCCTCCTTTTGCAGAAATTACAGCCTCTAAACGCTTCCTGTAGGTTCCAATGAGAGTCTGGATTCTGGTTGAAGGTATTTTGGACCATTCCTCTTTACAAAACATCTTTAGTTCATTCAGGTTTGATGGCTTCCGAGCATGGACAGCTCTCTTTAAGTCACACCACAGATTTTCAATTATATTCAGGTCTGGGGACTGAGATGTCCATTCCAGAACGTTGTATTTGTTCCTCTGCATAAATGCCTTAGGGGATTTTGAGCAGTGTTTAGGGTCGTTGTCTTGTGGAAAGATCCAGCCCCGGCGAAGCTTCAGCTTTGTCACTGATTCCTTGACATTGGTCTCCAGAATCTGCTGATACTGAGTGGAATCCATGCATCCCTCAACTTTGACAAGATTCCCAGTCCCTGCACTGGCCCCACAGCCCCACAGCATGATGGAACCACCACCATATTTTACTGTAGGTAGCAGGTGTTTTTCTTGGAATATTGTGTTCTTTTTCCTCCATGCATAACGCCCCTTGTTATGCCCAAATAACTCAATTTTAGTTTTATCAGTCCACAGCACCTTATTCCAAAATGAAGCTGGCTTGTCCAAATGTGCTTTAGCCCACCTCAAGCGCCACTTTTTGTGCTGTGGGTGGAGAAAAGACTTCCTCTACATCACTCTCGCATACAGCATCTCCTTGTGTAAAGTGCGCCGAATGGTTGAACGATGCACAGTGACTCCATCTGCACCAAGATGATGTTGTAGGTCTTTGATGCTGGTCTGTGGGTTGACTCTGACTGTTCTCACCATTCGTCGCTTCTGTCTATCCGAGATTTTTCTTGGTCTGCCACTTCGAGCCTTAACTTGAACTGAGCCTGTGGTTCCTCAATATGTTCCTAACTGTGGAAACAGACAGCTGAAATCTCTGAGACAGTTTTCTGTATCCTTCCCCTAAACCATGATGGTGAACAATCTTTGTCTTCAGGTCATTTGAGAGTTGTTTTGAGACCCCCATGTTGCTACTCTTCAGAGAAAATTAAAAGAGGCGGGAAACTTACAATTGACCCCCTTAAATACTCTTTCTCATAATTGGATTCACCTGTGTATGTAGGTCAGGGGTCACTGAGCTTACAAAGCCAATTTGAGTTCCAATAATTTGTTCTAAAGGTTTTGGAATCAATAAAATTAGAACAGTGCCCAAATTTATGCACCTGCCTAATTTTGTATAAACAATTATAGCACACTTTCTGTAAATCCAATAAACTTAATTTCACTTCTCAAATATCATAGAAACATAGAAACATAGAATGTGTCGGCAGATAAGAACCATTTGGCCCATCTAGTCTGCCCAATATACTAAATACTATGGATAGCCCCTGGCCCTATCTTATATGAAGGATGGCCTTATGCCTATCCCATGCATGCTTAAACTCCTCCACTGTATTTGCAGCTACCACTTCTGCAGGAAGGCTATTCCATGCATCCACTACTCTCTCAGTAAAGTAATACTTCCTGATATTACTTTTAAACCTTTGCCCCTCTAATTTAAAACTATGTCCTCTTGTAGCAGTTTTTCTTCTTTTAAATATTCTCTCCTCTTTTACCTTGTTGATTCCCTTTATGTATTTAAAAGTTTCTATCATATCCCCTCTGTCTCGTCTTTCTTCCAAGCTATACATGTTAAGGTCCTTTAATCTTTCCTGGTAAGTTTTATCCTGCAATCCATGTACCAGTTTAGTAGCTCTTCTCTGAACTCTCTCCAAAGTATCAATATCCTTCTGGAGATATGGCCTCCAGTACTGCACACAATACTCCAAATGAGGTCTCACTAGTGCTCTGTAGAGCGGCATGAGCACCTCCCTCTTTCTACTGGTAATTCCTCTCCCTATACACCCAAGCATTCTGCTAGCATTTCCTGCTGCTCTATGATATTGTCTGCCTACCTTTAAGTCTTCTGAAATAATGACCCCTAAATCCCTTTCCTCAGATACTGAGGTTAGGACTGTATCACTGATTTTATATTCTGCTCTTGGGTTTTTACGTCCCAGGTGCATTATCTTGCACTTATCAACATTAAATTTTATTTCAAGACACGGAGGCTCATATTTGCTTAACTCTTTCTTTACTGTACATATAGCAGCAAAGATAACTGAAGAAAAAAAAAAACATCAGAGTAACCATGACAATAACTCCACCCCCATAGCCCCTATATAAGGCGCATCACCACATGAACACTTCCTCTTTCTTTGCTGCTTCACAAAGATAAGTACATGATTTTTGTAGCTTTGTGCTGTATGTTAATCTGTATGGTTTTATTACCTAATATATTGTAGTTTTAACCCTTTATAAGGTAGGGTTCACCGTTTACTAGTTGGGCTTATTTGTCTGCCCATTTTCACTTCTCTGTGGGATTTTTCCTCCTCTCTCTATTTATTCCCCTGTGTGGTGGCTATCGTTCCTTATTTGTTATTGTTATTATTATTTTATTTCGTATTGGCCCTTTATCGTGCCGCTTTGTCTCCGGTACTGTTCCCGACGCTTTGGTCTCTTATTCCTTACTGTATGGCGTTCGGCCATATTTCCCCCCCCCCACATCTCTGGCCTTACCTTCTTGCTGTTTCTTCCCGGGCTGCACACGATCGTAGTCTCGCGAGGTGCGAGATTCCCGGACGCCGCCTTTACCTTGGTGATTCCTTGGCGCCGAGATCTCGCGAGATTACGGACGTCATCGTTTTGGCGTCTGCTCATTGGCCCTCACTCCTGGGAGGTGGAGACTTACTGTTTCCACTCCCCCTCCGCTTCCCGGGCTTTCTTCAGTGCGTTCCTGCTTCCGCTACTGGCCGCATCCTTTCAGCTCTGCACATTTATTATTGGTATCTACTGTGTCCCTCCTGCGCCGCATATTTAGTTACCGTTATTACTGTTTTTTGTTCTCCCTTCCGATTCCCTGTTGTCTGTTGGGGTGACTCACTCCTTCAGATTTAACCTCATCATGTCCTCTGTACCAGCTTCTCCGGCCCTTTCCACCCAGGACAGACACACTACCCAGGTAGCCCTCTCTACTACTCACAGGGCTAATGAGGCCCCTACTCCTTTAGTGCAAGCCTCACATTTGCAGCAGTCTATATCTGATGCAATTGTCGCTGCAATGGGGACCATGTCAGCTTCTCTGACGCAGACGATTTCTCAGGCCCTTAGGGCACAACCCATGTCTGATATACCCCCTCCTGCCTCCAGAACACTCCTGAATGATGGCTCTGGCCCATCCATTGACTGCGCGAATAAGTCGCGTAAGAGAGCTAACCCGTGCCCGGCAGAAAGGGTGCGATCATGGAAAACCGCCCGGGCATTACCGGATCCGGTATCTGAATTAGACGCAGAGTCTGTTGAGGAGGCAGGTGAGAATTGGTCCGCTCACTCTGGGGATGAACTAGCTGATATTGCAGTTGACACTGCCCTAGATGACCCGTCTCTGACAACGGGTGTCATTACTGAGCCGCTTGAAGACGTCAAGGACGCAATCATAGACCCCATGGGGGATCCTCTATTTAATCCCGACCAATTACACCATCCACGGTCCTCTGAGTGGCTTCCGGCCACCCATGTGACTCAATATCTTGAGGCTAGGATCCGCACGCCTCTGTCCAAGGAGGCTCGCAACAAGCTGCGCGCGGAATGCCCCCGTCCACTAATCCCTAACAGGATATGTGAAACTCCCACCGTGGATCCAAAAGTGGTCCAATTCTTGGCTAAAACCGGTTTCAACCCACGTAAGGGGCTTGATTCTGGGCTTAAGGCTTGCCAAGATAAACTTCTTGATGTTACAGGACCACTGGCAAAAATCTTCGATTTAGCCGAGGCCGCTAGGGTAGCTGGCACGTAGGTCGACCCAGAGGATCTCAGAGGCTGGGCCCAAAGGGCTATATGTTTAGTAGGCAATGTTAACACCTCCATTGCCATCGAGAGAAGAAAGGCCATCTTGATGAAGATAGAGCCCAAGTTAGCTAATTTATCTTTATCTGAGTCTGGCAAGGAGGCGCAGGGCCTTCTTTTTGGAGATCCCTTTATAAAGGAAATAGGGAAATATGTTGGGGCCTTTACGGCCCTTGATAAGGCGCAGAGCTCTATGCGCAGCGTTTTCCAGCCTCGTTTTTCTTCCAGGGCCGGCAGTCTCAGGGGCCGACTGTCCGGCCGCTCCAATTTTCAGCCCAGAGGCACGGGCAGAGGCTCCTTTCATTATCGCCAGTCCCTTCAGGACCCCAAGTACCAGCCAACCTTCTTCCCGTCTCGTGGAGGTTCCTTCCGTTCCAGAGGATTCCGAGGAGCTCCAGGAGCCAGACGCCCATATGGTAAGTCATCTCTGTGTGTCTTATCCGATTTCACTGCAGGTTGGGGGAAGACTCCGCTTCTTTTCCCGTGCGTGGTCAAAGATCACCTCAGACCAGTGGGTCCTCTCCACTGTCCAGGGATTTACCATCGAGTTGGTGTCCACCCCGAGAAACCTTCCTCCCATCCCGAGGATTTCTTGTTCAAACCAGATGCAGACACTCTTAGATACAAAACTTGCATCCCTCTTCCAGGAGGAGGCAATAGAGTTATCCCCCGATCCTCATTCGGGAATACTGAGCAGCATCTTCCTGGTGCAGAAAAAAGGGGGCCAATTCCGTCCGGTCATAAATCTCAAAAACCTGAATGTCTTCGTTCGTTACAGACATTTCAAGATGGAGGGCATCCATCTGTTAAGGGATATGCTTCAACTAGGAGACTGGTTCGTCAAATTAGATCTAAAAGACGCATACCTCACAGTCCCAGTGGCACCCGCATCCCGGGGTCTTCTACAGTTCCTTTGGAGGGACCACATCTGGCGTTTTACCTGCCTTCTATTTGGTCTATCGTCCGCCCCATGGTGTTTTACGAAACTCATGAAACCGGCGGTGGCCTGGCTCAGAGGGAGGGGAATTCGTCTGATCATTTATTTGGACGATATCCTGATTATGGCTCGGGATCCGCCCCTTTTACTTGGTCATCTGAAGTTGACCCAAGACCTTCTTCAAGGCTTAGGGTTCATTCTCAACCTAGAGAAGTCTTGCCTCTTGCCGGCCACTTCGATAGAGTTCCTAGGTTTCACCATAGATTCGGGGAGTCAGACACTCAGTTTACCTGCGTCCAAAGTCAAGGCGATCCGCAAAGAGATCCGCCATTCTCTTTCTCTCCCGCAGGTGTCTCTCCGTCAGCTAGCTCGCCTGATAGGGCTTCTAACTTCTTCCATACAGGCGATTTTTCCTGCCCCCCTCCACTATCGAGCCCTTCAGAGGCTCAAAATTGCCCACCTCAGGGCGGGGGCTTCATTCTCGGACACTCTGACCTTAGACTTGGAGACCAGACACGAACTGGTGTGGTGGATCCACAATTTATCTGTGTGGAATGGCCAAGCCATTTTCGGCCCCAGTCCCGACCTGGTCATCGAGTCGGATGCCAGCCTCATGGGATGGGGGGCCCATTGTCAGGGGTATCCACAGGAGGAGCATTGTCTCCGGACGAAACACATCTACACATCAACGCTCTCGAGCTCTTAGCGGGATCTTTTGCGATCCGCAGCTTTGCTCACGGTTCGGCTCGGGCGTGTGTTCGTTTGCGGATGGACAATGTCTCAGCTGTCCGTTATGTGAACTGCCTGGGAGGGACGCGTTCCAGGGTCCTGTCTTCTCTAGCCAAGGATTTTTGGGAATTTTGCCTGTCCAGGGGACTGTCAGTGGTGGCCGAATACCTTCCGGGGTTACACAACACGTTGGCCGACTGGAGTTCTCGGTGTCTTTCAGATTCCAGCGACTGGAAGTTGGATTCGGGGGTTTTCCGAGATATTGTATCTCTCTGGGGCCCGTTGTCCATCGATTTATTCGCGTCGCGTTTGAACGCTCAACTCCCCAGGTTCTTCAGTTGGCGTCCGGACCCAGACGACGAAGCGGTAGATGCTTTCCTCCAGCCCTGGGGCGGGTCTCTACTTTACGCCTTCCCTCCGTTCGCACTCATCCCTCGAGTGCTCACTCAGGTGTGTCGCCAGCAGGCCCAGTTAGTTTTGATAGTTCCTTACTGGAGAACGCAGTCTTGGTTTCCCCAGCTTCTTTGCCTTCTTTCGGAGGAACCTCGGCTCTTGCCATCTTTCCCACTCCTCCTGCTCGACCCTTACGGTCGTCCACACCCTCTACTTCTGGACGGTACGCTCCATCTTCTCGCTTGTTGAATTTCAGGAGTTCCTGGGATTCCTCCAGCTTTTCGGCGGCAACTAGACGCCTATTGGAGTCTGCATGGGCCCCAGGCACTAGACGAGCCTATCATGCTGCATGGGACGTCTGGAGTCGTTGGTGCGATTCTCGGGACTTGGATCCCGTACTTGCCCCTGTAACGGATATTCTTCATTTCCTCACATCTCTGTTTGAGGCGGGGAAGGCTTACTGCACTCTTAATGTGTACCGGTCTGCTATTTCTTCCAGGCATGCGGGTTTTGACGGCCGGCCAACATTCTTTGGTGTGCAGGTTGTTGCGTGGTTGTCGTTTAGCACGACCTCCACGACCTCGCTTCTCTTCCACCTGGGACGTGGCGACAGTTCTCAGGTTTTTGGAAGGTTGGCCTTTCAACTCTATGTTGTCTCTCCGGCAGCTCTCGGCCAAGTTGGTGACCCTTTTGTGTTTAATTTCTTGTAAACGGGTCTCTGACGTCCGGGCTCTGGATATTGATGCTCGATATTTTACGCCGGAAGGAGTTTTGTTTAATATCTCTCGGCGCACTAAGACGGGTATTAAGTCCGTTGCTTATCCGTCCTTTCCTTCTTCTCTACAGTTATGTCCGGTGGCTTGTCTCCGGGAGTATGAGTCTCGCACCTTGGCTTCTCGCACTGGGAATGATCCTCAGCTTTTCATTTCCTTCCGCCGTCCGTTTGCGCCGGTGTCGAGCGTCACGCTGTCCCGTTGGGTTAAATGGATCCTATCCCTATCTGGTATCGATACGTCCATCTTTACCGCGCATTCGGTGCGCGGAGCAGCGGCTACCTCTATGTCTGTGGCTGGTGCTCGTTTGGAGGATGTATTGCGTTTGGCGGATTGGTCCCGAGTAGCTACCTTTCGGGAATTCTATTTTAGGCCTGTTCCTCACGTTTTTTCCTCAGTGATCGCTCAGCTTTAAACTAGCAAATATGAGCCTCCGTGTCTTGAAATAAAATTGAGGATTTTACTAAGTCATGACGTAAAGTCATGATTTTATGAAAGACATGGAGGCGAGTATTTCCCACCCTTGGTTTTATGCCCACCCATCTGGTCTGTGGGGTCTCGTGACCTTTTTGGAATGTTATTTATTTGTATTTATTTATTTATTGTATGCCTTATTGTTTTCGCAGGGAAGGAGTCCGGGTATGGTTTTGCCACACTCGGATAGTTAGTATCCATATTACCATGATGTCTTATTTTCTCTTCAGGTTGATCGCCCCCTGTCAGCTGCTTCCAGGTGTTCACCTTGCTGCAGTCCACTGTTGTTCGCAGTCGAAGTTCGGGCTGTTTGTTGACCGTTCCAAGTTCAAGGTTCTCGTCAGTTGAAGTCCACAAAGAAAGAGGAAGTGTTCATGTGGTGATGCGCCTTATATAGGGGCTATGGGGGTGGAGTTATTGTCATGGTTACTCTGATGTTTTTTTTTTTCTTCAGTTATCTTTGCTGCTATATGTACAGTAAAGAAAGAGTTAAGCAAATACTCGCCTCCGTGTCTTTCATAAAATCATGACTTTACGTCATGACTTAGTAAAATCCTCAATTTTAGTTGCCAGATTTTTGACCATTCCTCTAGTTTTCCTAAGTCCTTTTCCATTTGGTGTATCCCTCCAGGAACATCAACCCTGTTACAAATCTTTGTGTCATCAGCAAAAAGACACACCTTACCATCGATGCCTTCTGCAATTTCGCTGATAAAGATATTAAACAATATGGGTCCCAGAACAGATCCCTGTGTGTGTCTCCTATATGATATATTTATCCCTCAAAGTCCACAACAATATAGCATATCTACATACCCATAAATATAGAGATGGGGTTACGTGGCTCTCCTGAGGTGTATATCTCTATATTTATGGGTATGTAGATATGCTATATTGTTGTGGACTTTGAGGGATGTGTTCATTGGCTCTAGGTGCTCAGCTATACCCACTTGGGTTATCCACAGGTGGATGTTCACTGTGCACCTGAGCCAGTTTTGTATTTATTTGGAGGTTTAAGCTGTCACCACAGCTACAATTGTGGTATTTGACCATTGATATGGTGACTTCTAATGCACTTGCACTTTAACTTTTTATGTATTTGGAGGTTTAAGCTGTCACCACAGCTACAATTGTGGTATTTGACCATTGATATAGTGACTTCTTATGCACTTGCACTTTAACCTTCTGCTGGCTGTCATATGGTCCCATAATTTGTAACCATCAGACATCCATATGCCGCGGTGTAATCTGCAACCATTTTTTGATATGGTGTTTTGCTACTCAGCATTTGCTAATGCCAACCTGTCTTCTTAGTTTGTATATATAGATTTCTGGAGGTGTATAAACTCCTATTTAAATGTGCCTGTTTTCCATCTACAGGTCACATTAAGGTGCACCTGTGAGGCCTGGGACATATCAGCAAGTCTTGAGTGGGACTCACAGACTCCTCCCTCCTCCCATTGCAGGCATGGCCACATGCTGGAGGTAACTGGTGAGTTGTTTGAGTCGGCCCAATGCTCCTGTAATTTGCCCACTGGCTCCTGGTATTGCCCATATGGCTCAGGTTGGAGAGTGTAGGGTCCCGGGCTACTTGAGAAACCTTGTCGCGGTGTCCGGGCTTAAGACATGTTCTACACCGTGGGACATGTTGACTAATCTCTCAATTTTAAAATCAGTTTGAGGATTTAGTATTACTGCAGAGTGCACCTGTGTTCGTTATTGTTTTGTTATATTGTTATATTAATTATTACATCCGCACTTGTTACCTTGTGTAGGATGTCTATTGTGGTACTTGTGGTTCGCTGCGGGCATCCTCCATTGTATGCATTTTGCTGGGGATTGCCATTAGCAACGGGCCACAAATGCAGGATCTGCTCCCCTATATATATGCACAACTGCATGTGGGTTTGAAGCACCTCCTGCTAATGCCAACCTGTCTTCTTAGTTTGTATATATAGATTTCTGGAGGTGTATAAACTCCTATTTAAATGTGCCTGTTTTCCATCTACAGGTCACATTAAGGTGCACCTGTGAGGCCTGGGACATATCAGCAAGTCTTGAGTGGGACTCACAGACTCCTCCCTCCTCCCATTGCAGGCATGGCCACATGCTGGAGGTAACTGGTGAGTTGTTTGTGAGTCGGCCCAATGCTCCTGTAATTTGCCCACTGGCTCCTGGTATTGCCCATATGGCTCAGGTTGGAGAGTTTAGGGTCCCGGGCTACTTGAGAAACCTTGTCGCGGTGTCCGGGCTTAAGACATGTTCTACACCGTGGGACATGTTGACTAATCTCTCAATTTTAAAATCAGTTTGAGGATTTAGTATTACTGCAGAGTGCACCTGTGTTCGTTATTGTTTTGTTATATTGTTATATTAATTATTACATCCGCACTTGTTACCTTGTGTAGGATGTCTATTGTGGTACTTGTGGTTCGCTGCGGGCATCCTCCATTGTATGCATTTTGCTGGGGATTGCCATTAGCAACGGGCCACAAATGCAGGATCTGCTCCCCTATATATATGCACAACTGCATGTGGGTTTGAAGCACCTCCTGCTAATGCCAACCTGTCTTCTTACTCAGCATTTGCACTTTAGCATTTTTATATCTGTGGTTACAGTTATACATACAGAAATCCGTGAGGTACTGCACTCCATTTTTCTACCGCCTTTTGCACATTGCATACTCCAAAAAAAAAAAAATCCCTATGTCTCATTTGTGTTAACATGCCTCCTCAGATGTAGCCATTTTTTATCTGTTGTCTCATGTCTCGTTTATGTGTCATTTATTCAATAAAGGATTTAATTTTTGATGATATACCCGTTTAATCTCAGTTTATTCTTGTAACCTTTTATGTGGTACAGTGTCAAATGCTTTGGAGAAGTCCAGATATACGACATCCATTGATTCGCCGCTGTCAAGTCTAGAACTTACCTCCTCATAGAAACTGATTAAATTAGTTTGGCATGACTCCCTCATGAACCCATGCTGATATGGCGTTATTTGCTTATTTCCGTTGAGATGCTCTAAGATAGCATCTCTCAGAAAACCTTCAAACAGTTTACCCACAACAGATGTTAAACTTACCGGCCTATAGTTTCCAGGCTCTGTTTTTGGACCCTTTTTGAATATTGGCACCACATTTGCTATGCGCCAATCCTGTGGGACATTCCTTGTCAGTATAGAGTCTGCAAATATCAGAAATAAGGGTCTAGCTATGACATTACATAATTCCCTTAGGATACGGGGGTGTATGCCATCCGGTCCTGGCAATTTGTCTTTTTAATCTTTTTAAGTCGCTGTTGTACTTCTTCCTGGGTCAGACAGGACACTTTTAATGGAGAATTTATTTTTACATTCAGCATTTCATCTGACAGTTTATTTTCCCCAGTAAATACATTGGAGAAAAAAATATTTAACAGCTTTGCTTTCTCCTCTTCGCTCTCTGCGACTCCCCCCTCATTACTCTTTAAAGGGCTGACACCTTCAGATTTATACTTTTTAACATTTATATATTTGAAGAACATTTTAGGGTTAGTTTTACTCTCTTTGGCAATTAATCTCTCAGTCTATAGCTTGGCCACTTTTATTTGTTTTTTACATGTTCTATTTTTTTCCTTATAGTTTTTCAGTGCTTCCGTGCTACCCTCCTGTTTTTGTGATTTATATGCTTTTTTTGTCATTTATTGCTTTCTTTACAGTTCTATTTATCCACATTGGTTTCTTTTTGTTCCTTAACCTTTTATTCCCATACGGTATGTACCTCTCACAATGAAATTTTAGGATGCTTTTAAAGATATCCTATTTTGTGGCTGTATTTTTATTTTTGAGGACTTTGTCCCAGTTAGTTAGTCCTATGGCCTCTCTTAGTTGGCTAAATTTAGCTTTTTTGAAGTATAGTATTTTTGTTCCTCCCTGTAGAAACTTAATTTTACAATCTGCATGTGCGCAGTGTCTGCGGGGTCTGTGCGCGCGTCCATGAGTCAACGTTTACTGTAATTTTACCTTACCCATGCCCTGGTACTGCGCTTGCGTGGAGGCACTAGGTCGTGGTACTGCGCTTGCGCGGAGGCGCACACTCCCCGGAACACCCCCGGAAGTCACGTGGGGTAAGGAAATCTGACGATTTAAGGTTTTCTGACAGAACACCGGTCATCTAATTACCCTTATCTCTAAACTACTGAGAGGTCATAAACACTTATTTAAGCCACATTCTTATCAGTAAAGTAAGAACTGAACTATAATGAGTGTTTATAATGTCAAAGAGCAGAGATAAGGAGTCCCTACAGTCGCGTTGCGTTGGGGTGCCGGGGGGGGTGTTGCCCAGGGCCGCAAAATTTTAGGGGGGCGCCAGCAGGGCCGCACCTCCAATTAGGCAAAGTGAGGCGATCTCCCCAGGCGGCGCAGCCCCGCTCACAAGTGGGGGGCGGCGGCAGGTCACAGGGAGATGATCGCTTCCATTGTGCAAGCGCTTATCCCCATAGTCATCTGTATCGCCGTCCTCAGGACAGCGATACAGATGGATGTGCCACAAGGCTGGGGAGGGAGAGGCGTCTCCCTTACCCGTTCCTCTGATAGGCTGCAGGCCTAGTCTGCAGCCTATCAGAGGCCGATGCAGGCGGCGCAATGATGTAATCGCGCCGCCTGAGCCGTACAGCATGGGAAACAGGCCGGAAGAGGCCTGCATCGCATCGCTGCCATGGAGGTAAATATAAGTGTTTATTTTTTTTATATGGTACAATACTATCTACTGGCACATGATTGGGGGGGGCCGTCTATGGGGGGCACTTGTTACTGGCACACAATTGGAGGGCACTTCTTACTGGCACATGATTGGGGGGCATCTATAGGGGGCACTTCTTACTGGCACATGATTGGGGGCATCTATGGGGACACTTGTTACTGGCACATTATTGGGGGCATCTATGGGGGCACATCTTACTAGCACATTATTGGGGGCACTGTGGGGGCATCTATGGGGGGGACCATCTTACTGGCACAATATTGGGGGGCACTGTGGGGACATCTGTGGGGGGAATTCTTACTGGCACATTAGTGGGGGCATCTACTGAGGCCACAAAGAAGGAGTATTTTATATGGGGGCTCTGTATAGGGGCATTTTATACTGGGGCACATTATGGTGGGTACTATGGGGAAGGGGAGAGAGGAGTACTCTGGGGTCATCTACGGGGACACTAAGAAGGGGTATTTTATACTTGCAAATTATGGGGGAAACTGAGGGCCATCTACTGGGGCACTATATATGGGGCATAATGGTACATTATGGAGGGCACTAGGAGGAAGGGAGGAGAGGAGCACTATGGGGGTATTTTATACTGGCACATTATGGGGGGCACTATGGGTACATTAGCTCAACTGAGGGGCATTAAAAGGGGGTATTTTTTGTCACATTATAACAAGAATTATTACTACTGGAGGGCATTATGGTGGGCTTTATTACTACTGGGGGGTCTAGGGGAACATGATTACTAGTATGGGCACTATGGGAGCATTATTACTTCTGCTGCACAGTGGGGACATGTATGGGGCACTGTAGGAGCATTATTACTACCATGTGTGCTCGAGCAGAGAATTATTCCTATTGGTGGGACTTTTGGGAGCACTATTACTGTGGGGGAACCTTGGCACAGTATCAGCTTACCACAAATATTTTTGGGGGACATTATGTTTACACTATTAGTGTCAGGGGCACTATTTACTGGGCGCAGTTATTTTAGGGCACTGTGTGCCAATAATTATTAAAGGGCACTATCTGCATGGCACTACTATTTTCAGGGGGTTTATCTGTTTCTGCAGTATAATATTGGGGAGCACGGCAGGCAGAGTATTGGGGATGGTAGGATGATTTGTCCAGAAGATGGGAGGATGATGGAAAAGTAGTAAACTAAGATTTTTTTTTTTTGTCAAACTGCAGAGACGAGGAATGGCTGAAAAATGGTGGTCTGGTCTGAAAGGAGAAGATGAGGAAAGAGAACATCTACATCAAAGGAGATGTCAATTGATGTAAGAGGTATGGGGCGCTGTATTACCCTGTATGGTCTGTAGTGATGGGAGGGTGGATATAGAATTTGGCCCACACTGTAGCAGCCTGGCCCCAGACTTCAGGTCACACTGTGCGTGTTCTGAATTCTGGGTGCTCACACCCATCTACTACATTATCTGTACACAGAGAGTTATCTGTGGTGTTACATAGGACTGCAGGTGATATCTACTATATTATCTGTAAAAAAGAGGCGTGGCCACAGGTTGGGGGGGGGGCACAATACTGGGCTTGCCCCAGGTGCTGGCAACCCACACTACGCCACTGAGTCCGTCTGCTTCTCAGATGACAGAAAAGACAAAAAATCCACAGGCAGCTAGTAGAGCATGTCAGCTCTACAAAAGAAATTCAATTTTTCACGTTTACACTGCCTGGCTCTGTCAATCAAACTGCAGAGGGAGCGGCATTTGCAGAGAATAGTCTCTAGGTGTAACGGCAACGCCCTTATTGCTCCTAGAAGCTCATTTGCATAGATTAAAAAAATCTTTTTTCTCAGCAATACGGGCACAAATGAACATGGGACCAACACCAAGCGCTCATGCAACAGGTCAGCCAGTTTCATAGGTACAAATCTGCTGACAGATGCCTTTTAACTGACCTGAACTGAGCTAAAGAGGCCTGCGCCTCTACAAAACTTTGGCATGTCAATCACCAGCCCAGGGGGGTTAAGACCGGTGTCTAAATGGACGATCTTAATAAATGACCCCCATAGTGTATTTCCGATAGACTCCAATGCTAATGCACTGGAGTCTATGAGAGGAGCAATCTAATGATAGCTTGTTCAAGTTTTCTAGGGGAACTATTAAAAAGAAAAGTTTTAAAAGTATTAACAATTTAAAAAATATATAAAAATTCGAACCCCCCCCCTCCCCAAATTAGCATAACAATAAACAATAAAAAAAACAAAACATCATGGGTATTTCCACATTGTGTAAACGCCCAGACTATTAATATATTTTAAAAAAGTCAAAGGCCTATTGCACACGACCGTATGGCTTTTTCAGTGTTTTGCAATCCGTTTTTCACGGATCCGTTGTTCCGTTTTTTGTTTCCGTTGTGTTTCCATTTCTGTTCCGTTTTTCCGTATGGCATATACAGTATACAGTAACTACATAGATAAAATTGGGCTGGGCATAACATTTTCAATAGATGGTTCAGCAAAAAACGGAACGGAAACGGAAGACATACGGATGCATTTCCGTATGTGTTCCATTTTTTTGCGGACCCATTGACTTGAATGGAGCCACGGACTGTGATTTGCGGGCAATAATAGGACATGTTCTATGTTAAAACGGAACGGAAAAACGGAAATACGGAAATGGAATGCATACGGAGTACATTCCGTTTTTTTTGCGGAACCATTGAAATGAATGGTTCCGAATACGGACCGTATATGGAACGCAAAAAACGTCCAGTAAACGGGAAAAAAAAACGTCCGTGTGCAGGAGGCCAAAATGAGTGATTCAGTATTTTTTGGTCGCTTCACCTCCCATAAAAATGAATAAAAAGTGATAAAAAAAAGTCAGACACGACCCAAAATAAATGAAAAGTACAGTTTGCCCTGCAAAAATTGAGCCATACACATAAAAATTTTAAAAAAAAGTTATGGGGTCAGAATATGGCAATGCAAAGAAAAACATTTTTCCCAATTTTTTATATTTTTTCAGTATTAAAACACAGGAAAAAATATACGTATGTGGTATCATTGTAATCGTACTGACTCAGAGAATAAAGGTAAAAGGTCAGTTTCACCACATAGGAAATGCTGTATAAACAAAACCTGCAAGCAGCGTTTTAGTGTCCAATTCCAGAGCAGAATAGAGGCGGAACGGACATAAACTGATGCATTCTGAGCGGATCCTTATCCATTCAGAATGCATTAAGGGCAAAACTGATCCGTTTTGGACCGCTTCTGAGAGCCCTGAAACGGATCTCACAAACGGAAACCAAAACGCCAGTGTGAAAGTAGCATTAGTGACCAGCCTGTTTTGGGCCTTCCTGACCAAGGGTTATTCTTCCTTTTTTCATCGTCACGTTCCAAGAGCTATAACTTTTTTATTTTTCCATCTATATAGCTTTATGAGGGCTTGTTTTTTGTGGGACAAGTTGTAGTTGTTAATAGTGCTATTTTGGGGTACACATAACTTTCTGATTAACTTTTATTAACTCTTTCTGGGAGGGAGATGGGGAAAAACAGCAATACTGCCACTGCGTTTTTACGTTAATTTTATCACGTTAATTTTTCTGTATAAATAACATTTGGGTCACTACGATTACAGTAATACCAAATACATATATATTTTTTTCCATTTTACTACTTTTGTGCAATAAAACTTTTAATTTTTTTAAAAGAAAATAATGGTTTTGCATTGGCGCTTCCCAAGAGCCATAACTTTTTCATTTTTCTTTCTATGGAGTTGTGTGAGGGCTTGATTTTTGCGGGACGACTTGGTATCATTTTGGAGTAAATGGCACTTTTTTATCGCTTGTTATTACGTTTTTTGGTGGCAACTAAGAATAAATTAGCAATTCTGTCTTTTATATATATATATATATATATATATATATATATATATAAATTATTTTTTTTTTTTTTTTTTTTTTTTTTATGGCGTTCACCGTGGGGGATAATTTACATGATATTTATGTAGTCCGGGTCGTTTCGGACGTGGAAATACCAAACATATGGGGGAGATTTTTTTTTGCAATTTCTTTCATTGAAAAGCATATTTTCAATGGAAAAACGCGTATTTTTTGGGATTTTTTATTGAATAAATGTTGCTGTTTTTTATTCTTTTTTTTAACACTTAATAGTCCCACAAGGGGACTATAACAGACAACATTCTGATTGATTTTAAAATGCAATGCATTATCCCTATAGTGCATTGCATTTTAATATCAGTGCTATTCTTACATTGACCAGCAGGCTGTGCCAGAGAGGCGCAGCCTGCTGGAAATTACTAAAGGCTGGTCTGGGGCCTATATGAGACCCCCAATCACATTTGTGGGGTGCCGATGGGAGACAGAGGGAGTCCGCTCCCTCTGTCAGCACTTTACATGCAGCGGGCGCCATTAAATGTTAAAGAGCTCGGATAGGCACTTCTGCCAGTCCGGGCTGTTAGAGTAGGGCCGCGGCTCTCATGTGAGAGCCGGGCCCCCACGCTGCACGGGGGACCCGTGCAGCGCTTAGACTGGGCCACCGTAAAAAAGCGGAAGCCCAGCCTAAGGCCCCTTAGTGACTGCCATAAAAAGGCGTATGAGTGGTCACTAAGAGGTTAAGAAAATCTTTAGAAATCTTTACTAATATATTAAAGAGGAAAAACTAATGGGGTAATTTTTCAAACTGGTGTAAAGTAGAAATGGATGAGTTGCCCATAGCAACCAATCAGATTCCAACTTTGATTTTCCAAAAGAGCTGTCAAAAATGAAAGGTGGAATCTGATTAGTTGCTATGAACAAGTAAGCCAGTTCTACTTTACACCAGTTTGATAAATGACCCAATAAAAGTCCACGTGGACATAAGTATTCAAACCCTTTACTCAGTCCTTAGTTAAAGCACTTTGGCAGTAATTACAGCCTCCAGTCTTCTTGGGTTTGGATGGGGACTGTTGGTGGACAGCCATTTTCCGGTCTCTCCAGAGATTTTCAAGTCAGGGCTCTGGCTAGGCCACTGAAGGACATTCACAGAGTTGTCACTAAGCCCACTTCTGTGTTGTCTTGGCTGTGTGATTAGGGTTATTGCCTTGTTGGAAAATAAACATTTGGCCCAGTCTGAGCTCGCTGGATCAGGTGTTCATTAAGAATATCTCTTTACTTCATTCAGCTCAACTCTGAGCGGTCTCCCTTTTCCAGCAGCTGAAAAACACCCCTACAACATGTCACTACATCAATACGTCAATACATCACCATACTTCACTGTAAGGATGGAATTAGGCAGTGCCTGGTTTTCTCCAAACATGATGCTTAGAATTGAGGCCAAAAAGTTCAATCTTGGTTTCCGCTAAGACCAGAGAATCTTGTTTCTTACAGTCTGAGAGTGTTTTAGGTGCTTTTTTGCAAAATTTCATGTGTCTTACTGAGTAGAGGTTTTATTCTGGGTACTCTGCCATAAAGTCCAGATTGGTGGAATGCTGCAGTGATGGTTGACCTTCTGGAAGTTCCTCCCATCTGCATACAGCATATTTAGAGCTAAGCCAGAGTGACCATTAGGTCCTTAATCACCTCTGTGGTGGGGCAGCCAGCTCTAGGAAAAGTCTTGGTTGTTGCAAACATCTTCCATTTAAGAATTATGAAGCCAATGTGTTCTTCGGAAGTTTCAGTACAGCAGAAATTTTTTGCCACCCTTCTACAGGCTCTACACAATGTTTCTAGGCTCTACAAGCATTTCTTTTCTCCTCATGGCTTGGTTTTTGCTCTGATATGAATTGTCAGCTGGGGGACCTTATATAGTGTAAGGGATAACTCTCTCACAGGGGGTCGGCAATGACAGACTTCTCTCAGACAGCGGGGATTTAAAGTCCACAGGGTGTTTTTTTTTTTTCTCTTCAGCAGTACAGATGATCACCCAGTTAACGTTACTGAGTGATATGAGGTTCCAGCACGACAAAACACAAATGCAAAAAAAAAAACTTCCCCGTCTAGGCTCTACCTAATACATAGGTCTCCATAACTCATCTCTAAGACGCAGTTCACACATAGGGTGAAATCCGGCTTTACACAGCCATACGATCCAGCAGCCCTCCTGGCTGGGACCACACAGAGCCTCTCCAGACTTCCTTTTCAATTCCTCTAGTGTCCCTTTCTCTCATACTCATAGGGTTGTTTTATCCCTCATTGATTATTACAGACCGCCTCACCTGCAATCACCTCAGGTTAAAGGGAATAAGTGGAAGGGTGTGTGGACTGAAAGGTTCCACTGCCAAACCTACCTCTCAGTCCAAATATAATCCAGCCCATACAAGTAAACAAAACACCTCCAACAACTATGTTTGCTGAAACAACACCATTTCTGCACTTCATTTACTTGACCCAGCTGAGGTATCTGGGTGGGATATACACACCCTGCCCGGGTTTACCGTACACATTACCACAATAGATAGGGACATATCTTTGCAAATAATGTTCAATCAACTGAATTTAACACATTTGGAATCCAATCAAAGCGAAGAAAGATCTAAAAAATTATCAAGAGAAATAGGAGGCACCAGAACTAAATTTCAAGTGTCATAACAAAGGGTCTGAATACTTATGTCCACATGAAATTTTAGTGTTTCCTTTTTAATTAATTTGCAAACATTTCTAAAATTCTGTTTTCACTTTCTCATTAAGGGGTATTGAGTGAAGAATTATGGGGCAATTATGTTTTTTTTTTTATTTTAGCACAAGGCCACAACATAACAAAATGCGAAAAAAAGAAAAAGGGTCTAAAGACTTTCCAACTGCACTGTATTTGCTGTTTAGTCTTCCCATAAAAAATTTTTACTAAAATTTGTCAGTACACCCCCAACGATGTTTAAAATAATTATCTTTTCAATAAAACATGATTTTATTTGTAAATGTACGAAAAATTTTGCCAAAAAATATGTATATTGTGTATTGCTGCATTTGTAGTGACTTATCGCATATTAAAGGGGTTCTCCTGGAATTAAGAAAATGAAAATACTTAAATTTTACTTTATTATAAATATATTCCCAAATACCTTTCACTAGTTATAATGGCTTGTTTAGTCTCTTGAGCAATTATTAGGAGAAATAAAATGGCCGCCATTCTATTAGTACACACAAAACCTGTCCTAATCACACAGCAGGACAAGTTACTTCACCACACTGCGCTAAAGAGATGCCTCATCCTCCTCTCTGCTCTACTTGTCAGAGATTATGCTCCTAAATACAGCTGATAAGATCTTCAGCTGAATCTCTGTAGGAATGGAGTTCATGAGGAGACATGAAGTACATAGATGAGAGTGGGGGTTAATGAGCAGCAGCACTTGTATGCAGTCTCCATTACCACAGCCCCACATTACCACAGTCTGTCCTGCCCGTCCTCTGTGCTTCACGTCTCCTCATGAACTCCATTCCTACAGACATTCATCATTCGTCATAGATAATATTAAACTGTGTTCATTGTCATAATTCCTGACAAGCAGATAAGCTGCTCTCAAAAAAACATCTCATACAGCTATCGATAGAAAGATTAAAAAAAAAAGTTATGGCTTTTGGAATGCAATTCCTTTGTCCTTAAAGACTAAATTTATCATGTCCTCAAAGGGGTTGTCTTACTTCCACAAAAGGCATTTATCATGTAGAAAAAGTTAATACAAGGCACTTAGTAATGTATTGTTATTGTCCATATTGCCTCCTTTGCTGGTGTGATTCATTTTCTTTATCACATTATACACTATTGATTTCCATGGTTACGATCACCCCGGAATCCAGCAGCAGTAGTCGTGCTTGAACACTATAGGAAAAAGCGGCCTATGCGCACTCCCATGGCCTTGGCCACCAGAGAGTGAATTTTGCCAACTGTAAAAACCCTTCAGCCAATCAATAGTGACTGATGCCATATGCGGGTCGCCTTATACACCTAGAATGCTGCTTCAAGTGAACTTTCAAAAGCAGAATTTTGGGTCTATAATTGCCATTACTGACCAGGAGTAGATCCATCTTTGGTAATACATTCTGTCACAGTAGTTCTGTGCAGTAATTCTTTTTTGTGCCCTGGCATATTTTCCCTACCCACTGAGGAGCAGTACGCAAAACATGTATGTGGGGGTTTTGCAGTTCCAAGGCTAGGGCACTTTTATGACATCCTTACATAGGGATAGGTTCTGGGCATGGTTGCTCTTATCAAGGTGGGTGCTACGTGGCTAGGTTATCTAGGGCCAACATAGCACCCCTTGATAGGGCATAAAAGGAATAGAAATTCATCCCTGAATTTACACCTGGACAGTCTCCCTATTACAGCTGGTTTTGTCAGACCAAAGTTGATATCAGCTGCTCCCACCTGACCACAGAGGATAACCCATCACGACAGATGCGGTAGGACCTGATGGTTCCATATTTGTTCTTCAAGTTGGGTGGGTACCTCTGAGTAGCCTATATCATTTGAGGCTGATTTTAGTATGGTCTAGTTGCTTCTATATGGATAACATAACTTTGTACTTGCTGTGGCTTTTTAGTATGGATTCCTTCCTGCAATTCAAACATGTTCATTATCTTGTGTATTGTGTGTGAATTGCCGAGTTTTTTTTCTGACGTCGATGGAGTTTTGAAATCCGGATCTGAATCAACAAGACAGAATGGGTTACTTGTGGAATGAAATCTGAGGCAAAATCCACACCTCTGCATGAAAATCTGGATAACATTTCATAGTGGATCTACACACAGATTTCTGTGGGGATTTTATTTACATGGAAATCTGTGTCATGTGCACTTAGCTTAAATGACAGCAATAAAGGCTTAGGCTCTCACATAGAACAGATGTAATATTTGCAGCTTAGCAATACTTCCCTTATTCACGTGTAGGAGGCTGTTTGGTGACTTTATGTGGCCAAGTCTTCCTATGACCCACTGAAGTCATGATGGTCTTTGCAGAGTCTCCCAAAAACCTGATTCTAGGCCAAGCTCTTACCACTACTGCCTCTTACTGCATCAAGTGTGTAGCTGGTGTTGCCACACGTACCACTACAGAGTACAGTGTGTGTACCCTAGCACCAGCTACTCTTGCCATATTCTCCCAGGCTGCAGCTTTTAACAGAAACCAGCTCATCACAAGGGTGAAGCAGGTACATGTTCTTACACCAAACAAGGTTCCCTGAATTCCCCAAAAGCAAGAAAGTCATCTACTTTAACGTCCCCACCATCACTACAGAAATACAGTGCCCCATACCTCTTACATTCGGTGATGTCTCCTTTGATGTAGATGTTCTCTGTCCGCATCATCTCCTTTCAGACCTTCAGAGCCCCCCATATAAAATACCCCTTCTTTGTGGCCTCAGTAGAATCCCTCATAGTGCCCCATAATAATGTGCCAGTATCAAGTGCCTCTCTTCCACCCCCCATGTGCCAGTAACAAGTGCCTCTCCATGCCCCGCCCCCATGTGCCAGTAACAAGTGCCTCTCCATGCCCCCCATGTGCCAGTAACAAGTGCCTCTCCATGCCCTCCATGTGCCAGTAACAAGTGCCTCTCCATGCCCCCTATGTGCCAGTAACAAGTGCCTCTCCATGCCCCCCATGTGCCAGTAACAAGTGCCAAACCCGCCCCCTATGTGCCAGTATTAAGTGACAAACCCCCCTATGTGCCAGTATCAAGTGACAAACCCCCCTATGTGCCAGTATCAAGTGCCAAACCCCCCCCCCCATGTGCCAGTATCAAGTGCCAAACCCCCCCATGTGCCAGTATCAAGTGACAAACCCCCCATGTGCCAGTATCAAGTGACAAACCCCCCTATGTGCCAGTATCAAGTGAGAAACCCCCCATGTGCCAGTATCAAGTGCCAAACCCCACCATGTGCCAGTATCAAGTACCAAACCCCCCCATGTGCCAGTATCAAGTGCCAAACCCCCCCATGTGCCAGTATCAAGTGCCAACCCCCCCAACCCCATGTGCCAGTATCAAGTGCCTTCCGCTCCCCCCACGTGGCAGTAACAGATAGTCCGGTATTAAAAAAAACAACACTTATACTTACCTCCATCACCCAGCAATGCGATGCAGGCCTCTTCCGGCCTGTGTCCCACGCTGTACGGCTCAGGCGCACCGCCTGCACCGGCCTCTGATAGGCTGCGGGTCTTGTGCCGGCAGCCTATTAGAGGAACAGGGAAGGGAAACGCCTCTTCCTCCCCTGCCCCACAGCACAGCCATCGGTATCGCTGTCCTGAGGACGGCGATACAGATGACTGTGGAGATGAACACTTCTACAATGGAAGCGTTCATCTCCCTGTGTTGCGGGCCGGCGCCGGTGTTGGGTGGTGGGCTTGGGGACCCCTAAGGACTCAGGGGGCAATTTCCCCCCTTGCCTATATGGAAGCGCTGGCCCTGCCCTTTTGCAAGTTAGCCACTGACCCATTTGTCCCTACACCTATGCGCTCCCACACTGCAATGGGATGCCGTTGTATACTTCCCCATTAACAGGTATATCCCATACCTGTTAATGGGGAAGTATACAACGGCATCTCATTGCAGTGTCAGCCAGTTCCCTCTATCTCTCCAGATCTGGTGGTTAAAATTACAACTGGATCGGAGAACTGTGTCCCGAAGGGCAGCTGCAGATGTTCACTTCCATTGTTTCACGCACCGCTGATAGTTTAGCTCCTTAGTTGGGTGGTATGTGTGTGTAGTGTATACATGGTGTATTTATGTATGTATACCATGTATATGGTGTATATGTGTTGCATATATATGGTGTATGTATATGTAAACATGTGTCATGATGCCGCGTGTCCGCCGTTGAGTAGGGATCCTGCTGTTAAAAATTTTAATCCCACCCCTGTCCACCAGTCATTGTGTATGGGGCTGTAGCTTGCCCAGCATACTGGAAAGGGCATGGCCTATATCAAGTGTTTGTAACTGGAGGACTACCATGTGAAAAGTGCAATATACACAGTAATACTGCTACACATAATGGAACATTAACAAGACCCTATATATAGCAGTTTTACACTATAAAAGAGATAGCGGAGATATTATGTAATTAGCAGCAATATCTGGTCTTTACTATGGATCTGTAACACAGTTCACAGAGGAAAAATACAAATAATAAAACAGGAACAGTTGTAATAATATTTAAGGGGGGCTCTTCCACAATGTACAGGCAGATAAGTAACTCTGAGACTTGCAATACCAAAAGTTCAGTTACATGCAAAGCCCTCAAACGTTTTGACCCACTCAAAAGAAAAAAAATAAATTACTGTGGTTATTACATTCATTCTGTGAAGATCAGATTTATGATAACACTCCACTAGTCCTAATATACTGTCGTACTGTATTATTAAGACTCGCCTCAATGGTATCTTCCTGAAAGTGATACATCTTAAGGTCACGATGGAAAATATTTTTCATTGTCAAAATTTTGTTGGCCTTTAGCTACATATATTACAAATATTTAGCTACAATGTTACAGAATATGAACTAGGTTTTAGTCTACACAGCAGTGATGGTCAGTTCGCAGTGTTCGCCAGTGAACACATGTGGGCTGCCATCTTTAGTAAGGTAGACTCACCCGTCTGGCGATGCACAGGTAAGCCCTTACCTGTGCCTGTGTCGGGAGGCGGGCTGAAATCAAATGCAGTCACCGGGAGCAGGCAGTTCCGGGTGAGTCTACCTTACTAAAGATGGCAGCCCGCATGTGTCCTCTGGCGAACACTGCGAACTGACCATCACTGCTACACAGTGTATCATTGTGGATTTGCCAGTTTTTTCTTATGTAAAGGGTCACTGTGTTTTTTGGTTTTTGTCTTAAAGGGAATCTGCCACCTCCAAAAACCATCCCAAGCTGGCAGCAGTACCTGAGAGTAGCAAGCAGCGTGTTTCTGACAATCGTTTTCTTCCTGAAGGCAGATGAAGCAAACGCTCAGAAAACTATCTTCAATCCCCTGCCCGTGTGATTTTCTAGTCATGCTCTTAAGTCAAAGGGGCAACGGCCTCTTTGCTTCAAGTCAAGGTAACTGCGCCCGCTTCCCTGCCCCTTCTCTGTGATTGACAGCGCTTATGCACGAGAGTTCGGCTGCCTTTGCCGAACTGCTGGATGTCAATCACAGAGAAGGGGCAGGGAAGGGGGTGTGGTTACCGTGACTTGACGCAAGGAGGCCGCTGCCTCCGTGACTTCAAGCCTGACTAGAGAAGCGCGCCGGTAGGGGATTAAAGATAGTTTTTACAGCTTTTGCTTCATCTGCCTGCAGGAAGAAAATGATCGTTACAGACACGCTGCTGGCTACTCTCAGGTACTGCTGCCGGCTTGGGATGTTTTTAGGAGGTGACAGGTTCCCTTTAAAGATATGGCTTTAGCTTTACATACGGCTTTACATACATTCTGCAGCAGGGTATATGTTGAGGCTGGATACAAATGTAACAGTTACAGATACTCATCAGTATGTTTCAGGAAAATAGATGTACTGATAATCTCTGTCAGCAGAATGTACCATACAAACATGGCTATCTTGTAACAGAGCCTGCTAATTAGAAAGCAGTGGGACATTTTTTTCCATTTCTTATACTTTAAAGGGGTTGTCCAGTTTCAGTAAAAAAAAAGGCAGCTTTGAGAAAAAGCATAAAATATAAAAAATCAGGATTAATAACCTGAACCTATCATTGGTTGAAGCAGTCATGAGTTGTCAATGTGATGTCATCACTGCAGCCATGTACACAAAGCAAGGGTGAGCACAACCAGAGCTGCTGCGCTGGATCCAATAAGTGGGTAATCCTGTATTTATTATCTTATTGCCTTTCCCAAAGTTGTTTACCGGAAGTTCTTTATTGAATCCAGACAACTGTTCTGTGTTCCCAGTTATGAAGAATGTAGTTCTGATAATAAATGTAAGTAAAATGGAGAAAATTTAAAAAAGAACTAATGGAAAATGTGATTGAGCTAAGATTGACAAAGTATAAACTGCTAGTGGTGCTTGTTTGGTCAATGATCATACAACCAAGGTGGTACAACCTTTATTTTGGGTTCTGCAACAGGGTATATGTTGAGGCAGTTTCACATTGGCTGGTATCTCCCCCTGCTGTGATATAGGCTGGCACTCGGGCATGGTAATGGTCATACAGATGTTGGATATCCTCCTGTGGTACAGTAAGTCATTCCAAGCTCTTTTAACATAGACCCGTAATTCAGCCAATGTCGCTGTTGGCTGCAGTGCATGGGAGATCCATCACCCCACCCAGTCCCAGACTTTCCTGATGAGGAAGAGATCTGATGATCAAGTTGGCTAGGGCAGCTGCTTGAATACTCTGAAAAGCACACTGTGTATCGGTAGTGATGTGTGGGCAGGCGTTTTCTTGCTGGAACACCATGTCTCCTAAGTAAAAAAAAAAAAAGGCAGTGGGACTGGTTCCTGGACATACTGAAGGCAGATGTTACCTCCACTAACACTAGATGGGAGTGGCCAGGGTAGCTTATGGCACCTCACAATATGACTTCTGGTGTCAGTCCTGTGTGTCTCCACACTATACATGATAGCAGTAGGTGCTCTCCAGCCCTCCCTCTGATGTGGCCTTCATTGGTACCAAGGTAGAACCTGCTTTCATCACTGAACACTTGCTCACTATTCATGCCTCCAATGGGCTATCTCACAGCACCAGAGCAGGCGCTTTCGGCAGTGATGAGGGGTCAGTGGCAAATGCGTTAGTGGAGTGGGTGAATGCAGTCCTGATTCAATTAGACAGTTTTTTTATGGTCTGGGCAGTCACAAAAAAAAGTCTTTGGAACATCTGTATGTAAAGTAAGGATCTTAGAACTTTCATCACTGCATGTAAAACACTCCAGCACTGCCATATTGTAAAATAGGCTTTTTATCTTAACTCTTTTAGGTGTTTTTTATTTTATTTTCCGGTAGCGTATATAAGGAGCACTGATGTTCACATGTTTTTATAGGTTCACCAAATTCAGTAGTAAAGGCTTGCTTTTGGACTATACTGCATAGTGTTAGCCCAGCTCCCCATACCGTCGATTCTATCAACACACGCAGGCTTCTTCACCCCTTCCTGCTGCTGCACGCCATGCACTTCCCTTCTGGCTCTGAGCAGAGCTTGCACTCTGGCTCAGAGTTCCTTGTATATATTTAGGGTGTGTCTCTCCTCCCTTTGTGAGGCAGCCTGCGCACGCCCTTTATCTTCCCCTGCCTATGGCTGGTCTGTAGGAGGTATTTAAATGCACATCCTTCTTCAGGAAGGCGTCTGAGCAACTTAGGTTCCTAGCTAGTCTAGTTTTCTGTTTGTGCTAAAGGCAGGGCCGCTGATAGAAATCATGGGGCCCCGTACAGCATACATGACGGGGCCCCCTTCAGCTCCACCCCCTGATCCCTCCTTCAGCCACACCCCTGGCCCCGCCCTTGGCCCCTCCCCAGACGCCGCCTTGAAACAACATGCAGATTTGTCTACAAGTGATATTTATTTTTCTCCAGCCAGTTATAAGTTTTATTATCCAAAATAAATACTGTTTTCAGATGAGAACAGACCTCTTTAATATCAATATGTAATAAAAAAAACATTAATGAATAAATGAAGTGGTATTTTGAAAAAATTAGGAAGATTAAACAAATGATAAAGGTGGAAAAAAAACAACAAGCCAGGTCTCGTTAAAGATAGTTTACTGTAGACAACTGGGTAAACATAAGTGCGCCAACAGGCACAAAAACAACAGGAGTCAAACGACCCAAGTTCAGAGTGCAATTGAACATTCACAGTCTGCATATGTGCATATATTTATGGCTTCACCCAAAAACACTGACCAGTTTCACTAGTCCTTTCCCATTTTGCCAAAGGTGTTACAAATTTGTAGTGGACATTCTTCGTACCTTTGCTTCAGCAAACTCATTTATAAGGTCTTTAAAGTTTAGCTGTCTTGCAAGTTCATGCTCATGCCATCCACAGATCCCCCCCATAACAGTCATCCACAGATCCCCCCATAACAGTGTCATCCACAGATCCCCCCCATAACAGTGTCATCCACAGATCCCCCTCCCTCCATAATGGTGCCATCCACAGATCCCCCCCATAAGTGTCATCCACAGACCCCCCGGCCCCCCCCATAAGTGTCATCCACATAACAGACCCCCCCCCCATAACAGTGCCATCCACGGATCCCCCACCCTCCCTATAACAGTGCCGTCATGACGTCATCCATATAGATCCCCCCCCCGCCACTCACAGTAGTATACATTAATAAATCGGTGCAGCCGTGCAGGCTGCAGACAGTAACTTTAATTTTAGCACAGGCACAGCGCTCATCTCTTTACTAAAATACTACCTTACATTCAGCTCCTGCCTCCTCCCTCCACCCTCCAGCCTCCAGTAACAAGTGCGGGCGGCAGCGCTCACTCACTGACGTCACGCGCCTGCGCCGCCTAGTGGGAGGAGCAGGCGTGTGACGTCAGTGAGTGAGCGCCGCCCCCACACTGCCTGCTGTTACTGGGGCCAGCCCACTGACAGCAAAATACTTAAAATGCAGTGCTCCAGACTAAAAAAAATACCTAGTAGCCATTGGCTCCTGAACTGAAAAATTTAGGAGCCAAATCAAATTTTTAGTCGCCAAATCGAAACTGAATCAAATCTTTGGTATCGTGACAACGCTACGCCGATCAGATCGGCGTAGGGTTGTTTTGAAACCAAAATTTTGATTCGCTTTCGTCACCATAAAAAATTATTGCGATACTCAATACCGCGCAAAAAAAAACCCAAAAAAAACAAAAAAGCCGCGTGCATTTCGCATTTTATGAAACATTCGGCTCATAATAAAACAGTCCTATGCTATTTTTTGGGGTGACAAGGTGACAAAAAAATGGCGAATGCTCACCGCATAGGAGATATTTTTTAATAATTTAATAGTTTGGACAGCGCTATGTAATATGTTTATTTATTTATTGTTTATATATTTTATATGTAAAATTGGGAAAGGGGGGATTTAAACTTAGTATTTTAAAGTACTTTCACACTAGCGTTTTTCTTTTCCGGCACTGAGTTCCGTCACGGGGGCTCAATACCGGAAAAGAACGGATCAGGTATATCCCCATGCATTCTGAATGGAGAGTAATCCGTTCAGTTTGCATCAGGACGTCTTCAGTTCAGTCATTTTGACTGATCAGGCAAAAGATAAAACCACAGCATGCTACGGTTTTATCTCCGGCGAAAAAAAATGAAGACTTGCCTGAATGCCGGATCCAGCATTTTTCCCCATAGGAATGTATTAGTGCCGGATCCAGCATTCAAAATACCGGAATGCACCCGCACTAAATCCGGACCCATTCACTTCTATGGGGCTGTGCATATGAGCGGTGATTTTCACACATCACTTGTGCGTTGCGTGAAAATCGCAGCATGCTCTGTTGTGCGTTTTTCACGCAACGCAGGCCCCATAGAAGTTAATGGGGCTGTGTGAAAATCGCAAGCATCTGCAAGCAAGTGCGGATGCGGTGCGATTTTCACGCACGGTTCCTAGGTGACAGTCTATTCACTGTATTATTTTCCCTTATAACATGGTTATAAGGGAAAGTAATAGCATTCTGAATACAGAATGCATAGTAGAAGGTCAATATAATAAACATTGGTGGCGCAGTGCGCCCCCCCATCACCCCAGTATAAACATTGGTGGCGCAGTGCGCCCCATCACCCCAGTATAAACATTGGTGGCGCAGTGCGCCCCATCACCCCAGTATAAACATTGGTGGCGCAGTGCGCCCCATCACCCCAGTATAAACATTGGTGGCGCAGTGCGCCCCATCACCCCAGTATAAACATTGGTGGCGCAGTGCGCCCCATCACCCCAGTATAAACATTGGTGGCGCAGTGCGCCCCCCCATCACCCCAGTATAAACATTGGTGGCGCAGTGCGCCCCCCCATCACCCCAGTATAAACATTGGTGGCGCAGTGCGCCCCCCCATCACCCCAGTATAAACATTGGTGGCGCAGTGTGCCCCATCACCCCAGTATAAACATTGGTGGCGCAGTGCGCCCCATCACCCCAGTATAAACATTGGTGGCGCAGTGCGCCCCATCACCCCAGTATAAACATTGGTGGCGCAGTGCGCCCCCTCAATATAATAAACATTGGTGGTGCATCGGGCAGTGCCAATGAGGGTTAAAAAATAAAAAAAATAATTAACTCACCTCCTCCAGTTCATCGCGTAGCTGCCGGTCTCCTGTTCTTACTTCTTTCTTCAGGACCTGTGGTGACGTCACTGAGCTCCTCACATGATCCATCACCATGGTAATGGGCCATGTGATGAGCTCAGTGACGTCACCACAGGTCCTGAAGAAAGAAGTAATAACAGGAGACCGGCTGCTACGCTATCAACTGGAGGAGGTGAGTTAATTTTCTTTTATTATTTTTAACCCTCATTGGCACTTCCCACTGTGGGGGGGGGGCGCACTGTGCCACCAACGTTTCTTATACAAATACAGGAGGCGGGTGCCGGAATCAAATAGCCGGCACCCGACCTCTGTGACAGGGAGCTGCGATCAGCTACAATTAACCCCTCAGGTACCGCACCTGAAGGGTTAACTCAACCGCAGCGGATCGCAGCTCCCTGTCACAGAGGTCGGGTGCCGGCTATTTGATTCCGGCACCCGCCTCCTGTATTTGTATTTCAGGTCAGTTTTCTTCATTGGTGGCGCAGTGGCCACAGCCCCTCCCCTCCTCCTCCTGCCTCTTCTTATTGGCAGCGGCGAGGGCAGCACAGGGGGGAGGGAGAGACTCCTCCTGCGCTGCTGAGAACTATCATCAGCTCCTGTGCCCCGCCGCTGTATTGAGCAGAGCTGCGGCGGCGGGTCTAGTCGCAAATGGCGACAAGACTAAAAAGTCTTGTCGCCATTTGTAAATTCTAAGTCGCATTGGCGACCATTTTGGTCGCCATCTGGAGCCCTGAAATGGCTCGGGAGTCGGCAGCCCGGGCCCGGTACAACTGGGCCAGCTGTACTGGCCTATCAGCGGCCCTGGCTAAAGGTGTTCTGTTGGTTCTTGTCATTCTGTGTGCTGGACTTTGGATTACGTATTACGGACTTTGCCTGATTTCCCCCTGCCCTGACCCTGATCTACATTTACAGACTTTGGCTGACTGCCGCCTGCCCTGACTTCTACCTTTGTACTCTGACTATGCCTCCCTGTGATCAGCCTATAGCATCCCAGCATCCACTGGGTGTATTGTGTCACCTGGAGGTCAATCCAGTGGGTTCACACTCTTCTCCTGATTCCCTCGTGTTCCAATTCCCCCCTGAGGTAGCACCTGGTACTCCCCTCGGGAAAGTCTCTCCTCACCATCAGAGAAATTGTCCTCAGAGGGAGTTGGTCACATGGGGCAGCACCCACCCGCTGGTCATAACACATAGTCATATGTAGTCTGTTTGCTGTTATATAGGGCTACTGAAGAAATAGTGCTAGGGGAGAATACCTCCATAATTCAGCATTCGAAGGAGCATGTCATGATTTGATTTTCTATTGGATTCCATATGAACAATTTCAGAGGTCTTTATATGAAATCGGAGATATATGGAGGTACAGTATATTAAGTAGAGCTTTCAGAATTCTATGGGTCCTGTATTATGTCTCTGTATAAAGCATCATTTACACGTCCGTGTCCATGCTCAAATCTGTGAGAAGGTGGTCAGTGATGAATCTGTGAAGCTGTCCGTGAAGGATTTGTGTGTGGTCCGTGTGTCCGCTTTTTGCTGTCCGTGTGCCATCTGTGTTTCACTGACCCTGCACAGCTGAAAAATAAGTTTCAAAGCATCTCTTCCTAATGATCTGTGAAACACGGATGCAACACAGATGGCATCTGTGTTGAATCCATGGCTTTCACAGACCCATAAACTATAATTGGCATGATGGATCCGTGAACACAGACAAAATGGGGCATGCATGAGTGCTAAAAACATGGACCCACAGACCATGCTAAAACATTGATGTCTCAATACACACATTTAAATGAATAGGGACGAGTGCTGTCCGTGGAGAACACGTACAGCAAAATTCCTTGGAACACTGATGTGTGAATGAGGCTTAACTTTTTGTTGCATAGAAACATGAAATATCTGTGTACATGGGGGCAAAATATGGCAATATCACAGTGCTGAATGTATTTAGTCTTAATAGGGAAAACATTTAAAAAACATTAAACATGGTTAATAAAGATGCTGCAAACCATTTTATTACACGACATCAGATTTTTGCTTGCTTCTTGCACCATCACATGAGGCCAGTAGAGGGCGAGCATGGCATTGGTGTGTACAGAAAGACCAGTTAATAAAACTACAAAAATCTTTAAAAAACACAAATAGTTTAATGTTAACCATAGCTGGGATGGATCTGGTTTTAGGTAATCAAAATTTTGCAATTATTAAGATAGTTTATGTTCAGAATTTTGGCACAGTTCCAGACTAAAAATCTGCAACAAAGTGCAGCAAGATACATCTGAATGGGGTGTTTTACTTCACTTTTGAACACTGATATGAAGTTACTGGCCAGCTGATCAGCTTGCTTTAATTATCGAGTCAATTGAGAATCCAGACCAGATAAGATTTATATTCTACTAATAAGACTGGCTCTCAATAAATCACCAGTATTTTATTAATTCACCATTTGTATAAACATTCATTAAAATGTTATTAAAAAATACATCAAAATATTACACATTAATTATTCACCCAGGTATATATCATGCGGAGCTCACACATAAAAATTTATAAAAAATAGAAAAAATAGCCAGTTTATTGTAACTGTTTTTGGACGGTGATTCATTCGATATTATGGTCCATGTGTAAATATTAGCATCGGATTAATTGCAGCTAGTCCCATATGTCTATTTTTTTTATTGTATCAGTACTAGTGATGATCAAGCATGCTCGGCCGAACACCAGTTCAGCTTGAGCATCTCAATGCTCGGCACATGGCGGTATTCAGCCGAATACCGCATGTGCTCGAGCGCAATGCTCGAGTCTCCGCCCCGCACGTTTCTTGGCTGCTATGCAGCCAATAAACGTGCAGGTAAGTACTGCCCTCACTGTAATGCTGTAGCCATGTTGGCTGCTAGCATTACAGTGATTGGCTGGCCGAAACGAGTCATCGGGTGCTATAAAGGCACCCGATGACGCATGTTCGACTCATCCTTAGTCAAGGAGAGCTGTGCTGAGGAAGGAACAGACAGTGTAGGGAGTGATTTAAAAATATTTTTACCACCAAAACTTTTCAGAGACCCAAAAGTCCTTTTAAGGACTATTGTGTGTGGCAGCAGCAATCTATATTTTTAGCGCAACCTACGCTAAATTGCTAAAACTTTGCAGACCCAAAAGTCCAGTGTACTTTTTCCGTAGACGGTGTCCGCTGTGGACAGTGACATTAGCTGCGCCACATCTCCAGTGTAAAGTGTGCGCATCCAAAAAATATATGACATCCAGTGTACTTTTTCCGTAGACAGTGTCCGCTATGGAAAGTGACATTAGCGGCGCCACATCTCCAGTGTAAAATGTGTGCATCCAAAAAATATCTGTGACATACAGTGTACTTTTTCAATAGACGGTGTCCGCTGTGGACAGTGACATTAGCTGCGCCACATCTCCAGTGTAAAGTGTGCGCATCCAAAAATGTATCTGTGACATCCAGTGTACTTTTTCAATAGACGGTGTCAGCTTCTGACAGTGATATTAGCTGCGTCACATCTCCAGTGTAAGGCTACTTTCATACTTGCGGCAGAGTGATCCGGCAAGCAGTTCCGTCGAACATTACCGGAAATTTTTCATGCAACGGATCCTACGTTCCGTCGACGGAAATTCAAGCCGGATCCGTCAATCTGTTTCATACCGTAGGCAGTTTTTGCCGGATCCGTCTGCTGGATCAGTCGTAATAGCGGACCCGTCTGTTCCGTTTTTCTTCAGTTTTTACACGGAAAGACGGATCCGGTATTCAAATTTTTGAGATAAAAATATGCAATCTGTTAAGCAAATAGTACAGTGGCTATAAAAGACAACCGAAGGTCACTTACCACTCAGAAGTTCCTTCTGCAGATTGCAAAGATGATGCCGGACCATATTTGTTTTGGATTTCAGGCTCTAATTCTGGTTTCACGCTGGAGAAGACGTCTTCGAGCCAGACGGCGTCGTAAGCGTCGCTATTGGGTGCATCCAATAACCTCTGCAAGAATAAGAAGAGGGGTTTTTGAAACTCTGTTTCCTGAATTGAGGGATTATCCTGAAAAATTCTTGAATTACTTACGGATGACCGTAGAAAGTTTTGATGATCTGTTACAACGTGTGTCACCTCACATTCAAAGACAAGACACCACTTTCTGCCGCTGTGTTTCCCCAGCAGAACGCCTATTGCTGACCATAAGGTAAAGTACATACTTATTATATATAGTAAAAAAAAAATTCTGTATACATTTTTTTAAGATGATATTTTAGGTAGTGTGAAACCATAAATCTTTTTAAACCCAAATTTGCTCTGTTATTTTGGCATCACTGTACAAAGTGCATAATTTTGGCCACAATTGATGTCAGCATTATTATTTTGATTTCTACATCTTGGATGTTAAAGTTTTAATCCATATAATGGTCATTAACGATGTAGAATGAACTGTGATCAATATTGGTCACCATGGAGAAGAAACCTTTATCATTGTTTTTAAAAAAAAATTATATTGGCCACATAAAAAATCTTGACCAAACAAAAATATGGAAATAAGGTCCCCAGAATTGCGTCCGATTGATATACCTTGTATATTATGTTTTTTTAAAATCTTTTTAATACCCTAATTTATTTTTATTTTTAAAGTTTCTGGCAAGTGGAAAAAGTTTCAGCTCACTCCATTTTCAATTTCGCCTTGGCATATCAACTGTCTCCATATTTGTGAAGGAGACATGCCGTGTTTTGTGGGAACAACTGCATGATGAATTTATTCCACATCCAACTAGACAGAATTGGACAGAAATAGCTGAAAAATTTTGGGACATTTGTCAGTTTCCTAACTGCATAGGTGGGGTAGACGGGAAACATATTCGTATTATCAAGCCCCAAGGAACCGGATCAGAGTTTTACAACTACAAGAAATATTTTTCGATAATCCTAATGGCCATTGCAGATGCACAATATCATTTTGTTGCCGTCGACGTACGGGCCTATGGACGCACCAACGATTCAATGGTATTTAAAAATTCTTATATGGGCCGTAGTCTATATAACAGACAATTTGATTTTCCTCTGCCTCAACCACTGCCAGGTACTGATGGCCCACCCATGCCGTTTGTATTGGTTGGTGATGAGGCCTTCCAAATGTGTGGAAATCTTCTGTAACCGTATTCAAGCCGCGGATTAGATTTAAAATAAACGCACATACAACTACCGCTTGACCAGGGCTTGAAGAATGGTTGAATGCACATTTGGAATTTTGGTAGCAAAATGGAGGATTTTCACTAAACCAATTCATATGAAGGTTAAATCAGTCGACGAGGTTGTAAAGTCTGCTGTGGTGTTACACAACTACCTCCTTAAAAAAGAACCACTTAATTTGGAACAGATACCGGAGGACAGCGAGATGGCAAGCATTCAAGTTTTGGACCTCAGTCAAGTGTAGCGGCTTCACGGATGAGAGAATGTTTTGCGGATTATTTCTGCTCTGAAGCAGGAAGGGTGGACTGGCAGGACCGATTTATATAAACATTTTGTGATTAATTTTCAAATAACCGTTAATTTCTGTTTGCCTGTTTGTTGGTGGTTACAGTGTGTTGTATTTGTTTTCAATTGGATTTTTGGTTCAATAAATATTGTTTTTCAACGTACTTGAAAGTTTTTTTAAATATATTTATGTGCCCACGATAGAGGAGAAACACATTCTTGCGTCGCTCCACTGGCAATGGTATATTATGTGAGGCATGTTTATAGAGACTCATTTTCAATCTCCCCACGCTAGAGAAGCGACACATACTTGTGTCGCTCCACTGGCGCAGGTAGATTTTATCAGGCCTGTTATGGAGAGTGAGGTTAAATCTGCCCACGCTAGAGGAGCGACACATACTTGTGTCGCTCCACTGGCGATTGGACATTTTTAAAGACCTGTTCTACATACACTAAAGTGATCTCCCATCGCTGGTGGAGCGAACCGAGTATAGGTCACTTCAAAAGCGATGTGAGATGTTACATTTTATACAAATAAAAATACAAAACAAATTAAATTTTTCAAACCAAAAATATTTTATTTTATAACATAAATATTTTTAAATAATATAAATTTAAAAAAATTATTAAAAAAAAAGGCTACAAATGCCTATTGGTTGGACCTGTGGGAGTAGAAGTTGGGTGGTGGAGGGCCGAACACTGGTTGGTCCCCCTCGTTCCTGTTCCTGTGCCCCTGTGGACATATAAGTGTGTGTTGGGGCAAGTACAACAGAGGGAGTATGCAATCTGGATGGGGGAGCAGGAGAAGGAGTGTTGAAACTGGTAGCAGATAAGTAATGAGGAGGAGAAGGAGAAAAGTGTTGAGTAAAGTGCTCGGTGGATTGGGAATGGGGATGGGGAGGCTGGGATGGGGGCTGAGGAGGTTGGAAAGGGGGTAGGTAGTTTGGGAAGGGGGTTGTTGAGGTTGCGATGGGGGATAGGGCATGGATGGGGGATAGGGCATGGACGGGGGATAGGATGTGGGGCGGTGCTGTACTTGCCACAAGACACTATCCACCTGTCTTCGGGCCTCAAACAGCTGGTCGGGCGTAAATCGTTCCATCATGGGGAGCAACGATAACCAATAGTAATGCACCGGACCCAACTGCGACGTATGCACTGTGCCCTCCTGCAGACGTCGCACTGTGTCCTCCAAAGCGGCAACTCTATTGGTGAATCCCATCAAGGACTCGTAAACGAGCCTTGTGAGATCCTCGTAGTCCGCCTGACAGCTCCTACCGGTCCTCTGGCGACGCATCAATGCCTCAAAAAGTGGTGCCATTGTGGCCATTGTTGACTCGCCAGAGGGCACAGGTAGGGGAACATTAAGGTCCCGACCAGCTGTTGGAGTGGAACGAGAGGGACCCGCGGTGGGCGGCTCTTCGGGGACCGCCTCTGGTGCTCCAGCCTCTGTAAGGACTTCACGAGAAGGTTTGTGCGCCCGAGTACTGCTAGATGTGCTGTAAAGGAAACAAAAAAAATAATTAATGAAAAAATAGGGAACTATATGTGGATGTCCTGGACAGAGTGTCAAATGACAGTCTGCCTGGGCCACACACATAGATTGGAGATTAACATTCATAATTATTATAAACATTAGAGCTTACCTTCGCAGCTGTAGGGTTCGACGTAGGAAACCTAATGCAGTCGCATTGTGGTACGGCCGCTTTTGGCTCGCTCTTGAACCATTCGGGCGCTTGACCTTCTCGTTATAGTCCTTCTTATAGCGGTCCCTCATTGAGAATTTTTTTTTTTTTATTTAAAATTTATATTATAATTATTTTTTTCAGACATCAAAAATGGTTTAGTATTTGATTAAAACTGCCACAACAACAATAAAAAAATATTGATGTTCACTATAGGTAGCAGTGACCAACTTCAACCAGACACAAAACCAATTTTGACTCAAAAGTAGACATGTGCATTATACAAAGTTATACTGTATACTTACGGCACTCCTCCCGTTGACTTTTATTGAGGTTGTCCCAATTTGGCGCTATTACTTTACATATCTCAAGCCAGAGGAGCCAGGTAGCATGATGGTCTGCGTGGCGGCGGTCGGTGTGGTCCCACAGTGGTGGTCTGTCCTCCACCATCTGGATGAGGAGTTCATTGTCGATAATCAAACCGCCAAATTCCTCCTCATCCGTTCTGGTGGAGCCTCTGGAATCCTAAAAATAGAAAAAAATTAAATAAATTAGAACCTCATGTTTGACAGATTTCCATTTAAAAACACTCATTGAGAAAATACTCACACGAACACGACCGCCGTGTGCTCCCCAACTTCCTCTGGCTTTTGCTTGACGACCTCTATTGGAATCAACAGGACGAGCTGCTTGTAATAGAAATAACAATAATAAAAAAAATTCAAATATACAAATCATAATATTGAGCCTAAAAAAATAAAATAAAAAATTACCGCTTGCTGTCCTCCACCACCGACTTCCTCCTCTCCTGCGGTGTCTGGGCCGGGAGGCCTCTCCTCCGCAGATGATGACTGTGAAATAAAAAAAATGAAATATTTAAAATGCGTTCATAATATTATAATGCTGAATGCTTCAAAAAATGTCTTACCGTATCATGTCTACGACGACGTCTTGGAGGAGAGGTCCCGGCCTGTAGAAAAAAAATAATAAATTATATTTGAACTATTAATAATACAACAAACCCACACAAATAATACTTACTTGACATTCTTGTTGAAATTTTTTTAAATAGTATGTCTGGCTGGCCTGTTTCAGTTTCCCTGATCTTGCGAGCAAGGCAATTTGAATTTTTTTTTACCACAAAAATATTTCTTTGTATATTTTTTGGACTATGTTGTAGGAGTACTACCCATAGCATCCACTAAGTACTTGCACCACATGCAGTGCCTATGCAAAACTACATAGGCACTGCATGTGGAGCAAGTACATAGCGGATGCTAGGGGTGATAGTCATCAGGACTACCTCCCCTAGCATCCACTATGTACTTGCACCACATGCATTGCCTATGCAAAACTACATAGACACTGCATGTGGAGCAAGTACATAGTGGATGCTAGGGGTAGTAGTCATCAGGACTACCACCCCTAGAATCCACTATGTACTTGCACCACATGCATTGCCTATGCAAAACTACATAGGGCCCCACAGGTGGTACAAGTACATAGTGGATGCTAGGAGTAGTAATCAACAAGACTACTACTCCTAGCATGCCCTATTTACTACAGCTCCTATGTATAAATACATAGGAGCTGCTTATATTTCTTTTTACTGCAAACACAAACCAAAAAATAAAAACTTTCTACTCACCTCTAATGGCGTCCACCCTCTCTCTCGCAGGCAGGATCGAAGAGGGAACAGGAAGTAGACTGCGCCCACAGCTCCTCCTATTCGATTGCGCAGACGCAGAAAGAAAAGCCGGATCCGTCGATCAGGCAAATGACGGAAATCTTTGCGACGGATCCGGCTCTAATGCATTCCTATGGAGAAAAACGCCGGATCCCTCTTTCCAGCAAGTCTTCAGTTTTTTTCGCCGGAGAAAAAACCGTAGCATGCTACGGTTTTCTTTTTTGCCTGATCAGTCAAAACAACTGAACTGAATACATCCTGATGCATCCTGAACGGATTACTCTCCATTCAGAATGCATGGGGATATGACGGATCAGTTGTTTTCCGGTATAGAGCCCTTTTGACGGAACTCTATGACGGAAAAGAAAAACGCAAGTGTGAAAGTACCCTAAAGTGTGCGCCTAAAAAATGTATCTGCTCGAGGTTAGACAGCTCACGATCCGTATGTCGCTTTGTGTGGGAAGGGGTGATCCCCACACTCAATGTCAAAGTAATCCCAGCAGGCGTGTTGCTCTCAGCAAGGTATATTCTTTATTTTCATATCCAATAAGAATATTTTACAGCAGTTGAGAAAGGCTGGACAGGCCGAAAAGCGTCCTGTAAAATATTCTTATTGGATATGAAAATATAAAATATACCTTGCTGAGAGCACACGCCTGCTGGGATTACTTTAACAATAAAAAAATGTATCTGTGACATACAGTGTACTTTTTACATAGACGCTTTAGACAGTGACATTACCAGTGGTACCTCTTCTGTATAACGTTTTCTCATCCCAAATTCCCTGTAATTTTTTATTAGCCGCTGGTGACAGCATTGACATTATCTGCGGGATATCTCCTATATGACGTTTACACATCCCAAATACCTTTTTACATTTTTTTGCGCATACACTTCCAAATCCTACGCTACTGTACGTGTGACATACTTTCAAGCATATATAATGAAGAAGGCAAGCAGTAAGGGATGGGGAAGTGGCCGTGATGTTGATGGGGCACGCAGAGGCCGTGGCCCTGGGCACGGTGAAACTGTGCCTGCTGCCAGAGCACAAGAAAAACGATCATCCACGATACCTAGCTTCATGTCCCAGTTTGCAGGGCGGTGCAGGACACCACTTGAAGTCAGACTAGTGCGACCAGGTGGTTGGTTGGATTGCAGCAGACAATGCTTCCAGTCGGTTAAGCACCAGGGTTGTCTTCCACCAAGTCCAGTCTTGATACTCCTTCCTCCCACCATGGAGAGTCTGGCCAAACAAGTGATCCCACACTCGGATATTCCGAAGACCTATTTTAATCGCCATTCCTTGATTTGGCCCTCTCGCCAAGCATGCTTGAAGAGGGACAGATGTTGTGCTCTGATTCTCAAATTCTTGAGCATCCACAGTCACAAGAAGATGACGGTGGGGAACGGCAATTACTGTTTAATGAGGTGGATGATGATGAGACACAGTTGCCAATAAGTCCACGGCAATTAGTGTCTCAAGAGGTTGATGAAGAGGATGAGGCACAGTTGTCAATCACTGAGGTTGTGGTTAGGTCAACAAGTCAGGAGGATGAGCAAAGTGAGGAAGTGGAAGAGGAGGTGGTGGACAATGAAGTCACTGACCCAACCTGGGAATTTGGAAAGCCCAGCGAGGACAGCAGTAGAGACGGGGAGGGATCTGCTGCACCGCAACAGGCTGGAAGAGGCAGTGGAGTGGCAAAAGGGAGAAGGCGGGCCACACCAAACATGCCCGCAACTGTTCCACGGAGCACCTCCTTGCGGAAATCTCCCTTGCCAAGGGGTATCACACAAATATTTAGACACCACTCCGTGAGAATGATGATAAAAAGTGATAATTTATTTCATATTATTTCAGCCGGAAACAGTGGTACATCTTGCAACGTTTCGGGCTAACATATGCCCTTCATCAGGCTGACAAAACATAATATATAAGAGATAGTACTTTAATAGTGTTGCCAAGGGGTAGGTGTTCCGCAGTATGGCGCTTTTTTTAGGAAAGTGCGGACGACAAAAGAATAGTAGTTTGCAACCTGTGCCGTACCAAAATGAGCTGGGGCATGAACACTAGCAACCTCACCACCACCAGCATGATCCACCACATGGCATCCAAGCACCATAATAAGTGGGCAAAACACCTGGGTCCACAATCTGTGTCTACGGGTCACACCACTGCCTCCTCTTTCCCTATGTTACGTGCTGGACAATACCCTGTCGAAGGTGCAGGCCCGGATGCCTCCCGTCCTGCACCTGGACCTTCGCAAGCACCATCAGCGACCATATCCACTTCCTTGTCCCAGCGCAACATCCAAATTTCCTTACCCCAGGCCTTTGAACTCAAGCGCAAATACCCAGCCACCCACCCACAGGCCATAGCACTAAATGCGCAGCTTTTAAAATTAATGGCCCTGGAAATGTTGCTATTTAGGCTTGTGGACACTGAGGCCTTCAGCTGGCTGACTTTGGCGGCCGTCCTGCATTATGCAGTCCCCAGCCGCCACTATTTTTCAAGGTGTGCCATGCCCGCCTTACACCAACATGTGTCCCGTAACATCACACGTGCCCTGACCAACGCAGTTACTGGGAAGGTCCACTTAACCACGGACACTTGGAGAAGTGCATTCGCCCAGGGACACTACATTTCCCTGACGGCACACTGGGTGAATGTGGTGGAGGCCGGGAGCAAATCGTACCCTGGGATGGAACAGGTGGTACCGACGCCAAGGATTGCGGGCCCTACGGCGATCAGGGTTTCCGCCAACACCTACGTTAGTGGCTCCAACCCCCACTTCTCCTCCTCCACTTCCACCTCCGAATTATCCGCGTGCAGCACCAGTCAGCCATCAGTCGGTAGCTGGAAGCAGTGTAGCACTGCAATGGGGAAGCGGCTACAGGCCGTGCTGAAGCTGATATGCTTAGGGAACCAACAGCACACCACCGCAGAGCTGTTGCAGGAGATAAGAGACCAGACAGCAGACAGAGCTGTGGCTCTCGTCACTCAACCTACAACCAGGCATGGTTGTGTCTGATAATGGCCGTAACTTGGTGGCGGCTTTGGAGCCCGGCAAGCTGACACACATCCCATGCCTAGCCCACGTCTTAAACTTAGTGGTTCAGCGGTTTCTCAAAACCTACCCCAATTTGCCTGAGCTACTGGTGAAGGTGCGCCACGTGTGTGCACATTTCTGCAAGTCATCGACAGCTTCAGCCGGTCTGTCAACGCTGCAGCAGTGCTTGAAATTGCCAGCTCCCCGGCTGTTGTGCCGTGAGTACGCACTGGAACTCGACGTTCCACATGTTGGCCAGGCTTTGTGAGCAGCAGAGGGCAGTAGTGGAATACCAGCTGCAACATGGTCGTCGACTTTCCAGTCATCTTCCGCTATTCACAAGCGAGGAGTGTGCATGGATGTCTGACCTCTGTGAGGTTTTAAGAAACTTTGAGGAATCAAAACAGATGGTGAGCGGCGATAACGCTATTTTCAGCGTAACCATACTACTTCTTTGTCTACTCAAACGCTCGCTACTCACAATTAAGGACAACGCTTTGCATGTGGAAGAGGTGGAAATGGTGAAAGACATTATACAGGGTGATAGCCAGACCACCCTCAGTTCGTCTTCTCAGCATGAATTGGACGATGAAGAGGAGGAGGAGCAGGAGACGGTTGCCTCCGCTACAGAGTGTAGTACCCATGGAAGTTTAATTCCATCTGTTCTGCGTGGGTGGGTAGAAGAGGACGAAGAGGATGAGGAGATTGAGAGTGATCCTCCTGATGACGACAGCGAAGTCTTCCTTGTTGGTACTCGGGCACACATGGCTTCACGTTAGGCTGCCTTTCACGCGACCCGCGCCTTATACGCATTTTAGACAACACGGATTACTGGTTGTTCACCCTTTTCAACCCCCGCTACAAAGAGAACTTCTCATCTCTCATTCCTCTGGTGGAGAGGACGAGCAAAACGGTTCAATACCAGAAGGTCCTTGTTGAAAAATTGCTCCAAAATTTTCCATCTGACAACGCTGGTGGAAGAGTCCGTAGTTCCTTGGGCAACTGAGGAGGGGGAAACAAGGCAAAAACACAGCAGTTCAAACAGAGACAGGGCAACACTCTCCAAAGCCTGGGACAGTTTCATGACACCCCGCCAGCACCCTCACCCTGATGCGCGGCCTACATTCACAAGGAGGGAAAATTTTGGGAAAATGGTGAAGGAGTACATAGCAGACCTTGTCAGCATCCTCAATGATACCTCAGTGCCTTACAACTACTGGGTGTCCAAGCTGGACACGAACTGACGCTCTATGCCTTGGAGGTGCTGGTCTGCTTTGCCACCAGCGTTTTGTCTGAGCGGGTATTTAGTGCTTCTGGTGGCATTATAACAGATAAGCGTATCCATCTGCCTGTCAACTGAAAATGCTGACAGGTTGACTCTTATAAAAATGAACAAGGCCTGGATTACCACTATCTTCTCGACTCCCCCAGAGGAAAGCTGATGAACATAAAGGCTCTTTAAATATGCTGTTTATAATGTACTGAATACACTGTATTCCCATGCACCCCTTCCACCACAAAAAAGGGTATATGGTTGAATCTTCCTTTTCTCCTCCTCCTCCTCCTCCTCTTTCATCATATCAACATGCTTATTCGTCACATATAATGCCCTCGCATATATGCCCTCGCATATAATTTTTTACAGGGTCAGCTCACCTGCAGGCCCTCGCATATAATGTTTTACAGGGTCAGCTCAACTGCAGGCCCTCGCATATAATGTATTACAGGGTCAGCTCACCTGCAGGCCCTCGCAAATAATGTTTTACAGGGTCACCCCACCGGCAGGCTCTCGCATATAATTTTTTGGAGGGTCAAGTCACCTGCATGCCCTTGCATATAATTTTTTAGAGGGTGAGCTCACCAGCAGGCCCTCAACTACAATCTTTTACAGGGTCAGCTCACCTACAGGCCCACGCATATAATGTTTTACAGGGTCAGCTCACCTTCAGGCCCTGGCATATAATTTTGTTATCTAGTTTTGACGAAGGAGTCTCTTTCGTTATCAGAATTAAACAGACAAATCGCACCACCAACTAAGAACGTCCATGCACCAACACCCACAGAATCGAGAAAGAGCTATCAATCTGTAAATCCTTTCCGTGTCCGGGCCAGGTGAGATTTCCCATGTTAAGTCAAATTAAGCCGCAGACTCCACTCCTGGTGGTGCTCTTCCGTCAATTCCTTTAAGTTTCAGTTTTGCAAACATACTCCCCCCGAAACCCAAAGACTTCCCAGAAGCTGCTCAGCGGGTCATGGTAATAACGCCGCCGGAACGCCGGTCGGCATCGTTTATGGTCGGAACTGCAACGTTATCTGATCGTCTTCGAACCTCCGACTTGCGTTTTTGATTAATGAAAACATTCTTGGCAAATGCTTTCACTTTGGTTCGTTTTGCGCCGGTCCAAGAATTTCACCTCTAGCTGTGCAATATGGATGGCCCCGGCCGTCCCTCTTAATCATGGCCCCAGTTCCGAAAACCAACAAAATAGAACCGGAGTCCTATTCCATTATTCCTAGCTGAAGTATTCAGGCAACCCGGCCTGCTTTGAACAGTGTAAATCTTTTAAATGGTCAGCTAAGCAGCAGGCACTCTCCCATAATGTGAATGAGGCCCTCCTTTATGTAATATACAGGTTGTATCAGAGTGCCTCTTGCTTGCAATTTTTGGCATTACTTGAACTTTATATACAAGTAAATATGCAGGAAAGAATGTTTCCTAACAATTTTTCCTCTAAAATCGATTTTATCTTTGGTTTTGTGCGTATTATTGTCAGTCTGTAAAAGTGGTGTACTACTCGGACAACATCGTTCCCAGCAGCGACCTTGGAGTCCAAGATTCATCCAGACATCCTCCCCATGCTGTTCCAGAACCATTACGGTGGTGTTTCCATCAATTTCTGACCTTTTCTATGAACCAGGCACCGTCCCCTCTTCAGAGCAGGGGGTGCCTGGTTTAATGCTTGGGTTCTCCCATTGACTTCCATTATACTCGGGTGCTCGCTAATCAGTACTTGTCTTAATATTACATATATTTGTGCATTTATATCTTGCACATTCAGTAGGTAGTGTACACGTGGGGTTTTAATCACTGCACTGGCTGGCACTGTTACAGCCTTAATGTGGATCTATGTGGCAGAGTTTGCAGTGTACATGCACTGTGTCTCTATGTTTAGGATGTATTCCCATTAAGCCGGATAGATTTTTTGGTTACTCACGACCCCAATGTTTTCTGTGGGATTCCCCACCATTCGTGTCTCTCCCCGCTGTATCTCTCTTAGTCGGGTCTTCGTGGTTCCCAGTCGGCTTGTGATAAACTTTGCGGCTCCACTCCCTGCCATCTTAGAACGCTAGCGCACTACTCCAGATCCTGCCAAAGTGCCGTGTGTCGGCCTGATGATGTTCCGATTGCATAGAAAAATAAGTCTCCGTCCACACTATCTTTCTGTCGGCATTCACCAGACGCGTTTGGAAATAGACTTGTTTCTTCCTCAGTGGTATATGTTTAAATGAATGTAAAATTATGCATCATCCAGAAGTGGGTGTCACATCCATCCCCTTATAATTTTATCTCCTGTCTCCTGATTCCCCAACACTGTCCTCCACCCATGATGAGAAACATCATCTCTCCAAGAATGAGCCCATCATGAGCCTCATCAAACTATACAAAAACTGATATAGACAAGTACCCAGGTTCTCACATAATGAGGGGAATTTATCAATGACTTTACACCACTACTGTGGCATAAAAAAGTCACAAATGTGCCGTAATGTGTGACTTTTTGAGCCTCTCACCACTTTTCTAAAGTGGTAATGAAAGGGGTGGGGAATATTGGGAAGGGCAGGGCGTCATTATAGCCCTTGGCTAACATAGATTTGAGGTTCTGGAGCATGGACTGTCAGAGATGCGACTAATTTATAAAGACACACCTGACTCTTAATAAATTAGGTGCATCTCACTCCAGAGCATTGGCGTATGGAAATGAACCACAATTATTTTATCTAGCTTATTCTGAACCTATTCTCTAGTAATGTGAGAGATGTTCTCCACGTCCCCATTCATTTTAATGTGTGTATTCAGACATCAGTGTTTTAGCACTGTCCGTGGGTCCATTTTTTTAGCACGGATGCATGCTCTATTTTGTCCGTGTTCATGGATCTATCACGTCTATTATAGTCTATGTGTCAGTGAAAACCACAGATGCAACACGGATGCCATCCGTGTTGCACAGATCATTAAGAAGAGATGCTTTGAAAATTATTTTTCAGCTGTTCACTGTCAGTGAAACACAGATGCAACACAGACAGCAAAAAAACGGACACACGGACCGAATCCTTCACGGACAGCTTCACGGATGCATCACTAACCACCTGCTCACAGACGAGCACAGACACGGATGTGTGAATGAGGCTTTACTCTGGCTTACATTGTACCCCACTCCCTGGGTGTTGGCACCCTGGCTCTGGTCTCTTCAGTGTGGCAGCAATAAAGGTGGCTGTTCCTGAAGTTATTACTATGGCTATTTCTCCACATGGTGCGGTATCACACAATGAGCACATTCTCTATCTACTCAGTACTGCACACAGTATTGCACACTACTCACTCTTGCCCTTCTCAGGCGTCACGGCAGCTGGCTCAGGGGTGAACAGCCTGTCTGCACAAGGGTCCAGAATGGAAGAAGGGGGCTTTCCCGGATAGAAGCACATAATCAACCGCCCAGGTAGAGTGAGTAGAAGATCTGCATAAAATTGTTCTTTGTTACATAAATGTGGCAATCTTAATAAGATGGGGTGGGGCTTAGTGATGCAATGAGGCAGCGCTTAGTTGTGTCCTGGGCCCGATACCACCTAAGCAATAGTGTCATACCTGCAAAAGAAAACAGGTAAGTATTGCAATGTGAAGTTTGTATTACTTGGTATGTGTAGATACTCTATAAGAGCGGTATGTGCAGTATGCATCTAGTATGTGAGAATATATGAAAGTACTATATGTGCAATATCTAATATGTAAGCAGTTTATGCTGTATGCATCTAATATGTGAGTGTTGTGTGCTGTACGTATCTAATATGTGGGAGGTATTTGTTGTTATCATTTATGTATATGTGAGCTGTGTGTGTTCGATATGTGTAGTATGTGAACAAGGAAAACCATGACTATATATATGAATGTACTTAATCATTTGTAAAAAAAAAAATATTTTTAAAATCAGTTTTTTTTTCTTTTTCACTTTACTTCCTACTGGTTGTTTTTGGTCATGATATGCACCATAATGGAAGCATGTGCATGTATTTTTTCCTTGTATGTTTTATTTATTTTTTTATAGTATTTATTTTTCACATTTTAATGGCATACAATACATTAGCATCCCAACCGGGACACTGAAAGAAACAAAAGCAACCCTGGTGCCACAATAGTCAAATCGCGTGAGAAGTCCGAGAAAGTAAGATAAGTGAGTCTATTCGTGGCAGTATCTCTGCAGGCAGTATTATGCAGACTAGTGTCACCAGACTACATTCACACTCACATACACATGTCTGAGCACTCCCCCGCCCCCTACCCACGGCGATCTCTACACCGTGTTTTGCGCCTGGAGCCAAACACCCCAAATCTTTTCGAAACGATCTGGAGTTCCTCTAGCTGCGTATGTTAACTTATACATATGTAGGTCTGTATTTATCAGTTGTATCCATTGTTCAAGAGTAAGGGCCTTAGGTGGCTTCCATTAAAGGAGAATAATCTTCCTCCCATAAAACATTAGCAGGCAGAGCATGTGTCTATCATATTTAGCAGGGACTAGCTCCATCACGAGGCCAAGCAAACACACCATAGGAGAGCAGATCCCTGGGAGCCCCAGCCTCGTATTTATGAAAGTGCAGATCCGACTCCAGTACCGCCGTAACACGGAACAGTCCCATATCATGTGGTATAACGATTCCCTCGACTCCCCGCATCTCGTACATGAAGGATCCAGTATTCTACGCATATAAAACAGCTGCACTGGGGTCAGATATACCCCATGTACCCATTTAATCTGGATGAGTTGGTCCCGAGCACTAATCACTGTAGATCTCCACACAGAGCTCAGCTCCTTCAGATGAGACCCATCTAAGTCGGGGATATCCACACACCAATGTTCAAAAGATCGCCGGAGTGGCGAATCCTGTATAACCAGTATCTCCCTATAAAATGAAGTTTGGTTTGCATGGTCGAGTCCTTCTAGCGATAGACTCGAGGGGGCCACATTTCAGCTGCAAAGGCAAAATGTTAAACTGTGTCCCACAGGCATGTTTCAACTGAAGGTACCGATAGAAGCTCATACGGGGTAAGTTGTAATCCCATTGGAGACTTCCAAAAGTACGGAAGAACCCATACCGGTAAAGTTGGGTAAGGTATCTGAAGGGTTAAATAGAATAAGCTTCATTGATTGTTAAATGTTGTATTCAATGTATCCCTTCCCTCATACAGATGTTTTGTGTAATGTGTCCAAAACCCACAGACCCTGGACAATCATATGCTACTTACCTCCCTATGAGAGAAAGAAGATAAGTCATATTCATGACTTAAGAGGGGATTGAAGGGTTAAATAGAATAAGCTATATGATCTGTATGAAGGACAGGATGCTGGGTGCATCATACTAGAGGGAGAATATGTTTACATTAGCCTTATGTCCATATAGGGAATGGATTCTGCCGAGCAACAGTGAATATGTGAGTCACATCTGTTTCCAATATGTGTGGATGAATGTCCATAAAGATGCTGGATTAAATCAGAACTGTTTCAGAAACACTGTCTGAGTGTATCATTGAGACGAGTTCTCCGGGTGCCTGTCTGTGGAGACAAAGGAAGAACCAGGGTGCATTCAGAAGCAGATTTCTTTCAGCTGGGGGCTCTGTCTGGGATAGAACATACAGCATCTCGGTAAGCACGGAACATTCCTGTTTTTAATGACTGGGGACATTCCGATGCTTTCCGACAAACATACTGTTGTTTCTATTTTGAATCCACTTCAGACACACTGAAAGGAATAATATCTATCTATAGGCAAAATAGACTATAAATAGACTAATGGCCAAGTCTAACACATAAATTCATTAGGGAAGGGTTTAAAAGAGGAATTCTTTTGGGAAGAATTCAAATAGTGTCTGCACCCTGATTTCTCTTTGTCAGCCAATTTCTATTGCTTCTTATCTGTCGCTTTCTTTATGCTCTCTTGTATGTTATGATGTTATGAAGCATTAAGTAATTTTTATGCTGAAGGTAAGCAGCAAATGATACTGTGAAAACTGTACTAACTTTATTCTGTGTGTCCTGGATAACCGTAAGACGCCTCACTATTCTGGCGAGGGGAAACCCGCTAACCCAGAAACTAGTGAACGCAAGTGACGGTTTGAAGGGATAATACTAACAGTCAGTTGAGAAGGAAGTTGAGCATAGACATAAGTCCTCTCTAACCAGTTGACAGGAATTGTCGGAGCCTTTACGGTTCAGTACAGCCAGTCCTGGGGAATGTTTTGCTCTGCCTCCGTCTCAATTAAGTTATAAGAAATTGGTGCAAAGCAAGGAAAGAATATATGTGAGGATTATTATAGTGGCCCAAGAGAGAATGCTGAGCCCTCTGTAGGAATTAATGGGATACTGACCAGATCTTATAAAACTCCTCCCCTCTCGATCCAACATCCATACAAGCACCAGTCAATGTTCACACACAGTTTTAGGATCATTCCAAATTGTCCTGTAAATTTATTAGGGAGAGATTTGTTTGTTCTGTTAAAGTTGCAGTTGGGGATTAGCAAGACGGGACACCTACATGTCACATCCTCAGTTATGCCCATTCATGTACCAAAGGATAATTGTTTTTTATATTTGGAATGCCAACCTCAGGATCCGCTACTTGATCCGGTTCCTCCTGAGGTTTGGGCAAATACTAACCAAGATGTTGGCCTTATCTCTTGTACACCATATAAGGTAATGCTTAAGCCCGGCACTGCACCTGTTTACATTAAACAATACCCCCTTTCACCAGAAAAAGAAAAGGGGATTGAATCTATGTTGATGGAATTCCTAGAGGCAGGGGTTATTGAAGAAATTATCTCCCCCTATAATACACCTATAAACCTAGTGAGAAAGGCAGATAATACCTTTAGGTTTGTCCAGGATCTTAGAGTGGTAAATGCACAGATCATACCCATAGCCCCTGTGGTTCCAGACGTACCATCTCTGCTATCAGCTATTCCTGCCCATGCATAGTTTTTCTCTGTTATTGATTTAAAGAATGCATTTTTTTCTGTCCCAGTTGACAAGGAGACACGGCCACTTTTTGCCTTCACATTTAAATTTCGCCAGTATACTTGGTGTAGAATGCCTCAGGATTATGTAGACTCCCCAGTAGTCTACTCCATTGTCCTCCAAGTTACACTGCGCCCTTGGACTGCCCCTCATGGTTCTGTCCTTCTACAATATGTGGACGATCTCCTCATATGTAGTTCTACTCGGGAGGCCTGCCAGGCAGACTGTGTTAGTTTATTACTGTGGTTATGTGAAAGTGGTCACAAAGTTTCTAGGAAGAAATTACAAAGGTGTATGGAAAGTGTTGATTATTTGGGCTTTGTTCTCAGTAAAGGTGAGAGGAAAATCAGCCATGCCAGAATTACCTCCGTACTGGGTCTGCCCCGCCTACAAACCAAGAAAGACACGTTGACCTTTCTTGGCATGATTGGTTACTGCCGCCAATGGATTGCTGATTGTTCCTACTATGATAATATTCTGAGACAAGCCACTAATACTGAGATGCCTGACTTCATTAGATGGTCTGATTAAATGTTACAAGCTTTTAGTCATTTGAAATGTGCAATGGTTTCAAGTCCTGGTTTAGGCCTATCCTATGGCGTGATGTTTCACTTATTTTCCAGGGACAATTGTAAAACCATGGCGGGAGTCCTGGCGCAAGATCATGGAGGCAAATTCCGCCCTGTTGCTTTTTTCTCAAAAGTGGTTCCCGTACAGGTTCAGGGCATGCCTGCGTGTCTCCGAAGTTTGGCAGCCTGTGCTATGGTTGCTGAGATGGCCACGCCTATCACCCTAGGTCATCCAACCACTCTGCATACCTCACGCAATGTTCAGGCCCTATTGAGGAACATACATACACAACATATGTCAGCACAAAGACTGAGTGGATATAAAGTTTTGTTGCTATCTAATCCTCCACTTCATATCAAATACACAGCACCCACATTCGGTCCAATGGCTATACTGAATGCCCTACTTGGCTACAAGGGAGAGCAGGATGATTTGCCTCCTCCCCATGCATGTACTGAACTTATACATGAACATACCTCACCTAGGCCTGACTTACAGTCCACACCCATTGAAGGAGCACCTGATATTTTTGTGGATGGATCCTGTTCCCGCCCTAATGATAACACTTATCATGCAGGATACGACGTGGTTCAACTCCTTGATGTTATACTGGAATCAAATCCTATACCTTTTCAGTCAGCCCAAGCAGCTGAACTGATTGCCTTCACTAGAGCTTGTTGTCTTTTTGAGGGGAGAGATGTAAATGTATACACCGATTCCAAGTATGCCTTTGGGGTTGTACATGATCATGGGGTAATCTGGCAGAGGAGAGGCTTCATAGCTGCAGATGGAAGACAAATTTCACATTACACCCTAGTACATGATCTCCTGGCCGCCATCCAATTATAAAGCAAAGTTGCTATTCAATCAAGTGCCAGGACTATAAGAGCCATAATGTTTTGTTTCATGTCCTATTGTTTGTTTCATATTGTACAAAGAGGCATCCCTTCCCCCACCACATCTGCTGTAACTGTATGGTTCTTGTAGTTCCACAAGAACTTTTCCTGTTTGCACTCTGGAATGTGCTCTCAAAAAGATCCCCTCCAATCTGTATTTTGCTCTTTCCTTCACATCCCCCTCCTGTGCTCTTACTGAAACCCCCCTCAGGAATTCAACCCCACCTCCATATGGGGGTTGGAGGGGGAGGAAGGCTGGTAATTGGTAATGCATCTGCAGACTGTGAAGATACTAATGTATGTTATCTATAGATCTTCCAGACAGGGCTCCAACATTGGATTAGATCCAATGATGTTTGCAAATAACCTTTCCAAATTGTATGTTTCACTAGTTAAGGAAGTGCCCACAGTGATTGCTCCATGATGCAAATTGGAAGTGTCCAATCCTATCAATCTAAGGTTGCACCTATTTTAAGTCCTTATTCAGATATGAGTGAAAGTGTAGGGATGTCTGCATCATTGTATGATGATGACATCTACCACACCCAGTAGTAACATCAATTTTGCCATGATGAATAGAATTCCGAATTCAGAGAACTTACTTATGCTGCTTTATAGAAAATTTGTTAAAATATGGAGAGTTTTCTCATGTTATTGGTGAGATTTGGAAAATGTAGTCCAATGTAGAGCTGGAGATTTAATGCATAGTGAAGATCATTGAGTCTAGGACAGTGTTGGCGAACCTATGGCACGGGTGCCATAGGCGGCACTCGGAGCCCTCTCTGTGGGCACCCGCACCCTTCAAAAAGTCTTTGGTGTACTAATATGCCTTTGATTTTTCCAGTCCATCAGCGCAGTGCGTACTATGAATGGCACAGGCAGTGCATTGAATGTAGGCAGGCTATTATAGCTAAATGATACATGGAAGATATACTATATTGCTATTCAGGTTAAATTGCTGGCTTGGCACTTGGCGATAAATAAGTGGGCTTTGGGTTTCAGTTTGGGCACTTGGTCTCTAAAAGGTTCACCATCACTGGTCTAGGAGGAAGCGTTTAGGTCATCAGTCAGTCACATTGTCTGAATATGCATCAGGACAGAACAGAGATTGTGGAGAAAGTTTTCACTAGACTCCAGGAAAGTTGGATGGATTTGGATTTTTGAGCTTACTTTAGCTATGCATGAGAAAATCCTAAGTGCTGCCTTTGTGGATGATCTTAAGAATCATCTGGGAAGGTCTTGTGTTGGCTAGGCTTGAGTGAAGTTCATTTTGTCCCTCCATGTTGTTAAAGGTGTATTGAACAAAGGCCTAAGGCGGGCGTGGCTGCCTATCAGTCCTCCCCACTAGAGGGGGTAGGAAAGACTTTGTATGTACTTGCCCACTTTCTCGCCCATGGGAGATGTTCAGCCTTCAAATGCAACGCCCATAGGGAATTAACAACCCACAATCAAATTCTGGATCCCTATTATCTATACAATCCTTAGGATCTGCTTCCATTGCCTCATAGCAAATATGTTTCATGATCTCTTATGGCTAAGGGTAGTATCACATGTGTAGGAGTAGATAGTAATGCAATTCATACTCCTCTCACCAATTAATCACAGTCTTAAGGATATTACAAAATTAGATCCGACTACTCTGCTGCATCTGGAGAGGGGGGGGGGGGGAGGCTGGGAGTAGTAAATAAAAATACTTTTTCCCACCTCTGTAAATACAAATAAAAAGTGCTTTCTGGGAGTAGTAAATAAAATAAAAAAATGTACATTTAATATCTCCAATTAACCACCTCAGCCCCCCTTGTTTAAACACCCTTAATGACCAGACCACTTTTTACAATTCTGCACTACACTACTTTCACGGTTTATTGCTCGGTCATGCAACTTACCACCCAAATGAATTTTACCTCCTTTTCTTCTGACTAATAGAGCTTTCATTTGGTGGTATTTCATTGCTGCTGAAATTTTTTGTTATTAATTAAAATTTACCGAAATTTTTGCAAAAAAATGACATTTTTCACTTTCAAAGAAAAAAATAAGGGGTTGGGTCAGCACAACCTGCTGCAGGTGCACATCACTATGGCGAAATACATATACAAACGGAAAATGCAAATGTGATCGCACACTACATCCAGCACTCTGCCCTCCATGCTGGATGAGACATTGGTTTATATTTTGGCCAAAGCATAGTAAGCCACTCACCGCGTCAAGGCTGTCTCATGAGTGGTCCCTAACTCTTGTTCCTACCTGTTCATGGCCCATGAACAGGTAGGAACAAGAGTTAGGGACCACTCATGAGACAGCCTTGACGCGGTGAGTGGCTTACTATGCTTTGGCCAAAATATAAACCAATGTCTCATCCAGCATGGAGGGCAGAGTGCTGGATGTAGTGTGCGATCACATTTGCATTTTCCGTTTGTATATGTATTTCGCCATAGTGATGTGCACCTGCAGCAGGTTGTGCTGACCCAACCCCTTATTTTTTTCTTTGTAGTATATATTGGAGGCGTGGCGATCTCCTTGGAGTCATTGCACACCTGACCAGTTAATCTGTCCTTGAGGCTGGTTTTAAAGTCAGTATAAAACTGAGTCTGCTTGTATAGAACCTACCATTAGCCATCTGGCTCCAGGAGAAGTATATGGTAGGTTCAGCATGCATGTTGGTACTTGCATCCCTGGATCCGATGAAAGCTGTAATGGCACCGGACGGGGTTACAAGCAAAGTGTACTTGGCTTGCATGCTGACCTGCATTCCCTGGATTTTATGTGGCTGTCATGGCCCATGAACAGGTAGGAACAAGAGTTAGGGACCACTCATGAGACAGCCTTGACGCGGTGAGTGGCTTACTATGCTTTGGCCAAAATATAAACCAATGTCTCATCCAGCATGGAGGGCAGAGTGCTGGATGTAGTGTGCGATCACATTTGCATTTTCCGTTTGTATATGTATTTCGCCATAGTGATGTGCACCTGCAGCAGGTTGTGCTGACCCAACCCCTTATTTTTTTCTTTGTAGTATATATTGGAGGCGTGGCGATCTCCTTGGAGTCATTGCACACCTGACCAGTTAATCTGTCCTTGAGGCTGGTTTTAAAGTCAGTATAAAACTGAGTCTGCTTGTATAGAACCTACCATTAGCCATCTGGCTCCAGGAGAAGTATATGGTAGGTTCAGCATGCATGTTGGTACTTGCATCCCTGGATCCGATGAAAGCTGTAATGGCACCGGACGGGGTTACAAGCAAAGTGTACTTGGCTTGCATGCTGACCTGCATTCCCTGGATTTTATGTGGCTGTCATGGCCCATGAACAGGTAGGAACAAGAGTTAGGGACCACTCATGAGACAGCCTTGACGCGGTGAGTGGCTTACTATGCTTTGGCCAAAATATAAACCAATGTCTCATCCAGCATGGAGGGCAGAGTGCTGGATGTAGTGTGCGATCACATTTGCATTTTCCATTTTTCACTTTCAGTTGTAAAATTTTTCAAAAAAAAATACATTTCTATATAAATTTTTCTCTAAATTTATTGTTCTACATGTCTTTGATAAAAAAAAATGTTTGGGTAAAAAAAAATGGTTTCGGTAAAAGTTATAGCGTTTACAAACTATGGTACAAAAATGTGAATTTCCGCTTTTTGAAGCAGCTCTGACTTTCTGAGCACCTGTCATGTTTCCTGAGGTTCTACAATGCCCAGACAGTAAAAACACCCCACAAATGACCCCATTTCGGAAAGTAGACACCCTAGGGTATTCGCTGATGGGCATAGTAAGTTCATAGAACTTTTTATTTTTTGTCACAAGTTAGCGGAAAATTTTTTCCTTACAAAGTCTCATATTCCACTAACTTGTGACAAAAAATAAAAACTTCCATGAACTCACTATGTTCATTACAAAATACCTTGGGGTGTCTTCTTTCCAAAATGGGGTCACTTGTGGGGTAGTTATACTGCCCTGGCATTTTAGGGGCCCTAATGCATGAGAAGTAGTTTAAAAATCAAAATGTGTAAAAAATGCCCTGTGAAATCCTAAAGGTGCTCTTTGGAATGTGGGCCCCTTTGCCCACCTAGGCTGCAAAAAAGTGTCACACATGTGGTATCGCCGTACTCAGGAGAAGTTGGGCAATGTGTTTTGGGGTGTCTTTTTACACATGCCCATGCTGGGTGAGATAAATATCTCTGTCAAATGACAACTTTGTATAAAAAAAGAGCACCTTTAGGATTTCACAATGCATTTTTTACACATTTTGATTTCAAACTACTTCTCACGCATTAGGGCCCCTAAAATGCCAGGGCAGTATAACTACCCCACAAGTGACCCCATTTTGGAAAGAAGACACCCCAAGGTATTTCCTGATGGGCATAGTGAGTTCATAGAAGTTTTTATTTTTTGTCACAAGTTAGTGGAATATGAGACTTTGTAAGAAAAAAAAATATATATAAAAAATCTTGTGTCTTTTTACATATACCCATCTTGTGTCTTTTTACATATACCCATGCTGGGTAAAAGAAATATATCTCTAAAAGACAACTTTTCCCATTTTTTTATACAAAGTTGGCATTTGACCGAGATATTTATCTCACCCAGCATGGGTATATGTGAAATGACACCCCAAAACACATTGCCCAACTTCTCCTGAGTACGGCAATACCACATGTGTGACACTTTTTTGCAGCCTAGATACGCAAAGGGGCCCAAATTCCTTTTAGGGGGGCATTTTTAGACAATTGGATCCCAGACTTCTTCTCACGCTTTAGGGCCCCTAAAATGCCTGGGCAGTATAAATACCCCACATGTGACCCCATTTTGGAAAGAAGACACCCCAAGGTATTCAATGAGGGGCATGGCGAGTTCATAGAAGATTTTATTTTTTTGGCACAAGTTAGCGGAAAATTTTTTTTTCCCTCACAAAGTCTCCCTTTCCGCTAACTTGGGACAAAAAGTTTAATCTTTCATGGACTCAATATGCCCCTCAGCGAATACCAACTTGTGCCAAAAAAATGTCTGAATGGAGCCTTACAGGGGGGTGATCAATGACAGGGGGGTGATCAGGGAGTCTATATGGGGTGATCACCACCCTTTCATTGATCACCCCCCTGGAAGGCTCCATTCAGACGTCCATATGTGTTTTGCGGATCCGCGGTGTCCGTGTCTTGCGGATTCACGGATCCGCAAAACACATACGAACGTCTGAATGGAGCCTTACAGGGGGGTGATCAATGACGGGGGGGTGATCACCCCATATAGACTCCCTGATCACCCCCCTGTAAGGCTCCATTCAGAGGTCCGTATGTGTTTTGCGGATCCACGAATCCATGGATCGGATCCGCAAAACACATACGGACGTCTGAATGGAGCCTTACAGGGGGGTGATCAATCACAGGGGGGTGATCAGGGAGTCTATATGGGGTGATCACCCCCCCTGTAAGGCTCCATTCAGACGTCTGTATGTGTTTTGCGGATCCGAGGATCCTTAAAACACATACATACGTCTGAATTGAGCCTTACAGGGGGGTGATCAATGACAGGGGGTGATCAATTACAGGGGGGTGATCAGGGAGACTATATGGGGTGATCACCCCCCTGTCATTGATCACCCCCCTGTAAGGCTCTATTCAGACGTCCGTATGTGTTTTGCGGATCCGATCCATGGATCCGTGGATCCGCAAAACACATACGGACCTCTGAATGGAGCCTTACAGGGGGGTGATCAATGACAGGGGGGTGATCAGGGAGTCTATATGGGGTGATCACCCCCCTGTCATTGATCACCCTCCTGTAAGGCTCCATTCAGACATCCGTATGTGTTTTGCGGATCCGATCCATGGATCCGTGGATCCGTAAAACACATACGGACATCTGAATGGAGCCTTACAGGGGGGTGATCAATGACAGGGGGGTGATCAATGACAGGGGGGTGATCAGGGAGTCTATATGGGGTGATAACCCCCTTGTCATTGATCACCCCCTTGTAAGGCTCCATTCAGACGTCCGTATGTGTTTTGCGGATCGATCCGTGGATCCGTAAAACACATACGGACGTCTAAATGGAGCCTTACAGGGGGGTGATCAATTACAGGGGGGGTGATCAGGGAGTCTATATGGGGTGATCAGGGGTTAATAAGTGACAGGGGGGGTGTAGTGTAGTGCTTGGTGCTACTTATTACAGAGCTGCCTGTGTCCTCTGGTGGTCGATCCAAGCAAAAGGGACCACCAGAGGACCAGGTAGCAGGTATATTAGACACTGTTATCAAAACAGCATCTAATATACCTGTTAGGGGTTAAAAAAATCGCATCTACAGCCTGCCAGCGAACGATCGCCGCTGGCAGGCTGTAGATTCACTCGCTTACCTGCAGTTCCTGTGAACGCGCGCGCCTGTGTGCGCGCGTTCACAGGAAATCTCGCATCTCGCGAGATGACGCGTATATACGTGACTCTGCCTGAGTGAGCCGCCTCCGGAACGTGATCCTGCGTTAGGCGGTCCGGAGGCGGTTAATAACCACATTTTTGAGTTTCTGGTAGATAATTTCAGGTTCTTGGAAGATGGATCATCTCAGACAGGATATGCTGTTCCTACTTAATCTGATGTTTTCAAGAAAGAACCACTTCCTCCAGCAATGTTAGTGCAGGAGACAGAGCTGAAGATCGATTGTAAGGCACATAGTGGTCTCCAAACACACATAGCTAAAGGGAATGCCCTAGCTGATCAGGCAGCAGAAGAGGCTGCTATTAGAACAGCAGCAACAGTTCAAATGCCCTCCCTAGTTCCAGACATTTGCCTTACTGACAATCTATTGCTAAGCCTCCAGGATTTGGCTACCATTAGTGATGAGCGGCAGGGGTCATATTCGAATTCGCGATATTTCGCGAATATTTTGTAGAATATTCGTCGAATATTCGCAAATTCGAAAATTCACGATTTTTTTTTTTACTCGAAAAATCGGAAAGGTAATGATTGTGTAATATGCGAATTTTCGGATTCAAATTTTTTATTGAGAATTTTTCAACTTACAACTATTAGACAAAGAAGATTATAGCACTATATTAGCTAAATTGCTCTATATTCGATTTTTTTCGCATATTCTCTATATTGCTATAACTTAGTTTTTTCGAATATTCGTAATATTCTAAAGCAAGAATATATTGCAATATATCGAATATTAAAAAAAAAACGAATATAGAGCAAAATTCGCAAACACTACTACTCCTAAAGTCAAGTATATTGCAGCCTTCTTATTGGCCCACAAGCTAGAAGCAGTGAGGGATAAATCGAAAAATAAATCTAAAAAAAAAATCTAAAAATTAATTAGAATATTCGAAATTACGAATATATATAACTATATTCGAAATATTCACGAATTTTCGAAGTACCTATATTCGCGATAAAAAATTTGAAATTCGAATATTCGTGATCAACACTACAGGCAACCACTGACCTTATTCGGAGAGATTTTTTTATATACCAGGTCTTAGATCAAATTAAACAAGATGTTGCTCGTGCCTCTCCTTTCTCTCCACAGGAACCTACGCATCCTTTCCAACCAGGAGACGTGGTGATAGTCCAACGCCTGGCAAAAGGACGAAAACAGACTGAGTTCCCATTTGGACCACCCACCCGAGTGGTAGCAATCACCAGAACAGCGATTCTCACAGAAGAGGCTCTAATCTGGATTCACGCTAGCAGAGTGAAAAGGGTCCCTGAGGCTTCTTCTCCGGTGACGGACAAAGACAAAGAGGGTGAAGCAGGTGTTAATTCCCTGAACAAAGAGGGGAGCTCAGAAGAAGTTTCCCTGAAAAGTGCCTTGCCACAGGCTGAAGATGATGACCCCACAATATTCTGGGAGATTTGTTTGTCAGCTGATAATTATTAATCTTTGTGTTTTCTTGCCAGTCTGGCTTATTACTACATGTATTTATTACCCAGAGGAGATGAGTTTCTTCTGCAGTGCACCAAATAATCGATCCGTATATAAAAAAGCTCAGGAGCAAGATCCCTTTGCTCCCGTCCTCTTTTATTCTGAAAAGAATAGTATAGTCAGGATGGCAAATGCCCTAAATGTTAGTTCATTGTGCCTTAAAGACTTACAGAGCCCACGGGATGTTATACAAACATGTGTTATTGCTGTGCCTACACCCGATCAATCCCTCCTTGAAGTCTGGTCGAAGGCTAACAATACACAATCTTTTATTCCCTTGTATGACTTCTGTGGGGAGTGTGGGGAGTGTCAGAAATTAGGAAATAGCAGGGATAATATTAGAATAAATACTATTAATGTGACTGCTGCAGAGACTTGTTTTACCTTTTCCCAGGATATGACTTTATATTGTGATGGTAGAGACATAAAAAGTGGATTACCTAAGAATAGTGTATATGATTATATTGACGACACCTGTAAAAAGAATAGTAGGCTTGCTAGCTCCCTGAATAATTCCATGAGTTGTAATAAGACCATTGTGACTCCCAGTTTTATCTATAATATAATGCTCCCTAAGGGATGTTTTTTGTCTTGTGGTAACAGCACTTACAATTACATTCCTGCTAATGTTATTGGAGGTCCCTGTGCGTTATCCAGGCTGACTTTGGCCCTTCCCAGTCAACCCCCTATCAGGAGAGCTTACAGATCAGTTACCAAGACTTTATCAGAAGACTGTGACTCTACTTTAACCCTTCTCAGCCGTACAGAATATACAAGTTTGGGTGCCTCTATATTAGGAGTGCCTGGACTGGCTATATATAAAACTCATTAAAATTCTATTGCATGTGACTTAGCTACATCTCTGAATCATACCTCTATCGCCTTATCAGACATGCTTTGTAAGAGGAGCAGTGCTAGAAACTAGATTTGCTGTGGATTATTTGTTACTTAAACATAATATAGGATGTCAAGATTTTAAAGAAATGTGTTGCTTTAATTTATCTGACCATTCCAGATCAATCCAGTCCCATATTCAAGCGTTACATGAAATTGCTAATAATATCAAGAAGGATATTGATTCATCCTCTTGGTGGGACTGGTTATTGAGCTGGCTGCCGGATTTGAGTTGGTTGAGAACATTATTTATCAGTATAATTATAATTGCTTCATTGATTGTTAAATGTTGTATTCAATGTATCCCTTCCCTCATACAGATGTTTTGTGTAATGTGTCCAAAACCCACAGACCCTGGACAATCATATGCTACTTACCTCTCTATGAGAGAAAGAAGATAAGTCATATTCATGACTTAAGAGGGGATTGAAGGGTTAAATAGAATAAGCTATATGATCTGTATAAAGGACAGGATGCTGGGTGACATCATACTAGAGGGAGAATATGTTTACGTTAGCCTTATGTCCATATAGGGAATGGATTCTGCCCAGCAACAGTGAATATGTGAATCACATCTGTTTCCAATATGTGTGGATGAATGTCTATAAAGATGCTGGGTTCTTAGAATTAAATCAGAACTGTTTCAGAAACACTGTCTGAGTGTATCATTGAGACAAGTTCTCCGGGTGCCTGTCTGTGGAGACAAAGGAAGAATCAGGGTGCATTCAGAAGCAGATTTCTTTCAGTATCTCACCCCCCTCTGGGGCCAAAACTGGTAGTCAGGCAAATAAAGTTCTTTAAGTTGCCTATTCCTCCACAGTGGGATATAGGGGGACAAGGTCTCGCCGTCTGCAATCTCTGTATGCACATCCACAAATGCTGTTCACGCCGCCACTACAGGTGCCATACCATCCGTGTAATACCTCACTGTGTACGCTCCCCCGCGCCCCCCTTTCCGATAAACTACCAAAGAAAAGACCGGCACTTCACTCCTTGTTCAATATAGTGTTGCTTTATTCAAGCATAGAGGAGAGACACAGCGCTAAAGCATGCTTGAAAAGGGCTCGCATTCGAGCCGAAACACGTGTCGCTTTAGCGCTGTGTCTCTCCTCTATGCTTGAATAAAGCAACACTATATTGAACAAGGAGTGAAGTGCCGGTCTTTTCTTTGGATGTTTGAAGCGAGTTATTCTTACCCTGGACACGAGCACCACGATTCATGAGGAGGAGTGCCGACTGTTTGTATTTCCATTGTTTCCGATAAACTAGGTTTGCCAGCGCCTCGTATGAGCCTACTAACGCCGCCACAAGAACCACCACCGGATTGTTCGCGTCTGCCCTAATCCACCAAGATGCATATACCAGTTGTGAGGCAATGTAGTATATGTACATATCAGGCAGTCCCATTCCCCCCTACGAATATCAAGCTTTCAGGGATTTCCTTGCCAATCTGGGAGCCTGATGCCTCCACAAGAACGGTGACGGCAATCTATCAAGGGATACGAAGTGAGTTTTGGGAATTTTTGTTGGAGTCACCCTGAATATATACAGTAATTTAGGTAATAGTACCATTTTAACATTAATTTTTTTTTATATTTATGCAGCCTACCAGAAATGGAGGTAGATTTTCCCAGGCTATAATTTTACGTGTAATATATTCCATCGTAGGTACCACATTTAATTGGTGAAACTGTCTAAGATCTCTATGTACCACAATCCCTAAGTAAACAAAGCAATCAACTACCGTAAAGCAGGAGAGTGGGGATACCTCCGCCCCATCCCCCTCGTCGACAAGGCACAAGCTAGACTTCGCCCAGTTGACTCGCAGCCCCGAGTAAGTAGCTATCCACCGTTTCTAGCAGTGCATCTAGGGAGGGTCCCGGATCTGCCAATTACACCAGCATTTCGTCTGCATACAGTGATAACTTTCCCTGTATCCCTGCTATTGTCCACCCCTCTATCAGCGTGCTGGAATTGATCAGCTGGGTAAGCGGTTCCATAATAAGAGCGAACAGCATAGGTGACAAAGGACATCCCGGCCTGGTTCCTCTATGAAGCCTAAAGGGGTGTGATAAGTAGCCGTTTACACTCACTCTCGCCTTGGGGGTCTGATATAACAATTGCACCTACCTTATAAAAATCTGAGGGAACTTTAAACAAGTTAACATCTCCCACATAAACTACCACTCAACAGAGTCAAAAGCTTTGTTGTCAAGGGAAGTGATCGCCCGGGATCCTGCATTCACGTGTCTATACTGCAGATTTATAAATAACCTTCTGAGGTTTATATCTGTGGTTTTGCCCAGAATAAAGACTGAGTGATCAAGGTCTATAACCAAGAGGATAACATCACTGAGACGTCTCGGCAAAACTTTCGCCAATATTTTAGTGTCAATGTTTAGAAGATAAATCTGTCTATATAAACTACATCGGTCCGGGGGCTTCCCTGGATTACCACAATAGTAGCTTCCATGAAGGATGGGGGCAGCCTATCGTGCTCAAAGGCATATTCAAACAGTTTGAGGAGCAGCGCACTATGCGCTTCCACATCTAGCTTGTACCACTCCAGGGGGAAGCCGTCCGGACCAGGGGACTTCCCGACCGCCACGCTCAAAATTGCCATCTTAAACTCTCCTGTGGTAATCTGGGAGGCCAAGTAACCCTTATTTGACACAGATAGTGGTGTCAGCGGGGTGGCCCTCAGGAAATTCTGCAAATCACTGGTCATACAAGATGTCTTGGATTTATATAAATCAGAGTAATAACGGGCAAACTGGTCACATATGTCCCTGGGTTCACTAACTCGATCTTCCTCAGCACTAGTAATGCACGAGACCACCATTTGCGGTGACTCGGTTTTCGTTAAATACGCTAGTGCCCTCCCATTCTTGTCGCCCTCCGAAAAAACCACCTGTTTTTTAAATAGTAGTTTTTTCTGGGTATATTCCACCAAATGGAGGTTTAGGCGTTGTTGCGCCTCTAGCCATCCACTGCGTGTATCGTCAACTGTGTCTTGTATGCATGCCTCTTCTCTAACAGCTAGCTCCACCTCCAGTCGAGCGCGGGTAGCCCCAAGCCCTGCCTATGCAATGCTATAGCGTGTATAAGCCTGCCTCGCAGCACCACCTTAAACGCTTCCTACTCTACAACAGGGTTTGTCAATCGTTAGCTGCAAGCCCAATAGTCAGTCACGCACTGCTGTGAGGCGGCAAAACCTCTAACCACTTAGAATTAAGGCACCTCTGTCTGTCTGGGGGTGCAACTAGCTGGGCAAGAATCACAAGCAAAGGGGCATGAACTGAAATGCCCCTTGGCAGGTATTCCGCCCTTATTAACAGCGGCAGCAGGTTACGGCTAACAAACACAAGATCTATGCGAGATAACGTTACAGAAGATGCCGAATAGCAGGAGTATTGGCGATCATCCCTCCGTTAGGCTGTGGGCCTCTGCCCAACTACTGAGCGATCGGTTATGGGTTGCTTAGGGCGGAGTCTATCAGCAATCGGGTCTGGGACCGCGTTGTAGTCGCACAAAATAATCAGGGGAGCAAGCGGTAGGGTCACCACCTTAGCCATTATTTCATCTAATATGCCTCGCCAAAAAGGGGGAGGGACATAGAGTCCAACGATCACATAGTCTGTTCCCCGTACTGCGGCAGAGACAATAACATATTGGCTGGAAATATCTAACTGCACTGAGTGTAACTGAAAAGGAAGCACTTTAGCTATAAGTACCAAGACCCCTCTAGCATAATTGCTATACACTGCATGATAAACAGAACCTACCCACTGTTTTTTCAGAGCTAGCACTTTTTGCCCCCTCAGTTGGGTCTCCTGTAAAATCAACCACATCTGGGCTGTAGCCCTTCAAGTAGTTAAAGACAAGGGAGCGTTTCACTTTCTCATTAAGCCCCTGGACATTCCAGGAGACAAATCTACAGGTGGCCATTCCAAAAGAGAAACCCATTATGCCAACATGAGAGTACTGCGGAGTGCCCAGGTCAGTCACACACACATGCATGCCACAAGACACAAAACAAAAACAAATATAGCAGACTACCCCAGTCCTGTACTCCGTAAATACGCTAACCTTCCCTTAAAACACAGAGAGACACATAGAACATGGAAAGTCACCAAGTTCTCTGTATCGTCACTTGAGTCCCAAGGATCAACAAAGGTGTCTAATCCAGCAGAAGCCCCTCACAAATGTCCCGGCCATCTGTAAGTTATGTAATTCTGCGGGCTCCCGCTGGTATTCAGCCTCTCCTATCCAGCCAGTCAGACGCCTCCTCAGAGGTAGAGAAGAATCTTGTAGAATCTCCATCCTGGACTCTAAAACGTGAAGGCTATAGCATGGCGTACTTGATGCCCTTCTCCTGCAGTCGTGCCCTCACCGCCGTAAATTGTCGCCTCTGTCTCTGGACCTCTGATGAGAAATCCGGGTAGAACAAGATTCTAGTGTTCTCAAACTTTATCTCTTTCAGCTGGCAAGCTACCACTAGTATGGTATCTCTGTCAAGATAATTAAGAACTTTTAGAATAAACGGACATGCAGGAGTCTGGTGGGTATTCTGTGCGCCCGTTCCACAACAAAATTAGAAGATAGGGTGATAGGCGCCAGGCATTGTTTGATGAGTAAAATATGAGTGAAACTGGATTGCACATACTCAATACTATGCTTTTATCTAATAACTGCTTCTCAGCATAATTAACATCGCTTTTCAGCACAATTTATAGTATACCTACCCCTATGTTGCATACTGTACATGAGGCATTGGTATACAATTTGATCAAAAAGCATAGGCCCACCCACCACAACAAGGTTGCCTCCTCGAGTGGGAACCTACTCTAAATTTTTAAATTGTTTGAGTTGTTCTGGTGCTTGACCCTCGGCTCTCTCCAGGAGGCCCAAAATGCGTATGTTACTGCTGCTGCTGGAGGGTTCGCTCATGATTTCCTCCTAAGTGTGCCACATCTTCCATCTCACCTAGACGCCTCTTTGCCTCGGCGGTTCTATCTCGCATCTTCTCAATGTCATGGTGGAGGCAGGTTAGATCTGTTTGAAGGTGGTCTATTTTAGCTGTAAGTGCAGAAGAAGGTTTCTTTCATTGGTTTTATTTGCAATGGATTGCGGCAAAAGTTGTGCAAACGTTTTCGGCCGTGTCTGGCCTTCGTCAGGCACTATAAAGGTTACAATAGGGTATTTTCAGTAAAACATAGTTTCAGTTCAATTACATCATTGTTTTTCAGTACATATCCATGATATATATATATATATATATATATATATATATATAACAAACAATTGCCGTCCTCTGATTATGCAGTCATTTTCGTATCTAATACAATGGTACAAATATCTAGTTATTTGTTAAGGAATGGGAGATATTCCACTGTTCGTAAATGTTCTTTGTACCTGGCCGGTCTTTGCTCTTTTAAAGGAGCCATGAGACCGGCATGCTCTAGTATTGTGGGCGGGATGTGCAGGCCAGTTCGCGCTTGAAAGACCGGAAGTAGAGTGGAACGCACACCGCTAGTATCGCGGTGCGTTCCACCGTCCGGAAGTGACGGAAGTGAAGGTCGGTGGAACGCACTGCTAGTATCGCTGTGCGTTCCACAGGCCGGAAGGAGGTGGGTCAAGCTAGCGTTCCACAGGGATATACTGCATACATGGCAGTGCGTCACAATGGGAGAGAAGGTAGCTAAAAGGTAGGATTAACAGCAAACTAGATCAAAGATATTTAACAATAGCCAAGAGACTCTGCTGCCACCCGGTCGGCTTATAGGTATAGGATTATTTTAAGTAAAAAAGGATACCCCCTGCGGCACTGGGTATAGCTTCATATTCATGGAGCCTGGAGGGAATTAAGAAGAGATGATATTAGAATATTATGAAATATCATAATCCTTGTGAAAATAAATCATCATGGTCAGGTGAAAGTGGGGACCATCGAGTACAGTATTATCAATTGATTGAGATGTATTTATGATCCACTGTTCCAGAGAAATCCATATGGTTACCGTCCGGATGAAGAGTTTTATTAAATAAAGGCCTGTACCTCGTATTATGGATATGGATCCAGAATGCCTCCCTATGTTTCAGCGTCTTGGATCGATCACCGCCTCTATTTGGAATTTTAATTGGGAGATCCTATGCTGTACCTTATTAAAGTGGTATGGGAGTGGTAGCAATAGATTTTGTCGGCGTATTGTTGACTTGTGTTGGCAAATTCTATCTCTTATTGATTGAGTCGTTTCCCCCACGTACATAAGGCCACAGGGGCATTTGATAGTGTACACTACGAAATCGGTGTCACAGGTAAAATAGCCCTGGATTTTGAAGGATGTTTGTGCACTGTGCGCAGAGTAGGAATCATATATCTACAATAACTCACTTTTCAAACAGTACAGTCGCCTATGGAAACGTTACATAGACTACGTGTTTTGTATTTGGCAGGGACCCCTTGAAAAACTCACACAATTCCATGAATACCTCAACAATATTTACCCGGAAATAAACTTTACCCTACATTACGACACAACAACAATCAGCTTTCTGGACACAATGGTACACATAGACCCTTCTGGACATCTCACTACTGACCTCTTTCATAAACCCACGGATAGGAATAACCTATTACACTTCACTAGCTTCCATCCTTCCACCACAATGAAAGCACTCCCAGGTTCCCAACTTAGACGTGTACAATCTATAGTCACGGATCCCATCATAAGACAGAAACGAGAAACAGAAATGAGGAATAGGTTCCGAGAAAGAGGTTATCCCCAAAATATACTGAGAACCCCAGACACCAAAAACAAACGAAATCCGGTAGTAAAGCGCATTCCCTTCTTCCACAAGTTCGACCCCAGCACCAGGAAGGTAGTCAACATAATCAAATCTCACTGGCCTCTTCTCCATAAAGCATATCCTGAAGTAGACGAATTTAAAAATTCAATACTCCCATGCAACCAAAGGCCTAAAAACCTCAGAGACTTTCTTGTTAGGGCGGACATAGGACCATCTAAACTCTCAACAAGACAAACCCTCCTACACACACAGAGAACAGGCACCTTTCCGTGTCTACACTGCGCACAGTGCACAAATGTACAAAGAGGATCATCTATTTCCCATCCCCATACAGGTAAATCCTTCAAAATCCAGGGCTATTTTACCTGTGACACCGATTTCGTAGTGTACACTATCAAATGCCCCTGTGGCCTTATGTACGTGGGGGAAACGACTCAATCAATAAGAGATAGAATTTGCCAACACAAGTCAACAATACGCCGACAAAATCTATTGCTACCACTCCCATACCACTTTAATGAGGCACAGCATAGGATCTCCCAATTAAAATTCCAAATAATTGAATATATTCCAACATCCAGACGAGGCGGTGATCGATCCAAGACGCTGAAACATAGGGAGGCATTCTGGATCCATACCTTGCAAACCATGACGCCAAAAGGACTTAACAGGGAATACGAGGTACAGGTCTTTATTTAATAAAACTCTTCATCCGGACGGTAACCATATGGATTTCTCTGGAACAGTGGATCATAAATACATCTCAATCAATTGATAATACTGTACTCGATGGTCCCCACTATCACCTGACCATGATGATTTATTTTCACAAGGATTATGATATTTCATAATATTCTATTATCATCTCTTCTTAATTCCCTCCAGGCTCCATGAATATGAAGCTATACCCAGTGCCGCAGGGGGTATCCTTTTTTACTTAAAATAATTCTATACCTATAAGCCGACCGGGTGGCAGCAGAGTCTCTTGGCTATTGTTAAATATCTTTGATCTAGTTTGCTGTTAATCCTACCTTTTAGCTACCTTCTCTCCCATTGTGACGCACTGCCATGTATGCAGTATATCCCTGTGGAACGCTAGCTTGACCCACCTCCTTCCGGCCGGTGGAACGCACCGCGATACTAGCGGTGCGTTCGACTCTACTTCCGGTCTTTCAAGCGCGAACTGGCCTGCACATCCCGCCCACCACACTAGAGCATGCCAGTCTCATGGCTCCTTTAAAAGAGCAAAGACAATTATCTGGCCCAATTTGGCCCCACCCCCATACCCGCCACAGATACGATCACTCTGGAAGATGATTTCACCCCTCCTGAGTTAGAAGCAGTGATCAAGAATCTGAAGAATGGGAAGTCCCCAGGCCTAGATGAGATAACCTCTCGATTTTATAAAATCCTTCGGGAGGAACTTACCCCTTTGCTTGTTGAGACCTTTAACTCCATCTCACCAGATTGCCCATTTACACGTCAAGCTCTCCAGGCACATATTACGGTTATCCCTAAGCCAGGTAGGGACCCTGCAACTTGTTCCAATTACAGGCCTATCTACTTGCTCAATGTGGATCTCAAGATGTATGCCAAGCTTTTGGCCCTGAGGCTTCACCCCCACATCCCAGGTTGTATCCACAAAGAGCAAGTTGGATTTGTCCCGGGACGGGAAGCTCGCGACAATACACTTAAAACGTTAGGACTGATAGTGAGATCAAAACAACTCAAAATACCGTTATGCCTTCTCACTGTAGACGCAGAGAAGGCATTTGATAGGGTAAACTGGCGGTTCTTAGAGGAAACACTACGTCATATCGGCCTAGGAAACAGAATGATCCATAGGATACTAGCTATTTACTCCTCCCCTTCGGCTTATGTTTGTGTTAATGGGCTTCTATCTGCCCCTTTTGATATCCGAAATAGTACACGTCAGGGGTGCCCTCTGTCACCTTTTCTATACACTCTAGTGATGGAATCTCTGGCGAATGCCCTCCTTGCAAACCCCTCTATTTCGGGTCTTAGACTTGGTACTACAGAACACAAACTATCTCTGTTCGCGGACGACCTGCTTATTTATTTAACCTCTCCCAGAATAGGCTTGCCTTCGATTCTCCGTGAATTTGACCTTTTTGGTCACCTTAGCAACTTTAAAGTTAACGTGCAGAAATCGGAGCTATTGAATATTAACATACCCCAACGGGAAGCGGACTATCTTAAGGGATCTTTCTCCTTTAGATGGGCCTCTCACCACATTAAATATTTAGGAGTGTACATTCCAGCGAACCTGACTCACGTGTTTAAGCTTAATTACTTACCCCTGCTTAGATCCATTGAATCCAGTATACATAAATGTGCCCCACTTCAGATCTCCTGGTTTGGGCGGATCAATGCGGTAAAAATGGACATTTTACCGCGCCTTCTTTATTTATTCCAGACGATCCCATGTAAAATTCCCTTAACTTATTTTGCCAGGCTCAGAAAAAATGGTCTCAGTCTTTGTTTGGAAGGTGCCCAGGGCTAGACTTGGCTACAGTCTGATATCCCGCTCTAAATCCTCGGGAGGTACGGGATTGCCAAATTTCCTCTCGTATTATAAAGCGACAGTCATGAACTGTGTTCTCGACATGTGTCACAACCGCTCTGCTAAACTTTGGGTGGAAATTGAGCATGAAATGGCTCCACATTTAGCTACCGGAATTTTTTGGCTATCTCCCACCTCCTTAAATGCATTACCTGACTCACAATTTCCGATGCTTCTCTATACTTTAGCTAGACTTTGGATTTAATTTGCTGTTAAACTCAATCTTATACAGTCACCTGGTCCTCTCACAGTACTCACGGGCCACTTAGATCTCCCCGTAGGTTTGAACCAACTTCCAGCCCTGGGATACCAAAGCAGACATCCAACTAAGTTGATGGACATATATAAGCAGACTGGCCTACTCCCTCTTGAAGACCTCTCCCATATCATACCATCGAGCCCTGGACGCTGGTTCCTTTATCTCCAGCTACAGAGCTTTATTAATTCCCTGATACCTGGATTGCAGTCATGTCCCCCCTTAACTGAATTTGAAAAAATGTGTACGGCTAGCTCGGCTCCTGACCATGCTATATCTTTGCTATATGCCATGTTGAACTCTGGGGAGAGTGAGGACCCCTCCACGGGTCCGCACAGAGCTAAACCTAAATTTATGTCTGACTGGGAATCGGAACTGGGATCCACCTTCTCGGCTGACCAATGGTCTCAATCTCTTCTCTTTACTCATAAGTTAACTGTGTCCTGTAATTTACAGGAGCTTAACTACAAAATCCTTACCAGATGGTATAGGACCCCAGTTCGATTACACTAGTTTTATACCCAGGTAACGGATGTATGCTGGAGGTGTCTTGGGGCACAATGACACACATCTGGTGGGATTGCCCAGGTGTAGCCCCCTTGTGGCGAGATGTTTTTATTTTATATAACCACCTATACAAAGCTACTGTTATACCTTCCCCCGCGATAGCTCTCCTATCCATGTTCTCAGGGCGGATCTCTCAGATTAAGAAAGGGGCTCTACGCCTATTCATCTTAGCTATGAGACAGATAATCCCCCGCCAATGGAGGTCTACCGAGAGTCACCTGGTCTGGCGCTTTGGATACGCTGGTGCATATGAAGGAGCTGAGTGCCTCGGACACAGACTCTGCTTCGGCTTTCTGGAGGGCGTGGGATCCATGGAACCAATTCCGCACTTCCACGTCTTTTCCTGGGTGGTTGACGACTGGTACCATTCCGGATAGCGGTTCCTAAAGTGATGTACACGGTAGGGCCAATCCATTTTTCTGCCCCTCTCCTCCCCTACCTGTCGGGATTCGAACCCGTGACCAGCCACATCCCAGGCGGTAGCCCTGCTTACTAGGCTACCGTCCTCTCTGGACATTACTCCCTGAAACCTATTATGTAACCTCAGTCTTGCCAAGCCTTGCTCATCACCCTTGATTCCCCACACCTGGTACTTCCCTATATAAGTCCAGCCCCTTGCACTCTAGCTTGCTGATTATTGAGCTCCTGAGCCTTGATCAAGCTTCTCCTCATCTGCTGCTCTTGCTACAACTGGAAGTCCACTGCTGACCAGGAATTGCCTACCGACTACTCTTCTGCTTGTCCCTACCTACTGAACTGCTGCCACCGTTGCCATCCGGATTGTCTGACTACGCTTACTGCCGCCTGCCCTGACCCACCGCCTGCTTACCGACTACTCTTCTGCTTGTCCCTACCTACTGAACTGATACCACCGTTGCCATCCGGATTGTCTGACCACGCTTACTGCCGCCTGCCCTGACCCACCGCCTGCCTACCGACTACGCCTCTGCCAGACTTCCTGCACCTACTACCTGCCTGCGGTCCTTGCCACTGGGCTCCACTCCTACCTCCAGCCAGCGGTCCTCTGACTCAGGTGAGCCTGTAGGACTGTTACAGAATAATCAGCCGCACTATGGAGTCCGCAATGGCCACTCTGCGTAAGCAGGTCTCCGAACTTCAAGAATTTGGTACTACATATCAGGAGAAATTTGCCCAGCTCCAAGGCGTAGTCCAAAGCCAACAGAGGGAGATTATTGAACTACAGAGGCAACTCCTGGACGTCCGCGGCGCGCCCGCAGACACCCGCATGCCACTCCCATCAAGATTCAGCGGCGACAGACGCCAGTATCGGGGGTTTCTAAACCAATGCCGCATCTATTTTCAGATGTACCCGGCCCCCTTCACCACCGAGAAAAAGAAGGTGCTATTCGTGGTCAATCTCCTGACGGATGAAGCATTAGCATGGGCATCACCATACGTGGAGACTAACAGTCAGCTCCTGGACAACCTAAACAACTTTATCACCGCCATGAGCCAAGTCTTCGATGACCCCAACCGCTGTGCGACAGCCGAGGCGCGACTACATGGTCTGCGGCAAGGGAGACGCTCCGTCGCCGAATACACCGCCGAGTTTCGCCGTTGGGTCACGGACACCACCTGGAACCCAGCGGCACAGAGAAGCCAATTCCGGCGAGGCCTATCAGAATTAATAAAGGACGAACTCGCCAGAGTTGAGGCCCCGGACGATCTGGATGACTTCATTCAGTTATGCATCCGGATAGATCAAAGACTCTCCGAGAGGAAGAAAGAAAGACTCTGGTCCTCGGACCACAGACCCACTTACTCCTTCTCTTCCACCGCCCAGCGCGACCCCCAGTCAGTAACTGAACCTATGCAGGTCGACACTCTACGTAGGTCTCTATCCACAGCTGAGAAGGAGAGAAGGCTGGCCGAAAACCTCTGCCTCTACTGTGGGGAGCCGGGTCATTTTGCCATCAAATGTCCTCATAAGATCCGAAAGACTATTGCCGTCACGGAGCTAAAGGAGCAACCACAGACTCCAACCCCGCCAGCAGCCCCTGAAAATAACAACACGGCGGCTCATGGATCCCACTTCATCGTCCCCATCCTCATCGACATTGAGGGGCGACAACTCCCCTGTTCAGCGATGTTAGACTCCGGGGCGGGAGGCAACTTCATGGACCTAACCTTCGCCCGCGAAAAGAACATTCCACTGACAATCAAGGCAGCCCCCGTTGACCTGGAAACCGTCGACGGATCCCCACTCTCCTCGGGGCCGGCCACTCACGAGACCACCGAACTACAACTCCTCATAGAACCTGATCACCGTGAAAAGATCCACTTCTCTCTGATTGCCTCCCCGAAGTTCCCAGTGATCTTGGGCATCCCATGGTTGGCCACCCACAACCCCTCGGTGGACTGGGAAACCCGCTGCATACGATTCCCATCCGAGTTCTGCACGCTAAATTGCTCCCACAAACCCGTCCTTCCACCCGAAGACACCACCATCTCAAAACTATCCGCCAAGGATCGGCTACCCCCTCAATACCGCGAGTTCCAGGATGTCTGCGACAAGAAAAACGCAGACAAGCTGCCACCACACCGACCCTATGACTGCCCTATAGAACTGTTGCCTGGGGCCGAAATACCCTTTGGCAGTATTTACTCCCTCTCAGAGCCTGAACTCAAGGCTCTGAAAGAGTACCTGGACGAGGACCTGAGGAAGGGGTTCATCCGGCCCTCCACCTCCCCCGCGGGAGCCCCCTTTTTCTTCGTAGAGAAAAAAGACTCCTCCCTGCGTCCCTGCATAGACTACAGAAAGCTTAATGACATAACCGTAAAAAACCGGTACCCGCTCCCACTGATTTCCGAACTCCTTGAGAGACTCCGGGAAGCGAAGATCTTCACCAAACTCGACCTTCGAGGGGCCTACAACCTCGTCCGAATCCGCCCTGGGGACGAATGGAAGACCGCCTTCCGGACACGTTATGGTCATTTCGAGTACCTGGTCATGCCTTTCGGACTCTGCAATGCTCCCGCCACCTTCCAGCACTTCATTAACGACGTCCTCAGGGACATGCTGGATCTGTTTGTAGTCGTTTACCTGGACGACATCTTGATCTTCTCTGAAGACCTCGAGCAGCACCGCGAACACGTCCGCAGGGTACTGCAGAGACTCAGACAGAACTCTCTCTATATCAAGCTAGAGAAATGCGAGTTTGAGCGAACCACCACTCAGTTCCTCGGATACATCATCTCCCCAGAGGGCCTAAGTATGGACCCGGGGAAGGTCCAAGCTGTGATGAACTGGCCCATTCCGAAAAACGAGAAGGAGATACAAAGATTCATTGGCTTCGCCAACTTCTATCGGAAGTTTATCCGGAACTTCTCCAAGGTCATAGCACCAATCACCCAACTCACCAAGAAGGCAGTCCCCTTCTCCTGGACACCCGAGGCCCAGGAGGCCTTCACCAAGTTGAAACTCCTCTTCACTTCTGCCCCAATCCTAATCCACCCGAACCCCGAGCTCCCATTTACAGTCGAAGTGGATGCATCAGACTCTGCGGTGGGGGCAGTTTTGTCACAACGGACAGGGGAGAGGATGCTATTACACCCGTGCGCATATTTCTCCCGCCAGATGTCCCCCTCAGAGAAGAACTATGACATCGGGAACAAAGAACTACTGGCGATCAAGGATGCCTTCTCCGAGTGGAGACACCTGCTGGAGGGAGCCACCAACCCCATAATCGTACTAACTGACCACAAGAACCTCGAGTTCATTCGCAGCGCTAAGAGACTCTCAGCCAGACAGGCCAGATGGAGCCTATTCTTTTCCCGCTTCAACTATCTCATCACCTATCGCCCTGGATCGAAAAACGGCAAGGCTGACGCCCTCTCCAGAATGTTTTCCGAGCCCTCACAGAGTAACAAGGGCCAAAATAACATCTTACCCGAGAGAAGGGTCGTAGGGGCACCTACTCTAAAGAACTCCTGGGCACAATCAAAGAAGGATACGAAAATGACCCCTTCCTCGCCCACCCCACAAGGAATATCAGCCTTACGTTTAAGAACGGTCATTGGTTTCATCAGGACTTACAACTATATGTACCAGAAATCGCACGGCTCGAAGTGCTCAAATTCAACCATGACTCCAAGCTGGCCGGCCATTTTGGCATAAGAAAGACCCAGGAGCTTCTCTCCCGCTCCTTCTGGTGGCCAACATACAAGGAGGACATCAAGAAGTACATCTCCTCGTGCGCGGTCTGTGCCCGCAATAAGACTCTTCGTTCCTCCCCCGTGGGTCTGTTACAACCCCTCCCTATTCCCTCCCGCCCCTGGGGCTCGATCTCCATGGACTTTGTGGTAGACCTTCCTCCTTCAAAAGGGATGAACACAATCCTGGTCGTGGTCGACCGTCTCACCAAGATGGCCCATTTCATCCCCTACAAAGGCATACCCACCGCCAAACAGACGGCCGATCTAATTCTCAGAGAGGTCTTCAGGCTGCATGGGATCCCGGACGACATGGTCTCCGACCGAGGCGTACAATTTGCATCAAAGTTCTGGAAGAACTTCTGCCTGGCGCTCGGGGTTAAAGTGAACCTATCCTCCGCTTTCCACCCTCAGTCAAACGGGCAGACTGAGAGAACTAATCAGACCCTAAATCAGTACCTACGCTGTTTCAGCTCCCACCTGCAGGATGACTGGCTTGACCATCTCCCCACGGCCGAGTTCGCCTACAACAATGCTGAGCATAGCTCAACCAAGCACAGCCCTTTCTTTGCTAACACAGGCTAGCATCCGGTGTTCATTCCCCACCTGCCCGTCGCCTCCACCCTCCCAGCAGTGGCCGAACGCCTAACAACCCTACAGGAGGCACAAAAGAACATTATAGACAACCTCCAGCTTGCCCAGAGGCGTTTTAAACAGGGAGAAGACAGACGTCGCAAACCCACCCCGGGCTTCCATGTGGGAGACAAGGTGTGGCTGTCCACCAGGAACCTCAGATTGAAGGTCCCCTCCAAAAAGTTGGCCCAAAGATACATGGGTCCGTTTCGGGTCACCGCACAAATCAACGAGGTCACGTTCCGGCTCGACCTTCCGGACTCCATTAGGGTGCACCCTGTCTTCCATTGCTCACTCCTCAAGCCATACGTGGAGAACACCTTCACAGGCCGCCACTCGCCCCCTCCACCACCCGTGAGGGTACAGGGTGAAGAAGAATACGTTGTCGCAAAGATCCTCGACTCCAGGATCCACCGGGGAAGACTACAATACCTAATTGGGTGGGAGGGTTACCCTCCCGAGGATAACTCCTGGGAACCAGAAGAAAATGTCCACGCCCCCAGACTGGTAAAAGAGTTCCACCAACGGCACCCCGGTAAGCCTGCCCCTGCGGTGCCCAGAGATCACCTTGGAAGGGGGGGAGTACTGTCGGGATTCGAACCCGTGACCAGCCACATCCCAGGCGGTAGCCCTGCTTACTAGGCTACCGTCCTCTCTGGACATTACTCCCTGAAACCTATTATGTAACCTCAGTCTTGCCAAGCCTTGCTCATCACCCTTGATTCCCCACACCTGGTACTTCCCTATATAAGTCCAGCCCCTTGCACTCTAGCTTGCTGATTATTGAGCTCCTGAGCCTTGATCAAGCTTCTCCTCATCTGCTGCTCTTGCTACAACTGGAAGTCCACTGCTGACCAGGAATTGCCTACCGACTACTCTTCTGCTTGTCCCTACCTACTGAACTGCTGCCACCGTTGCCATCCGGATTGTCTGACTACGCTTACTGCCGCCTGCCCTGACCCACCGCCTGCCTACCGACTACTCTTCTGCTTGTCCCTACCTACTGAACTGCTACCACCGTTGCCATCCGGATTGTCTGACCACGCTTACTGCCGCCTGCCCTGACCCACCGCCTGCCTACCGACTACGCCTCTGCCAGACTTCCTGCACCTACTACCTGCCTGTGGTCCTTGCCACTGGGCTCCACTCCTACCTCCAGCCAGCGGTCCTCTGACTCAGGTGAGCCTGTAGGACTGTTACACTACCTCTTGTTCACGTCATGTCTTGGTCTGTCGAGTCTCGTCTTGTCCATTCTCGTGTCATGTGATTGTTTGTCCAAAAATTGGGAAAGTATGCCATACTTACTTTTCTACTCAATTCTGGTGGTTCCCATCAGCTTATTATTTGTCAGCCCTATTTTATATGGGTGTATCTGGATTGTACTACCTCTGAATCGCTTATGAAGCCAACAGTTGGCCATTTATTTTCCTTTATATGTGTACTTGATATGCTTGTTGTATCATTCATTTATATGCTTCAATAAAATAATGATTGAACCGTAAAAGAGCAAAGACCGGCCTGGCGTTCATGCACTTATGTACATCTCGGCGGCCATAGGCCCCCATCACTGCACTTTACCAGCATCTCCTTTTACCTCCAGCGGCACAGGTAAGTAGCTAATAGCCATATCATTAATTCTGCTTCAAAAAGGGACTACTGTTGATGAAGATAACTAACGTAATTATCACTTTAAAATTGAGAATTCTTTATGCACATCTGTGATAAGACTACCATATTGATCGAAAGGCACATGATATATCTAAGAGCACCACTATTAAAAATGTGATGTCAGTGAATGTAATACCCTGATAATTGACCAGGTACAAAGAACATTTACGAACAGTGGAATATCTCCCATTCCTTAACAAATAACTAGATATTTGTACCATTGTATTAGATACGAAAATGACTGCATAATCAGAGGACGGCGATTGTTATATATACACTGCTCAAAAAAATAAAGGGAACACAAAAATATCACATCCTAGATCTGAGTTAATTAAATATTCTTCTGAAATACTTTGTTCTTTACATAGTTGAATGTGCTGACAACAAAATCACACAAAAAAAAAAATGGAAATCAAATTTTTCAACCCATGGAGGTCTGGATTTGGAGTCACACTCAAAATTAAAGTGGAAAAACACACTACAGGCTGATCCAACTTTGATGTAATGTCCTTAAAACAAGTCAAAATGAGGCTTAGTAGTGTGTGTGGCCTCCACGTGCCTGTATGACCTCCCTACAACGCCTGTGCATGCTCCTGATGAGGTGGCGGACGATCTCCTGAGTGATCTCCCCCCAGACCTGGACTAAAGCATCTGCCAACTCCTGGACAGTCTGTGGTGCAACGTGACGTTGGTGGATAGAGCCAGAAATGATGTCCCAGATGTGCTCAATTGGATTCAGGTCTGGGGAACGGGCGGGCCAGTCCATAGCATCAATGCCTTCGTCTTGCGGGAACTGCTGACACACTCCAGCCACATGAGGTCTAGCATTGTCTTGCATTAGGAGGAACCCAGGGCCAACCGCACCAGCATATGGTCTCACAAGAGGTCTGAGGATCTCATCTCGGTACCTAATGGCAGTCAGGCTACCTCTGGTGAGCACATGGAGGGCTGTGCGGCCCTCCAAAGAAATGCCACCCCACACCATTACTGACCCAATGCCAAACCGGTCATGCTGGAGGATGTTGCAGGCAGCAGAACGTTCTCCACGGCATCTCCAGACTCTGTCACGTCTGTCACATGTGCTCAGTGTGAACCTGCTTTCATCTGTGAAGAGCACAGGGTGCCAGTGGCGAATTTGCCAATCTTGGTGTTCTCTGGCAAATGCCAAACGTCCTGCACGGTGTTGGGCTGTAAGCACAACCCCCACCTGTGGACGTCGGGCCCTCATATCACCCTCATGGAGTCTGTTTCTGACCGTTTGAGCAGACACATGCACATTTGTGGCCTGCTGGAGGTCATTTTGCAGGGCTCTGGCAGTGCTCCTGATGTACTGGCCTGTCTCCTGGTAGCGCCTCCATGCTCTGGACACTACGCTGACAGACACAGCAAACCTTCTTGCCACAGCTCGCATTGATGTGCCATCCTGGATAAGCTGCATTACCTGAGCCACTTGTGTGGGTTGTAGACTCCGCCTCATGCTACCACTAGAGTGAAGGCACCACCAGCATTCAAAAGTGACCAAAACATCAGCCAGGAAGCATAGGAACTGAGAAGTGGTATGTGGTCACCACCTGCAGAACCACTCCTTTATTAGGGGTGTCTTGCTAATTGCCTATAATTTCCACCTGTTGTCTATCCTATTTGCACAACAGCATGTGAAATTGATTGTCACTTAGTGTTGCTTCCTAAGTGGACAGTTTGATTTCACAGAAGTGTGATTGACTTGGAGCTACATTGTGTTGTTTAAGTGTTCCCTTTATTTTTTTTGAGCAGTGTATATATATATCATGGATATGTACTGAAAAACAATGATGTAATTGAACTGAAACTGTTTTACTGAAAATACCCTATTGTAACCTTTATAGTGCCCGACGAAGGCCAGACACGGCCGAAAACGTTTGTACAACTTTTGCTGCAATCCATTGCAAATAAAACCCATGAAAGAAACCTTCTGCTGTGATTTATGATTTTGATGATAACGGGGCTGGGGACCCTATCTACAGCACAAAGAGGCAGGTAGCCACGAAGTTTGGTATAAAAGTTCATTATAGCAGTCATTATTTTACTTAGATCCCCCTTCATTTGGTCAGGAGGACTTTTCGATATCTCATCTGTTTGGCTCATGACATCAACCAGCGCCTTATGGGTAGGGGAAGTAGTAGAGGTGCCGGTTTTGTGGCCCATTAATATCTGGGCGTAGATTAGTGGCAGGGGGTCACCCCCAAGGCACCTGACACTTTTCCAGGCGGGTTTCACAAAGCTGAGCCCCCAGACCCCTTTACAACAGAGCTCCAAGTGTCCCCAGGGCCCAGTGAGGCAGCAGTAGGTACTCTCACCTCTTTTCACATTTCCTGTTGCGGGTCAAAGATGGCAGGGCCAAGTGGATGTCACAGTCCCAGATGTCGCCGGTCAGAGAGGTAGCCAGCGCTAGAAACCCTCCTTGCAGCTTCCCTCAATATCGCTGCAGCGCGGGAGCCGGTGGAGTCATGCAGCAGGCCACAGGGAGAGCTCCATGTGCCACAGCGCAGAGTTAAGGCAGGAGGCCGCACCCGACCTGCGGAGCCGGAGCAGAGGGGAGAACGGAGCCCAGACTGGTTCACACTAAGACTACCATGCCTTGGGTTCAAGCTCAGCGGTCCTGGCAGAAAGGGATCGCTGGATGGCCAGGATAATAGCAGGATGCTAGAGGAGCTGAAGTGCCGAGCATCCTCATACCATGACAGTTAGGCCACCGTTGTATGTTTTTTTTTGTTTTGTTTTTTACCTTTGCATTTTTTTTTTTTTTATACTCTACTCACAAAAAGTTAGGGATATTTAGCTTGTGGGTGAAATTTCAGGATGGACCTAAAATGCACTCTAACCTTAAAGGGGTTGTCTCACTTCAGTAAGTGGCATTTATCATGTGGAGAAAGTTAATACAAGCCACTTACTAATGTATTGTGATTGTCCATATTGCTTCCTTTGCTGGCTGGATTCATTTTTCCATCAGATTATAGACTGCTCGTTTCCATGGTTACAGACCACCCTGCAATCCATCAGTGGTGGTCGCGCTTACACACTATAGGAAAAAGTGTCAGCCTCTCTGGTGGCCGGGACCATGGGAGCGCATATAGGCTTGTGTTTTTTCCTATATTATGCAATCAGGACAACCAATGATGGATTGCAGGGTGGTTTGTAACCATGGAAACGAGCAGTGTATAATGTGATTGAAAAATTAATCCAGCCAGCAAAGGAAGCAATATGGATAATAACAATATATTAGTAAGTGCCTTGTATTAACTTCCTCTACATGATAAATGCCACTTACTAAAGCAAGACAACCCCTTTAACTTAATGTGACCTTCTCTAAACTTTTGAATGCACATGTCCAACTGTTCAATGTTTCAGTAATTTCTGCACAACTTGCTGTTCTCTAACGCGGAGCATAATGGCAAAATTCACAACAGGTGCTTGATCCATGAATTTCCCAATACATTTCCTGGTTCAAATAGAATTGGTATTTAAATAGTCCTTCCCATCATGCTGTTCACATTTTGACATCATGAGACCAAGACGACAGCTAACAATTAATGAACAATACCTCGCCATTGTGAGGCTTCAAGCAGGATGTTCTCAGACGAAGTGGCCACTGAGCTTTGTCGGGGATATAAAGCAAATGCTTTATATAAAAGAAAGGATCAACGGAAAAATTTCAAAGGGCATTGAATATAAAATATAATCAAAGCTTAATCAATAGAAAAAACTCAATAATATGCAATAATACACAGTTATATGCAGTGCCCTAAATTAGACACTAGATGGCTCTAACACGACTACCCACGTTCCATATCACCTCTCAAACATAAAAATGTAATACAAGCGTCCCGACGACAATTATGAGATATACAAAATAAACTTGATATTGATTAAGGTAGATACGAACCCTTGCTCTGCTCAAACTATGACCAATCTTGGATATCGGGTAGTATTGCAACACAACTTATAAATGATCAGGCCAAATATTGCCTATGGTATTAAATATTCCAATCAGAGATTTTCTCTGATATTGGATCTTTTATTCAGTAATATGGTATGCATCTTTACTGAATAGTGATAATATTGATGTAGCACTTTTAACATTATACATCCGCACTAAAGCAGGGAGTTACTTGTCGGTGGGTAATAATTCAATTAAGAATTATAAATTATGGTCATAAAAATTATTAATCATAAAAAAATTAAATTTATAAAATTTGTCATAAATTCTTAAAATCATGACCTGGTGAATTGTAGACAACCTAATTGATACAATTCACATCTGAGTCCGACTATTTCCTCAGATAAATAAGTTCTTTTTGACGTGAGATGACGTTAATGATAAAATGTAGTTCTACATTATACAATAATACATAGGTATTATAAAAATATGCAGATTTATTGGTTACAAGGTTATAAACATATATAAGTAAATAAATAGATGAAGTAGAAAAATGCTCCAGCACCAAAGGACGCTTTGTACAAAATCCCGTTCTTTATTGAATTTTTCACCAAAATACAGGTACAGACAGCGACAGTGGCACGGGGACCCACTGCTTCCCACGACCTACGCGTTTCGAACGGTGTCGTTCTTACTCATGGTCTGAGGTGTCTGGCGCTCACCCGGCTGAAATAAGGCCCAACTTTGAGTCATCCGCCCAAAAGGAGGAGTCTCAGAAAAACAGGGTGGGTCAAAAATCAGCTAGGTGGGCGCAAGACACCTGTGAAAACAAGTTCGCCCGTGACATAAAACATTTCCATACCTGAAGTGCTACAACATATAAAACTATATATAATATAATACAATGATAAAACTTAACAGAATGTGTAATTCTACTCCAAGACAGAGAAAAAGAAAAAGCCATATATTACCTACAGACATATATGCAATATAATTCATGATTTAACAGTCCAGCAGAGTATAAATGCACCGAGGTTGTTCATTATAAGAATACAGGTGATATGTATCACAGGGAGAGCGTGTCAGACAAAAGGACTGCATGCGTATATATGTATGTGTATATAAACACACAAATACAATATTCATGGAGTTGATATGAAGTGGAGTTAATAAATTTCCGTGGTCCTATGTCATCAGGGTCCAGACCCACTAAGTTCCCTATATGAGGCTAAATGAGTAAGAGAAATAAGATGTTATACCATTCCCTCCCAGCGAATTAACGCAAGGTCTGAATAAAGACATCAATATTCATAGGCAAAATCTAATCCTACATACTAAAATGGTTGCAATGTGTCTGGGCGTCACCAGCAAACGCGCCACCTCACCCAAAATTTATCCTCTATCTTTCACATCTGTATGTTGAAAAAACGCTCTGTCTGAACTGTGACAAATTCTCCAGTGGACATACAGGTCTGTAGAGAGAGGACTAAATATGTTGTTTCATTATATTATAGCTTGATGTAACCCGAGTGATAGTAAAGAGGTCCAAAAAATATATATATATATATAACCGAGACAGAAACCCATAAATATTATATATGCTTGTTTGAAAACAAAACCGCAGTGTGTTTTATTATTACTATCCATGAGTGTATGTCTCGGTACAGTCATGTTATCCTCCTAATATACCAAACTTCGGATAGGCATTTTGGTATTAATAGTTCTCGTATGTTTTTAATATATATATATTTTTAATATTATTTGTTGCTGCTGCTGCCCCTGACTATCTCCATATTTCCACGCATATTTCAACATATCGTATACATGTTTTCAACATTCTCACCATCTGTCTAAACATAGTTCTGGGGAGATTTTTTATATAAAAAAATTTGGATAAAGGGGAAAATAGGCAAGGGGGAAAGAAAAGAGAAAAGAAAGAGGCAGCAACATACAACACGTCCATCTCTTCATTCACCATCTGATGTGGTGAGTTCTTATATGTGTTGAAACACATAAATCAATTGGAGTGCCGAGCATTACAACTATAACATTACAACCTCAGTGTCTTGGATGGACCATAAAAGAGAATTCGCATGATAGTTTATATATCAAGGTCGAATGATGATCATATAGTAATTAGGTCATAAGTATTGGAGAGAATGTACACAGTTAATTAAAAATAAGGTATGTATGACTAGATATAAAAACAAGGCGAAATTGGTTTATGCTGCATATGGGTATTAATACAAATACATTAATTCTCTCTTGAGATTGAGACCGTATGGGACTCTGGTTTTGAGTCTCCAGATCCAAAATGCTTCCCTAAGGAGAATTTTTTGTTTAATGTCGCCACCTCTCTGGGGTAAAGTGACACGTTCAAAGGCCCTGATGGACCCTGATGACATAGGACCACGGAAATTTATTAACTCCACTTCATATCAACTCCATGAATATTGTATTTGTGTGTTTATATACACATACATATATACGCATGCAGTCCTTTTGTCTGACACGCTTTCCCTGTGATACATATCACCTGTATTCTTATAATGAACAACCTCGGTGCATTTATACTCTGCTGGACTGTTAAATCATGAATTATATTGCATATATGTCTGTAGGTAATATATGGCTTTTTCTTTTTCTCTGTCTTGGAGTAGAATTACACATTCTGTTAAGTTTTATCATTGTATTATATTATATATAGTTTTATATGTTGTAGCACTTCAGGTATGGAAATGTTTTATGTCACGGGCGAACTTGTTTTCACAGGTGTCTTGCGCCCACCTAGCTGATTTTTGACCCACCCTGTTTTTCTGAGACTCCTCCTTTTGGGCGGATGACTCAAAGTTGGGCCTTATTTCAGCCGGGTGAGCGCCAGACACCTCAGACCATGAGTAAGAACGACACCGTTCGAAACGCGTAGGTCGTGGGAAGCAGTGGGTCCCCGTGCCACTGTCGCTGTCTGTACCTGTATTTTGGTGAAAAATTCAATAAAGAACGGGATTTTGTACAAAGCGTCCTTTGGTGCTGGAGCATTTTTCTACTTCATCTACTTACTGCTGGACTGGCTTGAGTCCGCCCCGTGCACCGTCAACAGGATCGGAAGGTGAGCTGGCTGTAACTCCTTTTTCTATTACCACAAGCGCTCGTGCTCACCTGATCCCAAGTCATAATTGTACTTATTTCAATTGGACGAATATTATTTATCCCGTACTTGTAACAGCACAGTGTGAACACTGACCCACTGCACCCCGAGCCAAATATGGCTTTTGCTGCATATACAGACCGTAAGTCCAAAGCGGACAAAGTCTTCTCAATAGGTGAACTGCCATTAAACAATGAGAGTGGCATGAAATTCCAATTGCAAGAACTTGAAAGACTTTTAACTCATGAGATTAAAGTTTGGTGGGATCATACGACCCTAATAAAATATGTGGAAAGAGAAATGATACCACGAGGTCTGAGACTAAAAAAGATCCCAACCACAATTTTCTCAGATTTGTTTGTGTCAAATTGGAACAAGGCCCTCAGTGATTGTTCACTGCAGCTGATGTCCCTGATTATAGAGCATGAAGCAGAGAGACTCATTCAAATACAAAACGAAATGGATATATGCAAGGAGGCTCTTGAAAAATACAAAACATGTGGGGATTTTGCCAAAAAAGAAGAAGAAATTATGACATCTATTAAAGAAATGGAAGACAATATAATGGAGGTGAAGCACCGCAAATTTCAAAGAGACCTCTATGACTATGCCCACAACCAAGTATATGAATGGGGGAGAAGGGACAACCCGCATGGTACACCCAGATCTATCTTAAAAAAGAGACATACCAACAATAGGAAATACATTAAAGACAGAAAAAACCCCACCAAACAGGACTTACCACGCAGGGTTAGCTTCAGCAACTCAGAATTTGAAACATCCGAATGCAGTGAATCTACAGGTGAAGATACAACTAATGAATCACGGATCGTTGAACCTCATCAACCCAAATTATCTTATTATCAAAAAAATAGAAATAATAGGGACAAACTGGAACAACCAAAAAACGGCGCAGAAGGGGGGGCCGTAAACACAAAAAGACCCCACCAGATGTCGACCCGCCGGCAAAACAAATGAATGCTGGACCTTTGGAGAGGAATATAACGTTAGATGTGATAAATTTGTCTAGCCAGGAATTAACCCCTGAACAAAAAAATGTACTCTGCCTAGGTCTAAACTTTGTACCTAACACCAACTTTGATCCCTTCACTACGATTCTACAAGTCAATAGATTCATTAGAAATCTCACATTACGGAGGTGTTTTTCTGACGCCCCCCCTCCACATGAGGATACAGTGACAAATGAGGATAAACTGACAGTTGATAATATCTATACCAACTTGTCTTTTAAAGAGCAACAGTCCTTACTTTGTCTCATGGATCTTCATGGGGAGGGAGGAGAACCATCTGACCAGAATAAACAGCACAGTTTCAATACCACTAATAAAACCTATTACCCCCTGAAATTCCGCACTGCTAGTATGGATATATTTCAGGAGGTGATAGAAAGAGAATTGCTGAAGGTCCAGGATTCGATCCCGGTGGTCAAAAAACATAATTTGAATATGCTGCAAAAAACTGCCTTAAAACAATTAGAAGAAAATAAAAATCTGATAATAAAGATGGCAGATAAGGGAGGGTCTGTGGTGGTACTCGACAAGACATGTTATCACTCACTTATGTTGGGACTCTTGTCTGATACCACCACATACTACATCTTGAAATCAAACCCTCTTACAACATATAAAAAAGAATTGATTCTCATCTTAGATAAGGGCCTGGAAAAGGGACATATAACTCAAAGGCAATTTGATTTCTTGAATGTAGAAAATCCTGTAACTCCCATAATCCACGCCCTTCCTAAGATGCATAAAGGGCTTAACCCTCCACCATTACGACCGATAGTGTCCGGCATTGGATCCTTAACGGAGAAATTGGGGGAATGGTTGGACTCAGTACTGCAGCCCCTAGTGAAAAGATCACCTGGATACATTAGGGATACAAGTAATGTACTCAGATATATGTACAATTTTGTTTGGTCCAAAGAATACACTTGGATGACATTGGACGTTGTAGCACTGTATCCTTCCATCCCCCATTCATATGCTCTCCTAGCCCTAGAATATAGCCTCCATAAATATAGTGGTTATTCTGACATCTTCATTGACTATGTGTTGGAGGTTACCTCGTATTTGCTAATGCATAATTATTTTGTTTTTGATGAGGTTTTCTATGTCCAGATCTCGGGTGTTTCTATGGGGGCCAAATTCTCCCCATCTCTAGCCAACATAGCAATGGCATTCTGGGAAGAAAAGTATGTCTTCTCGGTAGACAACCCTTATTCTGGGTGCATTGTCTGGTATGGCAGATACATCGACGATTTGCTCCTCATATGGGGGGGTGATGTGTCTGCCATACCAGACTTTGCTTGCTATCTTAACCAGAACACATACAATTTGAGATTTACACAAGTATATCACCCCACTACTATTCATTTTCTGGATTTGACATTGATTGGGATGGCGGATGGGGTGGTGCTGACGGAGACCTACCGAAAGGAGGTGTCCGGCAACACCATCCTTAAAGCCAACTCTCATCACCCCCTTCATACCATCAAAAGTATTCCTGTTGGCGAATTTACAAGAGCCAGGAGAAATTGCAGTACAGAGGAAGCTTTTGACAGGGAATGCATTGAGGTGTGGAGACGTTTACAGATGAGGGGTTATCCCCAATGGATGCTCCACAGGGGTCTCAAAATTGCGCAGAACAAAACTAGAGCCAAACTTCTAAATATAAAAACCGAAAGAGAATTAATAAAACCTGTTACTAATAGAGAAAGGGATGGATATAAAAACAAAATAAATAGTGCTAAATCTGAAATCATCTGTGGAAAAAATGAAAAAAACGAAAAAAACAATAATATTATACCAACAATAGTACTTACATACAGCAGACAGTTTGCTGAGATTAAAAAAATAATAAAAAAATATTATCCACAGATGTTTACCTATTTTGTATGAGGATGACATCTTGAGGGACACTCTAAAACAGGGCTGTCGTGTAGTTTATAAAAGACCTGACACCTTGGGAAAAACACTCTCCCCCTCCATGTACACCTCAATATGTCCCAAAAATCCACCTACATGGCTGAAATATACTGGTTTCTCGAATTGCGGACACACGAGATGCAAAACATGCAAAGTCGCGAAAAATACCAAACAATTTCATAATTCTGCGCACACTGAGACTTTCCCTGTCAAGGGCTTCATAAATTGTAATACGATGGCAGTAATTTACATCATTATTTGTACCACCTGCGATTTAATATATGTGGGTTGTACTACCAGAAAATTCAAGGATCGATTACGTGAACATCTCAATTACATACATAACCCAACAGCTACAGGAATATCCAATGCGGCATATCATTTTATACACATACATAACCGCAACATAGACACACTGAGCACCTTTGCCTTTGAACGTGTCACTTTACCCCAGAGAGGTGGCGACATTAAACAAAAAATTCTCCTTAGGGAAGCATTTTGGATCTGGAGACTCAAAACCAGAGTCCCATACGGTCTCAATCTCAAGAGAGAATTAATGTATTTGTATTAATACCCATATGCAGCATAAACCAATTTCGCCTTGTTTTTATATCTAGTCATACATACCTTATTTTTAATTAACTGTGTACATTCTCTCCAATACTTATGACCTAATTACTATATGATCATCATTCGACCTTGATATATAAACTATCATGCGAATTCTCTTTTATGGTCCATCCAAGACACTGAGGTTGTAATGTTATAGTTGTAATGCTCGGCACTCCAATTGATTTATGTGTTTCAACACATATAAGAACTCACCACATCAGATGGTGAATGAAGAGATGGACGTGTTGTATGTTGCTGCCTCTTTCTTTTCTCTTTTCTTTCCCCCTTGCCTATTTTCCCCTTTATCCAAATTTTTTTATATAAAAAATCTCCCCAGAACTATGTTTAGACAGATGGTGAGAATGTTGAAAACATGTATACGATATGTTGAAATATGCGTGGAAATATGGAGATAGTCAGGGGCAGCAGCAGCAACAAATAATATTAAAAATATATATATATTAAAAACATACGAGAACTATTAATACCAAAATGCCTATCCGAAGTTTGGTATATTAGGAGGATAACATGACTGTACCGAGACATACACTCATGGATAGTAATAATAAAACACACTGCGGTTTTGTTTTCAAACAAGCATATGTGTGAAGGCTTTGGCCTGGATTTGTGGGAGGGGCTGAGGTCCGCCTCCAGCCTATTTAGGGCACCCCCCTACCTGGCTCCTGCACCGTCCGAGGTCTGAACTTGTGAGAGAGAGTCGCGTGTGGAGTTAACTGAAGAAGTTACTTACAAGTTGCTGTTTCTGAAGTTCGTTGTTTTCGGGTCCAGGATTTGGAGCATTCCGGTTCCATCCGTCCGGCTTCACCTGGTTCCTTGCGGGTCACGTTTTGCCCGTTCAAACTGTGAGTTTTTCATACGGTACAGCACAGGGCCTCACGGCTGCCCTGCCTCCAGCTCGGTTCATTTCAACATTTACCTGTAAAACCTTGTCACAGTTTCATTTCAAATCACGGTTCATGCTGGCACCTTTTTCTGATCATGCATGCACGCACACCCCACCGCATCCCCACTCCTAGCACGGACACACGTGTACCAGGTTCCCATGGCAGCAACCACGCCGTTCCCCTCCCCTCCAATCATCCCACGCACTTTTCTTCCCTCACACCCCTCGCCAGATCAGCGGCACGGCCGCCCTCTCACTTACACCAGATGCTCGCCGCTTCCCGGCCTCTCCACACGCTCCCCCGCCACAAGCCGCACCAGGGCCGCGGTCCCCCTATTCCCCGCCGCCGCGCCGGCCCGCGACTCCGTCCTCCTGCCGCGCTGCCAATGGCGGCCGCCGCGTCCCGGCGCCCGGTTCGCGCATGCGCGGCGAGGGCGCTGCGCATGCGCGGCCGCGGCGGCGCATGCGCGGTAGCCTGGCGGCCGGCCACAGGTGCCGCACGCGTGCGCTGTGGGCATGGGGGTGGGGAGCCAAGGGGTGCCGCTTGCACACCCCTGCACCAGCCCCACATCCAGCTACCGCTCCCCTCCATCAGGCAGCGCATGTCATCATCACAAGAGCCGGCATCAGGGAACACACCCGCCAGGCCAACATCCATGTACAATTAAAAATCCATACGCTTCATACAGTCACCAAAGAAACCCGATAAGAAAAAAAAAAAAAAACAATAAACCCGCCATATAAAGAAAAAAAAAAAAAAAAAAAAAAAAAAAACAAAACCGCCACATTTCAAAAAAAAAAAAAAAAACAGAAAACGCCATATGGGAAAAAATTAGAACATCAATATCCCAGTAAAAAAATAAAATAAAATAAAAGGTCCGTATTCACACCTTCCGCCACAGCACGGGGCCTCATTTCACATACCTTCCATACCATACCGGGTCACCGTTGCAACTCACGGCGCAATCCTCTCAGGTCATGCTAAACGTTCAGACCACAGTCAACTCTCGTCATAACATTTTCTGTCTACCCCTCTTTTAGGCGGTCAAGCTTAGACTTATTTACGCTGCACGTATCCAGTGACTTTTTCTTGCTACCAGGTACGTACACCTGCTCAATCGTTTTCTGTTTCCTACATTTCAGTCCATCCCGTTAGGGTCAGCGTGCTGGCATCAGGGGCTTCGGAATCCCACTAGATTAACCCCCTCTTGGCTTCGCCATCAGTCAGTGGTCCGCGAGGCCAACACCCCGCCTCACACGCTCGGAGGCAGCCGCCCATCGCGCCACTCGTTAGTAAGCCGCCTCGCTGTTGCATAGAGAGGGCCTCACCTGTCACTCCCTTTCCCTAGTCCTGTCGTACAAGTCACCGAGAGGCCTCACACTCCTGCCACCACGTCAGTGGCCTCATCAACCCCTCGCGCCAACTCATAGATAGAGCCTCTCAAGCCGCTCGGCAATTAGCAGGGCCTCATCTGTCACCATCCTAGGCTTAATTATTTCGCCATCCGGCATAGCTAGCTTGCCAGCACGGTCCTGTGTTTTCCCCACACTAACAAACTATTCTGTTTTAGCATGTCTCTGGAAGGAATTGAGAACTTTTCCCTTCCGGGCACTCCGGCTAGATCCATCACCTTAGCCCAAGGAGACGATCTTGCCAGCCCAGCATCCATCAGAGCCTGGACAATTCCGCGTATCACGACGGAATTGAAGAGACGGCAGATCCCCTTCCCCGCCACGGCAAGGAAAGCGGAGCTTTTCCGACTACTACGCACGTCAACCAGTAATGCGGAGGCAGGGGAAGGACCCAGCCAGTCCAGCACGGGGGATATACACGCCATGCTGGCCTCTTTGATGACGTCCATGTCCAGGGTCAACGACAGGTTAGAGAGGCTGGAGTCGGTCACCACATCCCTCTCCTTGGCAGGGCCACCACCGGCAGCGTCACCGGCACCATCCGGTTTGCCAGTGGGCGTGCCATCCATCAACCCAGATGACCAAGAAGTCAGCCCGGCGCACATGATACCGGAGCACTTGAAAAGGGACATTCTGGAAGGTAAGGATGTGAACCTGGCCTCCCTCCTGATTGCCTCTCAAGATACTGTTGAGAACAAAACTTATGCTTACGACGATGTCTCAGTCGTGGTTAAATCTAGGGATGCCCGCCTCAATAGAAAACTGTCTATTCCAGAATTTGTGTTGGCTTTCGGCATCTACAGGGAGGTCATCTGCACGGTCTACCCTAACAGAAGGGAGGAGTTTGACCTCTACATGCACAAGCTGGTGGACCTGGGCAACAAATATGGGGGGTCGGCATTCTATGACTACCATAGATCTTTTTCGGCAAAGGTGGCAGGGGCTTTCTCCCAGTACGGAGTCCGCTCCAACTGGGCAAGAATCGACACTGTCATTTTTTGCCGACACTTCGCAGGCCTAAGGACGCCAGCTTGTGTGCACTGCTCCTCCACTGCCCACACCACCAATTTCTGCCCAAACGCAGCGGACAGTCAAGCCCCCTCTCAAGCGGCCGGCCCCTCCGGGGTCACGGAGAAATCAAGCCGGGACAAGCTGGGGCGGCCAATCAAGTTTCTGGGCAAATCCCAGATTTGCAACAATTTCAATGTGGGATCCTGCAATTTTAGCGGGTGCAGGTTGTTGCACATTTGTACCAATTGTTTCCGGGCACATGCTAGATCAATGTGTCCAAATAAAATGTTTTCTAAACCGTATCTATCGACCATAAATATGCCGGTTTTTTCAGCATTTATGTCTCAGCACCCATCCAGACATCTCACGGATTTCCTCGTGGCAGGGCTGACAGAAGGCTTCCACACGGGCATCCTGCACATGCCGACAGGCACCCTGGAATGTCCAAATCTCCTATCCGCCCAAGGCAACCCCACCGCAATTGACGCCCTCATAGCCCAGGAAGTTGCAGAGGGTTTCGTGCTAGGACCATTCAAGACACCCCCATTCACCACATGGCGCACCAATCCCATTGGCATCGTCACCGGGAAATCTTCCCAGAAACAGAGGCTAATCATCGATCTATCGGCACCACACGGCTCAGCCGACCCCAGTCTCAACTCCCTCATTCCGTCGGAGGAATTCTCACTCCAATACACCACTATAGATCACGCCATCACCGCCATCAGGCAAGCAGGGGTCGGAGCATGGCTCAGCAAAACCGACATCGCCAACGCGTTCAAATTGCTACCAATTCACCCATCGCTGTGGCACCTTCATGGCATCAAGTGGTCCGAAAACTATTATTTTTTCTCCCGGTTGACCTTCGGATCCAAAAGTAGCCCAGCCATTTTTGACACATTCGCGGAGGCACTTTGCTGGTTGCTCTTGAACGTAGCAAGATGCCCGATGGTCTTGCATTACCTGGATGACTTTCTACTCGTGGAGGAAAACATCTCCCCTCCCGCCAGCCTCAGGGCCACCATCAAGCTGTTCGGGGAACTTGGGGTACCCATCGCCACAAAGAAAACAGAGGGGCCGGACACAGTCATCACCTTCTTGGGCATTCAGTTGGATTCGGCCTCTATGCAAGCCAGTTTGCCACTCGGGAAGATCCAGGTTATTCTCAACCACATAGACAATTACCTTCAACTCGGCGACTGCAATCGCAAGGAACTACAGTCCCTATTGGGGTCCCTGAACTTTGCCATGCGCATCATCCCCCAGGGTCGCGCGTTCATTTCACGGCTTCTGCGCCTTTTCCCCCTTTTCCTTCACGACTCTCACAGGCTGCCCCTGGATGCCCACGCCACTGCAGATCTGGGTATGTGGAGGAGATTTCTGTCCGCCTGGAACGGCAGGAGCATGTTCCTCCCTCAGCTGTCGGACTCTTCCCCATCAATCTGGTCGGATGCGGCATCCACCACAGGTTTCGCGGCCATTTTTGGGAACGATTGGCTGTGGGGTAGCTGGCCTCCTGCGGTCCAGGGTTTGGAAGGATTCTCCACTACCTCGGCTCTGTTCGAGATCTACCCCATCGTGGCGGCCGCCGTGGCGTGGGGTCATTCATGGGCTAACAGGTCGGTCCGATGCTACTCAGACAACCAGGCAACCTGCCAGATCATTAACAGGGGTCGGTCCAAATCCCTCACTATCATGAGGTTCCTGCGCAGGCTTACTTGGTTGGCAGCTTGCAACAATTTCTTCATACACTGCTTCCACGTCCCGGGAAGGTGCAATACGGCAGCTGACAATCTGTCTCGTTTCCAATTTCAGGCGTTTCATCAGGCTCTCCCGTCAGCGTCACCCACGGCCTCCATCACCCCGTCATTTCACCAGCTCATTCTGGATTAGATGTCATCATGCGCCATAGCCAGTTATTATCCCATTCTGCACTATCAGACAACACACGCAGGTCATACAACAGAGCATTCACACTGTTTAACAAGTTCCTGTTGGAACACAACATCACGCACCCATTTGTCATGACTTCCCTGCTGGGGTTTGCTTCCTTTTGCCACCTCAAGCTCAAACTGTCATACAACACCATCAAACTCTATCTCACCGGCATTCAACATCACATGCTGATCATACACCCTAACAACATCAGTTTCATGGCCTCACACCAGATCAAAACCATACTCAAAGGCATTCAGAGGACAGAACCCGCACGGCCGACACAGAGACTGCCCATTAACAGTCACATTTTCAAGGCATTATCCGACTTATTAGACACCAGACCTTTTGAAGCTGTTACCAACTCCATCATCAAAACAGCGATGTACTTGGCTTTCTACGGATTCCTGAGGCCCGGGGAATTCACCACGACCTCGGCGACCCAAACCACACATTGTCTACTAGCCTCCCACTTGACGAAACACGGGGATCATTATATCCTAACCTTACCTCGCTCCAAAAGCAGTCAGCTCTCACCCGTGGACATTCCATACTACCCTACGCAGAACAGATGGTGCCCAGTCGGGGTTCTGGACGCATACAAACAGCATCACAAGCTCCTACCCTGTCAGCCACTACTTCAACTGCGTGGGTCTGCACTCACCACCACCACCTTTATGATCTATGTCAGGTCATCCCTCACTCAACTAGGCCTCAACGCATCCAACTACTCTGGGCACTCCTTTCGGATCGGGGCCGCATCCACGGCCTCCAGTGCCAACATCCCGGCTCATGTCATTAAGAAGTTGGGGCGCTGGAAGTCATCCGCTTTCACACGTTACATTCCCAATCCAACACGGGAGTTAAGAAACGCTTTCCAAGACATGTCGGGTTGAGCTTTCATGTATATCGAATACAATAAAGTGTTTATTTCATTTTGCCCTCTTCTTTCTCAGGCCTACCTCATCCTCGGTTTCGGCACACCACAACCGACTACGCTTATTCCCTGATTTCCTAGGTTCTTCACTGTACTACCGTAAGTGCCTCACACAAATAATATTTATGGGTTTCTGTCTCGGTTATATATATATATATATATTTTGGACCTCTTTACTATCACTCGGGTTACATCAAGCTATAATATAATGAAACAACATATTTAGTCCTCTCTCTACAGACCTGTATGTCCACTGGAGAATTTGTCACAGTTCAGACAGAGCGTTTTTTCAACATACAGATGTGAAAGATAGAGGATAAATTTTGGGTGAGGTGGCGCGTTTGCTGGTGACGCCCAGACACATTGCAACCATTTTAGTATGTAGGATTAGATTTTGCCTATGAATATTGATGTCTTTATTCAGACCTTGCGTTAATTCGCTGGGAGGGAATGGTATAACATCTTATTTCTCTTACTCATTTAGCCTCATATAGGGAACTTAGTGGGTCTGGACCCTGATGACATAGGACCACGGAAATTTATTAACTCCACTTCATATCAACTCCATGAATATTGTATTTGTGTGTTTATATACACATACATATATACGCATGCAGTCCTTTTGTCTGACACGCTTTCCCTGTGATACATATCACCTGTATTCTTATAATGAACAACCTCGGTGCATTTATACTCTGCTGGACTGTTAAATCATGAATTATATTGCATATATGTCTGTAGGTAATATATGGCTTTTTCTTTTTCTCTGTCTTGGAGTAGAATTACACATTCTGTTAAGTTTTATCATTGTATTATATTATATATAGTTTTATATGTTGTAGCACTTCAGGTATGGAAATGTTTTATGTCACGGGCGAACTTGTTTTCACAGGTGTCTTGCGCCCACCTAGCTGATTTTTGACCCACCCTGTTTTTCTGAGACTCCTCCTTTTGGGCGGATGACTCAAAGTTGGGCCTTATTTCAGCCGGGTGAGCGCCAGACACCTCAGACCATGAGTAAGAACGACACCGTTCGAAACGCGTAGGTCGTGGGAAGCAGTGGGTCCCCGTGCCACTGTCGCTGTCTGTACCTGTATTTTGGTGAAAAATTCAATAAAGAACGGGATTTTGTACAAAGCGTCCTTTGGTGCTGGAGCATTTTTCTACTTCATCTACTTACTGCTGGACTGGCTTGAGTCCGCCCCGTGCACCGTCAACAGGATCGGAAGGTGAGCTGGCTGTAACTCCTTTTTCTATAAGTAAATAAACACAATGATACATGCAAATTAATATATATAGCGTTAATATAAAGCATTACGAGCTTAACAATACATGTGAGTGGAAATAACTTGTCACATTATAACCAAGCTATTATTAGGTTAGGATATCAAAATATGAACATAATTTATATATATTACTTCTGTTCAGAGAAAACCTCATTATATTAGGATGGGAATGTCTAATCCTAGACATCAATATAGAATGATAAATACATTCTGCCCCCCTCTAACCAACTACACATCACATGACCTCAAGATGGGCAAATCCATCCAAGGATATAACTTAGAAGAGATAACCATATTCTTCCGCCCCATCCTGGACTATTTTCACATACATGACTTTGGTAAGACTATTAAGACAAATAACAGGGATCTAGGATTTTGCTAGACCATATCTTAAATGGGAAGGATTTGAAATAAGTCCTTCCGGTGGGAATCCATCACTTAGCTTGGCGAAGAATGTTCTATCAATATATATATATATATATATATATATATATATTTATGTCGGTGGGTAATAATTCAATTAAGAATTATTAATTATGGTCATAAAAATTATTAATCATAAAAAAATTAAATTTATAAAATTTGTCATAAATTCTTAAAATCATGACCTGGTGAATTGTAGACAACCTAATTGATACAATTCACATCTGAGTCCGACTATTTCCTCAGATAAATAAGTTCTTTTTGACGTGAGATGACGTTAATGATAAAATGTAGTTCTACATTATACAATAATACATAGGTATTATAAAAATATGCAGATTTATCGGTTACAAGGTTATAAACATATATAAGTAAATAAACACAATGATACATGCAAATGAATATATATAGCGTTAATATAAAGCATTACGAGCTTAACAATACATGTGAGTGGAAATAACTTGTCACATTATAACCAAGCTATTATTAGGTTAGGATATCAAAATATGAACATAATTTATATATATTACTTCTGTTCAGAGAAAACCTCATGATATCAGGATGGGAATGTCTAATCCTAGACATCAATATAGAATGATAAATACATTCTGCCCCCCTCTAACCAACTACACATCACATGACCTCAAGATGGGCAAATCCATCCAAGGATATAACTTAGAAGAGATAACCATATTCTTCCGCCCCATCCTGGACTATTTTCACATACATGACTTTGGTAAGACTATTAAGACAAATAACAGGGATCTAGGATTTTGCTAGACCATATCTTAAATGGGAAGGATTTGAAATAAGTCCTTCCGGTGGGAATCCATCACTTAGCTTGGCGAAGAATGTTCTATCAATATATATATATATATATATATATATATATATATATAAAAGCAATTATTTAATGCTTTGCTAGATTATGAGTCTAGATTCTTCTGCAGGTAGAATGAAGCCTCACAATATCCTAAGACTACATCTCAATATGGAGATGATCAATTCATTTAATTATTTATTTATTCGCCAATCTAGATGGTATAATTTCACCCACACTATCAAATTAGTCTTAATAAAATGAAATATCATTTTCTGTGTCTCTTACCAAGTCCTAGCAGGAATCTCACTTCTGCTCCTAGGAAAGCTGGGTGGTCCATCATAGCACATCTCATCATGGCTTTCATCTAGATAGACCTCAACTTCTCCTCTCCTTCCTCCTTTGTTTCTCACTTTCTCTTCCCTCTATGGCTTATGATCCCAAACTTATCAGTTAGACACACCTTCCTAGTTTGGGAACTTTCCAATCATTGTCGGATGGGCGTGACCATTGATAAAAATTGTGACATCATAACCCTACCCAGAATGCACTTTTGCTACTGTTGTAATGTCACCTACTGATACCTAGGTGGCACTGCTGTATAAGCTATCTGCATCATAGTATAAAGGGTTAACTTATTTAAGTCTGAATATACATTATGACCTTAGAAGCTTTAATTCAAAGCTATAGGGATTAATTCTGACACTTGTAGCAATTAGAGACAGACCTCTAGGCGTCTCTCTGAAGGTTTCTCACATTTAATTTATGGATCGTAAATGGCTTGTTTTCTCACAGAGATATCAGTACCTCCTCTGTCATACCAAAGATGTGATTAATTGTTACAAAACACACATCTTCACAGACACTCTTTTTTTAGAGACAGATACTCCTAATGAGAAATATACACAATATACTGGATACATGTTGTCTTAGTAACATATAACAATATAATATAAACAAATATATATATGTCCTACTGATTGTCTTATGCTCAGGACTAACTAAGGCTCAATAAATAAATACATACATATTATATATTTTGCTTCATTAATAAATGCCTAATTGTATAGGTAATTATCACCAGCTGCAAAGAGCTTATCTCTTTCTTGCCCGTCATAAATTTTAAAGTAAACAAGGAGGCATCTTCTCAGACTGGTACATTCATGAGAAGGATAACACTGAAGAGTATAAACCTTTGTGTGACCTTAATTTGGCCTACTCAAGACATACAAAATTGTAACTATAGTCGAGCATGGCTCTTAAAGGAAATGAACATCCATTTTGACAATAATGAATTGGATATCAATGCATTTACCTATGAAAAGGCACAACATACTAAATATCAAGCCAAATAATTCAATCAGTACTACACATAATAAAGTTATATACCCGAGAATGCAGATGAAATGCAGAGTCTAAGGGAAGTCAGCTCTAAAGTCCATTCTGATCATTGGGATTTTTCTCCTTTCTTTCTTTGTTTCTCTGTATTTCTGTGTTCTCTGTGTGTGTGGTTTAGGATCACAAACTTATCAGTTAGACACACCTTCCTAACTTGGAGTTTTCTAATCATTGTCGGTTAGGCGTGTACATATGATAATTACTGTGATGTTACTATATCACCCAAAATGCATTTCAATTGTTGCCGCAATGTTACCTATTCATACCTAGGTGGCACTATTGCATAAGCCAGTGGTCGGCAAGCCGCGGCTCGCGAGCCACATGCGGCTCTTTACACACTTTAATGCGGCTCTTCTGCAGGGCTCCAGATGCCATTAGCGACTAGACCCGCCGCCGCAGCTCTGCTCAATACAGCGGCGGGCACAGGAGATGATCGTTCTCAGCAGCGCAGGAGGAGTCTCTCCCTCCCCCCTGTGCTGCTGCTGTCCCCGCCGCTGCCAATAAGAAGAGGCAGGAGGAGGAGGGGAGGGGCTGTGGCCACTGCGCCACCAATGAAGAAAACTGACCTGTTAATACAAATACAGGAGGCGGGTGCCGGAATCAAATAGCCGGCACCCGACCTCTGTGACAGGGAGCTGCGATCCGCTGCAGTTGAGTTAACCCTTCAGGTGCGGTACCTGAGGGGTTAACTGCCGCTGATCGCAGCTCCCTGTCACAAAGGTCGGGTGCCGGCTATTTGATTCCGGCACCCGCCTCCTGTATTTGTATAAGAAACGTTGGTGGCACAGTGCCCCCCCCCCCCCAGTATAATAAACGTTGGTGGCACAGTGCCCCCCCCCCCAGTATAATAAACGTTGGTGGCACAGTGCGCCACCCCCCCCCCCAGTATAATAAACGTTGGTGGCACAGGGCGCCCCCCCCCCCCCAGTATAATAAACGTTGGTGGCACAGTGCGCCCCCCCTCCCCCAGTATAATAAACGTTGGTGGCACAGTGGGAAGTGCCAATGAGGGTTAAAAATAATAAAAGAAAATTAACTCACCTCCTCCAGTTGATCAGGTAGCTGCCGGTCTCCTGTTCTTACTTCTTTCTAGTTTCTTCAGGACCTGTGGTGACGTCACTGAGCTCATCACATGGCCCATTACCATGGTGATGGATCATGTGATGAGCACAGTGATGTCACCACAGGTCCTGCGTCCTGAAGAAACTAGAAAGAAGTAAGAACAGGAGACGATCAATTGGAGGAGGTGAGTTAATTATTTTTTTATTTTTTAACCCTCATTGGCACTGCCCACTGCGCCACCAATGTTTATTATATTGAGGGGGGGCGCACTGCGCCACCAATGTTTATTATATTGGGGTGATGGGGGGGGCGCACTGCGCCACCAATGTTTATTATACTGGGGTGTTGGGGGGGCGCACTGCGCCACCAATGTTTATTATATTGGGGTGATGGGGGGGGCGCACTGCGCCACCAATGTTTATTATACTGGGGTGATGGGGGGGGCGCACTGCGCCACCAATGTTTATTATATTGAGGGGGGGCGCACTGCGCCACCAATGTTTATTATATTGGGGTGATGGGGGGGCGCACTGCGCCACCAATGTTTATTATATTGAGGGGGGGCGCACTGCGCCACCAATGTTTATTATATTGGGGTGATGGGGGGGGGCGCACTGCGCCACCAATGTTTATTATATTGAGGGGGGCGCACTGCACCACCAATGTTTATTATATTGGGGTGATGGGGGGGCGCACTGCGCCACCAATGTTTATTATATTGACCTTGTACTAAGCATTCTGTATTCAGAATGCTATTATTTTCCCTTATAACCATGTTATAAGGGAAAATAATACAGTGAATAGACTTTCATCCTAGGAACCATGCGTGAAAATCGCACTTGCTTGCGATTTTCACACAGCCCCATTAACTTCTATGGGGCCTGCGTTGCGCGAAAAACGCACAACAGAGCATGCTGCGATTTTCACGCAACGCACAAGTGATGTGTGAAAATCACCGCTCATGTGCACAGCCCCATAGAAGTGAATGGGTCCGGATTTAGTGCGGGTGCATTCCGGTATTTTGAATGCCGGATCCAGCACTAATACATTCCTATGGGGAAAAATGCCGGAGCCGGCATTCAGGCAAATCTTCATTTTTTTTCGCCGGAGATAAAACCGTAGCATGCTACGGTTTTATCTTTTGCCTGATCAGTCAAAATGACTGAACTGAAGACATCCTGATGCATCCTGAACGGATTACTCTCCATTCAGAATGCATGGGGATAAAACTGATCAGTTATTTTCCGGTATAGAGCCCCTGTGACGGAACTCAGTGCCGGAAATGAAAAACGCTAATGTGAAAGTACTTTAAAATATTAAGTTTAAATCCCCCCTTTCCCAATTTTACATATAAAATATATAAACAATAAATAAATAAACATATTACATAGCCTTTTTAGTCACCTTGTCACCCCAAAAAATAGCATAGGACTGTTCTATTATGGGCCGAATGTTTCATAAAATGCGAAATGCACACAGCTTTTTTTGTTGTTTTTTTTTTTTTGCACGGTATTGAGTATCACAATACTTTTTTATGGTGACGAAAGCGAATCAAAATTTTGGTTTCAAAACAACCCTACGCCGATCTGATCGGCGTAGCGTTGTCACGATACCAAAATTTTGATTCAGTTTCGATTTGGCAACTAAAAATTTGATTTGGCTCCTAAATTTTTCAGTTCAGGAGCCAATGGCTACTTGGAATTTTTTTTTAGTCTGGAGCACTGTTCTGTGTGCCCGGCGCCCGCTCCCCTCCCTCCTCTCGGGGGCGGCAGCCTGCGGCTGTCCTGCCTACATGTGTGCCGTGCGGCGCTCAGGCCAAAGGAGGCGTCACTGACTGTCAGTGGGGCCGCGGCGGAGGGAGGCGAGGAGGCGGAGCTGCTCTGTCTGCTATGACCTGTAAAAGCTGCCCCTCCAGGCTGGCAGCAGAAGAACACAGTCACAGAGTAACACTGAGGCACGACTTGTTGGAACTTGGCCGACCCTGCTGGACTCTAGTCTGGACTCTGGAGAAGACACCTTAAGGCAGAGCCAGCTGAGATTGGAGCCAGGACCAGACCGACCCCACTCCAGCCAGACCCCAGTGATATATCAGGTACCGACTTCAACATTGTCCCTCATCATGTCACCCCCCCGATGGTGCAGACTCCAACATTGTCCCCCATTAGGGAGCATAATGGATGGGGGCTGACGGCTGTCATGGGGGGCATGATGGCTGACATGGGAGTAATGATGGATGGGTGCTGACGGCTGACATGGGCATGATGGATGGGGTGCTGACGGCTGACATGGGCATGATGGATGGGGTGCTGACATGGGGGGCTGACGGCTGACATAAGGTCATGATGGCTGACATGGGGGGCATGATGGATGGGGGCTGACGGCTGACATGGACATGATGGATGGAGTGCTGACATGGGGGGCTGATGGCTGACGGCTGACATGGGGTGCTGACGGCTGACATAGGGGCATGACGGCTGACATGGGGGGCATGATGGATGGGGGCTGACAGCTGACATGGGCATGATGGATGGGGTGCTGACGGCTGACATGGGGGGCATGATGGCTGACATGGGGGGCTGATGGCTGACATGGGGGGTAATGATGGATGGGGGCTGACATGGGCATGATGGGGTGCTGATGGCTGACATGGGCATGATAGATGGGGTGCTGACGGCTGACATGGGCATGATGGATGGGGTGCTGACATTGGGTGCTGACGGCTGACATAAGGTCATGATGGCTGACATGGGGGGCATGATGGATGGGGGCTGACGGCTGACATGGACATGATGGATGGAGTGCTGACATGGGGGGCTGATGGCTGACGGCTGACATGGGGTGCTGACGGCTGACATAGGGGCATGACGGCTGACATGGGGGGCATGATGGATGGGGGCTGACAGCTGACATGGGCATGATGGATGGGGTGCTGACGGCTGACATGGGGGGCATGATGGCTGACATGGGGGGCTGATGGCTGACATGGGGGGTAATGATGGATGGGGGCTGACATGGGCATGATGGGGTGCTGACGGCTGACATGGGCATGATGGATGGGGTGCTGACGGCTGACATGGGCATGATGGATGGGGTGCTGACGGCTGACATGGGCATGATGGATGGGGTGCTGACGGCTGACATGGGCATGATAGATGGGGTGCTGACATGGGGGGCTGACGGCTGACATAGGGGCATGACGGCTGACATGGGGGCATGATGGATGGGGGCTGACATGGGCATGATGGATGGGGTGCTGACTGCTGATATAGGGGGCTGATCTGAGGTATGATTAACATTGGGGGTCTGATTGGTGGTCTGACCTGAGGTATAATGGAAAATATTGTTTCTGATTATACTCCTCTAAAACCTATGTGCATCTTATAGGGCGAAAAGTACAGTCCTCAAACCAGATCGAAGATATCAGGACCACACAGAGGAGAAGCCAGCTGCTGCAGACAGAACCAGGACCAGGTGAGCTGCGGGCGGGGCGGTGGGAGAAGGGGGTCACCGAGATGTAGCTTCGCTTGTGTTGCCAAAAAATCCTTGCACAGGCTCTGGTCACGTCCACGTGACAGGGCCGGTGCAAAGAGTCCCACAGTACCCGACCTATGTGGATACTTGCATGCACAATATTCTCAATAAAAACTTATTGAAACTAAAAACAGTGTACCATCCTATGTATTTTCGGTTTTAAAAATGTGGCTCTCAAAATAAATTTCAATCGTGGTTTTGGCGAGATTTGGCTCAGTTGAAAAAAAAGGTTGCCCACCACTGGCATAAGCTATTAGCATCATACTAGTAAGGGTTAAATGTCCAGGTCTGATTTCGGCTTACATTCCATACACATAACATAAGGAATCCTAAATCAGAGCTAAGGGATTATCTTTGACACATGGACCAATTAAAACACAGACGTTTGGGTACTATTTGAGACATTTCCCAAGCTACTAAATTTATGGTACTGATAAGAATATAATGGGCCTTGTACTAATTGATTGTTAGATAAAGTAACACTATCTTACTAATAAAGTTTACACTTAAAATTCTTCTCATCATGCTTTAGGAGTGTATGCGTTCCTAGTGAGAAATATATAAGATAATAGATGCATTGACGTCCTTCATAATATCCAATAATATAGTACAATACATATGTCCTATTGATTATCTTGTACTAAAACTTAATGTTCATTATACATATACATCACAGATGTTCTGCTTCATCAATAGACATTAAATCATAGGGATAGTTAGTACCAGATACATCTAGAGAATATCATTATCTCAGTCATAAATTTATAAGGAGACAAGAATGACTCTTCTCAGACTGGTTCATCTACAGAGAAGAAATTATATGAACTGTGTCCTCTCCATGAACCTATTTCGGCCTACTTTAAAATACATACGAAATGGTGAATATAACACAATATGGCCTATTTTATATATCAAATCCACTATAATTATGATATTTAGATATACCGTAAATGTTATACACCTATGAAAAAGCACAACAGCTTAGAGTGTCACAGAGTGTTATCAGCAGGTTACAACAGAGATACAGAGAGACTGGAAGAGTCACAGAACGGCATTGAATTGGATGTTCTTTGGCCACATCCCACACTTTATTGTGAACAATGCCCTGTGGAACCGGATGATGAATGCCACACAACTCCAGGCAAGTGAGGTGAGAGGCACAGTGTCACGTCAGACCATTCAAAAACCATTTACATCAGTATGGTCTGTGTGCTAGATGACCTGCAAGGGTAACTGACCACAGATGTCATTGTCTTGCATGGGCCAGGGAGCATCTACACTGGACAAGGGACCAGTGCGCCTCAGTGCTGTTCACTGATGAAAGTCGATTCACACTAATCAGAAATGATGGCCACCAATAATGTTGGAGACGTCAAGGACAGCGCTATGCATCAGTCACTGTTGTCACCCACCAGACGAGCCTTTGGTGGTCGTATTGTTACAGTGTGGGTAGGTGTGTCTAGTCAATATAGAACTGCCCTACACTTTGTGAATGGTACAGTGAAAAGCCCATACTACTTGAATAACATCATTAATCCAGTCATTGTGCCTCTGCATGAACAACACAGGCATAATTTAATCTTCACGGACGACCAGTGCACCAGCTCCTGGAGACTGGGGGACCTCAAATGGAGTGGCCTGCACTTTCTCTAGACCTAAATCCCATTTTAAACCCAGTCGGCGTGTATAGGTTCATAACTCTGTACCCCAGAACCTCAATGACCTGAGGGCCGCCCTTCAAGAAGAGTGGGATGCCATGGCTCAGCAGAGAAGAAGACTACTTGTGAACAGCAAGAGACATCGTTGTCAAGCTGTAATTGATGCTCAAGGCCACAAGACAAGTTATTGAGACATTGACATTTTTGGGGGGGTATACCCACCCCGGTTGTTGGCTTTTGTTTCAATAAATTGTTTGAGATGAGGAAATGACCATTGTATGCTTCCACTTAAATGCCCTACTTTCATGATATAATAGCACTGTTGTGTGAACTTTCTACATAAAATTTCATCCGAAAGCCAAATATCTTTAACTTTTTGTGAGAATTAATTTCTGCGATCAATGTATGTACAGTGCCTTGAAAAAGTATTCCACATTTTTTCACATTACACTCACAAACTTTAATATATTTTATTGGGATTTTATGTGATAGACCAACATAAAGTAGCAAATATGTGTGAAGTGAAAAGAAAATGATACCTTGTTTTCAAAAAATTTTATTTAAAAAAAATCTGAAAAGTGTGGCGTACATTTGTATTCAATCCACTGCACTCTGATACCCCTAAATAAAATCCAGTGTGACCAACTGCCTTCAGAAGTCAATCTTGCGATCTTGTAACTCTGAGTTGTGCCATTCCTCTCTTATTCCATCTAGAACCATATGAATAGATTGCCAACTAGGTATTACCATTTTCCTTGTCATAGGGATGACAGTGGCAGAACTGATAGGACAGTGTCAGACTGCGCAGTCACGCACTCCACCTGGTAGAAGTCAGTTGGCAATTTATTCATAAATTTGTAGTACTAATTTAAGAGGAACAGAACATAAATGGGGTCGTTTATCAAACTGGTGTAAAGTAAAAGTGGCTTAGTTGCCCATAGCAATCAATCAGATTCCTCCTTTCATTTTCCAAAGGAGCTGTCCAAAATAAAAGGTGGAATCTGATTGGTTGCTATGGGCAACTAAGCCAGTTCTACTTTACATCAGTTTGATAAATAACCCCAAGAGGTCTTAGAAAGGATGCTAGAAAACTCTATATTATAGAAATTACAATTATTTACTAAAGCAGACAGGTCAGAAGTGGTGACAAGTAAGGGAATAAGAAGGTTTAAAGCACATCTGTCAGCATGATCAACCCCATTAGGGGTAGGGTTGATCGTACTGATTTAAATGGTACCTTACTTTTGTTGCTGGCAGCGTTCCTACTTCAAAATCCATTTACCCAAGAGGAGTAAAGTAGTAAATCAGTAAAAAAAAATATGCATGTTGTTACGGTACATTAGTAGCAACTCGTATAATGTTAACATTTTATTTTTGCAATTTATATCAAAAATAGAATGCTGTTTTTTTTCAACCCCTCCATCCCCCCCCCCCCCCAAAAAAAAACAAAAAAAAAAACCTTAGTGTCCAGCCTGTTTTGGGCCTTACTGACCAAGCGTTTTTCTTCCTTTTTTCATCGTTGCGTTCCAAGAGCTATAACTTTTTTATATTTCTGTCTATATAGCTGTATGTGGGCTTGTTTTTCGCGGGACACGCTGTAGTTTTTAATGGCACCATTTTGGGGTACACATAATTTTCTGATTAACTTTTATTAACTCTTTCTGGGAGGGAGATGGGAAAAACAGCAAAACTGCCTGTCATAAATATGATGTGGGGGTGCATACTTGTAGTAGCTATTATAGAATTATATGAGTTGTGTTTCTGTTGTATAAGGTGCGATTTCTGCTGGATAGAAGGGTCCTTCACCAAATGGCTGACTGCTTTGAAGCCTCCATTCTATCCCAGCAGGGTGAAGTCGAGCAGGCTGAGCCTCTGCCAGCTACAAGAGATGCAGATGGACAGTTCTCCTCATGTTCCCATCATATCTAACACCTCTGGCTGCCAGGTACTAACCTCAAAGAAGCATCTGCTTCCCCCTGCTAACCCGGATAATGGAGGAAGGGGACTCATTTTGGAGGGAGATTGAAAACTTTACTACAAAGGGATTTTAATATTCAATGCCCTCCACTCCCCTCATTAATTTCCCCCCAATGGAAGAACTGGGATTTGGTTAGTCAATGACTAGGCCGACCGGAAACCAATCCTAGTTCTATAAAAATGGTGCATGTACATATTTTATTTGTTACACCGTATGGGAGTCACAGCCAAGCTGGCGGGTAGCCATTTCTACTTCTTCTGGGGGCAGTTCTTATTACTGTTTTTACCTATTTATTTTACTTTTACTGTTTGTGTACGTTATTTTTACTTTGTCTCATTTTACAGCTGTTTTTGTAAGCACTGCACAATTTTTTGTGTATAAAATATTCTCTTTATAAGTCCACCTTGTTGCTCTAAAGAATCCATAGCCTGAACGTGTGACTGTGTGATTGCTTGTGAGCAGAACGTATATACGTGGATGGTGCAAAGTTTCTCACTTACGTCAAAGTCGGTGTTGGCCCTGTGCGCGTTTAGGGGTGATCTACACTCACTTAGCGGACTGAGTGTGTGGTGTGCACAGAGTGAGGGCTTGGAGATAGTCTGGGTTCTGGCAGACCCATCCCTGGTTGTGAGACACAGGTGCGTACGTGACACTGCCACTGAGTGTTTACGTTATAAATTTTATGGCGTTAATTTTTCAGTATAAATAACATAATATCTTTATTCTCTGGGTCAGTATGATTACAGCGATACCTAATACATATAGTTTTTTTTTTATGCTTGACTATTTTTGTTAAATAAAAACCCCTTTTTTTTAAAAGAAGAAAATCTTTTTGCATTACCGCTTCCCAAGACCCATAACTTTTTTATTTTTCTTTATATGGAGTTGTGTGAGGATTTGATTTTTCCGAGACGACTTGTAGTCTTCATTGGTATCATTTTAGAGTAAATTACACTTTTTGATCGCTTGTTATTTTCAGCGGCAACTAAGTATAAATTAGCAATTCTGTCATTTTTAAAAAATGTTATGGTGTTCATTGTAAGGGATAATTTACATGACATTTATGTAGTGTGAGTCATTACGAATGTGGCGATACCAAACATATGGGGGAGATTTTTTTTTTTTGCATCTTTTTTCATTGAAAAGTGTATTTTCAATGGAAAAAAATGCATTTTTTTTTTACTGGAATTTTTTATTTAATAAATGTGTTTTTTTTTACAACCTAACTAGCAGAAGGACCTGGTTTGCACGGGTATATTTCATCTATTTAATTTAATGTTTGTGTATGTCATTAAAAGATATTGACAGTATCCACTATAACAGTGACATCTACAGTACACCACCCCTTTAAAGCTGACCTACAGCAGTGAAGAAAAATGGCTGAGTTGTTATGAAAACCTGGTGTAAAACTGTGTGTATGTGGAGATCAAGGGCCTGCGAGCTTCTATTGGCTGGTAAGGGTCATGTGACCAGGCTTCTATTGGCTAATGCATTTTTTGGGAATATCTCACGCAGGGATGTCCGTTTGAACAGCTCACTCTCAGACAGCAGCACTGTGCTGTCTGAGCGTGAGCTGCAGGGAGAAAGTCACAGTCCCTTCCACCCCTGCAGATGACAGAAGTTGATTTTTACCTTATTTTTTCAATACATACATACATACACTGCTCAAAAAAATAAAGGGAACACAAAAATAACACATCCTAGATCTGAATTAATTAAATATTCTTCTGAAATACTTTGTTCTTTACATAGTTGAATGTGCTGACAACAAAATCACACAAAAATTAGAAAATGGAAATCAAATTTTTCAACCCATGGAAGTCTGGATTTGGAGTCACATTAAAAATTTAAGTGGAAAAACACACTACAGGCTGATCCAACTTTGATGTAATGTCCTTAAAACAAGTCAAAATGAGGCTCAGTAGTGTGTGTGGCCTCCACGTGCCTGTATGACCTCCCTACAACGCCTGTGCATGCTCCTGATGAGGTGGCGGACGGTCTCCTGAGGGATCTCCTCCCAGACCTGGACTAAAGCATCTGCCAACTCCTGGACAGTCTGTGGTGCAACGTGACGTTGGTGGATAGAGAGAGACATGATGTCCCAGATGTGCTCAATTGGATTCAGGTCTGGGGAACGGGCGGGCCAGTCCATAGCATCAATGCCTTCGTCTTGCGGGAACTGCTGACACACTCCAGCCACATGAGGTCTAGCATTGTCTTGCATTAGGAGGAACCCAGGGCCAACCGCACCAGCATATGGTCTCACAAGAGGTCTGAGGATCTCATCTCGGTACCTAATGGCAGTCAGGCTACCTCTGGTGAGCACATGGAGGGCTGTGCGGCCCTCCAAAGAAATGCCACCCCACACCATTACTGACCCAATGCCAAACCGGTCATGCTGGAGGATGTTGCAGGCAGCAGAACGTTCTCCACGGCATCTCCAGACTCTGTCACGTCTGTCACATGTGCTCAGTGTGAACCTGCTTTCATCTGTGAAGAGCACAGGGTGCCAGTGGCGAATTTGCCAATCTTGGTGTTCTCTGGCAAATGCCAAACGTCCTGCACGGTGTTGGGCTGTAAGCACAACCCCCACCTGTGGACGTCGGGCCCTCATATCACCCTCACGGAGTCTGTTTCTGACCGCTTGAGCAGACACATGCACATTTGTGGCCTGCTGGAGGTCATTTTACAGGGCTCTGGCAGTGCTCCTCCTGTTCCTCCTTGCACAAAGGCAGAGGTAGCGGTCCTGCTGCAGAGGTAGCGGTCCTGCTGCTGGGTTGTTGCCCTCCTACGGCCTCCTCCACAGTTTCAAATGAAGACAGAATGGGCCACATGACACATTGTTTAAAAGATGTACCCCTCTTAATAAATGTGGTATATCTAAATGTGATAGGTGTTCCCAAAATGTGCTCCATTGTCTGGCCTTAGTATTGATAAATATGAAAGTCGCAGAACATGCCCACTTTACATGAAGTTTTCCAATTTTGTTGACAGAAGCAAAGAAAATCTGAAATGTTTGTGCAGTTTGCATCAGTTTTTGGCAAAGTTTTCACCAAACTACTTACAATCTTTACTGCAAACTTAGAACACACTTAAGGGCACATTTATTAAGACCGGCATTTTAGACATAATAAAGCCCTATAGCTGGCGGTGGATCACCAAAGTTATGAAGAGACGCAGGCCTCTACCTAACTTCCTCCGCCACTTCTAAATGTAAGCCAGCTTTCGCGTGCCAGTTTTCCACGTCAAAAACAGGTGTAGAAAATGATGAAGGAGATGGGCCTGCCGGCCCGTCCCCTTCCCCGCCCACGCACACCCACATTTTTAGACCTGGCACTTATATAAAGCACTGAAACCTACTTTTTTTTTTATAACATTTTATAATCCATTAATTCAAGACAAGGTTGGTCACATTTATATGTAGCCACAATCTAAATTGCTGACAAGAATTATATCATCATAATTAATGAAAAATGACCACAAATGTATGGCAGTATAATGAAGAAATATTTCTAAAAGGAAAGAAAATTCCTTTATCTTTAAGGTGTAATGCTAGATTAGGTCCCTACCATTACAATTCAGTATTGTGTCATCGGCCTAAAACACCTTGAACTATGGCAGAATATAACCTAAAACACGCAACTAATATTTGCAAATAAGAGAAAAGCTACTTGAAACATATCCTGAAAAAGTAGTTTTCCAAAGACAGTCATCACGGGGGAGTCAGCAGTTGTCTTGGGCATTGTCAAGCTTGTAACCATCTACCTGCTGTGACCGGCTTAGTCAGCTGTGGAAAAGGCAGGTAGATGTGCGGCCCTCCAAAGAAATGGCACCCCACACCATTAATGACCCAATGCCAAACCGGTCATGCTGGAGGATGTTGCAGGCAGCAGAACGTTCTCCACGGCGTCTCCAGACTCTGTCACGTCTGTCACATGTGCTCAGTGTGAACCTGCTTTCTTCTGTGAAGAGCACAGGGCGCCAGTGGCGAATTTGCCAATCTTGGTGTTCTCTGGCAAATGCCAAACGTCCTGCACGGTGTTAGGCTGAAAGCACAACCCCCACCTGTGGACGTCGGGCCCTCATATCACCCTCATGGAGTCTGTTTCTGACCGTTTGAGCAGACACATGCACATTTGTGGCCTGCTGGAGGTCATTTTGCAGGGCTCTGGCAGTGCTCCTCCTGTTCCTCCTTGCACAAAGGCGGAGGTAGCGGTCCTGCTGCTGGGTTGTTGCCCTCCTACGGCCTCCTCCACGTCTCCTGATGTACTGGCCTGTCTCCTGGTAGCGCCTCCATGCTCTGGACACTACGCTGACAGACACAGCAAACCTTCTTGCCACAGCTCGCATTGATGTGCCATCCTGGATAAGCTGCACTACCTGAGCCACTTGTGTGGGTTGTAGACTCCGTCTCATGCTACCACTAGAGTGAAAGCACCGCCAGCATTCAAAAGTGACCAAAACATCAGCCAGGAAGCATAGGAACTGAGAAGTGTCTGTGGTCACCACCTGCAGAACCACTCCTTTATTGGGGGTGTCTTGCTAATTGCCTATAATTTCCACCTGTTGTCTATCCCATTTGCACAACAGCATGTGAAATTGATTGTCACTCAGTGTTGCTTCCTAAGTGGACAGTTTGATTTCACAGAAGTGTGATTGACTTGGAGTTACATTGTGTTGTTTAAGTGTTCCCTTTATTTTTTTGAGCAGTGTATATACATACCAATATATGTCCTTCTTTATATACACTGCTCAAAAAAATAAAGGGAACACTTAAACAACACAATGTAACTCCAAGTCAATCACACGTCTGTGAAATCAAACTGTCCACTTAGGAAGCAACACTGAGTGACAATCAATTTAACATGCTGTTGTGCAAATGGGATAAACAGGTGGAAATTATAGGCAATTAGCAAGACACCCCCAATAAAGGAGTGGTTCTGCAGGGTGTCACCACAGACCACTTCTCAGTTCCTATGCTTCCTGGAATTCTTCGGTCATCCACCACAGTTGCTTTCCTAGGTCTTCCGGGTCTTTTGGTGTTGCTGAGCTCACCGGTGTGTTCCTTCTTTTTAGTAATGTTCCAAACAGTTGTTTTGACCACGCCTAATGTTTTTGCTATCTCTCTGATGGGTTTGTTTTGTTTTTTCAGCCTAATGATGGATTGCTTCACTGATAGTAACAGCTCTTTGGATCTCATCTTGAGAGTTGACAGTAACAGATTCCAAATTCAAATAGCACACTTGAAATGAACTCTAGACCTTCTATCTGCTCATTATAATTGGGATAATGAGGGAATAACACACACCTGGCCATGGAACAGCTGAGAAGCCAATTGTCCCATTACTTTTGGTCCCTTAACAAGTGGGAGGCACATATGCAAACTGTTGTAATACCTGCACCGTTCACCTGATTTGGATGTAAATACCCTCAAATTAAAGCTCACAGTCTGCAGTTAAAGCACATCTTGTTTGCTTCATTTCAAATCCATTGTGGTGGTGTATAGAGCCAAAAATGTTAGAATTGTGTCGATATCCCAATATTTTTATGGACCTGACTGTACACACATAAAGGAAATTATATCAATCACACATGTATAAAAGAAGTCAGAAAAAGCAGAGCTATAAATATATAAATTACATGTTGTACTGAATCTGCTCAGCTCCTCTTGCTTTATAACACGAAGCCTGCAAATTGCAGTTGTAGTGACAGGTTCTCTTTAAGCGAAACAGCCCTGGGGGCCTTTGTCAGGACCTGTACTATCCCCATGGTGATGACCAGGTAATTAAGCCCCCTAGATTAATGATCACTATACAAGGGGTATCTGTCTCTTGTACACTGCTGTGATCATATTTCGTTGTTGCCCTGAAAAGGTTAACTGCCAAGATCTGAGATTTCCGGCAGTTGCAGGGCTGTATATTACAGCCATGCTCCCGCTGACAATCTTACAAGTACACTGGCGATGCCCACGATATCTTTATGATGAAATGTACTTCATGGGACAGCAATCACAGGGTTGTGAAGAGGTTAAACACTAATCACTTCCATGCTGCTCTAAATAAAAGAGCGACATTTTGTGTATGTATTAAAACGAAGGTGAACACACATATGTGATTGATCCTGGGCCAATCTGTGGTTAGCTAAATTTGAAATGAAAGATAAAGAGTCTGATGCCACGGTGATTCATCATAGACCTGTGCGCAAGACAATGAACCAGAAGCATAGGATTACCCAGAGATCACTACTAATATCATATAAATATTTACTGCTCCCCCGACTGAACAGATCTCACTTGACAGTTGGATTTGAGCAGTTAAACAGCTTTGATCGTATTCCAAACAAATATTAGATAAAAAATACTAATTTTTATTTTGACATTAAACTTTCATCAACTTCTGTTTCCTGTTTGGGTATCAGGACTGAAAAACAAACACAGGACAAGCCTTTTACTTGCTTGTGAAAGTATTTCTTCTTTCCAGCCACAACTTGTTTGATGCTTTAGATTCATTTAGATTGAATTCATATACATTCAAATGGGTAATTCAAAATTGTACCAGTGCTCCAGAATTCTGTAAAAACTCGCATACAGTATACCTGCACACTACTGTGCACATCAGAATGGTATAAGACTGCTGCGGAGAGTGGCTGCAGCGGTTGTTATGGATGTTATGTTGGTGCACCACTTCCTGTTTCCTGTTTTCCGTTTGTGGCAGTTGCTCCTGTCTTTATGTTATGTTACCAACATGGCTCCTGTGCAGTAATCCCGCGTGCGGTGTTTATTTACATCACATGAAACAGCGGTCACACACCGCACACCTGCACGTCACTGCTGAGTATGGAAGCTTCTGGCTATTTACAACAACTTTTAGGTACTGTATATTGGTACAATTTTAAAATTTGAGTATGTGGCCGTGGCATATTGGTACAATTTTAAATGATTTTGGACATCCCCTTATAATGTTTGGTATGTGACATATGGACAGCAAAATGTGCCCTATTTGATATACCCTCTTATAATATAACTGATTAAGGTAAGCTTAGCGAATAGTAGAGAGCCCCTGACGCATTTTCTGTTTAATTAATAGGCATGTACTATAAATCTCTACAATATTTTTATTGTTCCCGTATATCTATAACAACTCTTCAAATAGTCCTAATAAAAAAAAATATATATATTATTTTCTGTTTACAGCTCATATGAAGACCAATGTGTTTTCAAGGTTACAGATTACAAACATATATTGTATAGTCTGACACTGCAGCCATTTGTCCCTACTTCTTGTCAACATACATTTGGTATATACCATTGAATGGTGAGGTGCTTATCAGTACAAAAAATTGTATTATAATATGTAGCAAAAAATGGAATAGCTGTGATGTGTGGACACATTTTATTACTGAATAAGAAAACCCTCACAATACAGCTTATAGATGCTGTACTCCGCTGTCATCGAGCAATGCAGGGTAGCCTCAGCCATCACGTAATGGCACTGATCCAACCACAAAAAAATGAATGACTTCTAATGACCCGATTACAAAAATTATCAAGAATTCTCAATGTGGAGTCTATACAAAAATGGAAAACTTGGTACATATTATATACAGCATATATACACAAAAGGAAACTGTGTAGCCACTTACCCCCTTTCACAATTTTACATAACTGATTTCTAGGGAGCTAAGCTCCTTTCCTTGGGGGAATCACAAAGTAAATGCACTAAATGACATTACATTTTAAGCTTAGGGCCACTGTGGTAGATTGCACTACCTTAAGTGTAACTGTCGTTTCAGTTTTTTATTGAGTCTTCTATCAAAGCTGTAACTGTTACTAAGGAGAGTCTGTCTTCAGTCTTCAGGGTTTTACTGAGCACTTAAGATGCCTGTGTGTAACAAGTCAGATAGGCAGGGTGGTGGACAGTAACATTTAGGCCACATTGAGTTAGTGACAAGCGGTGGCATCATCTGCTGCCTGCGTAGCTATGCTGTTAGAGCTTTGTCTTTACACCCTGTGTCTGTACCTTACAAAAATGTTCAACATCTGTGTCCCTACTCATTAGTAAAAATAACTGACATGACAGTTTCAAATGAAGACAGAATGGGCCACATGACACATTGTTTAAAAGATGTACACCTCTTAATAAATGTGGTATATCTAAATGTGATAGGTGTTCCCAAAATGTGCTCCATTGTCTGGCCTTAGTATTGATAAATATGAAAGTCGCAGAACATGCCCACTTTACATGAAGTTTTCCAATTTTGTTGACAGAAGCAAAGAAAATCTGAAATGTTTGTGCAGTTCGGTGCATGCAATTATTTGCATCAGTTTTTGGCAAAGTTTTCACCAAACTACTTACAATCTTTACTGCAAACTTAGAACACACTTAAGGGCACATTTATTAAGACCGGCATTTTAGACATAATAAAGCCCTATAGCTGGCGGTGGATCACCAAAGTTATGAAGAGACGCAGGCCTCTAACTAACTTCCTCCGCCACTTCTAAATGTAAGCCAGCTTTCGCGTGCCAGTTTTCCACGTCAAAAACAGGTGTAGAAAATGATGAAGGAGATGGGCCTGCCGGCCCGTCCCCTTCCCCGCCCACGCACACCCACATTTTTAGACCTGGCACTTATATAAAGCACTGAAACCTACTTTTTTTTTAATAACATTTTATAATCCATTAATTCAAGACAAGGTTGGTCACATTTATATGTAGCCACAATCTAAATTGCTGACAACAATTATATCATCATAATTAATGAAAAATGACCACAAATGTATGGCAGTATAATGAAGAAATATTTCTAAAAGGAAAGAAAATTCCTTTATCTTTAAAGGGTTTCTGTCACCCTGCAAAACTCATTTTTTTTTTTTTTGGATAGTTAGATTCCTCATAGCGCGATATAGGAGAATATAATGCTCTTACTTACTTTCATGCGGCCGATTCTTTATAAAACAAACTTTTATAATATGTAAATGAGGGCTCTACCAGCAAGTAGGGCGTCTACTTGCTGGTAGCTGCTGCAGAAATCCGCCCCCTCGCCGTGTTGATTGACAGGGCCAGCCGTGATCTCCTCCTCCGGCCGGCCCTGTCAGTAATTCAAAAATCGCGCGCCTCGCGTCATTCGGCGCAGGCGCTCTGAGATGAGGAGGCTCGTATCCTCAGCACTCCCTCAGTGCGCCTGCGCCGATGACATCACCGAAAGAGAAGACGTCATCGGCGCAGGCGCACTGAGGGAGTGCTGAGGAGACGAGCCTCCTCATCTCAGAGCGCCTGCGCCGAATGACGCGAGGCGCGCGATTTTTGAATTACTGACAGGGCCGGCCGGAGGAGGAGATCACGGCTGGCCCTGTCAATCAACACGGCGAGGGGGCGGATTTCTGCAGCAGCTACCAGCAAGTAGACGCCCTACTTGCTGGTAGAGCCCTCATTTACATATTATAAAAGTTCGTTTTATAAAGAATCGGCCGCATGAAAGTAAGTAAGAGCATTATATTCTGCTATATCGCACTATGAGCAATCTAACTATCCAAAAAAAAAAAAAATGAGTTTTGCGGGGTGACAGAAACCCTTTAAGGTGTAATGCTAGATTAGGTCCCTACCATTACAATTCAGTATTGTGTCATCGGCCTAAAACACCTTGAACTATGGCAGAATATAACCTAAAACACGCAACTAATATTTTCAAATAAGAGAAAAGCTACTTGAAACATATCCTTAAAAAGTAGTTTTCCAAAGACAGTCATCACGGGGGAGTCAGCAGTTGTCTTGGGCATTGTCAAGCTTGTAACCATCTACCTGCTGTGACCGGCTTAGTCAGCTGTGGAAAAGGCAGGTAGATCAAAGCCTGTACACAGCACCACCACCTGTATTGCAGGTTTCACTCTTGGAGCAGGGAAAGAGGAGCATAATACCAGTGCTTGTGTAGGCAAGACATACAACTAGAAGAGGGCTATAACACCCCCCCCCCCCCCTCCCCTCCGAAATGTTACATCGGAAGTAGAACAGGTTTCTGCAAGAAGGTAATTTCTGAATAAGCACCCTTGCAAGATTTGTGTGAACAAAAGTATATGTCAGTGGTTGTAGGGCAAACAAAGGTGGCCATACACATTAGACTAAAGTTGATCAAAATGAACGATTTCAACCAAAAGGTATATTCATCGGGTGAAATTTAACATTTAGTTTTAGCCTACTATGGGAGAACATTATCATCGTAAAGAAGTCGGCTGTGTTTAATATTTTCATCTGATAGTTGTTCGAAGGGAGATTCATGGACAGAAGGTCTTTCTTTGAAAGAACGTTCCCAAAAGACCTTTTTTCTATCACCTGGTTGCATTGAACATGTATGGCCAGTCTGAACAGTTGTAACAGTTGATATGGACTGCATCTACAAAACAAACGTTCACCAGATATTTATTCAACTGCTTTTCAACCATCAACCGACTTCTGTCTAATGTGTATGGCTACCTTTAGGTAATAAACATACATTATAGGTTAGTAACTATCTACTGCAACTCGCCTTTGGTGGTCTGTTTAAGAGTGGTACTTTTTTGAGGGCATTTTACTTCAGTATGGACACAAACATACATACCACATTCTCCATACCTGATTTGCCCAACAGCTTTTAAATTTGGCTTTAATCCTCCCTAAAGGGTGTATCAATGAAGCTGGGTGAAAGGCATTATCACAAACTTATAGGGAACCTGTCACATTGAGCATGATGTCTGATCTGCAGGCAGCATGTTATAGAGAAGGAGGAGCTGAGCAGACTGATAAATAGTTTTATGGGAAAAGATTCAATATAGCCTCGACTTAAATCCCTGCTTATTCTGAGCTTAGGAATTGAGTTGGATGGTCCTACTCTATGATTGACAGCTATCTCTGGTCATAGAGTTAAGGCTTCTAACCACTGAAGTAGGACTGCCCACTGGACTGCTAAGCTCAGAATAAGCAGGGATTTAAATGAGTAACATACAAGTTATAATAATGAATTGTCCCACAAAACCTTAGGTGGCTGTATGTCATACCCAGCATCCTTTGGGATATTCTGTAAGCAAGAATCTCAGAAAAAAGGCATCTAAGGGTATTTTCACACTTGCGGCAGAGGATTCCGGCAGGTAGTTCCGTCGCCGGCAATCTGGACGCAAACGGATGGCATTTGTCAGACGGATCCGGATGTGGATTCATCTGACAAATGCATTGAAATACCAGATCTGTCTCTCTGGTGTCACCTGGAAAAACTGATCCAGTATTTATTTTTTTCATAGATTTAAAGGTCTGAGGACCCGGCACTAATACATTTGAATGGAAATGAATGCCGGATACGGCATTCCGGCAAGTGTTCAGGATTTTGGGCCGGAGAGAAAAATACAGCATGCTGCGGTATTTTCTCTGTCTAAAAACCGTACAGTGACTGAACTGATGACATCCTGATGCATCCTGAACGGATTTCTCTCCAGTCAGAATGCATTAGGATAAAACTGATCAGTTTTTTTCCAGTATTGAGCCCCTGTGACGGAACTCAATACCGGAAAAGAAAAACGCTAGTGTGAAAGTACTCTAAGAAGAGCGAATCTCAGGAAAGAATACCCGGCCTGCTGCTAGTCATGCCATATTCTTGCACCACTATAATAATAATTCTGTATGGAGAAAATGAAACTTTCTGAGGTAAGAGATAATTTAAACAGCCAGGACAATAGCCTATCCTTACACGACAATTCCTTCAATTTTCCTAGTTTCTATGATATAATTAAAGGAGTTATTAAATTTCAAGAAAACCCTGCCATATCTTTCGGGCCCCTCACCCTCACCGCTCCTGGTCCCCGCACTGCGGATGCTGCTTCTCCCTGTTCACGGATGGAAACATCCGGTGTCGCGGGGAGCAGCCAATGGCAGACAGGGACAAGCCTCCCTAGCATTGCGGGTGACGCTAGGGAGGCTCGTTCCCGCCTGCCATTGGCTGCTCCCCCTGACACCGGATGTTTTCATCCATGTACAGGGAGAAGCAGCATCGGCAGTGCGAGGACCAGGAGTGGTGCCGGGAGCAGAGGAAGTATATTACCGGTGAGGGGCCCGGCACATGTGGGGGGGGTTCTTGAAATTGGATAACCTCTTTAGATAAAAAATGGCCACCATTTCTTTTTTTAGTGACACTTGAGATATTCAAATGTGTGATCTGCTAATAAAGATAAAGGCAAACAGTAATCACTAATGATTTTTCTGAAAATTACAGCATCCGTAAAAATCCGCTAGTATTTTGTTTACTAGTGTTAGCCTATTGCATAATGTTGTCTTACTGAACCACTATAATTATGTGCCATATACTCTGTATGAAAATGATGTGATATTTGTAGTCTAAGCCTCGCCACAGTGGGTTTCTTTAAATAGAAGCTATACTTTACTTCTAAATTGCTTAAGGCAAAGGAAGCAGAGATGATGTTTAAATGCAAATGGTACTAAGAGTGAATACTAGCTAGCTAACATCAAAGCACTCGCCAAAGTCTCTGCATTAATGAGGCTCTTTGTTTTCTAGATCAGAGCTTACAACAGGTTTCCAACTCATTGCCAAGGTTTTATCTCTATTTGGGAGGGCTGTAATTCTCAGACTGATTTTGTTCACATGCAAAACAAAAGTATTAGCTCAAAAAGCTCAAATGACAAAATAGTAATTTGAACCCATGTAACATGCAGCTGCTCAACCAATGAAAACGTTTACGTTTAACACGTCAATTATATATATGCACTAGCAGAAGGACTCGGCTTCGCACGGGTATATTTCATCTATTTTATTTAATGTTTGTGTGTCCCCCTTAACAGTGACCTCCACAGCCCCCCACCCCTTAACACTGAACCCCCCTCCCCAATGCCCTGCCTCCTTAAAATGGGACCTTCACAGCAGCCGGTCCCCTTTAACAGTGAGTTCAACAGCACCCCACCACCTTGACAGTGACCTCTACAGGGGCCCGACCCCTTAACAGTGACCTCTACAGTACCTGCCCCTTAACACTGACCATAGGTTACAGTCCTCTTAACTGTGACTTTCACCATTCCCGGCCCCCTTAACAGAGACCTCCACAGCGACTTTCCCTTTAACAGTGACTACCGCAGTACCCTGCTCCCTTAACAGTGACCTCACAGTACTCCGCTGCCTTAACAGTGACCTCACAGTACCCTGCTATCTTAAAGGGTTTCTATCACTTCGTTTCACATAATTAGCTGTCAGACACTAGCGATCCGCTAGTGTCTGCTCTGCCAAACCATCCTAATATAATAGGTTTTGGGGCAGCCGTTTTGCTAAAAAAAGAACTTATATCGATATGCTAATGAGCCTCTAGGTGCTATGGGGGCGTCATTAGCACCTAGAGGCTCGGTCTACCTTCACAAACTGCCGCCGCCCAGCGCGTCCCTCCAGCCCGCCCATCTCCTCCAGAATGCAATCCTCCCTGTGAACGTATGTATTCGGCGCATGCGCAGTGAATGTCTGACCGCTTCCCTGCTCAGACATCTCCACTGCACCTGTTCCTCGGAGCACTATGACGTCATCGGCGCAGGCGCAGTGGAGATGTCTGAGCAGGGAAGCGGTCAGACATTCACTGCGCATGCGCCGAATACATACGTTCACAGGGAGGATCGCATTCCGGAGGAGATGGGCGGGCTGGAGGGACGCGCTGGGCGGCGGCAGTTTGTGAAGGTAGACCAAGCCTCTAGGTGCTAATGACGCCCCCATAGCACCTAGAGGCTCATTAGCATATCGATATAAGTTCTTTTTTTAGCAAAACGGCTGCCCCAAAACCTATTATATTAGGATGGTTTGCTAGAGCAGACACTAGCGGATCGCTAGTGTCTGACAGCTAAATATGTGATACCAAGTGATAGAAACCCTTTAACAGTGACCTCACAGTACACCGCTGCCTTAACAGTGACCTCACAGCACCCTACTGTCTTAACAGTGACCTCACATTACCCCGCTGCCCCTTTAATAGTGGCCTCCACAGTCCCCTCCTCTCTTAATAGTGACCTCCATAACGTCCTCCCCTTTAACAGTGACCACCACAGCAGCCGCCCCTTTATTAGTGACCTCCACAGTACCCTGTCTCCTTAACAGTGATTTCCACAATAACTCGCCCCTTAACTGTGACCTCTACAGCAGCTGCCGCTTTAATAGTGACCTCCACAGTGCTTGCCCCTTTAACAGTGACCTCCACAGTGCCCACCCCCTTACAGTGACCTATACAGCACCCCGCCCCTTAACACTGACCTCCATAGCGGACCATCCCCTTAACTGTGACCTCCTCCGTTCCTTGCCACCTTAACAGAGACCTCAACAGCGCCCGCCCCTTTAACAGTGATCTCCACAGCATCCCTCCCCCTTAACAGTGACTTCCACAGCACCCGCCCCTTTAATAGTAACTTCCACAGCGGCCACCCCTTTATTAGTGATCTCCACAGTACCCCATCTCCTTAACATAATAATACTAGAAAATTTGTAGCGCCACTTACAGAAAAAATGTCCAATGTGGTGGTGGCGCCAGCGGTGATGGGAACCAGTCCGTAGTTCCCCCGTTGTTCAAGGATATTGAAGAAAACCGCAGCACTCCAAATTCTTCAAAATGTCTACATTTTATTCACCAAAATGTGCAACGTTTCGACCCTACAAGGTATTTTTCAAGCAATGGAGTGAGGTGTGCATACATAGATATACATACCCTCCCAGAGCATCACATGATCATAATAATTATGCTAATAGCAGACATTCCTCTGAATAAACAATCAACACCACTGTGTATGAATATATGCTTTTAATAATAAAAACTATCAATTGTGCCAACATAATCACTCAGGCCCAGCGTCTCCTAAGTGTCAGTGCAGGGGAGTAGGCGCACAGTGTAGGTGCTGCTTGGAATCTCCTGCTCCCCTTCAGTGGTAGGGACGCAGGCGCACTGACACTTAGGAGACGCCGGACCTAGCAGGCTCCTATACACGTGCTCAATTCATGCAGGAGCACTAACTGTTAGGAGACACCGAACAGAGCGCGCTCAACAGTGGCGTGCCTAGGGTGTTTGGCACCCGGGGCGGGTCCTTTCTCTGGCACCCCCCCCCCCCAATACTTTAAAAAAAATTGTACCCCCTCACAGTAGTATTGTCCTCATTGTACAACCTTCACAGTAGTTTTGTACAAATGTGTGCCCCCTCACAGTAGTTATGCCCACATTTTGCCCTCTCTGTGCCCATTTCACAGTTGTAATGCGCTCTTTGTGCCCCCTTCACAGTAATAATCTCCATTGTGCCCCCTTCACAGTAATAATCCCCATTCTGTCCTCTTCATAGTAATAATCCCCATTGTGCCCCCTTTATAGTAATAATGCCCACTGTGCCCCGTTCACAGTAATAATGCCCACTGTGCCCCCTTCACAGTAATAATGCCCATTGTGCCCCCTTCACAGTAATAATGCCCATTGTGCCCCTTCACAGTAATAATGCCCACTGTGCTAGTAATGCCCTCTGTGCCCCCTCCATAGTAGAAATCCCCATTGTGCCCCCTTCACAGTAATATTGCCCACTGTGCCCCCTTTACAGTAATAATGCCCACTGTGCCCCCTTCATTGTAGTAATGCCCTCTGGCTCTGTGCCCCCTCCATAGTAGAAATGCCCATTGTGCCCCCTTCACATTAGTAATGCCCCCTGTGCCCCCTCCATAGTAGTAATGCCCTCTGTGCCCCCAGCTGTTTGAAGAGAGGTCAGCGCTCATATGAGTGCTGCTTTCTCTGTTCTGTTCACCTCCTCGCCGTAGCATTTGCAGTGATGAGCAGGTAAACAGAGCAGAGAAGGCAGCACTTGTACAAAAAAAAAAGTGGACAACCCCTTTAAAGACATACTTGGAAAACATTACATACAGCGCTACAGAACACACAGGCTCATACAGCACCACATACCTCTTACATCCAGTGACTTCTCTTCTCTGATGTAGATATTCTCTTTCCTCTTCTTCTGTTAGACCAGACCACCATGGTGACTTCATTCAGGCGCACCTCGTCTCTGCAGAGTTTAACAGACATCTTACTTTCCTACTTTTCCATCACCCTCCCACCTTCTCAACACCCCATCCTGCCACCCCCAATACTGTGTCCACTGTGCTCCCCAATACTTTTTCTGCAGAAACAGTCCCCCTGAAAATACTGGTACCACACAGGGTCGAAACATTGCACATTTTGGTGAATAAAATGTAGAATCTTTGAAGAATTAGGAGTGCTGAAGTTTTCTTCAATATCCATCTCCTTAACAGTGATAAGGGTCATGTGACCGTGTGTATGGATATGTTGGGATATCAGGAGAAAGACCTGCAGGCTTCTATTGGCTAATGTAGGTCATGTGATGGTGCCATATTTGTTTTTTGGGGGAATATGTCAGAGAATATGTTAGAGAACTGAGACCCGGTCTAAAACCTGATGTACCTGTGTGGCAAATTTCATAATTGTAAATGCGATGGTGCGGATTCCTTTAGCAGACATACATACATACATACATACACTCAGCTTTACATATATTAGATGTATTTACAGAAATAGTCAAACACCACTGCTATAGTGATAAACACATATGTGTATGCCTTTTTGTTTGCAACTAACATCCCTCCCTAAAAAAAAAAAAATCCATCCAGCTCCTGGCAGCTGTGGCAATGAGCTGTTGTGCCACATATTAAAGCATGCCATCAGCCCTGGGCGAAGTTTTGAAAAATTTGATTTGGCTACTTTGTCAATTTTACTAAGAAATTCGCTTCCTGACGAATTACCTCGTCACAAAGCACATTTCTTTGTAAGTAGCAGGCACAACGACAGGGAACGGCAATTGCGTCACCCTCCATCATTGAACCCCTCAAATGCCGCATTCATCACTGATCCCAGCATCTGAGAATAAAGGCTCGTTTACACAAATGTGTGAAGCCCGTGCCCATGCTGTGGACCGCAAATTGCGGTCCGCAATGCACGGGCACCGTCCGTGTGCCAGGCGCATGGGGATCCTTCTGTTCCGCAAAAAGATAGAGCAAGTTCTATCTTTTTGCAGTGCAGAAGCACAGAACTGAAGCCCTGAAAGCACTCCGTAGTGCTTCCGTAGTGTTATGTTCCGTTCTTCCGTTCCGCACCACTCCGCATCTCCGGATTTGCGGACCCATTGAAATGAATGGGTCCGCATCCGTGATGCGGAATGGCCACGGAACAGTGCCCGTGTATTGCGGGTCCGCAAATGTGGTCTGCAGTACTACAACGGGCATCGCACGTTCGTGTGAACGAGCCCTAATAGTAAGGGCTTTCAGGGGTTAATACGTTACAAAAAAATTATAATAATACTTACCGTATCCATTTGAGCGAGCAGAGGTCGCCACGACCATCTTGATTGAAGACACAGTGCGAAATCTCGTGCCGAGAGTGGCCGGCGTAGTGATATCATACGTCACTGTGCACAAGATTTCGCACGGGATCTTATATCAAGATGGCTGCGGCGGCCTCTGCGCGCTCAAATGGATGAGGAATGTTTAGGTTTTTTTACCGCCATTTTAGGGAAAGTTACCACGAAGCACGAGGAAATTCAGCTTTGCAGAGAATTGAATTTTTGCTGAAATTCGGATTCGCACAACACTAGTACCTGCACACGTAGTAGAACGCTACCTGCACAATGACCTGCACCCGTGCGCACGTACCCTTAGGGTATGTTAATTCGATAGATTTTCAAAATCTGCCTACAAAATTCTGTGAGTTTTTTCGTCCGGTTTTTTATGTCTTTTTTCTTTTTAAGCAATGGGTATTTACTTCAATACAAAACTGCATCTTCAGCTGGAGGTACACAAAAACTGCATGTTTTTTTAATGCTTCTCATTAATTTGAGGCCTCTTGCACACGACCATATGTATTTTGCGGTCTGGAAAAAACTGATCCGCAAAAAATATGGATGGCATCCGTGTGCATTCCGTATTTTGCGGAACGGAATAGCTGGCCCTTCATAGAACAGTACTATCATTGTTCGTAATGCGGACAATAATAAGTCATGTTCTATTTTTTTGCGGAACGGAAATACAGACATACGGAAACGGAATGCACAAGGAGTAACTTCAGTTTTTTTTTTTTTTACGGACCTATTGAGGTTAATGGTTCTGCATACGGTTCACAAATAAAAAACGGAATGGACACAAAAAGAAAATAAGTTTGTGTGCAAGAGGCCTAAATGGGAGATGGATTTCACCCCAAGATATAGATAGGGGATGCTGTTTCTTTTTTCCACTCCACATGGAATAAAATGCTATCCCATTGAAATGAATGGGAGGCTGTTTAGGGCATTTTTTTAGCTGATTTTGAGGCAGAAACACTCCAAAATCAGTGCCAATAAACTCAGTGTAAACTGGCCCTTAAGACAAAACTAGTAGGTCAATGTGCAGAAAAGCCACACAAATTTCTGTGTTGAGTTCTGTGCGTTTTTGCAGCCAAACTGCACAAAAAATACTGCAATTTCTAACAGCTGATTTCATGTGGTATTACACATATTCCGCTATGTGTGCAGGTATTCTAAAAGTAATCTGAAAGCGCTCATTCCTGCAAGATCAGACAATGATCAACGGCTAAATCTGCACCACAGTTGGGCATTATGTTTGGTGGAATGGCTTGAAATGGTATGACAAACGTGTACCCCAGATTTTTGTAGTTTTATATCTATACAAATGCATAAGTCTTCCATTCATAAAAAATAATGGACTATGCTTTTCAATACAGTTGAGACAAAAGCATACCAATGTTAGGTGGTCTGTGATAGGCTATGAGCATGATAGAGATAAGGGATGAGCGAATTTCATGTTATCAAATTCATTTGCGCTTTGTTTGGTGGTAAAAGCAGAATTGCATTATGTATTCCATTACCATGGACCATAACGCAATTCCATGACTGAATGCCTTTAGAGGCATTCCGTTATTCATTCCATCATAATAAGTCTGTGGGCTACATAACGGATCCGTCCCGTTTCTGTTATGAAGGAGAGGACTCCCATGCATAACAGAAACGGGATGGATCCGTTATGCAGCCCATAGACTTCTATTATGACGGAATGAATAACGGAATGCCTCTAAAGTCATTCCGCAATTCTGCTTTTACCACCAAACAAAGCGCATACGAATTTCAAAATATGAAATTCTCTCATCTCTAATAGAGATATACTTTCGAAACATTTTCTGGCATATTCTTCGAATATTAATTCCCAACAGTTGTGAATTTGCCTAATTTGCCAGAAAGGTCAAAAGACAGTTGGCCAATCCTTTCAGTATCCACAGATTTGGCCAACTTTTCTCTCATATATATGACCAGCTTTCCTGTATAAAATGTCTTGCATATGGCCGCACTTTACATCGTTTTTCCATATTCCATTACTTGTATAATGATATAGGTTGTGACTTGAAGACTGGACCAATTTTTATAAGTAATACATAAAACTGATATACAGTATATGCACAATTCGGGACATTTATCAAAACTGGTGTAAAGTAGAACTGGCTTAGTTGCCCTTAGCACCCAGATTCCACCTTTCATTTTCCATGGGAGCTCAATTTTTCTTTACACCAGTTTTGGTAAAGCTCCCTCACTGGTCTGATCCTAAACTTAAAGGACTAAGTATCAAATAAAGTTTATTTTCTTTTACATTAAAGACCGTATTACACTGGCCAATGGCTGGTCAGACAATCGCTAACGGGCGCTCATAGGAAGTGACGATCAGGCAGTGTAATACTGCCGCCGATTACCCAATGAATGACTACCCGATCACATTAAGTCATAGAACACTACAGTACATTTGTCGTAAACTGTGGTAAAAGTTCCAAAGGTACAGTATACACCAAACATATTCATAGGGCTCTATTTACCCAACAGAGGTGCATTTTTGCCTAAGTTAGGTTGGTAATTTATATATATTTTTTGCAATCTGATTACAGGTGAACAAATCGATTCTAAGATATGGAAATTTGACCCAAATTTTTTTAAAAATTTGGATTCTAACTAATCCAAATTTTCTGTGATTTGATTCATGAGAATGAGGAAGAGACAAAGGGATAGAGAGAGACGTTTCCAGGCAAATGGGGCCCTTTAAATTTGTGTTGAATTTATTTGGACTCTATCGAACTGGTCCCAAATTGATATCAAAGAAATTGACATATCTACTCGTGATATATACCTCCAATCTAGCCTCTTAACATGATCTGAGCAGAGATGTTGAGCTGTGTCCATCATATTTTATCAATGTGTTATCTGCCTGGACCCTTTTATTGTAATCCTGCCTATTTCAATTACATGAAAAATGAAACAAGAAAACTCATTTTCTTGTCATTTTCTTAAAATATTTTAAATTGGTGTCTGTGATTTAAAAAAAATTGTGTAAGAGCAGTAAAAGATATATTAAAAGTAATCATTATTCACCTATTGCTGCTCATAAAATCACATTCGATTTGAGCGCTATATGTGCGACCCTCCATGCGTCAAACCAACTGTTAGTATGACTACTTGATAAAGGTTTTGGATGGCCTGAAATTTCCTTTCACTGTAATGTCGCTTCTCCTAACCTTAAGGGCCCTTGCAGACGAGCGTGTCCGGATTAGCTCTGGATGCGTTGCGAATGCGTTCAGTGAAAAATGCACGATTTCGCAGGCAAAGTCATTCAGTTTTGCCTGCGATTGCGCTCAGTTGTTCAGTTTTTATGGTGCGGATGCAATGCGCTTTGATGAGTTTTGCTCGCGCGTGATAAAAAACTGAATGTATACAAACAACATCTCTTAGCAACCATCCGTGAAAAACTCATCGCATCCGTACTTGCTTGTGGATGCGATGCGATTTTCACGCAGCTCCATTCACTTCTATGGGGCCAGCGTTGCGTGAAAATCACAGAATATAGAACATGCTGCGATTTTCACGCAACGCACAAGTGATGCGTGAAAACCAACGCACATGTACACAGCCCCATTGAAATGAATGTGTCCGGATTCCAATGCGGGCACAATGCGTTCGCATCACGCATTGTACCCGCGCGGAATACTCGCTCGTGTGAAAGGGGCCCAAGAGTCACTATTAGCAGCAACCTCCATTTTCTTGGAGATTTCACATATACACAGTCTAGTCACATTATTTAGACCACCAGCTAATATCCAGAGTAACCGTCGTGTGCAGTACAGACAACAGCTAGACTGGCTGGGAGTGACTTAATTAGGTCCTGGCAGGTTGTCACAGGTATATGGAGCCATGATGACTGCCGTGCATCCGACAGTTGCTGGAGGATGAGTGGGGGAGGATCCATAGAGTAAACAAGACGATCAAGGTGGTCTCACAGATGCTCAATTGGGGTGAAGTTTGTGGAATCAGAGGGCCAGAGTAGTAACTGGCAGTCTTGGTCAAGCATTTCCAACCAATGTTGGACATTTCTAGCTGTGTGACATATCACATTGTCTTGCTGGAAGATCCGATCAACCCCAGGGAAGACAATCAGCATGTATGGGTATACGTGATCTGCAAGGATGATTTAGACACAAATTGATTGAGAGTGACTTCCACATAAATGAGTGGGTCCAGAGAATGCCATGAAAACATTCCCCAGACCATAATGCTGCCAACATCAGCTTGTGTTCTTTCAGGATTGGTTGCAGGGTGTTTATTATCTGATGTTTCTTGCCTGACATGCCAACATCCATCCATTAGATGAAGCAGAAAACATGCCTTATTGGAGAAGACAACCCTTTGCCAATCAATGGAGGTCAAATTCCAATATCTTTGCATCTTCGTTACCAGAGGTGCAGTTACTGTTTGTCTGCTTAGAAGCCCCATAAGCAGTAAGGTTCCCTAAACTGTTGTTCTAGACACACGTCAGGTAGCCCTCTGGTTCATTTTTGGTGGTGACCTGCTCCACTGTAGAGTGCTGGTCTGCCCTTGCCCACCGTAACCAGTGTTCACCTCTCAGACCAATGTCACATGGTGCTCTGCAGTTTCCACATCGCTTATTCACAATGGTACCATTTGTTCACTCATGATACATTTTCAGCTTAGCAGCATGTGAAGAGTTCACAAACTACACAGTTTCAGAAATACTGCCATCCTTGACCTGAAAGCCAATAATCATCCCTTTTTGCAGCTCTGTGTTTTTTCAGACTTTTTTCCTCTACAGAAGTAAATGGAGAAATGTTTGAAAATAAAAAGGCATATCTAGACATGCTATATTTTGAATAAAACACCATAAACCCACAAAATTTCTGCAAGTGGAGAAAAACGCCAACAATCAAAACATACTGTTTGTAGTGCGTTTCATAATTTCCTATTCAATATCCTATTCAATTTCCTGTTCAATATCCTGTTTCTTTTTAAAAACAGCAGGTTCTCCAGATAGTACTCTAATGATTTGAGCCACATCACAGATTCCGTTGTTCTTGACAGCAAGAATGGCGCTGTATAACGACCAACAACGTAGCAGGACCGGACGGACCACATTATTAGTCTTTATTAGTCTGCTGGTGTCTGACATGCAAGAGATCCTTCGTGGCACCAAAGTTTCTGTTTACAATGGAAACCAAAAAACGTATGTCAACAGAGCCCGAGGGTACGACTACACGTCATGATGCGGAATTAGCAAATTAGGACTGCACTGTTTAGACGGCCTGCATGGTTAATGGTCATATGGTATTGCAGTCATTAACAATGCAGACTGATTAGTTAATTGGAGCCCACTGCAGCTCGCATGGCTGCAAGGTACTCAATCACCGCGTGGGCGCATCGCAACCGTGCCGTGTGGTCGTCCCCTGAGTGGGAAGCCTATTTGACAATTGTGGAGCCTCAGTGTGGAACCTACTTTGTCAAAAACAAAAACCTTAAGGATATTATTACACCCTCCACATTATATTAGTAAAACTGCGAGAATAAAAGTCAATACCAAAGACAGCGTGTAACGGGATATGCAGTGTTATCCCAGGCTACACACATGGAGGGCATATCATTGTAATTATTTGCAATCCAGTCATGGGAAATTATATCCTAACACAAAGCAGATGTTTTTATGGAGATAAGTGGTTTTGATTATTTGATCATCTTCGTTTCCATACTTGGTTAACGGTTTTAGTGGCATTCTTTGAAATGTTTGTTAATAAGAAATTCTTACTGTGTTTGATATATTAGTATTGTGCTCCTGTACAGGTTTACCTGCTCAGATTCCAGTATGACGTATCTAATCCAAGAAACTGGTTTGATGTGACTACTAAAATCTTCGTGTTGTTTCCTGCCCCTGCTTAGAATTTACTGGAACACTGTGTCCTGTGGTTCTAGAGGTGGACTCCACTTCAAAGCTGTACTTAAAGGGGTTTTCCAAGACTTAACTACTGATGACCTATCCTCTGTATAGGTCATCAGTATCTGATTGGTAGGAGTCCGACACCTGAGACCCCCACCCATCAGCTGTTTGAGAAGGTACATCACTCAGCTTTCCCTAGGCCATGTGACATCACATTCATTGGTCACGTGGCCTAGACGCAGCTCAGTCCCATAGATGAGAATGGGGCAGAGCTGCCATACCAAGCACAGCCACTATTCAATGTACAGCGCTGGTCTTGGTAAGCAGAGAGAATGTCGCGGCACTACTGCCGCCTGTGCCCTTTTAAACAGCTGATCAGCGGGGGTCCCAGATGTCGGACCCCTACTGTACAAATATTGATGACCTATCTGGAGGACCACATGGTGTGGTTGTGACACAGCCAAGCTGCAGTTGAGTACTGCACATCCATATGGCCACAGCGGGCTCCAGTTAATGAAGACCACACTGTTAAGTCGGTCTGCATTGTTAATGACCATGCAGTATTGAAGGTGGTATTGCGGGGGCCGCACAGTCATTAACAACAGAGAACGACTAAACAGTGTGGTCTTCATTAGTTTATTTAGAGCCTGCTGTGGGAGTCCAGCCACGCAGTACTTGACTGCAGCATGGCTGCGTTTACACTGCAGCAGCCCAAGGGGGTTGCTGTGAGGAGGATGGGAGTAGTAATAGCTCTGGTAATGATACTTGTATATACAGGTCACAGTGGCAATCTTCACACCTGGGGTCATGGAGTAACAGGAGGATGCATTCGTTCTTCCCTTGAGGCACACCCTGATGTTTAGGCTCCTGTCTGGTGGTGATAGGGGTGCGTGCCCCTGCTGTTAGTTTTTTCCCGCAGGGTGTGAGGCAGGAGTGGGCATGAGGTGGCCAGCAGATGATTGTGGAGTCAGTGACCAGGCCAGTTGTAGGGAATAAATAAGTCTCTCTTTAATAAAGTGTAGTAGGAAATCCAACAGGATCAAGGCACAGTTCCACATAGTTTACAGTGCAATTTCCCCCCAATAGCAATGTATGGCTAGCAGCAATGATGGGGGTTGTGGTGCTCCTACTCTCTGTCTTGCAAAGTCTCTCTCCCTGCAGAACCTAAGACTGGCAATGGGGCTCTTAATAGATGCTTCTGTAATTCCCAGAATGAAGTTACAGCTGGCCAAACTAGCTCACACTGGTAATGGTCTCTCTTTCTGCCACAGACTAGTGCAATACCTTGCTGACTGACTCCAATGCATGGCCTTGTACTTTCTGAACCTTCTCACTTCTTCCTTTTTTGGAGTACTTTAAGGCCTCTTTCACACGGGCGAGAATTCCGCGCGGGTGCAATGCGTGAGGTGAACGCATTGCACCCGCACTGAATCCGGACCCATTCATTTCAATGGGGCTGTGTACATGAGCGGTGAGTTTCACGCATCACTTGTGCGTTGTGTGAAAATCGCAGCAAGCTCTATATTGTGCGTTTTTCACACAACGCAGGCCCCATAGAAGTGAATGGGGCTGCGTGAAAATCGCAAGCAAGTGCGGATGCGGTGCGATTTTCATGCATGGTTGCTAGGAGACGATCGGGATGGGGACCCAATCTTTATTTTCCCTTATAACATGTGTGGCAATGTGAACATTGAGGTGTTGTTTCCCCAGGTTCCAGTCCGGGACTTGAGGCATGCTCATGTCCAGGGATCCTATTTAATCCTGCTACTGGATCTTGCGTGTGGCTCACTCTGGAGAGTCTGTGTGCAGCAGAGGCCTGGGAAGGCTCTGTCTGTGTGGTCTCAGCTGGGCGAGGCTGGGAGATAACCTGGAGTTGGGGGGACTACTGAGCCCCAATCCCCCACAAGAAACAGTGAACTAGAGACAGTGGGCATACTGTGCTCTGTACAGCCAGGAGGCTGTGGGACATTGGCTGACAAAGCCGCACGAGTTCACAGGGTGTGAACTGTGACCTAGGTGAGTCAGGAAACTCTGTGTTAGTTAGAGCCTAGCCGGGCAAGTGTTTGTTATTTTATGTGGATGTCACATGTGTTAGGTGAAGCTGCGACTTCATGATGACCTATATTGGTTGGAGTGTAAAATAAATGCACTGTTTGGACCTGAAACCTGGTGTCCTAAAGTCGTATCTGTGAGAATGACCCCCGAATAAGAGGAGATTCCATTACACATGGTTATAAGGGAAAATATAAGCATTCTTAATACAGAATGCTTAGTGAAATAGTGATGGAGGGGTTAAAAAATAAAAAAACTATTAATAAACTCACCTTAACCTGTTGGGGACACAGAGCGTACAGGTACGTCATGATGTCCCGGTACTTAAGGAGGTCTTGTGAACCCCCTCCGTATTGACGATCGCAGCAAACCGCAGGTCAATTCCGACCTGCGGTTTGCTGCGTTTCCGAGTTATTCGGGTCTCTGGTGACCCGATAACCTGGAATAGGTTCACACTAATTTTTTGGGGCGCAAGCACTTTTATTTTTTTTGTGCGTGCGCTGACTGTGGCCTGCACTCTTAGCGTCCGGCCACTGTTAGCGCATCGCCCACCCCACCGCTGATCAGCGAGTTAGATTTTTTTTTTTTTACATTTTTGGGGCTTTTTTTTAATTTAGTTTATATTTATTTTTTGCTAGTTTAGGGATAAGTACTCGAACACCCATGCCCCCACACACACGCAAACTAAATAAAGTTTTCCACACACGCACACACAGACTCCCCTAGGGCCAGCCAGACATTCTCGGCCGAGGAGGCAGGCTCGGACTGGCCCACAGGGGTACAGGGGAATCCCCCGGTGGGCCCCTGAGCAAAGTGGGCCCCTAGTCTCCCACCCCCTGCACAATTGACACATAACACATTAGACATAGGGCTCATTCAGACGGCCGTATGCTGTCCACAAAAATGTGGATCCATTATTTTGCGGACAGTTCAGCATGTCCGCAAAAAAACGGATTGCATTCCGTTTTTTTTTTTGCTGATACATAGACTTCAATAGGGCCAAGTCCTGATTTTCACTGACAAGTATAGGACATGTTTCATTTTTTGCTGAGCCGTGCAATGGAAGAAAAGGGCCCCATAGAAGTGAACGGGACAGCATCTAATCTGCAAAAAAACGGATCCGCATTTTTGTGGACAGCATACGGCCGTCTGAATGAGCCCTTACTGCACTACATACATACATGTACAGCACCTCAACCAGCCTATGTTCATATGGTGGGCCCCCAAAATAAATTTTACTGGTGGGCCCTAGGTACGCCAGTCCGACACTGCGAGGAGGCATACGCCCTGCTTGCCTCCGACTCCAAAAGCCCCAGTGAGGACGAGGATGACCCCACTTCCTCTTGTTATCCGTGTCCTCCTCATCATCTAGCGATGATGATGAGCCCCCAAGGGCGGAGCAAGGGGACCGCCAGGCGGAGCAAGGTGACCGCCATGCCAGGGACCCTGTGGCCCACACTAGTACGAGCAGCTCTGGGGCTCGTACTAGTTTCCAGCCCACCAGATAAGTCCACCTGGGTACCTCAGGGTACACTTACCAGTTTTGTGTGTACGAGGGGCGAGATTCCAGTATTGAACCCCCAGAATGTCCCCCCACTCTGGGTGTTAGCGGGAAACTTGTGTGGGACCTTATGCACACACTGCTAGATAAGGGTGGATAACTTTTATACTAGTATCCCCTTGTTCCAGTCCCTCGCCGCCAGATCCACGTCCGCTTGTGGGACTGTGTGGAAAAATCAACGCGGCCTCCCTACCCACGCCCTCAAGGTACCTATCCCCAGGGGTGAGACCCGTGCCATTACCAGTGGAAACCTGTTGCTGGTCAGATATAAGGACAAGAGGGATGTCCTTGTACTGTCCACAATTTACGGTAATGGCATCACCCCTGTCCCTGTGTGAGGTAACGCGGCAAAGGTCCTCAAGCCCAATTGTATCGTCGACTACAATCGGTATATGGGAGGAGTTGATCTCTCTGATCAAGTGTGACACGTGCCCCGATTTTTTCTTTCAAAAATGATATCTTCTAAAACTAAAATAAATAAAAAAGTAGACATATTAGGCATCGTCGCGTCCGTAAGAATCTGATATATAAAACTACCCCATGACCTAACCCCTCAGATGAACACGGTCAAAAAAATAAAATAAAAAGTCCAAAAAAAGGTATTTTTTTGTCACCTTACATCACAAAAAGTGTAATAGAAAGCGATCAAAAAGTCATATGCCCCCCAAAATAGTGCCAATAAAACCGTCCTCTCATCCTGCAAAAAATGAGCCCCTACATAAGACAATCGGCTAAAAACTATTAAAAAAAACTGACTCTTAGACTATGAAGATACTAAAATGTTATGAATATACAGGGAGTGCAGAATTATTAGGCAAGTTGTATTTTTGAGGATTAATTTTATTATTGAACAACAACCATGTTCTCAATGAACCCAAAAAACTCATTAATATCAAAGCTGAATATTTTTGGAAGTAGTTTTTAGTTTGTTTTTAGTTTTAGCTATTTTAGGGGGATATCTGTGTGTGCAGGTGACTATTACTGTGCATAATTATTAGGCAACTTAACAAAAAACTAATATATACCCATTTCAATTATTTATTTTTACCAGTGAAACCAATATAACATCTCAACATTCCCAAATATACATTTCTGACATTCAAAAACAAATCAGTGACCAATATAGCCACCTTTCTTTGCAAGGACACTCAAAAGCCTGCCATCCATGGATTCTGTCAGTGTTTTGATCTGTTCACCATCAACATTGCGTGCAGCAGCAACCACAGCCTCCCAGACACTGTTCAGAGAGGTGTACTGTTTTCCCTCCTTGTAAATCTCACATTTGATGATGGACCACAGGTTCTCAATGGGGTTCAGATCAGGTGAACAAGGAGGCCATGTCATTAGATTTTCTTCTTTTATATCCTTTCTTGCCAGCCACGCTGTGGAGTACTTGGACGCGTGTGATGGAGCATTGTCCTGCATGAAAATCATGTTTTTCTTGAAGGATGCAGACTTCTTCCTGTACCACTGCTTGAAGAAGGTGTCTTCCAGAAACTGGCAGTAGGACTGGGAGTTGAGCTTGACTCCATCCTCAACCCGAAAAGGACCCACAAGCTCATCTTTGATGATACCAGCCCAAACCAGTACTCCACCTCCACCTTGCTGGCGTCTGAGTCGGACTGGAGCTCTCTGCCCTTTACCAATCCAGCCACGGGCCCATCCATCTGGCCCATCAAGACTCACTCTCATTTCATCAGTCCATAAAACCTTAGAAAAATCAGTCTTGAGATATTTCTTGGCCCAGTCTTGACGTTTCAGCTTGTGTGTCTTGTTCAGTGGTGGTCGTCTTTCAGCCTTTCTTACCTTGGCCATGTCTCTGAGTATTGCACACCTTGTGCTTTTGGGCACTCCAGTGATGTTGCAGCTCTGAAATATGGCCAAACTGGTGGCAAGTGGCATCTTGGCAGCTGCACGCTTGACTTTTCTCAGTTCATGGGCAGTTATTTTGCACCTTGGTTTTTCCACACGCTTCTTGCGACCCTGTTGACTATTTTGAATGAAACGCTTGATTGTTCGATGATCACGCTTCAGAAGCTTTGCAATTTTAAGAGTGCTGCATCCCTCTGCAAGATATCTCACTATTTTTGACTTTTCTGAGCCTGTCAAGTCCTTCTTTTGACCCATTTTGCCAAAGGAAAGGAAGTTGCCTAATAATTATGCACACCTAATATAGGGTGTTGATGTCATTAGACCACACCCCTTCTCATTACAGAGATGCACATCACCTAATATGCTTAATTGGTAGTAGGCTTTCGAGCCTATACAGCTTGGAGTAAGACAACATGCATAAAGAGGATGATGTGGTCAAAATACTCATTTGCCTAATAATTCTGCACTCCCTGTAGTGTAAAACCTAAAAAAAAAAAAAAAAATTTAAAAAGTAGACATATTAGGTATCTCCGCATCCGTAAGAATCTACTCTATAAAAATACCCCATTACCTAACCCCTCAGATGAACACGGTCAGAAAAAAAAAAAAAACGGTGCCAAAACAGCTATTTTTTGGCAAATTTTCCATTTTAATCCATTTTTTTTCCAGTAACAAAGCAAGGGTTAACAGCCAAACAAAACTTAATACTTATTACTGTGATTTGCAGTTTACAGAAACACCACATATGTGGTTGTAAACTGCTGTATGACCAAACGGCATGGCGCAGAAGGAAAGGAACGCCATATGGTTTCTGGAAGGCAGATTTTGATGGCTTTTTTTTTTGGCACCATGTCCCATTTGAAGAACCCCTGATGCACCCCTAGAGTACAAACTCCATAAAAGTGACCCCATATAAGAAACTACACCCCTCAAGGTATGCAAAACTGATTTTACAAACTTTATTAACCCTTTAGGTGTTCCTCAACAGTTTATAGCAAATGGAGATGAAATTTCAGAATTTCTATTTTTGTTAACCTTGCCTCACAAAAATGTAATATAGAGCAACCAAAAATCATATGTACCCTAAAAATAGTCCCTACAAAACTGCCACCTTATCCCGTAGTTTCCAAAATGGGGTCACTTTTATGGAGTTTCTACTCTAGGGGTGCATCAGGGGGGCTTCAAATGGGACATGGTGTAAATAAACCAGTCCAGCAAAATGTGCCTTCCAAAAACCACACGGCGCTCCTTTCCCTCTACGCCCTGCTGTGTGCCCGTACAGTAGTTTACGACCACATATGGGATGTTTCTGCAAACTACTGAATCAGGGCAATAAATATTGAGTTTTGTTTTGCTGTTAACCCTTTCTTTGTTACTGGAAAAAATATTGGATTAAAATGGAAAATTTGCCAAAAAATTACAATTCTTAAATTTCATCTCCATTTGCCAATAACGCTTGTGGAGCACCTATAGGGTTAACAAAGTTTGTAAAATCAGTTTTGAATACCTTGAGGGTGTAGTTTCCTAGATGGGGTCACTTCTATGGAGTTTCTACTCTAGGGGTGAATCAGGGGGGCTTCAAATGGAACATGGTATAAATGAACCAGTCCAGCAAAATCTGCCTTCCAAAAACCACACGGCACTCCTTTCCCTCTACACCCTGCCGTGTGCCCGTACAGTAGTTTACGACAACATATGGGATGTTTCTGCAAACTACAGAATCAGGGCCATAAATATTGAATTTTGTTTGGCTGTTAACCCTTGTTTTGTACTGGAAAAAATGTATTAAAATGGAAAATTTTCCCCAAAATTTTAATTCTTAAATTTCATCTCCATGTGCCAATAACTCTTGTGGAGCACCTAAAGGGTTAACAAAGTTTGTAAAATCAGTTTTGAATACCTTGAGGGGTTTAGTTTCTTAGATGGGGTCACTTTTATGGAGTTTCTACTCTAGGGGTGCATCATGGGGGCTTCAAATGGGACATGGTGTAAATAAACCAGTCCAGCAAAATCTGCCTTCCAAAAACCACACGGCGCTCCTTTCTCTCTACGCCCTACCGTGTGCCCGTACAGTAGTTTACGACCACATATGGGGTGTTTTTGCAAACTACAGAATCAGGGCCATAAATATTGAGTTTTGTTTGGCTGTTAATCCTTGCTTTGTTACTGGAAAAAATTGAATAAAATGGAAAATTTGCCAAAAAATATAAATCAAAATTCTGAAATTTTATCTCCATTTGCCATTAACTCTTGTGGAACACCTAAAGGGTTAACGACGTTTGTAAAATCAGTTTTGAATACCTTGAGGGGTGTAGTTTCTAGAATTGGGTGGTTTCTATTATGTAAGCCTCACAAAGTGATTTCAGACCTGAACTGGTCCTTAAAAATGATCCAAACATGAAGTAGACATATGGGGAAAGTAAAGTAATAACTATATGTATTATTATGTATTATAGAAGTAGAGAAATATTTGGTAAATTTGGTATTTTTTATAAATAAAAAATGAATTTTTGACTCCATTTTATCAGTGTCATGAAGTACAATATGTGACGAATAAACAATCTCAGAATGGCCTGGATAAGTAAAAGCGTTTTAAAGTTATTCACACATAAAGTGACACTGGTCAGATTTGAAAAAAATGACCTGGTCCTTAAGGTGAAATATGGCCATGTCCTTAAGGGGTTATTCCACTTGAACGCTTAGCCTGGCATGTCTTCTTTCTTTTTTGATGAAAAGAACCTGTGGTGACGTCACTGCGCTCATCACATGGTCCATCACCATGGTGATGGAAAATGAGATGGACCATGTGATGAGCGCAGTGACGTCATCAAAGGTCCTTTAGCCAGGTCCTGAAGAAAGTAGAAAGAAAAGGAGATCCGCTACGCGATCAAGTGGATGGAGTGAGTTTCTTATTTTTAACCCCTCAATGGACATTTTACTAAGCTTTCTGTATTAAGAATGCTATTATTTTCCCTTATAACTATGTTATAAGGGAAAATAATAAAAATCTACACAACACCGACCCCAAACCCGAACTTCTATGAAGAAGTCCGGGTTCGGGTCTGAATACCAACCATGCAGATTTTTCTCATGCGCGAGCAAAATTCTTTAAAAGGGTTTGCACTCACGTGGAAAAATCGTGCATTTTCCCGCAACGCACCCGCATCTTGTCCGGCCCTCACACACGTCGCCCGTGTGAAAGAGGCCTAATGCAGCAGTTGTTCTTTAGCTGTAGAAACCTCAGAGGTGATGATTCTCTGAGTTCAGGCCTAGTTTTGAGGCGTAAGCACATGTAGATCTGCTCTCTTCCTCTGCTAAGCTCAGACTTTCAAGTAAATAGAGACGGACCCAGCTCCATCTCTTAGCAACCTAAAGATGTTAACCCTGACATATCCATACAGTGCTGTTAGGTGTACAATTACAGTAAGTTGGAACATTTCACTTAGCAATACAACATTGCAACAATGACACTTTTGCAGCCACCTTGTTCTGGGATGCTGCACAACGGCAACACAACAGCACCATACAGTATGTGGGTATATCTTAACCTAATTCCCACAAATACTGTCTCGACTGCGAGTCTTATGATGTGAACTGACAGCACCCGTGGTCAGGCCAGGAACTGTTGATGTAGTATGAATGATAAAATATAGCATCATGACACTTGTCTGAATTAGGCCTTACAGGATATATGAAATGGCTTTTCTAAACCAGTAAAATCTTTTTAACGTTTCCCCTTAATTACCAACCGCTGTCTAATCTGAATTTTAGGTGAAGTTGCGTTTTAAAGTTACTGCGGGCACATCCGGATGACTTTCACTTTGATACATGCACACTTTTTCTTTAATCTCTCCTATTTCCTCTACAACACACACCCAGCTTTACAGTTAGTTATAGTCGCCTGTAACTGTTCACCTGATTGTTTGGTGGAACTGCCTGCTTGCAGTTAGAAAGCGATGTCACTTAAAGGGGTGTTCTGGGGTTCAGAGAATTAATTCAAAAGAAGGCTGCAGGGTCATTACACATACTGTAGAGCAGCAGTGCAACCCTAATACTTCTTCCTAAACAACTAAAACTACTCTTTATCATAAGAGTCGTGGGATGTGCAGGGGCGTAACTACCATAGTGGACTAAGATTTGTTAAAATCCCATCCTCTTTGCTGCTGCTGTAATATGCTGCAAAACTACTTACTAATTACTATATGTTGAGGAGACCCCTTTAAAAGGGTTTTTGTGAGGAGATAACATTTAAAAAATGTCCAGAAAGAAAAAATAAATATGCACTACACATGTCAGCGATCCTCCACTACTGGCATTACGCTGCTGCTCTCAACTGGTCAGCGGTGACCTGCCTCAGTGATTGGCTAAGATATTCAGACCATTACCTGTCTGTTGAGCGAGTACCTAGAAGTGGAGAGCAGGTGAAGTGAGTGTGGCTTATTTTTAACTCTTTCTGACTCTAAAAACATTTATCTCCCCTGGAAACCCCTTTAAAATCTACTGGTCCTGCCAATGCATTTATCAAATGAAATTGTTCCGTGGGTTCAAGACACTGATAATAAGAAAAAATTGTGAACAGTGTGAAAAAATCTTTGTAGTAATTGTCTGAGGAGGTTATTGTGATTTAGATACACATACCTCATCGTCATCGCTGTACTGTTCAGCAGAAGTGAAGCAGCCAGGGCACGGCATTTGAGCAAGTACATAGCTGACTAGAGTAATGCAGGAGCCGCACAGACCACAGCCATTTTATTAGGCACCCATCTTCTATAAAATCTGTCTTAGGCTTAGTTGACATCACATTTAGCATGTATAATGGGAAAGCTCCTGACATACCCGCTAAACGTCTCCATAGGGTTACATTAGCCCAAACAGTCAGTATACTGCAAAACAGGAGGATGGAATAGTGTAGCAGACTCTGCTACTCCAACGTTATCTAGTAGCGGTATGCTAAATGTATACATTTTGTTAACATTTAGCCTCTGTGGGTGATGTCACTATTAGTGATAAGCGGCAGGGGCTATATTCTAATTTGCAATATTTCACGAATATTTGGGCGAATATTCGTTATATATTTGCGAATTAGAGATTATTTTCTTGATTGTGAAAAATCGGCAATGTAATATTTGCGTAATGCACGCAAAATACAGGCGTGGGTCACTTTTGCTACATTTTCCAGTGTGCTAGAAGTTTCCTGAGACTGGAGAAAATGGTTGGCACGGCAGAACATTAAAAACGGGTTTATATGCAGTTAGAGTGCTCCAATATATTCGTGATTGCGCTAATCGGCACTAATGATGCAAATATTTTGGCGCAATACGTAGCACCACATTTTAGCAGGTCTGCATGAATGTATGGATTGGACAGCAGAACCTATCACACTACCTAACACTCTGCACTGGAACTGGAACAGCTACACTATATCAGGATATAACCTACACTGACTAGCTCCCACTAACTATCTGTATTATATATATATATAAGCTATCTAACTATCTAAGTGTACTTTCACACTAGCGGCAGGACGGATCCGACAGGCTGTTCACCCTGTCGGATCCGTCCTGCCGCTATTTCGCCGTGCCGCCGGACTGCCGCTCCGTCCCCATTGACTATAATAGGGACTGGGGCGGAGCTCTGGCGCAGCACGGCAGTGCGCAGTGAGAGGCCGTCAGACTAAAAAGTCGGACATGCAGTACTTTTAGTCCGGCGGCCTTTCGCCGTGCACTGCTGTGCTGCGCCAGAGCTCCGCCCCCGTCCCCATTATAGTCAATGGGGACGGAGCAGTGGTCCAGCGGCACGGCGAAATAGCGGCAGGATGGATCCAACAGGGTGAACAGCCTGTCAGATCCGTCCTGCCGCTAGTGTGAAAGTACCCTAATGTAATTAAACAGTAAAGCACAGAGCACAGCAATGACACTGCTGTCTCTCTCAGAACTCCATAAAACTACAGAAAATGGCTGCTGGGGAGGTTCTTATATTGTAAGGGGTAGGCAACTTTCCTATTGGTTGCTAGGGATGTTGCTAAGCTCAGACAAAGACATTGCAGCCTTCTCATTGGCCCACAAGCTAGACCGGAGGTTACTGATGAAAAAAAAATCTAGAATATTCTAAATTTCGAATATATATCACTATATTCTAAATATTCACGAATTCTCGAAGTGCCGATATTCGCGATTCGAATATTCACGCCCAACACTAGTCACTATATGGCATCCATCAAAGGCAACATTTTTTTATCGTCGCATATATGTTAAATGGAGTTTAAACTGCATATAAAAATGCTTACAGATTGTAACAGAGTTTCTTTACAAACTTTTTAGTGTCTTTTAACTTGTGTAATTTTATATGTGTTTTGGAACCATTTTTTAAGTTTTATGAACAAGAGCATACTATGTGTTGATGAGAATACCACTGACTCCAAAACCCTATATATGGAGCCATTGTAGGATTTGACTGTAAACTTTTACCTAAGAAGTAGTAAAAAAACACAGTTGAAAACGCTGCTAAATGCTGTGTGAGAAACCAGCTCAAGGGTGGTTTTACACCCATCTCTTGGAAAAATTCCACTTAAGTTTTTTTTTTAGCCAAAGACAGAAGTAGACCCAACTGGAAGTAAAAGCAAAAGTTCTTAATTTATATTTTCCATTTCTTTTGAATCCATTTCTGGGTTTGGCTGAAAAAACTGCATAAAAAAATGAACTAGTGTTTCTCTGCTTTGAATTCATGAGTTTTCATAAGCCTTTTTAAGGATTTTTTAAAATAGTTTTGACATGCATTTTTTCAGGTGTTTTCTTGTAGAATTCTGTTTTTGGGGGAAAAAAAAGGCTGAATAAAACAATACCTAGTGCAGGCAAAATAAAAAAAGCTACCGTACTGACTAAAACACACACAAAAACACTACCAAAAGAACCCGCCATTAATAGTACTTTTACAATCTATTTCCCTTTTGACTTACAGCTAACACACTTGCCAACAGTCCTAATTTTGCCAAGACAAATCCATAAATTTGTCCATGATAGGGTTAGGGCTTATGCAAGCTTTGCCCCAAAGTGGGTATTTTATGGGCGTTCCCGGCTGTTTTGGACGTTTTGTTGCAGAGGTCCACAGGACAGGACTTAAATGTCCTGTTTTTGACATTTTCAATGTTTATAAGTATGATTCTGGCTACAGCACTTAAATAAGAGGAAAAAAACTGCAAGAAAAATACGGAAACAGTGTGGATTTTTTGTTTTAATAAAAGGTGTGAAACCACAATAAGACTGTTGCCTTACTCTTGTGTTTATAAAGAGACATGCTATTACACCATATGCTAAAGTTAATACAAGTGCTGGAAGCACCATTTAGGCAGATGGGGGTATGCTCTGATTCCATTCAGCTTACGGATCGGCCTATACATCCCTTTGTACGTTTAATTTGAGTGAGCTACAGAGGTGTTGTGCGGCTGTTGTCCTTTGCTATTATGTTATATTATTGCAATGTCATGATGATTACTTTTTAATATTGTACCAAATATAATTATATTTGTAATGATTCAGGTGTTTTTGCACTCCAATTCTTATAGTGGCTTGTTTAAAGTTAATACAAGGCACTTACTAATGTATTGTGAATGTCCATATTGCCTGCTTTGCTGGCATGATTAATTTTTCCATCACGTTATACACTGCTCTTTTCCATGGTTACAACCACCCTGCAATCCATCAGTGGTGGCTGTGCTTGCACAACATAGGAAATAGCGCAGGCCTCTCTGGCAGCCAGGACTGCAGGAGTGGGCAACTGGGCATAGTCTGGCACTTTTTTCTATAGTGCGCAAGCACGGCCACTACTGATGGATTGTAGGGTGGCCGTAACCATGGAAACGAGCAGTGTATAATGCGATAGAAAAATGAATCAAGCCAGCAAAGGGGGCGATATGGACAATTACATTAGTAAGTGCCTTGTATAAACTTTCTCTATATGATGAATGCCATTTGCTGAAGTGACACAACCCCTTTAAGCATTTTTTAGGACAGTTTTTATGAGGGGATGGTGCTGTCTGAATACTATTTTTTGCACCTTATGGATAAAAGTTATGGTCAATATATTTTTTGGACAGAGGTGTGTCCTACAGGTCTGGAATTTAGGAATTAAAGTCTCTTGTAGAAATTGGAACACCAACAACCTTCGAATAAACGGATGCCTGCATGTTTTCTTTAGGCCTCATGCACACGACAGTTCGTGTTTTACAGTCTGCAAACCACGCATCCGCAAAACACCTATACTGGCCGTGTGCATGCTGCCGTTCTTTATCCCTTCTGTAAAAATGTCCTATCCTTGTCAGCAAAACGGATGGTAGCACGGACATACGGCACTACAGCACGGACATACGGCTGTGGACAGCTCGAGGTGTGCTGTCCACATTTTCTAAAGCCCCACTGATGCAGAACAAATATATGTTGTGTGTATGAAGCCTAAGAAATGTAATAAATCATTGTATGAGATATGTTCATTTATATACTTATTTTTAAAGGGGATGGTTAACAAGCAGGGGCGTCCACAAACTAGCAGGAAAGGGAAAAAATTAAATAAGAAAAAAAAATGATTTTCTATTAAAAGTAAAGCCTGAGTGATAACTTGTGCAACAGGCCCATGTGAAAATTTGACATGCACATGAATTTGCCAAGCCGGCTGACGTTGACGAAATCGACTGTGTATGAGGACCAGTCAAGTCCCCAGTGGCAGATGTGGAAGGAAGGAGATTTCAATATGTTGGATTTGTACATGAACTGTTCTTTGTTTCTGCGGAAAATCCCCTCTTGTCACTAAAGGAAATCTACACGCCTGGCTAAGCATGCATGTTTATGGTGGGGTCAGCAGAAATAGCTGTCGGCCAACATCTATTTCATGTTTGTGGCGGAAAAGTGTTGTTATCCATTGGTCAGCGGGCCGAAAAATACATTACACTATACAGCTTGATATTGATGACAAAATGAGACTTGTCAATCTCAGAAACAATTCAGTGCCACGCTAGGTTATATACACCCAGTTCAGTCCATGCAAATAGGGACCCACTGTCCTTTCTCAAGCATATATATGTAAAAAATTCACAGAATGCCAAATAATATGAAAACTATCACACTCCACTCAAAAAAGCCGGCGATAACTGAAAAAAAAAGCTATGATGCTGAGGATTGATGGACTTTAGTGCACACAGCGGGGAAATATTTTACCATGTTTGTAAGAGGGAATAACTACTGTGTGGGGCACTAAAGGGGCATACAGGTCCCGGGCAGCATACCATAGTAAGTTTTGACTCTTTCTCTTGTCCCACACTAGTAAACATGTCTGGGGTCATTTATCAAACTGGTGTAAAGTAGAACTGGCTTAGTTGCCCATAGCAACCAATCAGATTCCACCTTTCATTTTCCAAAGGCCCTGTCAAAAGTGAAAGGTGGAAGCTGATTGGTTGCTATGGGCAGTTAAGCCAGTTCTACTTTACACCAGTTTGATAAATGACCCCTTTATTTTTATCAAATTTTTTCTTTTACATGACTAAGCAGTTGACGTGTTGTATGGCGAACATGGGCAGTCTTGACTAGCCGCAGGAGGGGGGCTGCGAGGAAGTTCCTTAGGGCAGAGTCATTCAAAAATGTGCTAAGGGGGCCATTCTTTTCTAGTTACACCCCTGGGTCACCACTTCTGACATGTCTATTTTAGTAAATATGCTAGTTCATCATTTTTAGAACTCTGAATTGTGCCTTTCCTCTGTCATTCCTTCTCGAAATTCCTGACTAAATTGACAAATATGTGGTGTGTGTACAACACAGTCTGGCACGGTTAACACTGATTGGGCGGTAGTGGCAGTGTGTGTAGGGACACACCTCCAGTTGGTGATGCCCAGTTATCAGTTTATTCATTACATTCTACGGTAGGAGGACTAACAGAGGAACTTTAAAACACAGAGTTCTAGGAAAAGATGCTCGGGACCTGAAAATATTTGCTAAATAAGAGATCTTAGGAGCACTGGCATAAGGTTTAATGAACTGACCCTAATTTGGCTGCATAGCGTCTGCATCCATGGGCCTGTGAAGGGTTAAACACACAAAGCAGATCTCTGAATGCATAAGTTACAATACTATCTGGAAGATCTAGCAGACAATGCTGAACTAACCACATCACTGATAATATCGCTTTCTAGTACTGTCCTGGCACACCGGTGTGTGTGCAGAGCCATTCAAACTGATAGGAGAAAAGCAGGGCTGCTCAGTTTTCACTTTCTTACTTTAGTACTTGCTGCTTCTTCTTGCCATGCCGTCAGCATACCCTGGTGATAAATGGGCAGAAGGTGAAACCTGTCCCTTACAAATACCAGGCAGTATGCCCTAATTATTGTAAGAGAATGAAGCGCGGTTTATTATTGTAAACTCCTCTCCCTGCATATGCCATTCACTGGCTATCCTTTTAAAACATTATACAGTATATACTAGGTTTCCCTATGTACATGTATAATTGTTAATGCATGCTACTCTATAATATTTATATTTTTATTATATCAAGCAGTAATGTATAACACATATACACATAAATATCTACTATGATTGGCTACTTTAAAAATAACAATGACGATAAAAAATGATTGTGCTGGTTAAGGTGATTTTTCTTTTTCTGCTGATGGAAGTTTAGGAATTGTTAGACGACTATTCTTTTCCGTATATGGAGTGTGACAGTAATGCAACAGGAAACGTGGATCCAATAGGTCAGATACTTATGATCCTATAGATTCCCACAAAGATGAACTGTGTCAGAGGTGTCTGGCAGGCACTCATCTGACTTGATCCCCTGGTGGATCCATGATACTGAGAAACCAAGACTGATAGCTGTATGACATTGATATGCCTAATCAGCTTGAATATTAAAAGGGGCACTTTCCTGTATTTTTTGAATTTTCAGCTGATTATTTTTAAATTAAATAAACAATATTGCCTTTCTGTAGCAGTAATCTCAAAAAGAGACAAAAAAAGTTCTCAATAGAGAGCAGCGTAATCTCAGTTTATGACCGCTGTACAGGGGACAGTTTATCTGAAAGGTAATCCTCATTAGAATAGTAGGTGGAGGACTGGAATGACAATCATATTGTTCTCTGGATAGTCCTATATAAACATGCCGACAGATCAGCCATGCATTGATTCATATAACGTGAGAAGCCCTGAAGCCATGAGTCCATAATACAGGGATAGTACAGTGGAGGTGTGGTGCTCTAGTTGAGTCACCACCCCTCACTCTTCCCTCGTCTTATTGATGGTCTGACAAAGAGTGTTAAGGATGATTCAGCTGGCTGCTCCAATTTTCATCTGTTTGTTTACTAGGTGATTGTGTCTTTTGGCTAACACCTAAAATCAATGATTTTCTCTGAGGAGAAGCAATTGCTTATATCGATTGCTTGACACCACATAGCTGAAGTGATTGCTCCATGCCAACCTAAGGTCTTATCCACACTATTATGGCTCTGTATTAGAGATGAGAGAATTGGTACTGAACTAATTGGATTTGTTTCAAATTTCACAAAGATTCTGCTGTAAAATACAAAGTTTTGGTGATTTGCTTCAGACAATTTAGACAAAACACCGTCTGTGCCATTTTACAGTGCAACAATTGGTGTGGAAAACAACAGGAAGAAAGAGGATGGAGGAATACATTACCCTGGGAGGGAGGAAGCTTGACTTGTTTGGCTCAGAGGCTGATAGACAGACTGTAAGCCAAAGGCAGGACTTTGGAAGGTCCTTCAGCCTCTGGGCTGGAGAGATGCCATTCTGAGGCTAGCTTGCTACCTGAGAGCATGTATTTTGGCTGTGTCTTCCAAAAAGCAATTACAGACACAAGCCAATAATCTAGGTATGGTAGGAAGAGTATAGGGACACATTAAATTAGGTACATCAGGGTTTTATCAGGGAAAGGATGTGGAGGGAGGGAATGTTCACTCAGAGTTCTGTGATACTGTTCATGTTGCACTGCAAATTCTGCAATGATCCTGCAACAACCTAATTTTTTCTGTAAATGAACAACCAGCCAACCTTTTTTGAAAAAAAAAACCTCACGTTTCTACAGTTCATAAGTGATTTATAAGTTTATTGCCAGCATCCATTCTGCTGCAAATGCATTGTATTGCATCAAGATACGGTGCAGTTTTAGTGAATAAGTTGTGTTGCAATAAAAGCATTTATATAGCTGTCTTAGTTAATGCATTGTATTGCATCAAGATACCGTGTAGTAATGGAGAAACCATTTTGCTGCAATAACAGGATGTATATACCAGTTAACTGTTAACACTTTCTATTGCATCACCGTGCAGTATTAGTGAATGCGTTGTATGCAATAACGGCATTTATATACCTGTTTTAGTTAATATATTGTATTATCATTGTAAATTGTCAATACCAGTGTATAGTGTGTTTGTAGAAGGTTAAGGAAGTTTAACTCCACTCTGTAAATGACATAAAATACACTTGCAATTTTACTAATACCATTTAATAATCTGTGTACCAAACCTGTGACTTTTCATTTATAGGCCTCGTAATAAAATGTCTGGAAAACTGAATGGTGGAACACAAAAGACCTAGGCCTCATTATCCGAGAGTTAGCATGTAGGTGGCTATAGTAGTGCAAACAGCAGTAGCATCACTAGCTGTCTGGCCAGTAGTAGTAGTAGTAGCAGCAGCAGGCCACAGTTCTCCCTGACTTCTGACAGGCGCTACATTATTATTGAGGACAAGGAGGATGAAATTGTAGACAGGATGGCTCACTCCTATACTCAGTCATAACAGGAAAATGTGGAGGTCATCTCTGAGTCTGACACTGTGCTAGGAGCCTGGGGTCACAGCATTCCTCCTGTTCCTCCTCCTTGCAGTAGGACCTGCTTGACCTGAGACCACCGTGGCACTGGGTAGGTGGGCACAGATGTGTTTTGATCAAAATATATTGGCTAAGTGTCTCAGATTTTATCATTAGAGTGAGGGCTTAGTCCATATATTATGTTTCCATCTACTGTTTTAGTGCATTATTTTCTGTGATTTCTCCTCCTTGCAGCCCCAGAAAAGCTTTTCAATTGCATCATCTTTGTCTTTACTGCCGTTTGCTAGAAATGTCTCCTTGTTTATGAGTTGTGTGAGAACAGTTAACACTTGGACTGCCATGAGGAGGTTCAGGGGGAGGTGGGGACCCCATGCATAGTTGTGTTGGTGGCACTTATAACCACAGTCGTGTTAGTAGTGGGGGCAGGGGTAGCCTTGGAGACAGTGGCACTTGGGACAAATACAGAGCAGGGAATCGGGAGGGGAGCTAAGAAGCCCAAGATGACATATTACAGTCTGATAAAAGTGGCAGGAAGGATGAGGACTATGATGGTGACTGTGTGTTGCACAGGACCTGGCAGCCAGATTGGGGCGGTCAGGTGACATCTAAAGAAGAGGGTGATGGCTGTGGCGGCAATAAAAAGCAAAGGTACTGCACAGCCAAAACCTATAAAAAAAATTCCAGCATCAGATCTGCTTCCATAATGGTCAGCTTGGGGACTGGTGATGCCGCTGATGCCACTGTGGGCACAGGCTCAAAACATGCAAGACCTAAGCCAAGCTCGCCTGACGCTAGCTCTATTCAAGTATCTCTCATTTGGCAGTTTTTCTCCACAGACAAAAGCATTGCCATGTTCAAGATCTGAAGGATGAAAATAAGGCATGGGCGTTCAAACACAAACATAGGCACCAGGGGTCTGTTGCAACACATAAAGCGGCATCACCTGATCCGATGGAAATATAGAACTGGCCATTAGCAATCAGAGCAAGAGTATCCTCCTTCTATCTGTCTCCTTTGTGGCAGTCAGGCTGCATCCACATACAGTACAGTTTCCTTGTCATTATCAGTTACTGCTTCTCCCGCTAAGACTACTCCTCCTTTTCGTCCTACTCTGCTTTGTTGTCAGCTGTTGTTGATAATGGAATGTGTGGCCAGGAAACTCTGACTGTCCAGCAATATGCTGGTGCACACGCTTAACTCCCACCAGGCCAAGTAGCTGTCGCTGCTGTGCCACCTAGTGGATTCTTCTGCCTTTGGGGAACTGATCCTGTGTGCTCCACCTCGCTGAAAGACTCCTAGCCGCCATTATCTCTTAAAAAAGCCACTCCTTGCAATTCTCACTGTGCGGCAAGGTGCACACTACCATGGACACCTGCAGCAGCTGTTACAGGCAGCGACAGTATAAGCCTTTCATGGCCCACTGGGTCAATGTTTTTTTGTAGCATTGGCGACACAGTATCACGTTTGTGTTTCTCTGGTACCCAGATATCTTCCCGTCCTCAAGAGAAGCAGGGCAGAGTGTTGCCTCCACTCCGCCTTCCTCCTACTATATGTGTAAAGTGAAGCATTCGCATGCTGTATTTGATCCGATCAGCCTAAGCAAGAGTAGCCACACAGCAGATCAGTTGCTAAAATGCATCAAGGAGCAAACATCGCACTGGCTGTCTCCCTGCCAACCCCAACTGGGCAAGGTGGTCAGCGACAAAGGCAGAAATTTCATGGGTAAGCTGCATTAGGGGGAAATAGCACATGCTCCTGCACGTAATAAATTTAGTGTACAATATTTTTTAAAGATACTGTGGCTTGCAGAAGGTGCAGAGCATGTCCAGTAGACTATCCTTGCATTTCAGCCATTCTTATGTAACAAGGAACTTCCTCCTGGACTTGCAGCGACAGAATGGTCTGCCATTGCACCGCTTGATCCGCGGAATGCCAATTCGCTGGAATTCCACCCTGCATATGCTGCAGTGTCTGTAAGAGCAGAATAAAGCTAATTATTTTGTCATGCACCAGACCTTCTCAGGAGGGAGCCAGTGTTGTTTTGAGGTCAGGCAGTGACAGCTCATCAGAGATGCTTGTTGAGAACTCAGGACCTTCAAAGAGCCCACTAGATTTGTCCATAGGGACATCTGTAGCATTAACAATGTCATCTGCATTGATATTTATCTTAGAGCAGACAATCATGTTGATGCAACAAGGGATGGCGAAAGAAGAACAGCTTCCGCTGGGAGCTCAAAGTGAAGGACGAGGAGCTACGTCTGGAGGAGGAGTCGGTGGTGGAGGAGCATGAAGCTGATTATGACGGCCACGCTGGCCATGATAACCAATCATTGCAGTGAGGGGCGGAGCCAGAAAGAACTGGGTCCATGGGTATGCTATATGCTTGCTTGCTTACGTAGTGACAGGCGTATTGGTAGCATCAAGCCGTCTAATAATTACTAAATAGCCATGCTTTTAGACCCTTGGTGTCAAAGCAAACTGAAAGAATATTTTCCTGTTTCTGAAAGGGAGGCCAAATAGCTATATTACCAGGATACACTGTTTACCCAGCTTGCCGCAGCTTTCGTTAAGCAGATGCCTGCTGCCTGCATGTCTGACTGGTGGCCTCTCTCTGCTACCCACTGACTCATCTACCTTTCTCCTTCTCCCTCACGTGGCAGAAGCCACAGCAGCAGCCAGTTCAGTCTCATAAACATGATGGAGCAGTTTCTTCATGTGTCGCACCAGGCTGATGACAGAGACGTACTGCTTGAACAACCGGGTACAGTCCTACCTGGACTGTGGCATTTGTCCTGCAAAAACTGTGTTACCAGAATCCATGGACTTCTAGGCAGACAGATTGGAACAGTAGCCAGGACTGGCCCAGTTTGCTCTCACTGTACTGTCTTGTCCAGCCTCCAGTGTTACCTCAGAGGGTTTTCAGCGCTGTAGGTGGTCGTCACGCCCAAACGGACAAATTTATCCATGAAGATTTGTAGGCACCTTTGGCTGAGGCCAATGAAAAGATCTGTTGGCTATTGATTGCCAGCCCCATCATGTGTACTGTATAGCTGCTGCCACCACCCAGCTGCCACTATTACTACCACCCCCTACACACCCGCACATACATCTACTGCCTTGTCTGTTTAATGCTGTACTGCTAGTGCTGCCACTACTATTGGCGCCACATGCCACTATTAACATATGCTTTTAACATTCACACTGTATGCTGCTGCTGCTCCCAATTAAAAATAATTTTTCCAGGCTTATTCAGAACAAGCCACTGTTTCTTCAGAAACACAAACACTTGTGTGTGTAAAAACAGCGGCAGCATCAACACCCATAAGTCATAATTTTTGGAATGGTTGTTGAGAACAAGGCACTGGCGGTCATTTATCAAAAACAGGTGTTTTACGCCAGTGTTTGATCGCCCCTGTGATGTTGGAGAATGCAGCACCTAGTTTATGATGAAGTGCACGCCTCTTTATAAATTTGGTACATCCTTCAGCAGTCCGTCCGCCTTAATTGAAAACTACTCTAGTCCCCAAAGGCTGCTCCTTAGTGACAAGAACGGTGTAAACATGCCCATGCAACAAATTTTGTTGCACGGATGTTCAAAAAGTTACAAAATTGGGTTATGTGAATTTTTAACAATACACAACCCCCACAGTTTTTTTTTTTCAAATAACACAGTGTGTGTTTAAACACCATCTGCCTCCAATAAGGGACAATTTTTGGAATGTTTTTTAATTTTAAAAAGAATAACAAATGAGACACAGTGTGTTTTTAAGCAGGCTGTTTGTTAACACCGTCAACCATGTGTTTACCCATAGCTATATATGTCAGTGTCACTCTGACATTATTTGCTATTGCTGTCATATCGTTAAAGAGCTTACAGTGGGAGGGAGAGCAAAAATTGAAAATAAAAAGACAAGACATTAAAAATATGAGTCCTAAGAGACCTCAGAGTCCACAAATTTCAGGGCAACTGGAGAACTTTTGATTACGGTACAATAGATTAGGACAAATTGGAAAAAATTTCAAGATATTTCAAGAAATTTGAAATCTCTACTCCATACGACCTAAAATTGTACAGAGTGGTAATATGGTGGCTGCTAAGACCATGAGACCCTATTTTACCTCTATATGGCTCTGATTTCATAGTTGTTTTTTTCCTGTCCAATAATATACTGTATGAATGTGGGGTGCACTGGACGCAAGTGTACTTTGGAGTCTGGACTTTTTTAGACATCTGCCCTATTGCTGCTATGCAGCCATAATCTCACTTTAGTGTACTTTGAAGGGTTAACTTGCACTGTGAATTATGCCGTTGCTTGCACCTACTGTATACTGTTGAACTGCATTTTATATGATATATGCTGCTTTTTTGCACTATTACTGTACTGTATTTGCAATGAATTTTGAAAAGGGTTAGTTCACACTAAGAGACTGTGAATTTCCAGCCTGAGAAGCTAGTCATTTTACACTGCTGTCATAAGGGACTACGCAGAGCTGAGTTTTGGGAATGGCCAGACACAGTGAACTTTTTTAACCATCTAATTTAGCTCTGTTAGACTGTTGTTTACCACTGAAAACTGCTTGGTCATTGCCAAATATTTTGTATTGAGGCCCAATACAAATCTATGGCAGCCATGAACCGCAACATTGTTTTTGTTAGGCTGTGCTTCTCCAGCTTCACCCCTCTCACTAGAAGATGCTAGATCAGTAAGAAACTGGAGCAGTCAGAGCCTCTAGTTGCCTATAGATAGGGACCAATGTTTAGTAGAAGAGACTTTGCCATACTGCACCAGTGATGGGAAGAAGATGCTGAGACAAGGATATTCTGCTACAGAGCCTGGGCCACCAACCCTTTGGTTAGGGTACAAGCCTTCTAAGAGAGGGACAGCTGGCTCAGGCCTTTCCTCCGCTCAGAACTTTCTTCTGCCAGGGAGGAGACTGGAGACGCCAGCTCAGTGCATTGTCCGTATTATATTGTATTTGAGTTCCTCCCGTAAAGAAGCACCCTGGTTTACTGCAGACCCTGACTCTCTGGACTTATTTCCCATTAGAGTGCACCACACCTTACCATCCCTTCCGGAGAGAGCAGCAACACGTGGTGACACCTCGATGGTGTCCGGAGGACACAGCGTACCTCTGGGGGCCACCTCAAAGCCGACCACTGCACTTGTGCCAAAAAAAAATAAAAAATCATGGCATGTTCCATTGGACATTGTATGGCAGAGCTGTTCTTCACAGTCGCTATAGTATAGATTTGTGGGGACCTTTCAGAGGCGGACTGGGGACTTAAAGTAGCCCTGGAAAAAAAAACTAAAATTGGGCCTATGTTGTAAGCAGGTCCAAATTGATGATAGAAGGAGGGGCAACAGAAGTAGGCGGGGTGAGCAATACCATAGTGCAAGACACCGTCCCATTAGAACCATATATCACAGTGCAGCACAATATATTGCCCCAAAATCTGCCTCTTTGCCATTTCCTGTCCTCTTCCACCAGCTGTGGAGCAGGGGTCTAGGGGTTGAGGTGTGGGCTACAGCAGTTGAATTCAGGAGACCAGATATATTAGTACCTGCCTTAATTACCGCTGAGAGCCCATTATCTAGAAGAGGACTTGGGCAACTAATAGCAAGTAACCATGACAAGAATATTGGACACTACAGCAATGATGCCAAGGGTCTGCCACTTTCTATAAAGCATTCTCACACCAGTCATCATCTGCAGTTTGCAGAATGAACTGTACACGTGAGGGGGAAGGGCCACTGGCAGGATGGCTCTCTGTGCAGTGTGCCTGTCGCTTTAAGAGCCTGGCTCTGCCCCCGAGTGCTCGGTGCAGCCATCAATCAGCGGGCGGTGTGCTTGACGTGCTCTGCCTCCCCCTTGTCCTCAGAAGATCACAAGCTCCAGACGGCACAGCTCCTGTCCCTACTGCTGCCAAACTTTTCCCTCTCATGCAGCAGGGCACGCATCGCCTGCCACCCACAGCCTGAGTTCTCTGCCTCAGGGGCTCCAGCAGCTACCATGCCCCAGCTGAGCAGCGGCGGAGAGGAGGACCTGGGCGCCAGCGATGAGATGATCGCCTTCAAAGACGAGGGCGACCAGGAGGAGAAGATCCAGGAGAATGCCTTCACTGAGCGCGACCTGGCCGATCTCAAGTCATCGCTGGTGAATGAGTCTGAGGCTCCCGCCGACCACCCGGAGGTAAGCCCTGTTCCCGGGCTCCTAGCCCCCTGCCCCGCCGACCCCACAACTTCTCAACCCCTGCTGTCTCCACAGGCGATCCGGCGGGCACAGGATGCGCACAGAGTTTATCAGGAGAAGCTGGCAGATCACATGGAAGATGGTAAGCAACTCCCCTCCTCCTGCAGACCTGTGGCATCAGCGGTGCCCTCACCCCCAGGACAACCTGCAGGAGACTGGGATCCCTAGAGCTCTGGCAGAGGGGTCACTGCTTGTCCTCTCCCCAAATGCCAGAAACTAACATGGTGCCATTTCACTAACCATCTCCTTGGACCATAGATGCAGTGATTGTATTAATGGCCATGCAGTGCATGTACCAGGTGCTTGTCCCACAGTCCTCCTGGCCTCTCATAGGTGGTTGTCCCACAGTCCTCCTGGCCTCTCATAGGTGGTTGTCCCACAGTCCTTCTGACCTCTCATAGGTGCATGTACCAGGTGCTTGTTCCACAGTCCTCCTGGCCTCTCATAGGTGCTTGTCCCACAGTCCTCCTGGCTTCTCATAGGTGCTTGACCCACAGTCCTCCTGGCCTCTCATAGGTGCTTGGCCCACAGTCCTCCTGGCCTCTCATAGGTGCTTGTCCCACAGTCCTCCTGGCCTCTCATAGGTGCTTGTACCAGGTGCTTGACCCACAGTCATCCTGGCCTCTCATAGGTGCTTGTCCCACAGTCCTCCTGGCCTCTCATAGGTGCTTGTACCAGGTGCTTGACCCACAGTCTTCCTGGCCTCTCATAGGTGCTTGGCCCACAGTCCTCCTGGCCTCTCATAGGTGCTTGTCCCACAGTCCTCCTGGCCTCTCATAGGTGCTTGTACCAGGTGCTTGACCCACAGTCATCCTGGCCTCTCATAGGTGCTTGTACCAGGTGCTTGACCCACAGTCCTCCTGGCCTCTCATAGGTGCTTGACCCACAGTCCTCCTGGCCTCTCATAGGTGCTTGTACCAGGCGCTTGACCCACAGTCCTCCTGGCCTCTCATAGGTGCTTGTCCCGCAGTCCTTCTGGCCTCTCATAGGTGCATGTACCAGGTGCTTGTCCCACAGTCCTCCTGGCCTCTCATAGGTGCATGTACCAGGTGCTTGTCCCACAGTCCTCCTGGCCTCTCATAGGTGCATGTACCAGGTGCTTGTCCCACAGTCCTCCTGGCCTCTCATAGGTGCTTGTCCCACAGTCCTCCTGGCCTCTCATAGGTGCTTGTCCCACAGTCCTCCTGGCCTCTCATAGGTGCATGTACCAGGTGCTTGTCCCACAGTCCTCCTGGCCTCTCATAGGTGCATGTACCAGGTGCTTGTCCAACAGTCCTCCTGGCCTCTCATAGGTGCATGTACCAGGTGCTTGTCCAACAGTCCTACTGGCCTCTCATAGGTGCATACTTGGTTCAGTTTAATAAGGAGAGTTAGCCAATGCCAGCCATCTCTGACAGCAGCACACCATCAGGATTACGTGCGGATATTCTGCGCAGAAAATCCACACCGTAGGGCTTGTACGTTGTATTATATGATGATTTTAAATTTTTATGTACATGCTGCAGATTTTGACCCAGATTTTATTTTATTTTTTCTTTTGATGCGGACTGTCCGCACATGTTTCCCTGCGGATTTCAGTGTGGATTATCTGCACATAAATCCTGAACGTGTACATTTACCCCAAAGGGGTTGTCTCACTTCAGCAAGTGGCATTTACCATGTAGATAAAGTTAATATAAGGCACTTACTAATGTACTGTGACTATCCATATTGCCTCCTTTACTGGCTGGATTAATTTTTCCATCACATTATACACTGCTTGTTTCCATGGTTACGACCACTCTGCAATCCAGCAGAGGTGGCCGTGCTTGCACACTATAGGAAAAAGTGCTAGTCCCTATAGTGGCTGGGATTGGGGGGGTGTTCATAGGCAGGCATGAGCAGCAGCTCCCGGCCACCTCATATCTGCGCTGCAGCGATGGTCGTGACTCCTGCATATGGGCAGTGTATAATGTGATGGAAAAATGATCACATCAGCAAAGGAAGCAATATGGATAATCACAATACATTAGTAAGTGCCTTGTCTACACTACAGTACTGCCTTGTGTATAGTAAGTACTTTGTCTACACGGTAAAGGCCATTTGCTGACGTGAGACTACCCTTTTAAGAATAATGGATAGGGCATGTTGAAATCCAGCTGTCTGATCCTTATTTCCCCTGACATTTGCTTCTGGAGACCACCAAACACATTAAGGCGGTTCTGTCGATGTTAATGCATGTGGGCAGCTTGTGGATTTGGCGCACAACAGAAACACTGGCACACGTGTGCTGTTATACATGTGCGCTATTTGCATAAAAGCTCTAGTTTGATGACTAGGGGGCTTGCCAAGGCTCTTGTTCACAATCCCTCCTTGCCTGCGGCATCCAGATAATTGTACATTTCACGGGTCTCGCCGCCTGCAGGTGCTGTGTTGTGGTGCCATGGGAATGACCCAATCAAAGGAGGCCACCCTGACGTGGTGAGTGGGTCTATGTATTCTTATCAAAACAAAGTGCCTAATGGAGATATTGGCCACCCTGACGTGGTGAGTGGGTCTATGTATTCTTATCAAAACAAAGTGCCTAATGGAGATATTGGCCACCCTGACGTGGTGAGTGGGTCTATGTATTATTATCAAAACAAAGTGCCTAATGGAGATAGATATTGGCCACCCTGACGTGGTGAGTGGGTCTATGTATTCTTATCAAAACAAAGTGCCTAATGGAGATATTGGCCACCCTGACGTGGTGAGTGGGTCTATGTATTCTTATCAAAACAAAGTGCTTAATGGAGATAGATATTGGCCACCCTGACGTGGTGAGTGGGTCTATGTATTCTTATCAAAACAAAGTGCCTAATGGAGATAGATATTGGCCACCCTGACGTGGTGAGTGGGTCTATGTATTCTTATCAAAACAAAGTGCCTAATGGAGATATTGGCCACCCTGACGTGGTGAGTGGGTCTATGTATTCTTATCAAAACAAAGTGCCTAATGGAGATATTGGCCACCCTGACGTGGTGAGTGGGTCTATGTATTCTTATCAAAACAAAGTGCCTAATGGAGATATTGGCCACCCTGACGTGGTGAGTGGGTCTATGTATTATTATCAAAACAAAGTGCCTAATGGAGATAGATATTGGCCACCCTGACGTGGTGAGTGGGTCTATGTATTCTTATCAAAACAAAGTGCCTAATGGAGATATTGGCCACCCTGACGTGGTGAGTGGGTCTATGTATTCTTATCAAAACAAAGTGCCTAATGGAGATAGATATTGGCCACCCTGACGTGGTGAGTGGGTCTATGTATTCTTATCAAAACAAAGTGCTTAATGGAGATAGATATTGGCCACCCTGACGTGGTGAGTGGGTCTATGTATTCTTATCAAAACAAAGTGCCTAATGGAGATAGATATTGGCCACCCTGACGTGGTGAGTGGGTCTATGTATTCTTATCAAAACAAAGTGCCTAATGGAGATATTGGCCACCCTGACGTGGTGAGTGGGTCTATGTATTCTTATCAAAACAAAGTGCCTAATGGAGATATTGGCCACCCTGACGTGGTGAGTGGGTCTATGTATTCTTATCAAAACAAAGTGCCTAATGGAGATATTGGCCACCCTGACGTGGTGAGTGGGTCTATGTATTATTATCAAAACAAAGTGCCTAATGGAGATAGATATTGGCCACCCTGACGTGGTGAGTGGGTCTATGTATTCTTATCAAAACAAAGTGCCTAATGGAGATATTGGCCACCCTGACGTGGTGAGTGGGTCTATGTATTCTTATCAAAACAAAGTGCCTAATGGAGATAGATATTGGCCACCCTGACGTGGTGAGTGGGTCTATGTATTCTTATCAAAACAAAGTGCTTAATGGAGATAGATATTGGCCACCCTGACGTGGTGAGTGGGTCTATGTATTCTTATCAAAACAAAGTGCCTAATGGAGATAGATATTGGCCACCCTGACGTGGTGAGTGGGTCTATGTATTCTTATCAAAACAAAGTGCCTAATGGAGATATTGGCCACCCTGACGTGGTGAGTGGGTCTATGTATTCTTATCAAAACAAAGTGCCTAATGGAGATAGATATTGGCCACCCTGACGTGGTGAGTGGGTCTATGTATTCTTATCAAAACAAAGTGCTTAATGGAGATAGATATTGGCCACCCTGACGTGGTGAGTGGGTCTATGTATTCTTATCAAAACAAAGTGCCTAATGGAGATAGATATTGGCCACCCTGACGTGGTGAGTGGGTCTATGTATTCTTATCAAAACAAAGTGCCTAAAGGAGATATTTATAAATGATGGTGAGACGCATCGGATCAGTGCATGCATGTGGATATGCCATCCGTGTCTTTGTCTACAGATTGGCACGTTTGATAGATGCTGCATTGAAAGCCAGTAACGCCCTTAGTTCACCTTGGTGAATTCTTGTAAGGGTACATTCACACGACCATATGTATTTTGCAGTCGGCAAAATTTGGATCCGCAAAATACGGGTGACGTCCGTTTGGCATCCGTCTTTTTTGCAGAGCCATTGACTTCAATAGGTCCACGTTGTGTAATTTGCAGATGGGACATACGGATGCAGAAAGTAAAGTACATGAAATACATACGGTCATGTGCATGTAGCCTAAATCTTTGCTTACAGTTAAGACTCCCATTATGTTCTAATAGCAGTAGTTGTATTTTCTAAGCCGTGCTGTCCACTGCCTGCGAGATTAAGGGAGATCACGTGGAGTAGGGGCAGATATGAGAAGACGTGCCTTCACTGCCAAACGTAATTGTGGAGTTATGGGATTTCAGTGTTTAGCTATGGGAGTCTGTCACTTTACAAATGATATTCAACACTTGTCCGCCAAGCTACAGGGGCTGCCCGGACCTCACCCCAACATCTAACATGAGGGGAAAGTAGATTTGGACAGCTGATCCGTCTGGATTTAGTATTTCCATATCCGACCGGAGCCCTTCACCCCATTAAAGTTCTGGGGTAATTTAGGTGTAATTGATGAAGAGCTATGCAGCTTTTGTATACTTTTGGGGGAAGTATCAAAGAGTTCTGTTTTGGTCCACAATTTGCAACTTTTCCCCCCATTTCTAGGGGGCGGATCATGGACTGACCCCCTTCCCCCCCCAGCCCAACACGTTTACCCCTGAAATCAGTGCCTTCTACGTGTTGGAGTAATTTAGTTTTCTGACACAGGGACCTCCTGAGAACTGAGGTGGCATCATTCTGGTATATCATATGGCAGCATGTTTTCTTATTAAAGGGGTATTCCCATTTCACCGAATGCTTTGTGTATTGCAGGGGAACAGGCTCTTTTCTTCCTCCTTTTATTCTTTTGGTTTTCTCTTCCCCCTCTTTGTTTACTGCTCATTGTCACAGTTATGGCCGCCCAGTGGTTGGCGCACCTGCGCAGTGTGATCTTCTGCTCACTCTGGTGGCTAGGATAGCAGGAGTGTGCACATTCTAGCGTGTGCGGCAGCTTCCGATCCGGCCATCGCTCTGCAGTGCATCATCATTTATTAGGACAGCTCAAGGGCATGTGCTGTAGCCCTGGAGCTGTTCTACAGCGCCGCCACTGCTAAAAGGTCCGGGAGCAGCGTAGGGAGCACACATGGATAGGCAAGTGCAATGGAGTCTGTCACTCACATACAAAGCTTCGGTCCACCGAATATCCAGGAAATGAAAAACTTTGGGGCTGGTGAGTAGCTGAGCCCTTTTAAGACTGGCCTCAGAAAAGCCAGACTTAATAAACTCCCCCTGTATGTTTCAGTTTTCTGCCAGTGACAAGATCTCTGTTTGCCTAAACTGCATATTCATGTGAAGTTTTTGCTGAGGTACTGACACAAATTTGTAACCAAATCCTCATTTAAAATCTTAACCATAATTAAGCAGATTTTGATGTGGATTTGTAATAGTTTAAAGGGGTTATCCCATCATAATGATCACTGTTAAATCTGTTAATGATCATTTTTGTAAATATATTTGATTACACCATTCCCACCGTTTAGGAGAAAATTAATCCCTACTTACCTCATTGTTGTCATTCGGTCTCCCCTGGTTACGGCCACCGCTCTTCTCCGGAATCCTGATGGCTGCGCTTGCGCAGAAGACTCCTTCTTTTCTCCCGGCCGGGCCGCTCGCTGTCCTGAACGCGCACGCCGCCGCGCATGCGCGATGGTGACTTCTTCCTGGCCAGAATAGTACAGAGCCGCGAACGCGCACACCGGCTCTGTACTATACTAGACAGGAATAAGTCACCATGGCGCATGCGCGGCGGCGTGCGCGTTCAGTCCAGCGCGCGGCGCGGCCAGGAGAAGACTTCAATCAAGATGAAGCCCGCCCCAGCCAGAATTCAGGAAGTGAACGGCGCGCTGGCAGCAGGTAAGTATGAAAATGCAAAGTGGGATAACCCCTTTAAGGGTACTTTCACACTAGCGTCGGGGCTCCACTTGTGAGCTCCGTTTGAAGGGTCTCACAAGTGGCCCCGAACGCATCCGTCCAGCTACCAATGCATTCTGAGTGGACGCGGATCCGCTCAGAATGCATCAGTCTGGCAGCGTTCAGCCTCCGCTCCGCTCAGCGAGCGGACACCTGAACGCTGCTTGCAGCGTTCGGGTGTCCGCCTGGCCGTGCGGAGGCAAGCGGATCCGTCCAGACTTACAATGTAAGTCAATGGGGACGGATCCGTTTGAAGATGACACTATATGGCTCAATTTTCAAACGGATCCGTCTCCCATTGACTTTCAATGTAAAGTCTGGACGGATCCGTCTGAACTACTTTCACACTTAGAATTTTTTCTAAGTTATAATGCAGACGGATCCGTTCTGAACGGATCCAAACGTCTGCATTATAGGAACGGATCCGTCTGTGCAGACAGCAGACGGATCCTCTCTGAATGCTAGTCTGAAAGTAGCCTAACTAAGGATTTTCTAGTTTGTAATATAATCTCAGTGGTGGCCATGCACATTAGATTAACGATAACGATTTTTGGCGGCGTTGGTCACCTGTCAATTGTGTATGTCTGTCTGTCTTGACAGCAGATGTTGGGGGGTGATTGGGCATGTTGAATTTCAAAATGCTTGGTTCTTTACTTCTGTGGCAGTGGCATATTCACCTCTCATTGAAAAAGTCAGATCAGCCGAGCATGCATATTATGGTGGAGTCCAGACCTATAATCGTTTTGCCAACAATGCAACCTACAGGTGAAACTCGAAAAAGTAGAATATTGTGCAAAGGTCCATTTATTTCAGTAATGAAAACTAAAAGGAATTGCATTAATGCAGCTTAAAATTAGAATTTTGTGAAAAGGTTCAATATTCTTGACTCAAAGTGTCACACTAGTCGGCTAATTAATCCATACCCCCTGAGGAACGGGTACCTCAAAATTGTGACTTTGGGGTTTCATAAGCTGTAAACCATAATCATCCAAATTATAACAAATAAAGGCTTGTAATATCTAGCTTTTCATGTAATGAGTCTATCTCATATGTTAGTTTCACCTTTTAAGTTGCATTACTGAAATAAATGAACTTTGCAGAATATTCAAATTTTTCGAGTTTCACCTGTACGGTGCATGGCCAGCTTTAGGTCTTCCATTCACAGAAATCTTGAAAATGTAGAGGAATTGAAACCCCTTGGCCCCCATCTACTGTCTATTAGTTTGTGAAAAGTTTTGCCCCATTTATCACAGATTTGGCACATCTTGCATATTGTCTACCAACTATAAATTTGGCACAAATGACAACACCATATAGCCACTTCCAATTTTGAGCAGAAGAGAAAAAAGCTCTGTGCCAAGAAAGTGGTGCAAACAATGCCACAGAAAAGCGGCACACTGGCCTTAGTAAATATAGTCCAATGTGGTCTGTATTAGAAAGTTTCGGAACGATTTTGCCTGATTTGTGTAACATACATACTTGGTTGGTCTTAACTACCCCGGACGTTGAAGGGGGAATCTGGCTATTAATTTACGGAACTTCTGTGGCCATTGTAAGAATGTAGATCTCTGCTCAACAAATGTTAGTCAGGCTTGTCTCTCCTCTCAGGGCCGCAAGAACAGATATTTGCAAACTGTAATGTGTAAGTCTTTATTCCCAAGTCATTGACTTGGTCAGTGATCTCCATCAGTGATTGGGAAACAAAACCATGTGTGGAGGCTACACAGAGATAAGGTATAAGGCGAGGGCTTGCACACTTCTGTCAACAACTGACTGTGTGAATAAGGCCTAATGCTGAGGGCAGACTATCAATAATTGGTTTTAAAAAGAATTCCTTCACTATCAGGCATGTTCCTGATAGTCCCCCATCCCCTTGATATGACTTGAGGCAAGATGTCCGCCTCCACAACATTTCCAGACACACTGCTGAACTTGCACCATCATTATGGTATGATATTACCACAGCGATGGGGCGAGTTGTGGTGGCTGCCATGGCCAGTCTCAGAGAGGCTGTCAAATGACACTGTGGGCACTAAATATGCTAAAATACTAATTCATGTGGCACATTGCAGTCCCCAAAAATAGTTATTTGCAAACGAGTAATGTTTTAGGCTACTTTCACACTAGCGTTCGGGGCTCCGCTTGTGAGCTCCGTTTGAAGGCTCTCACAAGCGGCCCCGAACAGATCCGTCCAGTCCTAATGCATTCTGAGTGGATGCGGATCCGCTCAGAATGCATCGGTCTGGCACCGTTTGTCCTCCACTCCGCTCAGCAGGCGGACACCTGAACGCTGCTTGCAGCGTTCGGGTGTCCGCCTGGCCATGCGGAGGCAAACGGATCCGTCCAGACTTACAATGTATGTCAATGGGGACGGATCCGTTTGAAGTTGACACAATATGGCTCAATTTTCAAACAGATCCGTCCCCCATTGACTTTCAATGTAAAGTCAAAACGGATCCGTTTGCATTATCATGAAAAAAAAAAAAAAAAAAAAATTATATATATATATATATATATCTATATATATATATATATATATATATATATTTTTTTTTTTGTTCATGGTAATGCAAACGGATCCGTTCTGAACGGATCTAAGCGTTTACATTATAGGAGCGGATCCGTCTGTGCAGATACCAGACGGACCCGCTCTGAACGCAGGTGTGAAAGTAGCCTTACACTGGGTACAAATAATAACTGAGAAACGGGATTCCTCCTCGGCCTGTGTAATATTGCTGCTTTTCCAGGTGGTGGGATTGGGACGGCGACGTACAGGAGCATATGAATGAGGGGAGTGTGATCTTCTGCAGATCAGCTTTCGGGTCTGGAATGTGACATATTTTAGTCTTGCAGAGTATTTAGTGCCCTCTGACCTTCCATAGTGTAATCTGACAGTCCATTAGGAAAGACCATCCCTGTGAGCCTTGCAGACAGGCTGTATGTCTGATTGTGCCACCCTGCTGGCTTCATTTCCTTCAGTACCCACCACAACCCAGCGATCCCCTTAATATTATACCCAAGTACTGATATATTTAAGGAATTATACAGTTTTACACATTCTCATGCTGAGTCTTGTACTGTGATCTGACCAGGACTGTCCAATGTGAAAATAGATGAGATAATAGCATAAAAAAATGAACTGACCTGAAAACGTGTAATGAATGTGAATGGTGATAAGGCCAAATAAGCATTATGGGGAACGGTCAGCTCTAAAGATTGTTGGGCATTTGATTGCATGTAGCCCCAGTGGTAATCTGCTCTAATCTGAAAATGTACCCACACGGGATCAACAATTGTCATATATACTGGAGTATAAATCTTCCAATTTGTCTGATGATCTATAGATTGTACAAATATCCTTTGCATCAGTTCTTACGACGCCTGCTTTAATATGCCATGAATGTCTAACCGGTCCCACCGCTATGACCCTGAAGACATGATAGCCCAGTTCCCATGTCCCTGGGAGAAAAGTGCCTGCACCGGGTTGGTTGCTATCCAATGTAGTTTATGGGAGATAGTACAACAGTTAAGATGGTGCTTTATTTATTTCTGTGGCTTCTGTGGCACCATCGTATTCCACACTCTATACAGAAATTCCATTTCTCAAACACATGAGATCTAGTAAACCTATCTGTATGGTTTATGGGGTATGGGAGAAAACCGTTGATAGGAAACCCACAAAAAACATGGTTGCCCTTGGTCAGCATACAAACCAGGACTAATGCTGCAATGTAACTGTGCTTACCACTGAGCCACTGTCCTGCCCATGTGATAGACCCTATTTATCAAAACTGACTTAGTTGTCCATAGCAACCAATCATATTTGTTTTGTTTTCTAAATCTGATTGGTTGCTATGGACAACTAAGTCAGTTTGCCTTTACAGTTTTGATAAATCCCCCCCTATGGCCACATTATTTGCTATGTAGGGCAGTATTTTAAGAGGACAGGTCAATTCTCCTAGTTTCCAAATGACACAAAAAATATTATACGTTAAAGTGGTTCGCCAGTTTCTAAGGTAATTTTTGTCAAAATGCTTGCACGCATACATGACCATATACTGTCCGCCAACTGACCTAGTAGAGGCCCGCAGTTGCGCTGGTGTCCGTGAAGTAACCGGCAACCACTTCCTCTGGATGCTCCTGGGTAACTTCTGTTCTGTGCAGGCGCTGAAGGCAAATGGATGCATCCAACACAGATATAGATGCATACATCTGCTGTTCAGAACCTTTGCAGGATAGAAGTTGCCAATTCATGTCACACTCTCATTGACCTATGAAGCTAAGATATGAGGAGCTGTATGGTGGGCTCCTCACATTGGAGCTGCTGTACCTGCCTATGAAGTGAACGGGAATGTGGAATGAATAAAATTACCATATTGCATAAATCAGTGACCACAATGTTGTCAAGGTCCAGGGCAGGCATAGAGAGAGCTCTATGAGGGCCCAACTCCCCATATCTCAGCTTGCTGAAACCATGTCCTTGTCTTTAGAGTCAATGGAAATTGGGGTGAACAGTAGTCACACCGTGTATATTCATGTTTGGAGTGAAGTTGATGAATAACTGAAAGTAAGGCCTCATGCACAGGGGCGAATTAATTGCATGATAGGCCCGGGGCTATCTACTCAACTTAGGCCCCTCCCTCCATTAAAAAAAAGAAATACATTTTGTATGAAGAGGCTGCGGTGCTTCGTGAGCGCCACAGTCTCTTCCTAGGCCATATGACATCTTCAGACAAAAAAAATACCCTAAATTACCCCAAATTGGGTCCTAAACTGAAAAATTTAGTCGCCAAATTTAAAATACATATAATTATAATAAAAAAGACATGGAGGAGAATACAGCACCACATACCTTATACATCCAGTGACATCTTTTGTCATGTAGACCTTCTCATTCCTTTTCTCCTCCATTTAACCCAGACCGCCATGGCAAATTCTTTCAGCCGCATCTTGTCTCTACAGAGTTTGTAATACAGACACGTTAGATTTCTAAATTTTTCCATCAACCTCCCCATCCTGGTGTCCCCACAGTGTCATCCTGCTGCCACTCCCAATACTGTGCCCAATGTCTCAGGTACTATATTGCTGAAAAAATAGTGACCCTATTAGACATAATTGGGGTCATTTATAAAACTGGTGTAATGTAGAACTGGATTTCCAAAAGAGCTGTCAAAAATAAATGGTGGAACCTGATTGGCTGCTATGGGCAACTAAGCCAGTTCTAGTTTACACCAGTTTGATAAATTACCCCAGATGTCCCTATAGTGTCCACAGCAGCTATAATGTCCCCTAGAGTGCTCCAAAAATAATAGAATTGCCCCTACAGTGCTTCCCCAATAGCAACGCCCCCATACAGTAATTTCCCCCACACTGCCCCCACATAGTAATTTGCCCCACACAGTAATTTCCCCCACACTGCCCCCACATAATAATTTCCTCCAAACTGCCCCACATAGTAATTTCCCCCACATTGCCCCATATAGTAATTTGCCCACACAGTTATTTTCCCCATACTGCCCCAACACAGTAGTTTCCCCCACACAGTCATTTCTCCCGAATAGTAATTTCCACCACACTGCCCTCACATAGTAATTTCCCACACACGTCCCCCCATATAGTAATTTCTCCCACATAGCAATTTCCCCCACACAGTATTTTTCACCACACTGCCCCGCATTGTAATTTGCCCCCACATAGTAACTTGGCCCACACAGTAATTTCCCCCACACTGCCCCCACATAGTAATTTCCCCCACACTGCCCCAACACAGTAGTTTCCACCACACTGCCCCACATAGTAATTTGCCCCCTCATAGTAATCCCTCCCATAATAATTTGGCCCCACACAGCCCCCACATAGTAATCCTCCCATCATAATTTCCCCCCATATAAGGCGGGATGAGGCCAGCGCGCACACGTCACAGTGCTGAAGGCTATGGCGGTGATTGGCGGTGGGGCAGGGAACTATGCGCTTCCGTGCCCTGCCGCAGTATGTGGGCGTTCGGGTCGGCGTTGGGCCCCCCAGAGATGCTGGGCCCGGGGCTGCCGACCCGAACGTCCCTATTGTAATCCGCCACTGCTCATGCACACGGCCGTTGTGCGGCCGTTCCGTGCATTGGGGACCGCAATTTGCGGTCCCCAATGCACGGGCAATGTCCGTGCGGCGGTCAGGACCGATCGAGACCCATTCAACTTGAATGGGTCCGTGATCCGTCCGCACCGCAAAAAATAGAACATGTTCTATTTTTTTTGCGGTGTGGAGGCATGGACAGAAACACCACGGAAGCACTCTGTAGTGCTTCCGCGGGGTTCCGTGCCTCCGTTCCACACTGCAGAGATGCGGGGAGCACACGGCTGATGCCGGCATATTGCGGACCTGCTGTTTGCGGGCCGCAATACGGCCACGGCCGGGCAACGGCCGTGTGTATGAGGCTTTAGGCTCCATTCACACATCCGCAATTCTATTCCGCATTTTGCGGAACGGAATTGCGGACCCATTAATTTCTATGGGGCCGCACTATGTGCTGCCCGGGTCCGGAATTGCAGATCCGCACTTCCGTTCCCCCCAAAAATAGAACATGTCCTATTCTTGTCCGCAATTGCGGACAAGAGCAGGCATTTACTATTATAGTGCCGGCGATGTGCGGGCCTCAAAATGCGGAACGCACATTGCCGGTGTCTGTGTTTTTTGCGGATCCGTAATGCGCAAAACACACACGGATGTGTGAATGGACCCTAAAGCTGTAGTTGTGTGGGCTGACAGTTTTGGGACATTTCCTGTTAGCGTGTGCAGTCTACTAGGGGAGTTGTGCTGATACACCACAGAGGAAAACAGCTTGGCAAAACACTTTCACCTCAATGGTTGCACAAGAATCTAGCGCCACTGTACCTGTGTCGTGATTTGTCATGTGTGACCCCATTGTTTTTCTCTCTTTACCTTGAAGTGACATCTTGTGGGATTAGTCATTGCTTCTCCTGTGATCAGAGTGTAAACAGCTCAAATAAATGATGTTTGAAGTACACAGATAAGTTTAATTGCTGAAGAACAAAGGCTCGTGTCTAGACAGCGGATGGTAAGGAGTGACAAAGTAAAGTCATCAGATCTTTGCACAAATTATCAGTAACCGTCTAACCAAAAACTACCAAATGTAAGGGAGCTGCATTCCTATGAAATTGGCCCTGTGTGTGACCATGTGGACAGAGGTAAATTGGATAGTAAGCCCCGCGGGCGGGAGGGCGTTATGTGATGGGAAATGTCTATGTGAAGTGCTGCAAGATAAGCAAAAGAAAATAAATCTCATAGATGTGTAGAAGCTGCCGCTCCCACTGGTTGGGTATAAGCAGAAGTCTTGCTGAATGAAGCATTATCGCTCGTCTGCTTTTTTGGTAATTGATTTGTTTATACAGGACATGGACTTATAAGGGCTTGTCCAGGATAATATTTTTTTTTCGCCCCTTTTATAAATTGAAGATAAAATGGGTTTTAAATGAAATGTCTTAAAGAGGACCTTTCACCTCTCCTGACATGTCTGTTTTAATAGCTTCATGCATTCCCCATGTAATAACAATTCTGGAACATCTATTCTTATGTCTGTATGTTGTGCCATTCCTTTATTATTTCTACTAGAAGTTATGAATGAATTGCTAGCAGTCTGCAGTAAGGGTACAGAGGGGTGGTAACAAGGTGGGGGGGGGGGTGCCTGCACGGTCTGACAATGGCAGCACCGATTGGATAGAGTGAGTCTGTGCAGGTACACCCCCCCAACTGGTTACCTCCCCTCTGTACCCTTACTGCAGACTGCTAGCAATTCATTCATAACTTCTAGTAGAAATAATAAAGTAATGGCACAACATACAGACATAAGAATAGATGTTCCAGAATCGTTATTACATAGGGAATGCGTGGAGCTATTAAAACAGGCATGTCAGGAGTGGTGACAGGTCCTCTTTAAATAAATCTAAGCCAGCGGTGTCCCATGGAGCTGAATACCGCTGCATGTAAGCATTGTGCAGCCATGTCACATACAGACACAGAAGGGGACAGCCGCAGTGGGGGCACCTTTCTGTGCTGCAGTGTTTATATGTAGTAGTCCTCAGCTCCGTGGGACGCTTTTTTTTTTTTTTTTTTATTGTGGACAACCCCTTAAAACCTACTGGAGAGATCAGTTACCATCATTATAACATTATGATAATCTGTAAGATGCAAACGCAAGTGCAAAGGGAAAGTGGAGAAGGAACCAATCAGATTTCAGCTTTCATTTTCCAAAGGGCCCCTAGAAAATGGTAGCTGGGATCCATTTGGTTCATGCAGGTTACCCCTTAACTGTGACATTGCACTAGTTTGTGTGGACTGAGAGGTAAAATATGGTGATAATTGAAATAGGAAGGTGTTTTTAAAGTGCCTTACAGAGGTGATGCTGTAGAAAGTATTATTATTAATAATATTTATTTCTATTTTATTTTGTAGGCCTTAAACATCAGGAAGAGCCCATGTACAAAGGTTCAGGATATTCCAGCTATCCATTCCTTATGCTGTCTGATCCCTATCTTTCTAATGGATCTATGTCTACACTGGTGAGTCTGTCACAGAACCTGTAATTCTAACGCCACTGACAAAAAGAGATCAAAACTACGTGTTTCCACCGCTGATTCTGAATATTGGACTTTTATTTTGGTACTCGCTGGCATTCCCCCTACAGTCAGCCCTCAAATTGCCTCCGTTCTATTGCCAAGCTTAGGAGTCCTGGGTGTGCATTAATACAAGCACATGGACTCTTTGTGGGACATCTTTACACCTATGCAGCCATTACAGTGGTTTGGGGCAGGGCGATTTCCTTTTAAATGGTTATTCCCAGCACAGGAAGTTATTAATGGGATGTGCGGTGGCTTTCTTGGTGTTCCACCAGATCATAAGAAGGGCCACAGTGCTGTTTTAGATGTTTCTCTCTGTACAGGCTGCTCCCCGCTCTAAAAGGTCCCATGGGTGAAACGACCTAAGACTGGCATTTGATATGCTGCTCGTCGTCCAAATTGCACTGGAGTAAGATGCAACAAAATTTTTAAGAGGCACAGGACATTTAAAGTGTACCTGTCATGTTTTTTTATTGTTTTAGTTTTTTTGCTAATGTGTAGGGACAGACAGCTAACTTTTTTTCTAATATACTTTATTTAGAGATTTTGTACATTTTCTAACATGAGCTATAGTAAATCTGTCAGGCAGTGAGAGGCCACACACCTCACATGAAGCCCTAGCCACATTAAAAATAAAAAGTGGCATTAATGGCATAAAAAAAAAAATCCAAAATGATGCTTGTGCAAAAATGTTAAACTTTTTTAATGCCAGATTTCTGGTGCAGAGGACAAGACAAAATCCTCCGTTATGAGTCTTTGCTACAAGTGGGAGCTCCGCTGTACAGGGAAAAAAACTTAAAGGGGTTGTCCCACAAAATATATTCTATGGTTTTCAAACCAGCACCCGGATCTGAATACTTTTGTAATTGCATATAATTAAAAATTTAGTATAGCGACCGAGTTATTCAATAAAATATATCTGCATAGTGCCACCTGCAGTTTTTTTTTCATATTTCTTTGTCCGCCTCACAGAGAAGGCTGCACATGCCCAGTTTCATCCTTCATCTGCCTCCTGAGCTGTGATAGGGAGAGCTGAGACACGCCTCCTGAGCTGTGATGGGGAGAGCTGAGACACGCCTCCTGAACTGTGATAGGGAGAGCTGAGACACGCCTCCTGAACTGTGATAGGGAGAGCTAAGACACGCCCCCTGAGCTGTGATGGGGAGAGCTGAGACACACCTCCTGAGCTGTGATGGGGAGAGCTGAGACATGCCTCCTGAGCTGTGATAGGGAGAGCTGAGACACGCCTCCTGAGCTGTGATAGGGAGAGCTGAGGCACGCCTCCTGAGCTGTGATAAGGAGAGCTAAGACATGCCTCCTGAGCTGTGATAGGGAGATCTGAGACACGCCTCCTGAGCTGTGATAGGGATAGCTGAGACACGCCCCCTGAGCTGTGATAGAGAGAGCTGAGACACGCCTCCTGAGCTGTGATAGGGAGAGCTGAGACAAGGCTCCTGAGCTGTGATAGGGAGAGCTGAGACATGCCTCCTGAGCTGTGATAGGGCGAGCTGAGACACACCTCCTGAGCTGTGATAGGGAGAGCTGAGACACGCCTCCTGAGCTGTGATAGGGAGAGCTGAGACATGCCTCCTGAGCTGTGATAGGGAGAGCTGAGACACACCCCCTTAGCTGTGATAGGGAGAGCTGAGACACACCTCCTGAGCTGTGATACGGAGAGCTGAGACACACCCCCTTAGCTGTGATAGGGAGAGCTGAGACATGCCTCCTGAGCTGTGATAGGGAGAGCTGAGACATGCCTCCTGAGCTGTGATAGGGAGAGCTGAGACATGCCTCCTGAGCTGTGATAGGGAGAGCTGAGACACACCTCCTGAGCTGTGATAGGGAGAGCTGAGACACACCTCCTGAGCTGTGATAGGGAGAGCTGAGACAAGGCTCCTGAGCTGTGATAGGGAGAGCTGAGACACGCTCCCTGAGCTGTGATAGGAAGAGCTGAGACACGCCTCCTGAGCTGTGATAGGGAGCGCTGAGACAAGGCTCCTGAGCTGTGATAGGGAGAGCTGAGACACGCCCCCCTGAGCTGTGATAGGGAGAGCTGAGACACACCTCCTGAGCTGTGATAGGGAGAGCTGAGACAAGGCTCCTGAGCTGTGATAGGGAGAGCTGAGACATGCCTCCTGAGCTGTGATAGGGAGAGCTGAGACACACCTCCTGAGCTGTGATAGGGAGAGCTGAGACACGCCTCCTGAACTGTGATAGGGAGAGCTGAGACACACCTCCTGAGCTGTGATAGGAAGAGCTGAGACACGCCTCCTGAGCTGTGATAGGGAGCGCTGAGACAAGGCTCCTGAGCTGTGATAGGGAGAGCTGAGTCACGCCCCCCTGAGCTGTGATAGGGAGAGCTGAGACACACCCGCTTAGCTGCGGCAGAAAAGACACTTCCCTTGAGCGGTCATCTTGATAGAAATCTAGCAGAACAATGAATGGGGAGATCTCTGGATCATGTGAGGTACAGGGCTGGTTCTAACTTTGTTAGAAAGAGATTATCATGTACTATGTGATGTCTGATTGTAATTTTTGACATTAGTTATCAGGGAATTAATATTGATGACCTATCCTCAGGTGAGATCAGCTATTAGAAGAGGCCTGTGCTCTTTCTAAACCATGTGACATCACCGTACATTGGTCACATGACCCAGTTGCTGCTCAGCCACATTCAAGTCAATGGGGCTGAGCTGCAATACCAAGCACACCCTCTATACGATGCATGACGCTGTACTTAGTATGCGCCCCAGAGGCTGCCGAGCTCGCCAGAGCTCTAGTGAGCGCTGCAGCTTCCCAAAACAGCTGACTGGCAGGGTGCCGGGACCTGGACCCCCGCCAATGTGATATTGATGACCTATTCTTTGAATAGATCATCAATAAATATTATTTCCCGGATAATCCCTTTAATGGAGTGCTAAGGATGCTTCAATTCCAAATCTGTGAAGATTTAGGCAGTTGATCTTTCTTTGATGGGAATAGCCCTTTAAGGACCTAGTTGCTATAAAAAAAACTCTCCCAGCCCTAGTGCAAGAAAAAAACGAACTCTGTGTTATTTTTCAGTTCCCGAAATATTTTATTAACTTACCGTTTTGCATTTATTTCTAATTATCAAATAATCCACGCATGCTTAATTCTTGAATGACTTCTGAAGTGTATGAAATGAGGCGCACTACCATGCTTATATGCCGCTGGAAGATCCGGCGCTGGCAGATCAAACATTAGTGGCCTGAGGATAGACTATCAGTATTCAAATCCTGGAGGACTCATGTAAAGTGCACAATGTTCCAGCATCCATTAAAAAAAAACTAAAATTTGGTGTATTGTTTATCACATAATGATTATCAATGTCTAATACATATAATGGAAGCACATGCCAACTACAGTTCTGAAAATAGCTGAGTGTGTATGATATAGTTGTATATTCCAGCTGCTGCAGAACATCATAATACACACCTCAGATGCTGCATATCTTATATGTGAGAAGGATTTGGATGTGTCATATGAATCAGTGAATGGTGGGGAAGTAGTACATGCTTACTGTTCAACAAGAAGTTCTGCTGCAGCTGAGGCTACTTTCACATTCAGGATGCATCAGGATGTCTTCAGTTCAGTCGTTTTGACTGATCAGGCAAAAGAGAAAACCGTAGCATGCTACGGTTTTATCTCCGGCGAAAAAAACGGAAGACTTCCCTGAATGCTGGATCCGGCATTTTTTCCCATAGGAATGTATTAGTGCCGGATCCGGCATTCAGAATACCAGAATGCCGAATCCGTCCTTCCGGTCTGCGCATGCGCAGACTGAAAAAAAGGTGAAAAAAATAAATGCCGGATCCGCTTTGCCGGATGACACTGGAAAGACGGATCCGGCATTTCAATGCATTTTTTTGACTGATCAGGCATTTTTAAGACTGATCAGGATCCTGATCAGTCTTACTAATGCCATCAGTTGGCATACGTTTTGCCTGATCCGGCAGGCAGTTCCGGATCTCTCTGCCGCAAGTGTGAAAGTACCCTGAGCTGTGTATCAGAAATGGTACAGTCTTTTTAGAAGCTCCCTTAAAGTTTTATGACGTCTATAATTTGGGTTGTATAATATTTGTGTGCTTTTTTGGGAGCAGTAGCATTCTAAAAAATCTAATTGGATGCATGGTGTTTTATTGGTAATCTATCTACTAATTTATATCAATTTAATAACCTGACTGTGATTGGAGCCGGAGCGTGATGTTACGAAGGGGGAAGGGGATGTGACTAGTCTGCAAATGATTATTGGAACCCTCCAGCTTGTAATGGAAGCCATTCAGACAATGTCATCATGCTCATGCTGTGTTCTTTATGAATTTTGCTTACATGGTCTTTCATGTGGTTTCAAAATGGATCCTCAATATATTAGGTTTCCCCATAATATTATAAATAAGGTCTATTGAAGAGAGCGTTGAATGTGGCTCCTGTGGCGTTGAGCAGAAGAATACTGGACAGAACCTTGTGTGTTGAGTGCCTCCTAAGTTGCCTTTACTTATAGAAATGTATCATTTTTGAATGGCCATGGTTATTTCATGATGTTTGCCTGATGGCTAGTGGAAACATTCATGGACTGACCTCTTAGCCTATTAAAATGTATTCTGGTCATACAAGGGTGCAAACAGGATATGTCTGTTGCAAGGAATCTATTGATGTTCCCTGCGCTAGTGATGTATAGGAAGACCTAAAGCACTGGAATATTGCAAAATAATGTGTCGCGGTGGAGTCCATCTATCCTGAGAATACTGGGTCCATCAGTCTGACTTCAGAGTGCTGGAATGCTGGTCTATGGTGAGAGGTGAATAGAGAGATGGCCGTGCATGCCTGGTGCACTCTCCATTCATTTTTATGGAAGTTCTAGAAATAGCAGAGCCAGCGCTTGGCTATTTTCGGAACTCCTATAGAAGTGAATGGAGAGTGGCCATGCTTGTGTGGTCTCCACTTTTACACTTTGGGGCCCCGTTCTAGAGATACTCTTTGACATTGGTGGCGTATCCTAGCAATATGCCACCAATATCTCAGATGCTACAACCCCTTTAATATCCAGTGAAAACTGTTCATATTGATAAGATTTTTGAGATGAGGACCTCAGGTGACTCCTCTCTGCAGTTTTACTACTGTTCCCCACTAGGGGCTAATAAAACTGCAGCTGAAGGGTTAACCCGCTGAAACGCTTCAACAGACCATCAGTGAGTTATTAAATCCTAATGAAAATGTTTTGTTGATTCATGTGCTGAGATCATGGTGACGCTTCTCTTTTTATGAGGACCTTTTTATTATCATAGACTTATAGTTCAGCCTTCTGTGCCTTAAGAAAGAACTCTAGGTTAGAAGATCTATACTGTGCATTATACGGCCAAGAGGGAAGTGGTATATTCTAGTGCAGGGATGGCCAACCTGTGGCTCTCCAGCTGTTGTAAAACTACAATTCCCACCATGCCCTGCTGTAGGCTGATAGTTGTAGACAGTCTGGGCATGCTGGGAGTTGTAGTTTTGCAACAGTTGGACAGCCGCAGGTTGGCCAGCCCTGTTCTAGTGTAAGACTCGTCTCAATAGGTACATATGTTATTTACAAAAAATATTTTTACTTATTAAATTAACTTTGTGCTAATATTTGAACTGTACAACAGGACAGCATTTGCTGCAAACATCAGACTCCTATAATGTTTGCCTACTCTCTATGCTGTATGCTGACTTTATTACGGTATATCCACCGCTACATACAAATCAATCAAAAATCCTAATGATTAATTTAGCTGGTTTATTTGCACAAAGCTGCATATAAGGGTCTAAACCATCTGCAGAGGAGGTGGTCCTAGAAGGAAACCTGTCACCTGGATCCCTTTATATTAGGCGGCTATATCTAAAGTATACTAGTAGTGTCACGGATGAGAGTGGGGGAAACCCTCATCCGTGCGATGTTATGGAATAGGGTAGCTGCTAGGCCAGGACCACAGGATCAGGGAGCAGGTCACCTCCTATCGCGTCCCTAATACTGACCTTGACTTCTAACTGTATGAACCAACCCAGATGGTAGGAGGGCTCATACTCTGGAACCTAGGGTCCCTACTATCCCTCAGGAAAACCCTGTGCTAGGAGCAGGGTAAGACGACCTGTTCCTCCAAGACACGGATGAACAGGAGTCTCACTGGCCAAGCTGCCAGGAAGGGGGAACATATACAGACATATGGATATGGCAGGTGAACTACACCAGTTCCAAACCTACCTGCCACAGCCTCGCAGACTGGAACCCATGCACCAGTACTGCTGTCCACACAAACACTAAGGACACAGCACACACCACAAATCACACAGGTAACCAGGACATCCATAGCTGCAATAAACATAGAAAGGATAACAACATCAACTTAAAGAGGACCTTTCACCGATTCTTACCCTATGAACTAAGTATACAGACATGTGGAGCGGCGCCCGGGGATCTCTCTGCACTTACTATTATCCCTGGGCGCCGCTCCGTTCTCCTGCTATGCCCTCCGGTATCTCCGTTCCCTAAGTTATGGTAGGCGGAGTCTGCCCTAGCGCTGGCCAATCGCATTGCAGAGCTCACAGCCTGGGAGAAAATAACCTCCCAGGCTGTGAGCTCTGCGCTGCGATTGGCCAGCGCTAGGGCAGACTCCGCCTACCATAACTTAGGGACTGGTATCTCCGCCTACTATAACTTAGTGAGCGGAGATACCGAAGGGCATAGCAGGAGAACGGAGCGGCGCCCGGGGATAATAGTAAGTGCAGTGAGATCCCCGGGCGCCGCTCTACATGTCTGTATAGTTAGTTCATAGGGTAAGAATCGGTGAAAGGTCCTCTTTAACATCATGCATAACTTTTATGACCACAAGGGTGGCCCTCACTGGACAGATGGTAAAAGAACCAGGAGGATGACTCCAGCATAAAGCATGGCAGGAGTACCCCTCAGACTTCTGGCTTCCAGCAGGAGCTAAATAGCCCAAGTAGCCACACCCACACCCACACACACACACACACACACACACACACCAGGAAAGGAGTTAACCCTTTCATCACCAGACAAGGTAAGTGTCACTTAAAGGAGAAGTGTACACAGAACAAACTCCCTAACACCAAACATAGAAAGTGAACACTAAAATCACACGTTGCCAGAGGCAACCGCATGCCGTGACAGCGAGCCGCCTAGCTGCTACACTGCCAACAACCATATGTTGCCAACGGCAACCACACGTGAGGCAACAAACCCAGAGCCCTCACCTGTGGTTGACAACATAGAACAAACCGCTGACAACTGCATACGACCAAAGAGTCACGACCATAACCATGGTCATGACAAGTAGGTGCAACTGTTCCCTCCTATTGGTGCACAAAGTGACTACCTGAGAGCTAGAGGTAGGGTGTCCTACCACCTGACTCTCTAAAACTAGTTCTTTATGCTTTAAATTACCCAGGGCTCTAGGGTCAGATGAATGGTGTTGGCTTTCCTGAATCCATGAAAAGCCTACTGAAGGGGGGGATGCAAGTCAACTGTCATTCAGCGGGCTCCATTGTATCATCTAATCCAGCATTATTACGGCATCTGTTAGAAGTGAAGGCAGTAGGTTCTCTTTTTAGTATCGAAAGAACTAGTGATATCAACGCTTGATTAAACTCGGTCATTATTTAGAAATCCATTAATATGTGATATAGTAAAGGAGGGTTTAGATGCTCCGATGTACAGTCGGCTGCTTGTTTAGTGCATGCAGCGATCTCCTTCACAGTACGGGGACAAGGCATCTCTATTTCGATCCCTCGTCCCCATACAATATCATGGTTTCTGGCAGATCACTGTTTAGATCGCACGATCTGCTGTCTATAACTGGTATGCCTGCAAGAACGACAGGATCACCCGATGAATGAGCATTTTGCTTGTTTGCCGGGTGATCGACTGCACATTTAGACAGGAAGATTGTCAGGAACGAGCATTTGCAGGAGCGTTCGTTCCCAGTAATCTGCCCAAATATCTGGCAGTGTGAATCCACCTTAAAGTCTATTATGTCTAAGGCTGCATTCACATAACATTAAAAAAAAGGCTGTTAAAAATAACAAAATGGACCATTTTTATTTATTTATTTTAGATTCTTTTCTAAGAAACGACTGTTCAATTTTATGGGGGTTTTTGGTCTGGGAAAATGGACAAAATAGGATGTCCTAATTTTTTAAAGGCTGTTATTAAAAAAACGGCCATATGAATGGTCTAGACTCTAGACAATAGTCTATCATTGTTCTTAAAATGGTTGTGTGAAGTCCTGTGAAAAAATGGCTGTCACATGTATTGGCATGTGAATGTAGCCTAAGGCTGGGTTCACACTTGAGCGTTTTACAGCGCGTTCAAACGCGCTGTAAAACGCTCAACACATGAAAACCAATGCTTCCCTATGGCCCTGGTTCTCACTTGAGCGTTTTACAGCGCGTTTGAACGCGCTGAAAAACGCCCTACGCTCAAACAAGTTCTTGAGATTCTTTGGGGCGTTTTGACGCGCGTTTGTGGCCATAGGACACTGCAGTCAATCACACAAACGCGCGTCAAACGCGCGTTTACTATTGCAAAAAACGCGCATAAAAACGTGCGACAAAAACGCGCGTTAAACGCGCATATCAAATACGCTCAGGTCTGAACCCAGCCTAAGCATTTTGTTCACAGCATGCTGTATTGGACCCTATTATACCAAGGTTTTAATGAATTTATGATAAAGGATTGAATTTAATCAGGATATTATATGCCACTGGCTGACAGCTTCCACGTGTTGAAGGATATGAGCTGCCGGTCTGACTACGTGGAGATAAAGCTTCTTGCAGTAATTTTAATTATTAATATTATTTATTTCATTATTATTATATTCTTAATTATTCTGTTCTCTTATGTAGATTAATACACACAATGGTCAAGATTTAATTTAAAGGGGTTTCCCAGGACTTCAGTATCGATGGCCTATCCTCAAGACTAGAGATAAGCAATCCAGTCCAGATTCGTTTTTGGTCCAGTTGGTTGAATTTTTGAAAAAGCTCGGTTCGGACCCAAATCAATTCAGGCCGAACCGAAGTTGCTCCAATTGCCCTCAAAGTTGGTATATAGCCCCCTCTAGCCTTCTAGGACTCATCATTTTTAGGAAAACTTGTTATTTCTTTTCATTTCTTTTTTATGATTTTTTATTTATTTATTTTCCCTCCCAAGCATAGCTATTGGTAAACTAATATTTGACAGTGTTTAACATACACTGTAAATAAAAACCGACACGTCTTACTCTTTCATATTCCAGAGCTTCAAAAACTGTCCCTTATCGGGGGTAGTTGATGTTTAAACACACACCGTGTTATGAGGTAAAAAAAAAAGTCGTTTGAGGGAACGTGATGGTTGGCAGGTGGCAGTAGTGGCATGATACAGGCCACAGCAGCTGTACAGAACATGATGGTAGGCAGACAGACACCAAGAGTGGCAAGGTGGGGCACCGGCAGAAAGGAGAGGTCTATTGATCGCATTCAGCCTGCCTGGACTTTGAAATAATTTCTGTATTGATGCAGTAATCGCGTACATTTATGCTGTGACCTAAACAAATTTAAAGACAATTTTTAAATTTCAACCTTGTGGAAAGTGAGTACACAGAAAGTGACCATTGAGGCATTAGTGGCATGCTAGAGGCTGGTGTTGATGCCGTGATTACATACATTTATGCTGCGCCTTAAAGGAACGCCATCCCTCCCCAAAGAAAATGTAGAAATTTCAACCGTGTGGAATGTGAGTACACGGAAACTGACCCTCAGGCATTAGTGGCAATGGTATCATGCATTGCAGGCTCCAGGTTTGCCTGGGCTTTCAGAAAATGGCGGTATTGATGAAGTAATCCACTAAAATTATGCAGCGCCAGTGCACCTTCAAAAAAATTTAACAGAGAGGGCAAAATAATTAAAACATTTCAACAGTTTTAACCCCCCATCCCCCCCCCCCCCTCCAAATTATATATTTTTTTAAATAAAAATGTTTTGCATTTCATTGTGTGGAGAGTGAGTACACCAAACTGACCCTCGGGCATTAGTATCAGTGGCATGATGCATTGCAGCACCTGGAAAAACTGATCCATCATGCTGAGGAGAACGAAATGGCTGCAGTGGCTTCTCCTGCTTGTGGCAGCAGGAGGTGTGTGATTATGCGGGTGGGGAAGTGGGGCCTCCCTTTCAGACACGCTGGTGGCAGATGTCTGCTCACCCTAAGCTGCATCAAGCTGTGTACACAGTGTTTCCTGGTAGTAATGTAATTTGGCCTTGTATGAGCATCAACGTTTCTTCAAAAATACATCTGAGGGAGATGAGGGACAACTGCAGCATGAACGCCATGAGCTGCCGGTGCCCGACCTGTTGTGGTTTTGTGTGCCCGCCATGTGGAGAAAAGCGCCATAGGTGAGTTACTCGCACAGAGCTACAGGCAGCCAAGCTGGGCTTAGCTCTGACACCTTTTGGACCTAACCCACCGACCGCTTCAGCGGCATCATCAGATCCCAAAGCTGACGTGGCCCTGGCTGTTCTTTGGAGGTACGTTGCCTCTACTCTTCATTGCTGCCACCACCGCCTTTCTCTACTGATGTTGCCTCCTCCTCAGCACCCAGATCCGGCTCCCAGGTCCTGTTCAGCACACAATCATCATCAGAGTCCTCACCCTCCCTGATGATTTTATCAGATATCATGAGATATTATGATGGACTCCTGGGCCCCCCTCCCTGCTCTGCGTTTCTGTCACTGCCCCTACCATCAGTGTCGTGGCTACAGGTGCCACTATGGCAATCACCATCAAGAGAGATATGCATGAGGTCAGCAGCCTCCTCCCCAACCTCCTCAGGGCAGTCCAAACGGTCATGGCTCTCGCACAAGTCGTCAAGACTCTCTTTACTATCTGCCGTATGGTGTGATGGGGTTTTCTTGCCACTTCACAGGAAAAAGGAAGGTGCCCCGCTAGGAAGGGGCACTGAAGACTGAGAGGACTCCACTGAAAGCCTTCTTTGGGGCTGCAAGGAGGAGGAGTAGGAGGAAGGCTGTAGAGTGAGTCTGTGCAGGTACACCCACTTCCCCTCTGTACCCTGACTGAAGGCTAATAGCAATTATTCACAACTTCTAGTAGAAATATCAGAGGAATGGCACATCATATAGAATAGATGTTTATTCAGCCATAATAATAGAGGCTCCAGAATTGTTATTACATAGGGAATGCATGAAGCTAATAAAACAGGCATGTCAGGAGAGGTGACAGGTCCTCTTTACATTGAACAAGTCCCAAAAAACATTTAAATTCCAACCATGTGGAACTAGAATTCACTAGAATCCACGGAAATGGACAAGACGCTCAGTTTTTCATTAATACACACAGGAAAATTGCTGCTAGGGATCGACCGATATTGATTTTTTAGGGCCGATACCGATAATTTGTCAACTTTCAGGCTGATAGCCGATAATTTATACCGATATTCTGGGTATTTTTATTTTTGAGGGAAAAAAAAATTCCTACACAAATCTGCTGAAAATTAATGTTTATTGTTAACGTGTATTATTATTTTATTTTTTTTGTAAATCTTTTTCATTTATACTTAATATTTTTTTTTTTTTTTTTTTTACTAACTTTTAGCCCCCTTAGGGACTAGAACCCTTGTCCTATTCACCCTGATAGATCTCTATCAGGGTGAATAGGAGCTCACACTGTCCCTGCTGCTCTGTGCTTTGTGCACACAGCAGCATGGAGCTTACCATGGCAGCCAGGGCTTCAATAGCGTCCTGGCTGCCATGGTAACCGATCGGAGCCCGAGGCTTACACAGCTGGGGCTCCGATCGGAGGAGCAGGGGAGAGGGGATCCTGTGGCCACTGCCACCAATGATTAATACTGGGGGGGGGGGGGCGGCGCACTATTGGGATGGGGGTGGGGGGCGCACTATTGGGATGGGGGTGGGGGGCGCACTGCACCAACAATGATTAATACTAGGGGGCTTGAGGGGGGGGGGGGGGGCGCACTGCGCCGCCATTGAAGATACTTTTCTTTCACATACAGGAGGCGGGAGCTGGCTGCAGAGTCACATAGCCGGCTCCCGACCTCTATGAGCGGTAGCTGCGATCCGCGGCACCTAAAGGGTTAACTACCGCGGACCGCAGCTGCCGTTCATAGAGGTCGGGAGCCGGCTATGTGATTCTGCAGCCAGCTCCCGCCTCCTGTATATGAATTAATGAAAGACTCATCTTCATTGGTGGCGCAGCGGCCACAGCCCCTCCCCTCCTCTTGTCTCCTCTCCTGTCATTGGCGGCAGCGGCATCACAGGGGGAGGAGACACTGCTTCCTTCTCCCCTGTGCTGCGGAGGGAACACAGAGAGCGCTGAGAGCAGCGCGTTCTGTGTTCCCAATACGTTATCGGAATATCTGCAAAATAGATGCCGATACCGATAACGTTCAAAATCCTCAATATCGGCCGATAATATCGGTAAAACCGATAATCGGTCGATCCCTAATTGCTGCTATACCTTGTATCTTGTATTAATCACATATATGTATATATAATGTGTTTGTGTGTGTATATATATATATATATGTGTATATATATATTGTGGCAATGTGAACAGTGATGTGTACGGTGAAGCCCTGGAAGGGGTGTATATCTCATCTAGGTGAGATAAGTAAAGTCCAGGAAGATGGCGCTGGGACCTCCCAATCCACCGCCCTAATTCCAGGGCATGTTTTCCTTTCACCTGAGGTAATCGCAGGTGAGGCCTGCTGGAATCAGGCCGACAAACAGCACCTCCCAGTGTGTCAGTCTGAGGAGGGAGAGAAAGAGTGTTTGTGAAGCAGAGTCTTGCTGAGGTTCTGGGTGGGTGGTCTCAACTAGCAAAGCTGATGGGCCACAAGGCTAGGGTATAGCCTGAAATTTGGGGGACGCAATGTCGGAAAAGGGTCACTAGGTCAGAGTCAGGAGGACTACTGGACCTCAATCCCCCAAAAAGGTACTGGAATTGCCACATGGATTGATGTTGGCTGAGGAAAGCTGCATATGATGTTCATGTGTGAACTGTGCTCTACGAGTGAGGTACGGACGTATTTTGTTTAGGTGTTGCCTAGACGGGCAGGCGTTTATTTGTGTTTTAAGTGTTGGCGGTGCGGGAACCTCACCCCACCCAGTGATGTATAACTGGGCTATCCTGTATGAGAAGTGTGCCAAAGTAAATGCAGTTTGGACATGAAAATCTGTTGTCTGGCGAGATATCTGTGAGTGTGACCCCTGAAAAGAGATGATCCCTTAATATATATATATATATATATATATATAAACACAAATCCTTTTAACCCTATATGCACTTAACACTTTCTGCACAGTGTCTATTATGTGTAATCACGTATTGAATAGAGAGATATATATTCTATTCAAATGAAATGGATGCACAGAAATCTATCTCTATATATTACTTTTGATATCATTTTGATCATTTATGAAATGTTTATATGCTCTCAATATGAGAATGTTTACTATACACTTATGTCATGTGTTTATATGGTTAATGATCACTTGACTAGATTGGAGCACGCCTAACCACTGATTGTCATTGATTTGTATTGTACTGTGGGTATATATACCTTGTCATATGCACTGTTATGTAGCTTGAGAAAGGCCTCATTGAGCAGGCCGAAACGTCGCTTGAATAAAGTTAGGGGTCCTCACCCGTTCACTCTATACTGGAAGTGCTGCCTCATCATTCGTTTGAGAGATATATATATATATATATATATATATATCTATCATTATATTTTGAGCCCCACAAAAAAAAAAATTCTGTGAAAATGGGGAAACAAAATGAAAGTATTTGCTTGAAGCTGCTTTTGAAATGTACCTACCCTTCTGATAGCAGGCGCAGCCACAGGTCCTGTCTGTCAGCTGCCCTGCTTCTCTGTATTGTACACACACAATTCTTCTTTGGAATCCTAGACTTTCCCTTCACTCTTCCTGTCAATAAGATTGATTGATTTCTGACCCTGATTGATTTTTTTTTTTTTTTTTTTTACCGTCTCCCTAAGATCGTTTTCTTGGCAGACACTGTAACACCCATCACACTTTTTAAAAACAAACTCACATTTAAGTTTGGTTATATAATGTTAATGTACAGTATATGTATGTGCTAGTTAATTAAAAAGTAGGACAGTGCAGACTCCAGTACTCCCTAGTGCTCTCTTCTGACAATACCAAACTTAGAGGACCTGTCATCTCTCCAGCCATGTCTGTTGTGGTAACTACGTGCATTCTCCATGTAATAACAAACCTGTCAGAGACGCCACTACTGGTAATGCCCAACAGTACCTTTACTGCAGACTGCTGGCAATTTATTTGTAAGCTCCAGGAATAGATGCTCCAGAATTCCTATTAAATGGGGAATGCACGTAGTTATCTAAATTGAGATGTCTGGAAAGGTGACGGGTCCTTTTTAAATCTATCCCAGACTACTTTTTTTCTCTATTAGACGCAGCAACCTTTCCCATCTGGACTTATACTGTGATGTTATTAGCTAGAGCAGTATATTCTACTGACAGATCTGCTTTAAACAGTGCATTGCCCACTCCCTTAGGCTACTTTCACACCTGCGTTCGGGGCTCCGCTTGTGAGCTCCGTTTGAAGGATCTCACAAGTGGCCCCGAACGCATCCGTCCAGCTACCAATGCATTCTGAGTGGATGCGGATCCGCTCAGAATGCATCAGTCTGGCAGCGTTCAGCCTCCGCTCCGCTCAGCAAGCGGACACCCGAACGCTGCTTGCAGCATTCGGGTGTCCGCCTGGCCGTGCGGAGGCAAACGGATCTGTCCAGACTTACAATGGAAGTCAATGGGGACGGATCCATTTGAAGTTGACACAATATGGCTCAATTTTCAAACGGATCCGTCCCCCATTGACTTTCAATGTAAAGTCTGGACGGATCCGTCTGAACAACTTTCAGACTTAGAATTTTTTTCTAAGTTATAATGCAGTTCTCCAAAAGTCTACATTATAGGAGAGGATCCGTCTGTGCAGACACCAGACGGATCCTCTCTGAACGCTAGTGTGAAAGTAGCCTTATTTCTTATGTATAAAACATGAGCATATTTTATGTGTAATCTTTAAAGAACCCTCTCGATAAGTAATGTGCCTCAAAACTGTGACCTGATATACGTAATCTCTCGTACTGTAATCTTACTGGGCTTTCCACTGTATTCCTGGGCTACTTTCACACTAGAGTTTCTATTTTCCAGTATTGAGATCTGTCATAGGGTCTCAATACCAGAAAAAAAAAAAAAAAACGCTTCCGTTCTGTCCCTGTTCATTGTCAATGGGGACAAAATGTAACTGAACAGAACGGAAAGCTCCAAAATGCCGTTTGGTTGAATTCTCATGCTGCGGTTTTCTTTCCGTCATGGGATGCGGAGCACACTGTAAAAAACAGATCCATCCCCCATTGACTTTAATGGAGTTCATGACAGATCCGTCTTGGCTATGTTACAGATAATACAACCGGATCCGTTCATAGTAGCCTTAAATCTTCAGTTTCCATTTTGCAAACGTCAGTAATTTCAAGTGTTTCTTGAGAAGGTTTTAGTAATGCCATTGCACTATACACCCTACCTGTTTGTCTGTCCATCCATTCCTTGGCCTGCTTATTGTGAAAATTCCTTCAGAAAGGGGTATTTTTTTAATTCTCTTTATCCATAGGATTTATTTAATTTATTTTGTTTTGGCTTTTATTATGGCGGTACTATGCCTTTGAAAATTTAAATACAAAATATTGTCCTTCTGTGTGACACAGAGTTCTCAATAAGAGAGTAGGGGTTAGTGCCAGTTTACAGTACTTCTGCACAGGGAAGGGTTTATCTGCAAGGTAATCCTCGCAGACAGAATGATGACAGAATGACAGTACTACTGTTCTCTTGATAGGCCTAGATAAACATGCAGATAGAGGATCAGTGCATTGATTAGTATTATGTGCAAAGTCATGATGTCACACTACAGGGATAGTAGAAGGGAGGTATGATGCTCCAAATGGGCCACCACTGCTCACTCCTCTCTGGTCTGACTCCTGTCTGTCAGCACTTTTAGCATGGTAGTGAAGAAGTTAAAGGTGTTAGCGTACACATGTAAACCTTTTTTTTTGCTGCTCATATATCTGGGGGACTTTCTTCCCTTTCTGTAGACAGGCAGCAGCTCATGACGTGAAACAATCAGCCACCTAAATCTCCCACCTCTTGTTAACTCTTTCTCTCCTGCATAGTAAATAGTCACTCAAATATAGCCAGAGATACATGTAGTATACAAAGCCCCCCTCCTATAATTTCTTTCTCCACTACCTAGAGGGTAATATAATTATATATTTCAATGAATTTAGAAGTGGGGCCAAATGAATGAAGGGTATCTGAAGTGCTTGACCTGCTTCTCTATGAGATCACTACAGCAGCATTGAGAGGAGGGAGGGAGCAGGGAAGCTGCTAAGCACTAAATGCAGCTACTAGAGAGGACCACACCTTATCTGCAATAGACTGCAATGCAGATCAGATGATTGGTGTTCAAGTCCCCTAAGGGGACTTAGAAAAATTATAAACATTCAAATCGGTTTCCTTTCCCTTATTAAAAATAAATAATAACAGGTATCACTGCATCCTACAATGCCCAAACTATTTAAATATGGACACATCCCGTACAGTGAACTTTGTAACAGAAAAATAAAATTGCTGATTCACCATTTTTTTTTTTTTTTTCACTTTCCAAAAGTGCTGCCATTTTTGTTCCTATAGTGTACAAGCACAGCCACCACTGCTGGATTGCAGGCTGGTCATAACCCCTGGATATAATGTGATGGAAAAATGAATCAAGGCAGTAAGGGAAGCAATATGGATAATCACAATACATTAGTAATTGTCTTGTATTAACTTTTTCTACTTGAGAAATGCTATTTTCTGAAGTGAGACAAGCCCTTTAACCTTTGCTTTTGATCCCCTTAGTTCCTATCTGTGGCTGTGCGTTTAGGTTTTTCCGCCAGCAAAGACCTCTCAGGACTGCTCTTAGGTCTCATGCTACTCTTTTTAGTTTAGGAAAACACTTGTTTGTGAACTGTAGATTTGTTACTCTTTGCTAGAAATATAGCTTTTATCTCCATTGTGATATTGTTTTTGTTTCTAGTTTTGTGCAGTGTACGAGTGTTCCACCTTTATGGGGACTTTATATGCTAGAAGGAGAGTTGCCTCCAGCCAGTTGAACATTTGTAGGCAGCACGGGCTTAGTTGTATAATCCTGTGTTGAAGGCAGATCTGCAGGCATGTGCGCTTGTAACATGTCAAGGGGTCCATTTCCTATTGTGGAAAAAGAGATGATTAATTGCTTTTATACTTCATGTATCCTCCTTTGAGGTGGTTTAAGACACTGGCGTTTGAACCTGTTAAAACATTATTCTTCTTAAGCCACCTTGATAGATGTTACATGTAATTCAATATAGGCTTCGGGGAATGTTCATCCTGTTGCAACATATGCTTTTCCATGAAGATTTAAGAGGAGGAAGAAGTATTGCACACATCATCAGCTCTTTAGAAGTTCACACCAAATGCTCAAAAGTTCATATCAGTAGTAAAGATTGTCAACATACTGTATTTCATAGTGAACCATAAAAATCTGGTGAATGTTTTATAACCTTTACATTTCTAACAAATCAAATGAAATTTACTTAAAACAGAATACCACATTAAACAATATTCCACAATTTTATGCCACAAAAAGTAACTTTAACCCCTTAAGGACCAGGCCATTTTTTGCAAATCTGACCAGTGTCACTTAATGTGGTGATAACTTTAAAACGCTTTTACTTATCCAGGCCATTCTGAGATTGTTTTCTTGTCACATATTGTACTTCATGACAGTGGTAAAATTGAGTCAAAAAAAATGTATTTTTATTTATAAAAAATTCCAAATTTACTAATAATTTGAAAAAATTAGCAAATTTCCAAATTTCAATTTCTCTACTTTTATAATAGATAGTAATACCTCCCAAAATTATTACTTTACATTCCCCATATGGCTACTTCATGTTTGGATCATTTTGGGAATGCGATTTTATTTTTGGGGGACGTTAGAAGGCTTAGAAGTTTAGAAGCAAATCTTGAAATTTTTCAGAAAATTTCTAAAACCCACTTTTTCAGGACCAGTTCAGGTCCGAAGTCACTTTGCGAGGCTTACATAATGGAAACCACCCAAAAATTACCCCATTTTAGAAACGACACCCCTCAAGGTATTCAATACTGATTTTACAAACTTTGTTAACCCTTTAGGTGTTCCATAAGAATTTATGGAAAATAGAGATAAAAAACTTTTTGGGCAGATTTTCCATTTGAATCCATTTTTTCCAGTTACAAAAGCAAGGGATAACAGCCAAACAAAACTCAATATTTATGGCCCTGATTCTGTAGTTTACAGCAACACCCCATATGTGGTCATAAACCGCTGTACGGGCACACGGCAGGGCGCAGAAGGAAAGGAATGCCATACTGTTTTTGGAAGGCAGGTTTTGCTGGACTGTTTTTTGACACCATGTCCCATTTGAAGCCTCCCCTGATGCACCCCTAGAGTAAAAACTTCAAAAAAGTGACCCCATTTTAGAAAATTAAATTGTTTAAAGGGGTTGTGTCACTTCAGCAGGTGGCATTTATCGTGTAGAGAAAGTTAATACAAGCCACTTACTAATGTATTGTTATTATCCATATTGCTTCCTTTGCTGGCTGGATTCATTTTCCTGTTACATTATACACTGCTTGTTTCCATGGTTACGACCACCCTGCAATCCAGCAGTGGTGGTCGTGCTTGCACAATATAGGAAAAAGTGCCAGCTTCTCAGGTGGCCAGGATCGTGGGAGCGCACATAGGCTGGTGCTTTTTTTTTTTTATATCGTGTGCAAGAACGGCCACTGCTGCTGGATTGCATGGTGGTTGTAACCATGGAAACGAGCAGTGTATAATGTGATGGAAAAACAAATCCAGCCAGCAAAGGAGGCAATATGGATAATAACAATATATTAGTAAGTGCTTTATATTAACTTTCTCTACATAATAAATGCTATTTGCTGAAGTGACACAACCCCTTTAACTTTTTTTTATTTTTCTGTTCACATATCCATACGAGGACTTGTTTTTTGCGGAACAAGTTGTACTTTCTAATGGCACTATATCATATTGCATTGTAGTGGGAGAAAAACAATTCTGCAACAGTTGTATAGCGCTTTGTTTTTATGGTGTTCCTTGTGCTGTAAAACTGACCTGTTAACTTCATTCTTCAAGTCTGTATGTTTGCACCGATGCCACGTTTATATAGTTTTTAGTGTGTATTAATACTGAATAAAAAAACTAGTTTTTCCTTTTCATCACCATATCCCAACTAGGGATCGACCGATATTGATTTTTTAGGGCCGATACCGATACCGATAATTTGTGAACTTTCAGGCCGATAGCCGATAATTTATACCGATATTCTGGGAATTTTCATTTTTGAGAAAAAAAAAAAATTCCTACACAAATCTGCTGAATATTAATATGTTTATTGTTAATGTGTATTTTTTTGGATTATTGTTAATGTGTATTTTTTTTTTATAAATCTTTTTCATTTATACTTAATATTTTTGTGTTTTTTTTTTACTAACTTTTAACCCCCTTAGGGACTAGAACCTTTGTCCTATTCACCCTGATAGATCTCTATCAGGGTGAATAGGATCTCACACTGTCCCTGCTGCTCTGTGCATAGTGCACACAGCAGCATGGAGCTGAACATGGCAGCCAGGGCTTCAATAGCGTCCTGGCTGCCATGGTAACCGATCGGAGCCCCAGGCTTACACAGCTGGGGCTCCGATCGGAGGAGCAGGGGAGAGGGGATCCTGTGGCCACTGCCACCAATGATTAATACTGGGCGGGGGGGGCGCACTGCGCCACCAATGTTTTTACTATTGGCCGGGATGGGGGTGGGGGGCGCACTGCGCCACCAATGATTAATACTGGGGGGCTTGGGGGGGGCGCACTGCGCCACCAATGAAGATAAGTCTATTGATCATTCATATACAGGAGGCGGGAGCTGGCTGCAGAATCACATAGCCGGCTCCCGACCTCTATCAGCGGTAGCTGCGATCCGCGGCACCTGAGGAGTTAACTACCGCGGACCGCAGCTATTGCTCATAGAGGTCGGGAGCCGGCTATGTGATTCTGCAGCCAGCTCCCGCCTCCTGTATATATGAATGAATGAAAGGCTTATCTTCATTGGTGGCGCAGCGGCCACAGCCCCTCCCCTCCTCTTATGTTCTATCCCCTCATTGGCGGCAGCGGCAGCAGCAGCACAGGGAGAGGAGACACTGCTTCCTTCTCCCCTGTGCTGCGGAGGGAACACAGAGAGCGCTGTCAGCAGCGCGTTCTGTGTTCCCCATACGTTATCGGTATATCGGCAAAATTGATGCCGATACCGATAACGTTCAAAATCCTCAATATCGGCCGATAATATCGGCCAAACCGATAATCGGTCGATCCCTAATCCCAACCCCCATAACTTAAGTCAGGTTAATTTTTTGCGGGCGACCTGTAGTTTTTATTGATACCATTTTGGAGTGTGTAGGGCTTTTAGAATTTTTTCCCATTAGGCTGGTTTCACACGGGCGTTGCGGGAAAAGGTGCGGGTGCATTGCGGGAACATGCGCGATTTTTCTGCGCGAGTGCAAAACATTGTAATGCGTTTTGCACTCGTGTGAGAAAAATCGTGCATGTTTAGTACCCAAACCCGAACTTCTTCACAGAAGTTCGGGCTTGGGATCGGTGTTCTGTAGATTGTATTATTTTCCCTTATAACATGGTTATAAGGGAAAATAATAGCATTCTGAATACAGAATGCATAGTAAAATAAGGCTGGAGGGTTTAAAAAAATATATAAAAAATTTAACTCACCTTAATCCACTTGTTCGCGCAGCCGGCATCGCTTCTGTCTTTAACTGTGAGCAATAGGACCTTTGATGTCACTGCGTTCATCACATGATCCATCACCATGAAGTGGATTAAGGTGAGTTAAAAAAAAAAATCTTTTTTTTAACCACTCCAGCCCTATTTTACTTTGCATTCTGTATTCAGAATGCTATTATTTTCCCTTATAACCATGTTATAAGGGGAAATAATAATGATCGGGTCCCCATCCCGATCGTCACCTAGCAGCCGTGCGTGAAAATCGCACCGCATCTGCACTTGCTTGCGATTTTCACACAACCCCATTTACTTCTATGTGGCCTGCGTTGCGTGAAAAACGCAGAATATAGAACATGCTGCGATTTTCACGCAACGCACAAGTGATGCGTGAAAATCACCGCTCGTGTGAACAGCCCCATAGAAATGAATGGATCATGATTCAGTGCGGGTGCAATGTGTTCAACTCACGCATCGCATCCGCGCGGAATACTCGCCCGTGTGAAAGGGGCCTTACGGTGTTCAGTGTATGGAATAAATACATTTATATTTTAATAGTTTGGGCATTATGGGATGTGGCCTATTTGTTTTTTATTTATTTATTTATTTATTTTAATTATGGGGCAAGGGGGTGAATTTAATTTTATATATTTATATTTGTAGCTTTTTCTTTTTACTTTTTTTATGTCACCCTAGGTGACTATAACGATTATTAGATTGATTCTCGCTTAGCCTCTTTGCGACCCTGCTGATCACTTAAGCAAAGGACAAAACACTGCTGATCGTGAAGTGATGTTGACTCCTTAAGATGAAAATACACCCAAATTCTTAAACCAACCGCCCCCTCCCACACATCTTAGCACTACAGTATTTTACTTGCTTACATAAACGACTATACAGCACCACATACCTATTACATCCAGTGCCTTACAGGTGATGTCTCCTCTGATGTAGATGCTCTTGTTCCTCTTCTACATTTGGCCATGTCTTATGCAGAGTTTCACACACGGCCATCTTGGGTTCCTCACTTTTTCACCATCCTCCCCACCCTAGTTGTAAAAAAAATACTGTTCTTGTGTAAAACTTAGGGTGGTTTCACACTAGCGTTATGGAGTCCGTTATGGCTTTCCGTTATAACAGGGTTATAACGGAACATAACGGAATCCATAGGATGGAATGCAAAACGGAAGCCTTTAAGAGGCATTCCGTTTTGCTCTGTCCTAATAGAAGTCTATGGGAAAACATAACTGATCCGTCTGAGTCCTGTTATGCAAGACGGAAAACAAAGTCCTGTCGACAGGACTTTGTTTTCCGTCTTGCATAACGGGAACCAGACGGATCCGTTTTGATTAACATAGACTTCTATTAGGACGGAGAGCAAACGGAATGCCTTTTTAAAGGCGTCCGTTTTGCATTCCATCATAATGCAAGTCTATGGGCAGCAAAACGGATCCGCCCTTCCGTCTTATGGATTCTGTTATGTTCCGTTATAACCCTGTTATAACGCAAAAGCCATAACGGACTCCATAACGCTAGTGTGAACCCACCCTTAAGTAAATAAAAAAAAGTATACGTATTAGGTCTCGCCGCGTCCATAACAACCTGCTCTATAAAAATACCACATGACCTAACCCCTCAGGTGACCACCGTAAAAAATAAAAACAATGTCAAAAAGCAATTTTTTTGGCACCTTACATCACAAAAAGTGTAATAGCAAGCGATCAAAAAGTCATATGCACCCTATTAGGCTGCGTTCACACGAGCGTGTCCGGATTAGTTCCCGATGCGTCCCGGTGTGTTGCGGCAAACCCGCGCGAGTAGGAATGCAATTGCAGTCAGTTTTGACTGCGATTGCGTTCCGATGTTCAGTTTTTATCGCGCGGGTGCAATGTGTTTTGCACGCGCGTGATAAAAAACCGACTGTGGTATCCAGACCCGAACATCTTCACAGAAGTTCAGGTTTGGGTTCGGTGTTGTGTAGATGTTATTATTTTCCCTTATAACATGGTTATAAGGGAAAATAATAGCATTCTGAAAACAGAATGCATAGTAAGTGATCAGTTGAGGGTTAAAAAAAATTAACTCACCTTCTCCGTTTGTTCGCGTAAGTCCCGGTCTCTTCTTTACTTCTCAAAAGATGAACTATGGGCTAAAGGACCTTTGGTGACGTCAGATCACATGCTCCAATCACATGGTCCATCACCGCGGTGATGGACCCTGTGATTGGAGCATGTGATCTGACGTCACCAAAGGTCCTTTAGCCCATAGTTCATCTTTTTAAAGAACTAAAGACCGGGAGAACTACGCGAACAAGAGGACAAGGTGAGTTAATTTTTTTTATTTTTTAACCCTCAATTGATCACCTACTAAGCATTCTGTATTCAGAATGCTATTATTTTCCCTTATAACCATGTTATAAGGGAAAATAATACAGTGTATAGACAGTCACCTAGCAACCGTGCGTGAAAATCGCACCGCATCCGCACTTGCTTGCGGATGCTTGCGATTTTCACGCAACCCCATTCACTTCTATGGGGCCTGCGTTGCGTGAAAAACGCAGAATATAGAGCATGCTGCGATTTTCACGCAACGCATAAGTGATGCGTGAAAATCATCGCTCATCTGAACAGCCCCATAGAAATGAATGGGTCCAGATTCAGTGCGGGTGCAATGCGTTCACCTACCGCATTGCACCCGCGCGGAAATCTCGCCCGTGTGAACGCAGCCTTATAGTACCAATAGTACCCTATTATAGTATTATAATAGGGTACTATATTTATAGTATCAAACCGTCATCTCATCCTGAAAAAAATGAGCCCCCTACATAAGACAGTCGCCCAAAAAATAAACAAAACTACGGCTTTCAGAATGTGGAAACACTGAAATATCTTTTTTTTTTTTTTTAAATGCTTCGTTATGTAAAACTGAAACAAAACCAAAAAAAGTCATATTTGGTATTGTCGCGTCCGTAACAACCTGCTCTATAAAAATAGCACATGATCTAACCTGTCAGATGAATGTTGTAAATAACAAAAAATATAAACGGTGCCAAAACAGCTATTTTTTGTTACCTTGCCTCACAAAAAGTGTAATATAGAGCAACCAAAAATCATATGTACCCTAAAATAGTACCAACAAAACTGCCACCTTATCCCGTAGTTTCCAAAATGGGTTCACTTTTTGGGAGTTTCTACTCTAGGGGAGCATCAGGGGGTCTTCAAATGTGACATGGCAGTTTAAAATTATCCCAGTGAAATCTGCTTTCCAAAAACCATATGGCGTTGCTTTCCTTCTGTGCAATGCCATGTGCCCATATAGCAGTTTACGACCACATATTGGGTGTTTCTGTAAACTACAGAATCAGGGCAATAAATATTGAGTTTTGTTTGGCTGTTATCCCTTGCTTTGTTAGTGGCAAAAAATTAATTAAAATGGAAAATCTGCCAAAAAATTCTGAAATTTCATCTCCATTTTCCATTAATTCTTGTGGAACACCTAAAGGTTTATCAAAGTTTGTAAAATCAGTTTTGGATACCTTGAGGGGTGTAGTTTATAAAATGGCATCATTTTTGGGTGGTTTCTATTATGTAAGCCTCACAAAGTGACTTCAGACCTAAACTGGTCCTTAAAAAAGATTTGCTTCTAAACTTCTAAGCCTTCTAACGTCCCCAAAAATAAAATGGCATTCACAAAAAGATCCAAACATGAAGTAGACATATGGGGAATGTAAAGTAATAACTATTTTTGCTAATTTGCTATTTTTTCCCAATTGTTTGTAAATTTGGCATTTTTTTTATAAATTAAAATAAATTTTTTGACTCACTTTTACCATTGTCATGAATTACAATATGTGAGGAAAAAACATTCTCAGATTGGTCTGGATAAGTAAAAGCGTTTTAAAGTTATCACCACATAAAGTGACATGTCAGATTTGTGAAAAATGGCAGGGTCCTGAAGGGGTTAACAGCATAACCTAATTTACCACACATGTAAGAACTAATATTCATCACCAAAAGACCTCTGTGTTTGGAAATTCCTACCACACATGCACGTAGTGAGGCGGAGAAGTCCAGCAGAGTGCAAGTGAACCAATACAGGCCGACTGTAACCCTGATTGATCATATGGGGACATACAAGCCAGTTTTATACGTACCACAGTCTGACGATGACCTCTGTAATAGCTGGCTACTGAACTCGGATACACCTTCCGGGGCTGTTTTTTTTCATGATTGCATTTTACTCATTTGGGGTGAAATTTTTTTTTTCAGTTGGTCTTTATTAAATATATTGAGCCATTCTGTCTCAAAGGGTTAACTGTTTTTCTAGCTGTGTGCATCCCACTTTCACTTTGTGCCGGTCATCTAATAACCCTCATCTCTAAATTACTGAAGGTGGATTTAGATGGGCCGGATGATTGTCGGGAAGAAAGTGTTCGGCTGCTCGTTCAGTGACATGCAGCGATCTGCTTCACTGTATGAGGGCGGGGGATTGGTATAGATATACCAGCAGAAAATATGTTAGTGACACTGCAAAGAAATTGTACTAATAAAAATAGGGCATCTCAGTGTAGTTAAAAATTGTTCTGAAGGCATAAAAAATGGCGGTATCCTTATTGGAATGGTAAAAAATTGCAATTCTGTTTTCTCATGTAAATAACATGTAAAATAATCCCCCTAAATTCCATTTGTAGCAAGGTTTAGAGCTCTACCCAGTATGCAGCAGGGCACATGGAAAGCCCTTACTGCGGGAATAAACTGGGAAGTAAATCTCAAGATGACTGTGATTTGCCTTTGGCATGCTTGAATAGTAACAAAAGTTCAGGGATATGGCATACATGAAAACGGAAAATCTTCACTTTAAAACCACACATCATACTTGAGTCATTTGAAAATCAAAATGTTGTAAATCCCTAAAAAAAACTAAATAGTAATACATTTGTAGAGCATGAAGGAATTATGTTTTATACAGAGGTGCTATTTTTTCAAAGTAAGGCCTCATGCTCACTACCGTTGTGTGTTTTGCGCTCCGCAAATTGCGGATCCGCAAAACACGGATGGCGTCAGTGTGCGTTCCGCAATTTGCAGAACGGCACAGACAGCCATTGATATAACTGCCTATTCTTGTCCGCAATACGGACAAGAATAGGACAGGTTATATTTTTTTGGCGGACCACGGAACGGAGCAACGGGTGCGGACATCTTTTGCGGCCCTATTGAAGTGAATAGGTCCACATCCGAGCCGCCAAAACTGCAGCTCGGATGCGGACCAAAACAACGGTCGTGTGTATCTATATCACCCTGTGCTTTGCTGCCCATTAAGGTACCATTACAAGAGTAGATGATCGAGTGTCGAACGAGTCCTTTCTTGGTGTAGTGAACGTTATTTTAAATGCATATTCCAAGCGAGCTTAAACACCCCCACGGTGTAATCGTCTGTAATTGTGCGTGCAGTGGACGATTCCTATTTACACGTGTGTAATCGTTACATCCAACGATGATTTTTATGCCCACACAAGCGCTCTTACAATAAGAAATCTAGTGATTGTCGGTTGTCTCTCTGTCGTTCATTGTTTTTACACTGCTCGATAATCGTGCTGTTTCTCTCGATTTAACGATAATTTACTTGATAATCGGCTCGTGTAAAGATACCTCTAAGCTTGTATTTAGGCTGAATAGAAGGACTGCCTGTCACTGATGGCAGTGCTCCAGGCTAAAAAAATATTATTATTTGGGCGCCAATTCAAAGAATTTGGGAGCCAAATGATATTATTTTTTTTCTTCTAAAATGAAAAAGATTTTCCCACATTACTACTACACTAGACCATGGACTTCTAGATAATACGAATAGACTGCTATTATTAGGTTTCATAAGGCATTTTCATATGATACTTGGACTAGATAGTTCCATATTACATGATTGGAAATGGTTTGGCCAACTTAACAATTTCTGCATTCAAATCTTAAGGACAGAAGTGTTTTCCTGACAGTTTTAACCACCACAACATTTTTTTCTCACAGAGATGAGCTGTTCTTTGACTATGAACCATATGAAACCCATTAAGCTCACTCTTGAAAAATCCACATCACTTTACCACATAAAAGGAGGATCCTATAAATAGCTGTGCTCAGAGGATGCTGGAGTAGACACAATTTCACTGATCATCAAGTGGTCTGTTCCTTGTCCATGCCTGGAACTGGGCTTCTCTAGGAATATTATGAGTAATGCTTATGTTGGGGATTTTCTTATCCGGTCTCCCCTGCACCGCTACACACAAATGGGATATCCTCTTGGTATATAAGTCTAAAAGTAAATAAACTGTTACAATAATGGATGTGGAGCCGCTCTGCCTGCTGAACAGATTTGGTTGAGGTTAATGGGCATTATCCTGGCAGGCTTTGCTCTTCACCCTTTAATTATTCCCATACAGGTAGCTGGACACCACTGCAGGGGAACCACCAGACTGCTGAACCATGAGGGTCGAGAGACATTGAGATTAGGTTAGGCAAAGTTCTTGCAATCCAACGCTCAGAGTCAGGGTGACTAACAGGCAGAAGTTGGTCGGGCATCAAAGGGTCATATACAGAGACGGGCAGATGTGGTTGCACAGGCAAATCGGCAATGGCACACTGGAAAATGGATCAGGAGAACCTACTGCTCAGACACCTTCCCACAGGGGCCTAATATACCCTTAGCTAGCTAGCCATTGTCTGGGGAACACTGAGATGCAAGGACACTGTTCTTTAAAGGAAACGTGTCAACAAAAATGTTATCTGCCATTTAAAACCAGATAACAACACACATCGGGGGTCATTTATTATCCAGAAATACTCCTATATTAGGCGTATTTCTGGCGCAGATTACAGAGCTAATAACCTCTGCGCCTTTTCCCTACTCACGCCAGGTCTAAAAAAGTGGGCAAGGACTGGTCGGCGGTCCCGTCTCATTCATCATTTTCTACACCTATTTTAGGTGTAGAAAATGGTCTAAATGTATGCCAGCAAGAAAGATGGCTTACATTTAGACTGGCGCTGGAAGCTCCTGTTTATAAGTTCGGCGGATCCACCGCCAGATATAGGGGTTAGACGCCGATCCTAATAAATGACCCCCACTCTTTTTTTCTAATCTGTTTTCATTTTCTAATTACAGATTTTTAAATTCTGTTTTCTGAACATGACTATGGGGGCGGCCATCTTGCCTGAACTGTTCTTAACAGCATTTACGGTACAAAGCACTAAGAAAATTGCTTCACGCCGGAATGTGGGCCAAAGACACAATGGTCAGGCAGGGACCTCATTGACTTCTATAGGAGAGTTTTCTAGGCATGCCCTGTGACCTGTGCAGAGGTCATTGTACAAGGAAAGAATAGATGAGCTCTGACAATCACCTACTGTGAATCGCGGATCCTGTCTTATCTGTACACAGAGGTGATATCATTACAGGCAGGATTAGAATGACAGATAAGCAGGTAACTGCCGAGGTGGGACCTATTATTAGGCTTAGTTGCCAGTGCAAAAACTGCAGGATTTTATGTTTATTTAAATATAGATATTAGTATGCAAAAATTAAAAATAGCATAAAAAATTATTTAAAAATATGTTAAACATAAAAACGTGCTTTAAACAATAGGTCATTTTCTAAGAGCGAGAAGAGGCACGTACACCCTATGAGTGGAGGTAGGCATAACAACAACAGGCCCCAACTTGTGGGCAGTGCAGAGAGCTGTCCTGCTCTGCCAGCTGATCCCACTTTAAGGAAGCAAAGGGATGCTGGATGAAGATCACAGGAGGGAAGTAATATATTAGTTAGATCATACGCGTGTATTACTGTACTGCGGCGGCACAAAGCGCACGGCGTCATAGCAACCAATGACGCTGTGCGCTCCTGCACTAAGCAGGATGTCAGTCTGATATCTCACGGACGGTGTTCCACGGACGTGTGAATGAAGCCTAACTGTAAAATACCCTTTTCTTAGAACTAGTGCAAAGATGAACAGGGCTGTATTAATTCAACTTTTTAATAAACGTGACTATATAGTCAATAACTGTAGTCAAATATTGAATATTTTGCAATATTCCATCATTGTCTTTTATACAGGTTGCACCGTCTGTACCAGAAATGTCTACACAACCATGCATTATGTGATCACTTATTGACTTCAATGATGGCAGGTAATACTATATTTCCTCCGTAAGGTAAATGTGGACATGCTGGCTTCTGTGATCACCAGGCCCGAACCACCTGCCCGAACCTCCAGGCAAGATCGGGTTCCGATCCCGAACATATAACAATTGTGATTCTGTGATCAATGGTGATCGTGGCATCACAAAGTAAAAAATAAAAGAGAAAATAAAAAGAAATTAGAAGAAAAGGATATGTGTCACTATTTGGTTTTCTCTGGCAGAAAACAAAATTCAGTGACACATTCCCTTTAAGGCATACTAGTTGACTTTGCATTCCACATTCATAAGTGTTCCAAGGCAAAATGCTAAACAATTATAACTGAACATGTAAGGGTGGGTTCACACTAGTGTTAGGGATTCCGTTATGTTATAACGGAAAATAACGGAATGCCCAGACAGAATGCAAAACGGAAGCCTTTCAAACGCATTCAGTTTGCTTTCCGTCCTAATAGAAGTCTATAGGAAAGCATAACTGATCCGTCTGGTTCCCGTTATGCAAGACGGAAAACAAAGTCCTGTCGACAGGACTTTGTTTTCCGTCTTGCATAACGGGACCCAGACGGATCCGTTTTGATTACCATTGACTTTTATTAGGACGGAAAGCAAACGGAATGCCTTTTAAAGGCTTCCGTTTTGCATTCCGTCATAATTCAAGTCTATAGGCAGAACAACGGATCTGTCCTTCCGTCTTATGGTTTCCGTTATTTTCCATAATAACGGAAAGCCATAACGGAATCCCTAACGCTAGTGTGAACGCACCCTAAAAGGCTCATGCTCATGGGCTTATCCGATCTTCAGTTTGCCAAAAGATGGATCCTTGAAAAACGGTTAGCCTCTGTGTGCATTCCATTTATTTATTTTGCTTCAATAAGGGTACAGTCACACGACCATATGTATATTACAGTCTGTAAAACGCAGATCTGCATAATATCAATCTCGTCCATGTGACATCTGTATTTTTCGCAGACCTATTGACTTCAGTGGGTCCATGGTCAAAGAACAGGGCATGTTCTATCCTTTGCAGAATTGACACACGGATGTGGACCACACATAGAAGACATCCAACGTATGCTGATTAAGGCCTCATGCACACGACTGTTGTTGTAGTCCGCATCCGAGCCGCATTTTTTGCAGCTCGGGTGCGGACCAATTCACTTCAATGGGGCCGCAAAAGATGCGGACAGCACTCCGTGTGCTGCCTGCATCCGTTGCTCCGTTCCGTGGCCCCGCAAAAAAAATATAGCATGTCCTATTCTTGTCCATTTTGCGGACAAGAATAGGCATTTCTACAATGGGCCTCCCGTTCTGTTTCGCAAATTGCGGAAGGCACACGGGCGGCTTCCGTTTTTTGCGGATCCGCGGTTTGTGGACCGCAAAAAAACGGAACAGTCATGTGCATGAGGCCTAATCCTGATATTCATGAGTTTACAGCTCTCCCGCACACCTGTTGCTGATTTCAGTGGGAAAAAAGCTGTCAATCAGTGGCAGAGGGCTGGTGAGAACTCTTAAATTTCAGGACTCATTGACATACTCTGGAGCTGTTTAGGATTTAAAGGTGCAGTTTGAAGATATTGATGACATGCCCTCAGGGGAATGGGGGGGAAGAGGGAGCAAGAGCTGAGTGAGAGAGGACTCCACCAGAGACCCAAAAGAGTCTGCTGCAGCTAAATAGAAAGTTTCTATCTCAGCTGAAGTGCTCTGTTAACATCAGTTCAGTCAGTGCTTCTCTGTAATGTCCTCCAGATCCTGGGGGCTGCGTTCTAAATGAGTATGAGAAAGTTAGGAAGCAGATTCTCTTCTACATTCTCTGTGAAATGGATGGAATCTATTCTCCACCCACTAGCTCTGGGAGAACTATTTCTATTGATTAATGCAAAGTTTGTTGAAAGTCTAGGTACGATTTAAGTTGTTCAAAGAACTGCAAAAAGTGGTGGGATGTAATTTCTTGTACAATACACTTTTATATAAATTGAACACTTAATAAAAAAATAAAAAAATTCAGGTACTGAATCTCAAAAGGCAAAAAACAAGAAACATAAAAGTAATGGCTCTTGCAATGCAGTGATAGTAAAAAAAAAAAAAAAAAAACCTGCATCCTGGAGGCCAAAATTGGTGTTGTCTTTTTACAGTGTTCCTCATATCTCTCTTCGATCTGACATTGAACATGGATAGTGCATTTTAAGTTGTTAACAGTGGGTTAAAGATTTCAGAGGAGATCTATCAAACTGGTGTGAAGTAGAACTGCCTTAGTTTCCATTAGCAACCAATCAGATTCCACCTTTCATTTTCCAAAAGAGCTCTGAAAAATCAAAGGTGGAATCTGGATGGTTGCTATGGTCAACTAAGCCAGTTCTACTTACTAGTTTGATAAATCTCCCCTTTCCAATTTTTACTTCTGGAATACAGACATCCACATTTAATATCCAGTCGCCTAACGCAAGTTTCACATCTGCAGCAGAGTTCTTCAGATCCGCCATTACCAGATACTACCACCTACTCACCGGACCTCTTTAACTATAATGGGGTCCGGTAGAGATCCGGCTGCTACCCGGCAAATGTGCTGGGAAACGGCCAGACAAAAAACGCTGTACTCAGCGGTGTTCACGAATTCCAGGCATTCTGAGCCAGAAATGCCTGCCGGAGAGGGCAGCCACAGATGTGAAACTAGCCTAAACCACCTTCCTTGATTCCTGCGCAACCCTATGAGACTTGGATATTGTCTTATTTATGTCTACAGTAACTGGCCCATGGCCACCACTGCTCTTCTATCTACTCTTCTTATTCTGGAGGCACTGACTATAGAGTATTTAACCCTTTCTCAACCAGTGCCGTACATGTACGCCCCTCGTCGGGACTTTAAAGATGGTGGACGCCCTAGCCGCCGGGTGCTAATGTAGTCCCCACCTTAGACCAATGTATGTGATAAATAACGTCGATCGCATACATTCAACCCCTCAGATGCCATGGTCAAATGTGACCACGATATCTGGGAGTGCAAAAAACTGGAAGTGTGAGCTGGATAATGTGTGTGGCAGCATCTGTACTCCTAAGTAATACGAGGCTGCCACACATTAGTTCCTATGGAAAGCTTGGCTGTGGCAGGGCTCCATAGGAACACAGTATAATCCTAATGCATTGAAGTCTATGAGAGAAGCAATCTAATGATTGCTTGTTATAGTTCAAATCATCCCCCCTTTCCCCAAAATCAATATAAAATACAGAAACAATAAAAAATAACCATAATTGGCAAAATCTAAACATATTTTATTCCATTCAATGAAACGGAAAAAAGTAAAGATAGCTGATTTGCTCTTTTTGGTCACGTCACCTAGTAACATGGTAACAAAATTTATTTATGGTCAGGGCTAGGACAACGTCGGCGTACGCAGAGAAACCTGCCCTGAACATAGTGGCTGAATTGTGCCGGAAGCCACGGGCGCGGGTACACCAGTGAGGGAAAAAGGGGGCATACCTGATGGAAACCTGAGAAAAAAGGGGCGGGAGGGAGGGGCGTGAGGCTCGGGCGCCCGGCTGAACGGAGGGGAGGTGACTAAATAGCCAGACGCCCCTCCCACAAATGCAGGCTGGTAACAGCCTTACAATTTATGGTCAGGGCTAGGACAACGTCGGCGTACGCAGAGAAACCTGCCCTGAACATAGTGGCTGAATTGTGCCGGAAGCCACGGGCGCGGGTACACCAGTGAGGGAAAAAGGGGGCAAAAAACAACAGGTAGGTACAACACTTTTATTTACAAATTACAAAGCCAGAGAACGAAAGGCATGGGATATCTCGGTTTGGGGATTGGGTATATACCTGGTAAAGCAGGAGGATCGCCACCGCCCCATGGACCGGATGACGTGGGCCGGCACCTGATGACGGGAAGCAGCGGAGGCTGCCCCTATACGAAATGAGTGCCCTGAGATTACCTTGGGGTCATAGCCTAAACCCTGGGCGAGAGCACGGATATAAGCGATGAATTGCGAGGTGCTGAGAGGCTTGCCTGCATGCGGCAAGAGTGGACTGTCGGGCAATGAACCTTGGATGAGTGCTGTCAGTTGATGCAGCACTTGAACTGGGCACCAATTGTTCAAGGTCGGGTAGAACTTGATTTCAGAGGGAGGACCCGTCTGATTGGTTTTGGTGGAGGGTAGAAGCAGAGTGTAATGGCCCTGGCCCCAGGACAGATGTTGCTTCAGAGGATGGTTTTTCCGATTTGGACCAGCCAGAACCTCTCCGGGCCGGAGGAACCCATAAAAAGCGAGATACATAGCCGCTTTCAGAATCAGGCTAGTGGAGGGCCCAAAAGGATTACCATCCAATGACGAGGAGAGATCCCTGAACAACTGGCCGGATACTGGCTGCCTATGGCTCACGGATCCCTTCCCTTCCTTTTGAATGCCCCGAAGGGTGGCTTTAATAGCTTGGATGGAAAAATAGGACCTGTGACGAGGATTGGCCAGCATAGCGTGATGTTGAAGTCCGGCCAAATAAAGTCTGATGGTACCATACGACAGAGAGAGATGCGAATGACAATAGGCCAGGAAGGCCATGATGTAGGAGATCTCGGAGTGTTGACCCCTCGGATGATTCCTAGAGAATTTATCAAACGCCCTTAGACCAGCCTGATAATTCCTCGCCGTATTACGTGACAAGGATTTGGCGACCAGGCCCTTGGCCTCCTCTAAGAGCGAACCTAAACCAGAGTGAGGGTGCTGAATTGAGGCACCGGGGTGCCTGACCGATCCGCGTCGGGCATTTCCTGAAAGAAAATTGCAAAGTTAGCACGGGAAAGCGCGTCCGCAGCCCTATTCTGCTCGCCTGAGATGTGTACGCAGCGCATGTGAAAATTATGGTGGAGGGATAACCACACTAATTTGCGTAATAACGCCATGATCCTGAGGGACTGGGCTCTGCCCTTGTTGACGATGTCCACCAAGGTCTGGCTATCCGTAACGAACGTCACGAAAGAGTTAGACCAGAGGTGACCCCAGGCCTGAGCAGCCGCCACTATGGGATATAGTTCCAAAAGGGGGGAAGATTTTAGAGCTGCAGAGTCCGAGGCTAATTCTGGCGGCCATCCGGCAGCCAGCCAATGAGATCTGAAAATGGCAGCGAACCCGAAGGAACCGGCGGCGTCGGAGAAAACCATGGGGGAAGAGGAATCCCACTGCGGAACGAACAAGGAAATGCCGTTCCAGTTAGCGAGAAAACTGCTCCACATGTCGAGATCTGCAATGGCCTGGCTGTCCAAATGGACGACAGAATCTTGTTCCGGGGCCGAGGGCAGGAGACATAGCAACCTGGAAAGGAAGGCCCTGCCTTGAGGCATAATTGTGGTGGCGAAATTAAGCATCCCCAGCAAGGATTGGAGCTCCGCCCTGGTCAGCGAGTGAGACTGGACTGCCCGGGAGATGGCTGAGCGAATCCTGAGCAACTTCTCGCTGGGGAGGCTAGCTTCCATTCTAACGGTATCAAGAATAATGCCCAGGAAGGTGACTGTAGTGGCCGGACCCTCAGTCTTGGCCGTGGCCACGGGAACCTGGAGTCGGGAAAAAATGTCCAGAAGTGAATGGGGAATGGAAGGGACCTGACTGGGCCTTTCAATGAGGAGAAAATCGTCCAGGTAGTGAACGACCATGGATAAGCGACCGTGATGGTTGAGAATCCAGTGCAAGGCTTTAGCAAGCTGTTCAAAAAGCCAGGGGCTGCTTTTGGAGCCAAAAGTAAGCCGGTTGGCAAAATAAAATTTACCTGCCCACTGGATGCCGTAGTACTTCCAAAGCTGCGGGTGTATTGGAAGCAGCTTAAAGGCATCGGCAATATCTACCTTGGCCAACCAAGCCCCGACACCTGCTTGAAGAATGTACTGGATGGCCTCGTCAACTGAGGAATATTGCATGGAATATTCCTCAGACGGAATGAGTGAATTAAGACTGGGGATGGAGGACATATGAGGCGCGGAGAGATCATAAATGAGACGTTTTTTATTTGAAGATGACTTCGTGACCAGGCCGATAGGGTTGATGCGCCACGACCGGAATGGGATCTGAAGGAAAGGACCAATGACGAACCCTTTGTCGACCTCTGCCTGAATGAGAGTGGACACCGCCTCAGGGTCACTGGAGGCGGATAGCAGATTGGGGCCCAACCAGCAGCCCTGAGGGGGCGTGATGATGCCGGTGTGAAACCCGTCTCTGCACCCATCCAATAAGAAGGCGACAAAGGAACGATCAGGGTGGTCCTGCAGGAGTGCAGCCAGTAACTCCAAGTTGAGGTCGGCTAGTCAGGAGTCCCTGGCTGACTTCCTGGGACAGGAAGGACGAGGGTGGGCCCGAAAACAAAGGGAGCAGATGTGCAGTGCCCGGCACGCATTGAAAGCACAGCCCTTGGCATTAAAATTATTGCACACCTGGCTACTGCCAAGGTACACAATGGGCCTACCCAGTTTATCTAATGATGAGGAAGACCTGGAGGACCCGGACGGACCTGGAGTGGGCGCTGACTGAGGATCTTGCACCGGATTAGGGCACCATTCCGTGGAATGAAAGATGGACTGGCAGACGGCACACAGGGGAGCCTTCAGACCTGCGAAGTGCCGGCAGAATAACTCCATGTCCAATTCTGCCCAGTTGGACATGAACTGAAATTGATTCAGGGCTGCAGCGGCTTTGGCAGAAAACGAACGATGATAATCGTAAAATGCCGAGCCGCCGTACTTGTGCCCCAAATCCGTAATCCGGTACAAGTAAGTATCTAATTCTTCCCTGCGATTGGGATGGGCGGAGCATATTACATCCCTGTAGAGGCTGAAGGCCAGGACGAACTCGGAAACCGACAACTTCCTATTTAACCGAGCATCCTTGGCCTTCAACACCACGGAAACCTCCCCGCAATTAATCACCCGGTTTTCGGAGATATCCTGGGAGGCAATCAAAATGGATGCTAAATTAACGTCCTTGCCTGCCAAGATATCCTTCTTAATATGCTCCGGAACGAAATGGGAAGGAGCAATTTGGGGGGTGGCAGAAGGCCTACCTGCAACGTCCGGAGGAATGGCAGGAATGACTGCCGAACCCGGATATTGCGGTGAGGCTGCTGGTCTGGATTCTAAAACCGCGACCCTATTCTGGATGTCCGTGACTGAGCTAACGAGTCCGGTGATGGATGACTGGATCTGAGCTAGAGCCAGCCGGATGGAGTCGCTATTGGACTGCTCAGCTGTCGGACCCGGAGTGGTCATCAGGAGCCGGTATAATTCGGCCTTGCGGGCAGTCGCGGGATGCCGGATCCCCCTGCGATTGAGTTCGGCGATTAACTTTGGCACAGTCCAGCTCCTTAGAGATGTGTTGCTACAATGCCCCGAGACGGATGATCCTGGCATGGAGAGGTTGTCCTCCATATCGGACATGTGAGACATGATAACCTGGGAAAAGAAGGGGAACTTAAGTCTACCGAAAAACGAAAAGCACAGATGGAAGTGGTAGTAGCGGCCGAAAGAAAGTGAGAGACTGAAGCGTGTGAACGTGACCAACGAAAGAACCTACCTGACGGAATGTGAACGGATTTGGAAAGACGACTTCCAAAAACCCCGATCGATTAAGTGGAAACTAATAAAAAGAACGGACTTGAGTATCAAACTGACAGTTAACCCTACCCCAGTGACCGTCTCTGAGCTGACTTACCTGGAATTGCCTCGAAATTCCTAGATGAAAACGAAGTAGGGAAGGAAAAATAACAACTGCCCAATCTAAAGGAAGGAACAACCGACATCAGAATAGAAGTAAAACCCTAAAAAAATAAAAATAAAAATGCAGACAAAACCTGGCCGATCCAGGAACATTGACATCCTGGGCGATCCAGGAACATTGACAACCTGGGCGATATTGGAACATTGACATCCTGGTCGAACCAGGAACATTGACATCCTGGGCGATCCAGGAACATTGACATCCTGGGCGATCCAGGAACATTGACAACCTGGGCGATCCAGGAACATTGACAACCTGGGCGATCCAGGAACATTGACAACCTGGGCGATCCAGGAACATTGACAACCTGGGCGATCCAGGAACATTGACAACCTGGGCGATCCAGGAACATTGACAACCTGGGCGATCCAGGAACATTGACAACCTGGGCGATCCAGGAACATTGACAACCTGGGCGATCCAGGAACATTGACAACCTGGGCGATCCAGGAACATTGACAACCTGGGCGATCCAGGAACATTAACAACCTGGGCGATCCAGGAACACTGACAACCTGGGCGATCCAGGAACACTGACAACCTGGGCGATCCAGGAACACTGACAACCTGGGCGATCCAGGAACACTGACAACCTGGGCGATCCAGGAACACTGACAACCTGGGCGATCCAGGAACCCTGACAACCTGGGCGATCCAGGAACACTGACAACCTGGGCGATCCAGAAACACTGATAACCTGGACGATCCAGGAACACTGACAACCTGGGCGATCCAGGAACATTGACAACCTGGGCGATCCAGGAACATTGACAACCTGGGCGATCCAGGAACACTGACAACCTGGGCGATCCAGGAACACTGACAACCTGGGCGATCCAGGAACACTGACAACCTGGGCGATCCAGGAACATTGAAAATATGGATGAAACAAAAGACCCTGAAAAATGAAAAGACCATGGGACAGAAGTAGATTTGAGACGACAAAACCCGCTGTCACAAAACAATAAATTGAAAACATCCCTTGCACCTAAACTGCAAATTCTGGTATTATGATGCTGCCCCTTTTTTTTTTTTTTTTGTACAGCCTAAGTATAGCTGCTCTGAGATTAAATGGGCATGTATATCAAGGGCTGTGCTTGTTTTTTTTTTTTTTTTAATTATCGTAGATGAACTGTTGTGGGTTGTGGAGCACTAATGAAACTGTGCCCCCCCCCCCCCCGAGACACAGGAATACTGCCTGCATCATAAAACCACAATTTTAGGACGCCTCCTGAGCTGGAAGCCCTGGTAGCATAACTAGATTCCAGGGAATATTTAGGAATCAGACCATGCTGAACGATAACAACTGCCCAATCTAAGCATGTTTATAAAACTCATCCTGAGCCGGCATGTGACCGGCTCAGATCGCAGAAGCTAAGATGCTGCTCCCCCCAGCCCAGCCGCCCGCAGTTCTGAAAGCGGAACATACTGGGGGAGAGCGGCATCACAACCCCGCACCCAGGGCTGGAGACCAGGACGGGCATGAGGCACAGCTGGAACGGAGCCGGCTGAGCCCTGATTACCTGGCAGGCTGCGCGTAGCGGTGCGGACGCCGGCGACACGTGACCCAGAATACCGGAAGTGAAGACCCTGGTCGGAGGAAGAAGCGCGATACGCTGATGATGCGTGAGGCTCGGGCGCCCGGCTGAACGGAGGGGAGGTGACTAAATAGCCAGACGCCCCTCCCACAAATGCAGGCTGGTAACAGCCTTACAATAAGGCTGAAAAAAGACATCTGTCCATCCAGTTCACCCTGTTATCCTGCAAGTTGATCCAGAGAAAGGTAAAAAAGCCCTGTGAGGTAGAAGCCAATTTTTCTCACTTTAGGGGAAAAAATTCCTTCCTAACTCCAATCAGACAATCATAATAACTCCCTGGATCAACGACCCCTCTCTAGTAGCTATAACCTATAATATTATTACACTCCAGAAATACATCCAGGCCCCTCTTGAACTCTTTTAGTGAATTCGACATCACCTCTTCCTCATGCAGAGAGTTCCATATTCTCACTGCTCTTTCCGTAAAGAATCCTTTTCTATGTTTGTGTACAAAACCTTCTTTCCTCCAGACGCAGAGGATGTCCCCTCGTCACAGTCAAAGTCCTGGGGATAAATAGATGATGGGAGAGATCTCTGTACTGTCCTCTGATATATTTATACATAGTTATTAGATCTCCCCTCAGTATTTTTCTAAAGTGAATAACCCTAATTTTGATAATCTTTCAGGGTACTGTAGTTGCCCCATTCCAGTTATTACTTTAGTTGCCCTCCTCTGAACCCTCTCCAGCTCTGCTATGTCTGCCTTGTTCACAGGAGCCCAGAACTGTACACAGTACTCCATGTGTGGTCTGACTAGTGATTTGGAAAGTGGTAGGACTATGTTCTCATCACGGGCATCTATGCCCATTTTGATGCAACCCATTATCTTATTGGCCTTGGTAGCAACTGCCTGACACTGGTTTCTACAGTTTAGTTTGCGGTTCACTAAAATTCCTAGGTCCTTTTCCATGTCAGTGCTAGGCCTCATGCACATGACCGTATGTAATTTGCGGTCCGCAAATAAACGGATCCGCAAAAAATACGGATGACGTCCGTGTGCATTCCGTATTTTGCGGAACAGAACAGCTGGCCCCTAATAGAACAGTACTATCCTTGTCCGTAATGCGGACAATAATAGGAAATTTATTTTTTTGTGGAACGGAAATTCGGGCATACGGAAACGGAATGCACACGGACTAACTTTTTTTTGTGGACCCAATGAAATGAAGAGTTCAGTATACGGTCCGCAAAAAAAATGGCGCGGACACGGAAAGAAAATATGTTCGTGTGCATGAGGCCTTACCCAGTGTTTTACCATTTTAGTATGTACGGGTGACTTGCATTATTCCTTCCTATGTGCATAACCTTACCTTTGTCCGTGTTAAACCTCATCTGCCACTTATCTGCCCAAGCCTCCAATCTATCCGGATCCCTCTGTAGCAGTATACTATCCTCTTCTGTGTTAATTACTTTACACAGTTTAGTATCATCTGCAAAAAGTAATATTTTACTGTGCAAGCTTTCTACAAGATCATTAATAAATATATTGAAGAGAATAGGGCCCAATACTGACCCCTGAGGTACTCCGCTAGTGACAGTGACCCAATCTGAGTATGTACCATTAATAACCACCCTCTGTTTTCTATCATTGAGCCAGTTACTTAGCCACTTACAGACATTTTCTCCCAGTCCAAGCATTCTCATTTTATATAATAACCTTTTATGTGGTACAGTGTCAAATGCTTTGGAGAAGTCCAGATATACGACATCCATTGATTTGCCGCTGTCAAGTCTAGAAATAACCTCCTCATAGAAACTGACTAAATTAATTTGACATGACCAATCCCTCATGACGCCATGCTGATATGGCGTTATTTGCTTATTTTCATTGAGGTACCTCCCAGAATTTTTTTTATAAAAAGTGATTAGAAAGTCAAACCCACCCCAAAATGGTATCATTGAAAAGTACAGATTGCCCCGCAAAAAATGGGTCCTCGCACAGCTCTGTAAAAATAACAACAAAATTGATATAGGGGTCAGAATATGGCAATATATTTCCAGCTTCCCACTACCTCGTGTGCAATATTAAATAGTGGAAGTACAACTTGTCCCGCAAAAGACAAATTCTCATATGTGAATGGAAAAATAATGGAAACATTTAAAAACCTCCAGGGCGGAAAGGGTTAACCATTTAAAAGTGGATACGATAGAGTGGGGAACTGGAAAAAAATCCAAATAGGGTGAAATTGGAAAAAAAAACGCAATTCTTCAACACTTTTATGGATTTTGTTTTTACGCCGTTCCCTATGCGGTAAAACTGACCTCTTACTTTCATTCTCCGGGTCAGTTCGATTACGGTGATGCCACATATGTATAGCCTTTTTTATTCTTTTCATCACCATATTCTGACCCCTATGACTTTTTAGTAGTTATGTGTACAGAGCTGTGAAAGGGCAAATTTTTTGTGGGGCAATCTGTACTTTTCATTGATACCATTACAGTGTGACTTTTAGATCACTTTTTATTAAAAAAAAATCAGGGAGGTGAAGCCTTAGCCATTTTGACTTTTGACTTCTTTTTTTCCCTTTCAACCTTGGGATAAATATTTTTATATTTTAATAGTGTGTGCCTTTTTTACACAAGGTGATATCCATGATGTTTTTTTTGTTTTTTTTTAATGTATTTTTATTTTGGTGAAAGGGGGCTGATTTGAATTTTAGTATTTTAATCTCTTATTATATTTTACTTTTATTTTCTTTGTAAACTCCAATGCCAATGTCTGTTGTTGGGTGGCGCCAACATCTTTAAAGTCCTACCCAGCACTATACATGTACGGTGCTGTTCAGGAAGGGGTTAAAGCACCTTCTCTTTAGGAAGGTGCATAGGCATTTTTTTTTCTTGTCCACTAGTTACCTGGATTTGACCCTTAAGCCTCATTCACACGTCAATGTTTTGGTCGTGATTTCCATCAGTGACTGTGAGCCAAATCCAGGATTGGGGCCTCCACAGACATAAGGTATAAGGGAAAGATCTGCACCTGTTCTGTGTTTAGAACATCCCCTGGTTTTGGCTCAAAATCACTGATAGAAATCACTGACTGAACACTGACGTGTGAATGAGGCATTAGTTGTCTGATCTGACCTCTGTTCTGACCCTGAGCAGCCTGTCCTTACCTTCGACTGTTTATCTGTTCACATGAGCTCTGCCTGCCCTCGCCTTGACCTGTCCCTGACTACAGTTATTGCATGTTCCTTCAGTGCTTTGCATCTGTCTTTTGACCCCCATGGGTCAGCAGTCACTAGAGCAGAGACTACCCCAAGAGGTAGCGGGTTGGTGGTTCCCCTGTACAGGAGTTAAAGAGTAAATGCCATGGGGGCCACGTAGATAACACCCAAATCAAATCTGTTTAAGTGACACAGTAATCCACATCCGCCGAGTAACACACTTATGGGCTGCAATGTTCTTTAAAGAGGTTGTCCCCCAAAAAATATTCTACAGTTTTTAAACCAGCACCTGAATCTGAATACTTTTGTAATTGCATGTTATAAAAAATTTGGTATAGCCACTTAGTTATTATTATTTTTTATATTTTTTTCCCGTCCGGCTCACAGAGAAGGCCGCACATGCCCAGTTTCATCCTTCATCTGCCTCCTGAGCTGTGATAGGGAGAGCTGAGACACGCCTCCTGAGCTGTGATAGGGAGAGCTGAGACACGCCTCCTGAGCTGTGATGGGGAGAGCTGAGACACACCCCCTTAGCTGTGATAGGGAGAGCGGAGACACGCCTCCTGAGCTGTGATAGGGAGAGCTGAGACACACACCCTGAGCTGTGATAGGGAGAGCTGAGACACGCCTCCTGAGCTGTGATAGGGAGAGCTGAGACACACCCCCTTAGCTGTGATAGGGAGAGCTGAGACACGCCTCCTGAGATGTGATAGGGAGAGCTGAGACACGCCTCCTGAGCTGCAGCAGAAAAGACACTCCCCTTGAGCGGTCAGCTTGATAGAAATCTAGCAGAACAATGAATGGGGAGATCTCTGGATCATGTGAGGTCCAGGGCTGGTTCTAGCTTTGTAAGGATGAGACTGTCATGTACTGTATTATATCTGATTTCTATGTTTTACAATAAACATGGGATAACCCCTTTAAGATCACTTGAGTGCAGGGATATTTAATAAATCCAGTGGAGGTTTTTCCCAGGATTTGAGCCCATTTCTACATTTTCTGGTAAACAATGTTCAGCTGTGTAAAATGTCCTGTGGTATTCCCTCCACTGGTGTCACAGTAGGAAGTCGGATATTTTCTTTATATGATGGGAAAATCATTTGTTTGATGCAGCATTTTGTGGGTACTGATTTCCCTTCTCAAGCGCTGAGCTCCAGAAGTCTCAGGAAATTCCAAGCATTGTCTTTTTTTTAAATTTGATTCTACTTTAATGGTGAGTAAATAATTTTTCAATATATTTGTGCAGTAAAAAAAAATCTTAACAATAAAACATTGTCTTTATTGCGGTTTAGATGTTTTATTTGACATTTAGACAGCAATTGTTTAAAGGGGACTTGTCACCTACTCCGAGAACTCCATCTGGCTGTATACCTTTGCAGCCACAGTTTCAGCAAATCTGGCCCTTTTTTGTTTTTTCTTCTAGGCTCCATTGTTCTCCTGCAGTCAGTGCCAGATACTGGTGAATCATCAGTTGGACAGTCTCCACCAACCTTTGATATTGATATTGGGTGAAGGAGACTGCCCGCCTGACACTTCAGTATCTATGCTGAAACTAATGGCATCGATTGCAGGGGAATGGTGGAGACCAGAAGACAAAAGGGTGAAGCTCCAGTTGGTGGGGCTAGTACTGTGCTATGCGATGAGCTCGTAGTGGTGTTAGTTTTCATTGTTGTTATTATTTATTCTTTTTAACACAATGTGACCCTATATGTAATATATATATATATATATATATATATATATATATATATATATATATATATAGTCTTAAAGGGATTCTGTCACCAGGTTTTGGGCTATAGAGATACGGACATGCACGGCTAGATCGCTGCTAGCATGTCTGCAATATATCTGTCCTATAAAGCTGTGTGGTTTTAATTTCTTTAAAAAATGATTTTATAGATATGTAAATGAGTCTTGAATGTGTCCAAGGGGCTGTACTAACCTTCCTGGAGCCCAGCCACGCCCGCCTGTGAGGAGCCCAGCACCGCCTGCGTCCTCCGAATCTCCTCCTTTCATCACCGATAGATTGCCGTAATCTCGCGATGCGCAGTGCCGGTATAGTGTTCCTTCCCTGTGCTGGCATCAACCTCAGGGAAAGAGCTGCGCATCGCGAGATTACGGCAATCTATTGGTGATGAAAGTAGGAGATTCGGAGGACGCAGGATTGGATACTAGAATGTCCTCTACCCCTTTAAATACAATACTGTACTTAGGGATCAAATCCTGTGCATGGCGCCTGTACAGCTCCTTTGTGGAGCTATACCCGTTCTATGCATTGCCATACAGATCCTGCAGATTGGTATATCCATATGAAAGCACAGACATAGGGAGGTCCAGTAGAGGTCTAACAGACCTCTATTGGAGCCCTGATACAGCTATGTTTTATGGGCAGCCAAGACCATGAGCATGGCAGCAAAAAGTTACAAAACGAATTAAAATTCTAGTCCCAGAATGAATAGACTTTTAATACATTTGCCCTCAGTTTAATTGATATGTGAGAGATATGTGAAGCATAGGCTTGCTACATCCTCGCTGTGATATTGGAGAAACAGCTGCATTCATTTACTACTTGGCATTTCAGACGATAAATACGTTCATTTTGGGTACAGAAAGTTTTTTTTTCTTTTGGAACATCCATTCTAGTTTTATAACATTTAATTATTCAATTACTTCAGTGTGTAATTTTAGGTTTAGTTTTTCCCACCCTGAATACATTTTAGACTTCTAACAAATGTTTTTCTTTGGGGTTTTAGAAACGTTTGTAGGCTTGGAGTCAAATAATAGGGTGTTTAGTAAAATGACATTGTCTTAATGAGCTGGAATGAAGTTCATTAGGTTTGGGCTTTATTGAAATCAGATGGAGCTTTGCTGAAGAGCATTTTAGGAAATTCAAATCCTAATGTATTTCAGGCATGTTGTACACCAAGTGTCGCTTATTCAGGGACATCTAGGAAGACCTCATTCAGTGAATTTCTTAGATATTTAACTAAGTATCGAAGTGATACAGGGCGCCACTGTAAAAGTTGAGCCAGTTGCCCCCAGTGTGAGGTCTTGTTCCTGAACCCAAAGTGGTCTATGAGGTGAGAGATCGCCTTTTTCTCTCTGTATATTGGATCCAGCTAAAATTCCTTTTTGTGGCATTGGTCTAGGTTGTGTTTTATGTTAGTTGAAATTATTTTTCTAGAATATTTTAAAAATATTGTTTCACTTTTGCCTAAAAAGTTCCATAAGCTGTGTTTATCATTGCTTTGGTCAAAGTCTATTGAGCTCTAATATCTATAAAAGTTTTAAGGTTGAACCATTGACATAGCTGTAACACTTTGCATTACAGGTTGCTAGAGCCCTTTCAAATGGAAAATCAGCACTGGTGCATATTAAAGGAAGAAATTCACGGTTAGACCAGGCACAATGCCTTGAAGGGCCAGCTCAACTGAATGTAATATTATTTTTCACATAGCAATGTGCTGCTTCATTCTATTTTTCACTTTATTAGGCGCACCCAGGATCGGACTGGCCGACAGGGGAACAGGTGAATCACCCGGTGGGCCCCTAGTCTCCCACCCCCTGCACAAGTGACACATAACACAGTGGACTTCTGTAATATTTGAATGTATCTGTACGGTGGGGCCCCAAAATAAATGTTACTGGCGGGCCCTAGACAAACCAGTCTGACACTGGGCATACATGATCATAAGACACACCTAGGTCTTAGAGGAGAAAAATTATAAAAAAAAATATTTTTCACCAAACCCCCAATCTTTCAGACCCCCAATCTTTATCAGATCTCAGATCATACATAAAATAAATAAAACCTCTCTCCTGCTCCGGATGGTGCATTCTTACTGCACTCACCGTTCCCTGGTCTTCTGCCGCCACTCTGCACTGTGACCTGACATCATTGCACAGTGTCTTAACTTATGACGCAGCCAGGACAAATCACAGCGGGTGCTCGGAGGAAGACCAGGAAGCGGTCTACTCACTGCTGCGCGTGCCTCATTCATACTAAGGAGCACTGAAAGCGCTCATTAACATTTGCTTTTTAAGACCCACTGCCATTTCCCCCCCACTTTTGCTTCTTATAAAGCGAAAAATACAGTACTTTTAATCCATATACAAAGGTACGTCAAGTGCACCCTTGCTCTTTCTACTTCCTCTGCCAGCCCTTCCCTCTCTTTGATTGACATGGCCAGGTTCCTACATAGTTATCTCGCCTGGCCCTATTAATCAAGAATGAGAGGCAGGGTCTGTCAGAAGAAACAGGAGGAGCAAGGGAAACCAGAGTGACTTGGCCCCGCCCTTGGTGCACTTAACTGCACATCTGCATGTTGGTTGAGAGCACTAATTAAGTACTAAGTGAAAGGTGCCATTACATTTATCTGCAAAGCTTTGTGCTTGGATTAACGGTGAACTACCCTTATGAAATTGTAATGGCTTGTATGAAAACAAGTAAAGCTGGAGTTTGATTTGTTAGTGCACTGTATTATGTATCTCTTCACAGTGCTCCAGCCTGGTCTCCCGGTCTTTTTTCACTACTTACAAACTTGAGTGATTATATCAGTATGTTTACTCCCCTTATATCCTTGCATATTTATACAGAATCTCTGCTTTTGGTGGCATATATTTTATAACTCCATAGTGAGAGGTGTCATCATGCATCCTTCATAAGTTGCTTTTGTTAATGGCCACGCAAAGTTATATTGGGCAGATTGCAAGCACTAACTTGCAAACCGCATGTATCTTTATTACTGATGACCTACAGAGGTTGGACAAAGTAATTAGAACCCTTTTTTAGATAGAAAAATGTAACTCTTCCTGACACAACTGCCATTCTTTCCTCGGTCACATAGCTTATATCGCAATGAGAAAAAGGTTAGTAGATTCCCACTGCTGGCCTCTGTCAAGAAATTAGCATCTGTATTATTTGAAGAGTAGCAAAATTGACATATTGATTTATATTTGTTGATTCCTCAATGTATTTCAATTAAAACGAAACACATTTCAGCGGTCTGTAGTAGCAAATTATTTCCTCCAACCCCAGTATGTTTGGTAGGAGTCCAACCTCTGATACCTTCACTGATCAGCAGAATGAAGGGGCCCCTGTGCTCATATTAGCCGACCTGTGCCTAGTGCTGCAGTCAATCAGACCCACAGGGATCATAATCCAAAAGATAGGCCATACATATTGATATCAAGTGGAACCCCTTTTACCTATGTCACAAGCTGCTACACAGTCATAGAAATGGTCAGAAATGTAAGATAAATCCACTAGAGTTGTCACAATACCAAAATTTTGATTAGATTTCGATACCATAAAAAAGTATTGGGATACTCGATACCATTTGATACCACGCAAAAAAAATAAAAGCCATGTGCCAGTTCTATCTTATTTTTTGTGGGGACAAGGTGACAAAAAAATGGTGAATAGGAACCCTGCATAGGAGATATTTTTTATATTTTAAGTTTGGACTTTTCGAACATGGTAATATATTTATTTATTTATTTATTGTTTATATATTTTATATGTAGAATTGGGAAAGGGAGGGTGATTTATACTTAATATTTTTTTGTTGTTTTTTTAAATAACTGTTTCCCCTCTTAGGGGCTAGAACCTGGGATCTTTTAATCCCTTGTCCTATTCACCCTGATAGATCTCTATTAGGGTGAATAGGACTTCACACTCTCCCTGCTGCCCTGTGCTCTGTACACACAGCATCAGGGAGCTGACTATGGCAGCCAAGGCTTCAGTAGCGTCCTGGCTGCCATGGTAACCGATCGGAGCCCCACAATTACACTGCTGGGGCTCCAATCGGAACTGCCACTGCACCACGAATGGAGGGGAGGGGACCCTGTGGCCACTGCCACCAATGATTTATTACAGGGGAAGTTGGGGGAAGGGGCGCACTGCACCCCTAATGATTTAATACTGGGGTGGGGGAGGGGGAGGGCACACTGCGCCACCAATGAAGATAACTTAAGTTTAATACAAATAAAGGCGGCTTCTGCCGCCGCCACCCGCTGCCTGTATTTGTATTAAACGTTAGTTATATTCATTGCTGGCGCAGTGGCCACAGCCCCTCCCCTCCTCCTTCCCTCTCTCCTGTCATTGGTGGCACAGTGGGGAGGGAGAGACTCTCTCCACTGTGCTGCTATGGGAACATGGCGCGCACTGCCTGCCATGTTCTGTGATAAGAGGCTGTGCAGTAGCGCAGCCTAGTATCGGTAAAAGGCAAATCCCGGTATCGAATCGATATCGGTACAAAAGTATTCATTGGGTATTGATAATTTGTTACCTGGTGCAACCTTAAAGTTTAATACAAATACGCGAGTAAAGGACATCATACTTAATGCTGTAGAAACAGAATTCACATTATTTAACATGAAGGATTGCTGTTTATCTTGGAACCTTTTACATGCAGAAATGTCTTGAGAAAATGATTTATAACTTGCAGTTAACAAGCAGCGTGCAATTTAATTGCTGCCTGAAGTGAAGCTTATATCAAATCCAATGACGCTTTAAAACGGAAAGTCGCTAATCCCTTTCTCCAAACGGACTAAATGATTTGTTTGCATGTAAATGATTGGAACAGTTCTAGTTTTACTGCTGCTTCCCTCTTGGTTTATGGATCAGGAGTCCGGGTCTTCCTATGTAATTAGGCAGCTTATAACTAATACAAAGTAAACATTGTTTTTGGTCAGTGAGGTTTTTCGTTCAGGTCTGGTTCGCTTCCTTTTATCATGTAAATCCAAATTTGTTACATCTAGTTAGATAAGGAAATTAACTTTGTATAGTTTTCTTCAGCAATATCAGCTGGCTATGGCGCCGAAACAGTATTAGAGAATCATATAACTCAAATTGACAGGCACACTTACACCTAGGAATTGCACCTCTTATTAGATGAATAAATGTTAATTTGTTAAAATTAATATATAAAATGTAACCCAAAAACAATACAAACAATATAAAAAAATATGTCTTTCTATGAGCCGACAACACCTGACCATAGTAAATTGTTATCTCAACCATTGCTATTAGAGAATCGCATTAATAACCATCCCCTAACATCCCAGATTATTGGAAAATGAGCAATACCTATTAATCTGCAGGCTTACAAGGTATATTTATTGCACCTGCCTGGTACACTCACCATTTCTGTGATCTGTCAGTGCAGTGTATCCTGCATTTATTAGCTGACACATTTGTAGGGCTAGAGCAGTCCCTGTATATTATAATTTCAACAGCATCCATTGCTAAATGGGGAGCTGCAAATTTACAATAATTTCAAAGACAGTTTCTTTAGACAAGAAGGGGTGATGGGGTGTGCCTCCATGATGTGATTGCAGGGTGACAGCCCTGGGCCTAACAATAGCCTCCGGGTCTGCTGTGTACAAAGAGATGGGCTTAGAAAACCATAAAGTAAAAAAAATAAAATAAACAACAACACATTTTTGCTTTTAAAAAATGACATTTATAACTACTGTGGGGATTCGCTGTGGTAGGAAGATTAGCGGATGCAGTACAGAGGCAAAAAAAATTCAGTGTTTATTCAGACATAAACAAAAATGACAGTTCGTCGTCTTGGTGTTCATTCACACCATGGCAAGTCCACAGAACAAAAAGCATTCACCTTGTCAACGGTTTTGGCAGTAGCAGTCCCCAACAGGCTTTAGGGCCTGCTTCCCAGCAATACAGCTCTCAGCCCTTTAGTACGGCACACATCATGTAGATCTCAAACCACAGAGACTCCACAGATCCACTGTGAAATGGAGGATAATCCACACCCAGCTGAGACTGCTGGCTGGGTATTATATCCCTAACCAAAACCTGGCCTGGAACGTGGGGAACAGCCACCCACCCTGCACTTTGGCTGCTCCCAGTAAGAGCCGGCCTGGATCGGCTTTACAGCCACACTAAATAACCAATAGTGTCAGTCAGCACTAACTGCTGCTGACACTTAAAATTACCGGCTCCTAACTCACCGAGGCCAGGAACCTCAGTGACACATACCTTCCGTCAATGACGGCCCCTTGCGCTTTCCTACACTACCCATGCAATACAATGAACACATTTATCCAGCAAGATAAGCACCATTGAAAAAATGTACCAGTGCCAAAATAGCATTTTTTTGTTCATCCAACCTCTACAGCCCCCCCCCCCCCAAAAAAAACCCCAACAACTAATAAATAAATAAATTTGTCATCGCCCACTTAATAAAGTTATTGGGCTTGGTGCTAAAACAAAACCCCAAAAAAGGGAATTGCTGCTGTTTTCCACCCCCAAAAGACCAAAAGTTAATGGGGTTGTGCAGGATGTGTATATTGATGAATTATTGTTTAAAGTACTTGTAATTACACTACACCACCGCTGCAAGGGAGATGACGCGCAGTGTAATGACCAGGAAGCAGCACTCACATGGAGCGCCGCCTCCTCTTCAAACAGCTGATCGACAGGGGTGCCGGGCCTTCTTGCAGCTCACCAGGCACAGCACCGTACATTGTATAGCGGCCGTGCTTGGTATTGCGCTCAGCCCCATTCACTTCTTCGGGGCTGAGCTGCTCCTAGGCCACCTGACACAAGAATGTGTCGTCACTCAGCCTAGGAAAAGCAGAGATAAGGACGCAGCGCTCACAGGAGCGCAGCTGCCTTCTCAAAAAGCTGATCGGTGGGGGTCCCTGGTGTTGGACCGACACCAATTAGATACTGATGACATATCCAGAGGATAGGTCATCAGTATAAGAATCTTGAACAACCCTAGGCCACATTATTATGGTAGGTCCCTAGTGTGCACATCATTTTTTTAGTGTTGTACATACTAGTTTATGTGTAACTAGAAATATTAATAATTATTGTAACTTGCTTAACATTTTTTTTGTCTTAGAGAAATGCAAATCCACAACATGGTCTCAGCTGACTACTTTCTATTAGTTTAATAGTTTGTGCTACCAGCCCTTCTATGTTCCCCCACTGTAGAAGAGTATGGAGGCTCTGGAGTATCACCCTAGTTATGTTCTCTGTTACTAAGCATTTTCATAAGTAGGTCTGAACAACTCCCTAGAGGTAGTTTACATTCCCTTTAACCTGGAATTGCTTGGCATTCCCTGGGGATCAATAATCTAGAACGTACATTATACATCCCTCATAACCCTGTTTGACTCTTGATGACAAGAAGACTTACAATAGAAAAAAATTAATTTGGGTAAATTATACACTATATACACATGAGCTCATGGGCAAAGACTTGTGGTAGCAAATATCTCATGGTGATCTTCATCATAGACAACAAACCAACACTTATTATGGAGCAGAGGATTAGGCTTTTTAACTTATCGCATGTGTGTGAATTTCCTACATTTAAGGGCAGCTGAACGAAAGCCATGGGTTGTAGTCTCCATGCAATGGTTAATAATATTGCTGCTTTAAGATTAAGGAACTTCAAGAGCTTCCCAACTGTAGTCAATTTAGTCAACCAGCATTTAGATATTTTTAAAATTCCAACCTATAATTTCATGCATTCCTGGATTAGTGCTTCTCAGAAACTATCTGTTCACTTTATTTGTATTCTGAAATGATGTTCTAGCAGACTAGTAGTGTTCATCTGTTGGTTTGAAGGTAATTGTATGATTTCTCACTGACTTACAAGAGTTGACAGGGGTCATGATAAAAATCTAACGGAGGATATACTTTCCTTATAGTGTAAACATCATAATTTCTAATAAAAAGAAACTGTATGATGTTTCAGTATTCCACATGCCAGTAGGGGGATTTTTGGTGAAGACATCTGCCATCCTATGACAACTGCCTTCTGCAGAAGAACAAGGCGGCCAGTAAACATATTGGTTAGCTCCTTACTGGAGCTCTAACTTTAGACGTGCGTGAGATCACACTACGGGGCTGACTGCCCGTGGCCAAGCCATGTCAACCTGTGGCAGCTAATTGCTGCACAATTTTGCTGTAAGATTGTGTGGCCATTGGTGGGCGAAGCTTTGCCACATGCGTACAGCTGCTCTGTGTGGTCCTGTCCTAATTCATAGGCAGAAAACACATTCCAATCGTTTTCCTCTAAGGCTGGGTTCAGACCTTAGCGTTTTACAGCGCGTTCCTACGCGCTGTAAAACGCTCAACAGGCAAGAACCAATACTTCCCTATGGGCATGGTTCTCACCTGAGCGTTTTACAGCGCGTACGATCGCGCTGTAAAACGCCCGACGCCCCAAGAAGTACAGGAGCTTCTTTGGGGCGTCTTGTCGCGCGTTCCCGTACATAGACTTCAGCGGGAACGCACGACAATGGGCGTTCGCTTGTTCCGGAGCCGCGTCTGTAAACGCGCATACAATCGCGCATACAGAGCGCTCCATCCTGTACGCTAAGGTCTGAACCCAGCCTTAGCCACCATCTACTCTTCCATGTGAATTTCAATCCTCAATAAAGTGCACAATTTGTTACCATTTTATGGACAGTACTAGTGATGAGCGAAGCGAGCGTCGGATGTTACATCTAAAGTTGCTTTGTTCAAAACTTTGGATTATACTGTATGGCTATTCATTGAATGACTTTGGTAGTTGATTTCTAAAGTGGAAAACCACTTTAAGACTTGAAACCGAACTTGGCTTTGGTTCCGAGGTACCAGTCTAAACCGAAGCTGAGTTCGGTCACGTGAGTATAGAAAATTTGTGGGCACTATGCATAATGTCTCTTAACACTATGTGGCCAGTCAAAAATGGTCAGTATGGCCAACTAAGGAAGAATGATGAAAAGAAACATGATGAACAGGGGAAGTAGAAAAAAGACAAACTGGGGGGGGGGGGGGGGGGGGCTTCCATCAGATGGCAGGCACTATAAGTGGTATTTGGTCGATTGTAAGTTACAGCTCGTAGTGCTCCATCATACGAATCAGCCAATGAACTAATAGCAACGTAATCTTGAGTAAGTAGAAATAAAAGGATATAAAGCATTATTTATAGACCAGTATCCTGTCTTTACCACTATTTAATCATATTGGGGTTGTGCCGGACAAGCCATGGGGAGAAATGGAAGGGTAAAGGGATTTCCCATTGGGTGGCAGACTGAAAGTAGGCACTCGTGTACATGTATAGGTAGATTTTTAAATAGACAGCAAAGCTCTGTTAGGAGGAGCAGGAAGGGAGCATTCCATCCAAGGTGTCCATATTTTTAAGAATTGATCATGACAACCTGCTAAAATGGAGGTAAATTTTTTGTTGACCATATAAAAATCTAGTCCACTTCAGAGAAGTCCAGAGAGGGTTTTTTCCAGGCCACTGCAACAGTTTGTTTGGTGGCCAAGAAAAAAAAAACTATTAACCGTCGGGAGAGCAGGGGGGATTCTTGGGATTCTTCTAAGTAATGCCTTCGACGGGTCCTTTCAGATATTACAACCTGTTACTAGGTTATTGAGGTTATAAACTGTGATCCAAAGTCTTTTCACTTGAGGGCAGTACCACCAAATATGCAGTATGTCCCTTACAGACTGACATCCCCTGAAACAGTTGGGAGAGTAGCCCGCTACTGCATGGGCTAATCTAGATGGAACTAAATACCAGTGGAGTAATACTTCATAAAACATCTCTAACATTAACATGTTTTGGGCATCCCAAACTTGTTTCCACTGATCATCAGTTAAGGTAGAGCCAAAGTCTGAAAATTTAAGGGCAATTGGGTTTTATAAGAGGTATGTATTACGGGGTATAAATTTCCGTGATGAGACCTCTAGCATGTGGATGATGCAGGCAGTAAGTTTCGATATACATCCCATATAGAATCGGCGATAAAAACGGTCTTGCGTTGGTATTACACACCAGACAGATTGGCACTCATGTACACTTCTGTTTCTATTCAGTGTTGGAGGAGATGGAGGAGTAAGGGAACCCTATTCCATATCCTTCGGCAATGCCCCATCATCCAGCCTTACTGGTCCGCATGCCGAGACCTGTTGGGCCAGATTGTGCAGGCAGTAAGTTTCAAAAGCAGTCAAAGATAGAGGGGTAGTTGCATTTTTGAGAAGGGGTTCAATAAAATGTTTTAGTTGGAGGTAACTGTACTTAACTAATTTTAAGGTGTTTTTGGTGTAAGTATAATTATTTTTTTATTATTATGGCGGAAGGGAGTCAGATGTAAACAGTTCTTTTAACCACAGACACACCTGACTGTGAAAAGCTGTATATTATTGTGGTTGAACCCAGAGTACAGTGAAGGGTTGTAATACCAAGAAATAAGACTTTCTTCTAAATATCATCTAAACCTAGAGGGGTCTTGGTGCTCTGTACTTAGGAGTCTTGCCCTTCATGTACTTTTACACATTAAGTAGCTACTGTATAATTGTAGATAATTACTATACAAGTTGAGGTTCTAGTTTGATAGCTAAAGAATTCTAAAGATTCCTAAATGTCCATACACCCTCAGTGTCTCTCCTGACTACCGCTTAAGGCCCCCCGACATGTATTGTCGGCCAAATCCACTGACAGTTTAATGTGTGTGGGTAGCTCCAGACTCCTGAAGTGAATAGTTTCGCCTGATCCTTTTGTTCTGCAGCTCCTGCGTTTTCACCTCTCCCCATTGAATATACTGTACATACTCATTTGGCTGAAATAAAGGTGGATGCGTATGGGGACGTCTAGAGGGATTCAGGAGAGATAGCTGTTGACCGAACAATGTGTCTATTACATGAGCATGGCCAACTTTTACACATTTTAAGAAAAAAAAAAGGATTGGGCACTGAAATTCCACACACTCTTCTCTACACTGACCTCATCTGTTAGAGGAGAGTTGAGATCCCCTCTTACACATTAGATTGCCCTTATTTGGCCGACTATAGTCTAAAGTCTATGGGAGACTTCAGTCTCGTTTTTTTGGTTGCTCCATATTGACCTGTCGTAACAATTCTGTTGTATCCATTGTGTCTCCTGTGTCTACCATTGTATCCTGTACCTATTGCAACCAGTCAGACTCCACCTTTGGAAAATGAAAGGATCAATCAAGACAGATTTCTTTTGCACCAGTTTTGATAAATCTCCCCCAGTATGTATTGTTTGCTCTGTATTGTTAACATGAGATTTATCTTTACTCTTATTGTCCTATTACAAGAAGCGTGACTGGAAACAGGTGCTATTTAATACCATCCATGTGGTGGAACATAATTTAGGTCAGATCTGTGCATTGGTCATTCTCTACTAAGAATTGCTTTTCATTGTTGGGCAGAAATGACACTGACTCATTTATGATCATGGATCATTTAGAAAAACCTGGCTGAGTATTTAGACCATTTCCTGAGGAAGAAGAGGCTTAATATACGGTGATGTTGCAAAGTGTATCTAGTTCTAGATCTTATTGTTTTAATGTGGTTTTGATGACCCAAAAGAAATTCTCATACCACTTTGTGTGATTCTGGTACCTGATGGCCAATAACAATAACCACAAGAAAAAAGACATTTATCACAGTATATAAGATGTTCTTACCTCATGGAGGCACATTGCTCCCAAACCTAACTAATAAATACCTAAATAATAAATAAAAACATAACACTATTGGTTGGGTGAAAACGACAGCAATGCTTTATTATGAATTACTCCATAAATAAATAAATTACTCATCATAAATTTATTAATTCTAAAAATAATTACAATTTCCAATACCAATTCATTGACCAATAAAAACCACAATCCACTCAGCTATAGCTGAGCAATAAATCCCACTAATAAAGCATGTGACAAGAGAAAGAGATTTTTTTTTATTTTTTTTATTTTTTTTTGGGTGGGAGGGGAGCAGGTCAGGTCAGGTCCTCTTCAAATTGGCACCAAAGCTCAGCAAAGCAACACATTATAAAGGGGCAACAATAACAGATCAACATCCAGAATTTCTCCCCCAGCAACCGGTAGCAACCAATTACCAAGTTCTCGAACTCTGCAGAGCTTCATGCTGCCCACTACTGGTCAAATTAAACCAGTGTTCTTATTTACCCTTACCCTCATGTAATAGCATCCTACTAAAAATGTTTTGTCTGGTGGCATATTCTCTCTTACTATGGTTTTCACCATCTGTCAAGGTATACTGTGGCAAGTGGCAAGCCATTTTGGTATTGGGTAACCATGGTTTTCACGGGACACAGATTGTTCACCAGAGAGAGGAACTGTGTTTAACATGGCTCATACATACATAACATAGTAACATAGTTTATAAGGCTGAAAAAAGACATTTGCCCATCCAGTTCAGTCTGTTATCTTGGGAGGTAGAAGCCAATTTTCCTCATTTTAGGGGGAAAAAAATCCTTCCCGACTCCAATCAGAATTAACTCCCTGGATCAACGACCCATCTCTACTAGTAATATTATTACACTCCAGAAATACATCCAGGCCCCTCTTGAACTCTTTTAGTGAACTCTCCATCACCACCTCCTCAGGCAGAGAGTTCCATAGTCTCACTGCTCTTACCGTAAAGAATCCTCTTCTATGTTTGTGTACAAACCTTCTTTCCTCCAGACGCAGAGGATGTCCCCTTGTCACATTCACAGTCCTGGGGATAAATAGATGATGGGAGAGATCTTTGTACTGTCCTCTGATATATTTATGCATAGTTATTAAATCTCCCCTTAGTCAACTTTTTTCTAAAGTGGATAACCCTAATTTTGATAATCTTTCTGGGTACTGTATAGGGCTGCAGCTATCGATTTATTTTAGTAATCAAGTATTCTGCCAATTAATCCAACGATTAATTGAGTATGTTTTCTATAAAAACTCATCAGCCCCCCCAGCGCCATCAGCTCCCCCTCCCTTGTGCCATCAGCTCCCCCTCCCTTGTGCCATCAGCTCCCCCTCCAGTGCCATCAGTTCCTCCCCCAGTGTCATCAGTTGCTCTCCCCCAGTTCCCCCTCCAATGCAATTCGTTTCTCCCGCAGTGCCACCAGTTCCTCCTCCAATGCCACCAGCTCCCCCACTTAGCCATCAGTGCCCAGCCACAGCGCCAGTGAACTAAAATGCTTACCTTTCCTGTAGGGGCGCTGCCAACACTCCAGAGATGTTCTATCCTATTCTTCACATGCTGCACTGGGACCTGACGTCACACACATCGTTGTCATAGTGCACGCTTACGTGCACTATGTCCTGACTATGTGTGTACGTCAGGATCCAGTGCATCGCTGTGCAAGCAGGCGGGTGACCTCGAAGCGTGAGTAATAGCAAGCTCTTCACTCACACTCTGTGCTCACATGGAACAAACGAATCATCGATGCAAAAAATTTGCATCTAGGATTTTTTTGTGTCAAGTTAATCAATTAATTTGAGTAATCGTTTCAGCCCTAGTACTGTAGTCCACCCATTCCAGTAATTACTTTAGTTGCCCTCCCTGAACCTTCTCTAGCTTTGCTATGTCTGCCTTTTTCACAGGAGCCCAGAACTGTACACAGTACTCCACGTGTGGTCTGACTAGTGATTTGTAAAGTGGCAGGACTATGTTCTCATCATGGGCATCTATGCCCTTTTTGATGCAACCCATTACCTTATTGGCATTGGCAGCAGCTGCCTGACACTGGTTTTTACTGCTTAGTTTTCTGTCCACTTAAATTCATAGGTCCTTTTCCATGTCAGTGTTACCCAGTGTTTTACCATTTAGTATGTACGGGTGACTTGTATTATTCCTACCCATGTGCATAACCTTACATTTGTCAGTGTTAAACCTCATCTGCCACTTCTCTGCCCAAGCCTCTAATCTATCCAGATCCCTCTTTAGTAGTATACTGTCCTCTTCAGTGTAAATTACTTTACACAGTTTAGTGTCATCGGCAAAAATGTATATTTTACTGTGCAAGCCTTCTACAAGATCATTAATAAATATATTGAAGAGAATAGGGCCCAATACTGACCCCTGTAGTACCCCTCTGTTTTCTATTACTGAGCCAGTTACTTACCCACATACAGACATTTTCTCCCCCAGTCCAAGCATTCTCATTTTATATACTAACCTTTTATGTGGTACAGTGTCAAATGCTTTGGAGAAGTCTAGATATACGACATCCATTGATTCACCGCGGTCAAGTCTAGAACTTACCTCCTCATAGAAACTGATTAAATTAGTTTGACATGACCGATCCCTCATGGAGCCATGCTGATATGGCGTTATTTGCTTTGAGGTACTCCAAGATAGCATCTCTTAGAAAACCTTCAAACAGTTTACCCACGACAGATGTTAGGATACGGGGGGGGGGGGGGGGGGGGGGGAATCTACAATGGAGGCTCCTATTGGAGTCTCTGCGTCTAATACCTCTGTGAACACAGAAGGAATGGTCCCATCCAAAAATCAATTTGGTATTTTTTTTTTACTTTTTCCTGTAGATGGCAGCAAAAACTTGCCATAGTTATACGGTATAATAGATTTATTAAAGGGGTTGGCCGTTTTACAGGCTAGGGCAGTGCTAAAGCACCGGGCTCACAGCTGGACTGCGGTTCCTCCTGAAAATGCCTTTGCCCTGCGCGATTCAGCGCAGGGCAAAGGAGAGCATCGGAACATGAAATGGTCATAACAGGGGGGCTGCCTGGGTGAAATTCTGGGTATGTCCGGGTTCATCTCTGAACCCGGACAACCCCTTTAACTTTTTTGACAAAATGAGTAGTGGAGGGAATGAGAAATATAAAGAAAATAATTAAGGTCCATTCACACGTCCGTAGTGCGTTGCGGATCCGCAATACACCCTGCTGGCCCCTTCATAGAAATGCCTATTCTTGTCCGCAAATGCGGGGAAGAATAGGGCATGCTCTATTTTTTTTCCGGAGCTGCTGAGCGGAAGATTGGGGCCGCGCTCCGGAAATGCGGATGTGGAAAGCACATAGTGTACTCTCCGCATTCATTCAGCCCCCATAGAGAATGAATGGGTCCGCACCCGTTCCGCACAATTGCATTAAAAACTGCCACAAAAACGATGTATGTGAGACATCACGCTTAAAGAGAACCTTTCACTAGTTTAAAAACTAAAAACTAACTATATCAGTGGGCAGAGCGGTGCCCAGGGGTCCCCCTGCACTTACAAGTATGTCTGGGCGCCGCTCCGTTCGCCCGGTATAGGCTCCGGTGTCTGCAGCTCCCTCTGTTGTACTGGGCGGAGTTTTTGTATTAGGGTTGTCCCTTGCTGCAGCGCTGGCCAATCGTAGCGCACAGCTCATAGCCTGGGACTCCCAGCTGCAGACACCGGAGCCTATACCGGACGAACGGAGCGGCGCCTAGACATACTAGTAAGTGCAGGGGGACCCCTGGGCGCCGCTCTGCCCACTGATATAGTTAGTTTTTAGATTTTAAACTAGTGAAAGGTTCTCTTTAAAGGTTATGTACACCTTTGGGGGCAATTTTTTATTTATTATTGCATTATACTTATTTTGAGCTAAAAATCTTTTTTCAATTGGTCTTTATTAAAGATATGGAATCCTTTTTTGTGTACAGAGATGTCATGCTGCCTGTGGATTTTTTTGTCCTTTCCGTCTCACATGATGGACTTCTTATCTGTGTTCTCTCACATTATAAACACTCCTTAAATCTCAATCCTTACCTTACTGATAAGAATGTGGCTTAAATAAGTGTTTATGACCTCTTAGTAGTTTAGGGATAAGGGTAATTAGACAAAGTGAAAGTACTAGTCACACAGTTAGAAAAACAATTAGCCCTTTGTGACTGAACAGCTCACTATTTTTAAAGGGATTCTGTCAGGAAGATTTTCGATATGGAGCTGTTCTTATCATCCTATCAATCTCCACGATCTAATTAAAAATATACCTGTCCTTTCATTTTTGATAAAAAAAGGTTTTATTTATATGCTAATTACTTTACTAACGAGACCAAGGGGCTGTCCCTACGGCCGTTTGTGCCCAGCCTCAGCCCTTATCTCGTAGCGCCGCCCCACTGCTAATTATGCACTCCTCTCATCGCTGATGGTGCGCCGTAATCTCGCGCATGCACCCTGGATCCACTGGTAAGCACCCGCGCGGTGTCCTGGCAGCAGCCTCAGCGAACGAAGCGCTCATGCGCCAGCTGTCTGCGCACTTCGCTCGCGGGCGCTGACCTGCCGATCCAGGGTGCATGTGCGAGATTACGGCGCACCATCGGCGATGAGAGGAGTGAATAATTAGCAGTGGGGCGGTGCTGGGCTACGAGATAAGGGGCGTGGCTGGGCACAAACAGCGGAGGGACAGCCACTTGGGCATGTTAGTAAGGAAATTTGCATATAAGTAAAACCGATTTTTATCAAAAATGAAAGGACAGGTGGGGGTAAAACTAATATATCTTTAATTAGATAATGGAGGCTGATAGGATGATATGAACAGCTCCATATGGAAAATCTTGCTGACAGAATCCCTTGATTAAAGGCCAATTGAAAATATGATTTTTAGCCAAAAATAAGTTAAATACAATCATAAAAAAAAATAATGGACATCATCTTGCAGATCTTGGACCCATTGAAGTCAGTGTCCACACAGTGATGCAGAGCGCGCATGTTCGGTGCCTGTGTTTTGCAGGTTTGTGGTTTGCATCTGCAACACTGAAACGGCCGTCCCACGGTTGTGTGAATGCGGCCTAAATCTCCGGCATAGTATGTTTGAAAGTTGCATAACACGTTATCATGTTTTATTTGCATAAGGGCTCTTTCATACTTGCGTTGTTCTTTTCCGGCATAGAGTTCCGTCGTCGGGGCTCTATGCCGGAAGAATCCTGATCAGGATTATCCCAATGCATTCTGAATGGAGAGAAATCCGTTCAGGATGCATCAGGATGTCTTCAGTTCAGGACCGGAAAGTTTTTTGGCCGGAGAAAATACCGCAGCATACTGCGCTTTTTGGTCCGGCCAAAAATCCTGAACACTTGCCCATTGAAAGGCATTAATCCGAATCCGGCCTTAAGCTAAACGTCGTTTCGGCGCATTACCGGATCCGACGTTTAGCTTTTTCTGAATGGTTACCATGGCTGCCAGGACGCTAAAGTCCTGTTTGCCATGGTAAAGTGTAGTGGGGAGCGGGGGAGCAGTATACTTACCGTTCGTGCGGCTCCCGGGGCGCTTCAGAGTTACATCAGGGCGCCCCACGCGCATGGATGACGTGATCGCATGGATCACGTCAGCCATGCGCATGGGGCGCTCTGACATCATTCTGGAGCGCCCCGGGAGCCGCACGGACGGTAAGTATACTGCTCCCCCGCTCCCCACTACTACTGTGGCAACCAGGACTTTAATAGCGTCCTGGCTGCCATAGTAACACTGAACGCATTTTGAAGACGGATCAGTCTTCAAATGCTTTCAGTTCACTTGCGGTGTTACGGATCCGGCGGGCACTTCCGGCAAATAGAGTACACGACGGATCCGGACAACGCAAGTGTGAAAGAGCCCTAAGACTGGACAAGCCTATTACCAGCTTTTTTATTCTTGCCTAATAATTTATTTCAATTTAACAAAAAATTGTCACAAGAGGAGTGGATTCTAAAATGAGAAACCAGAAAAGCATTGGTTTTCCCTAATGACTTCTGAGATCCATTCACATTATAGGTGCCACAATACCTGAGAGTAATATAGATCTCTAATACTAGAGCCCAAGCGTTAGAGAAACTGAGCTTTAAATCACTGGATATTTAAAATGTTTCCTCGCAGCTTTAGCCTTGGAAATAACAGGGCGGTTTAGATCTTAGAGTTTACATTTGTTTTCAATCAGTGTCTACCACCAACCCACGGCTGTACTGAAGCCAGATTATACGGTATGGCTTTGTGGTTGCTTAGTTGGCAACATTTGTTAGTATATCATTAACAATGGTTCTTCTTTTCTTTTGATCATTAAAAGTCCATATGGAATTGTTTTTAAGGATAACCACTTATGTCCTTGCAAAATAGACGTTTCTTTAACTCGTTTTACTGATTCTATATTTGCATGGAAATGAAAACACTGGAGACTCGTTGTCATTACTATAGACTTCTCTGATTTTCATGCATTCCCATAGGGGTACATTTATTAAGACCGGTGTATCACACATCTATTGCCCACTGGCATATACCAGCAAGTGAGCAGGGCTTTAATTCCCAAAAACTTTCTTTTTCATGCTGAATTATATTAAAATTAACATTTAATTGTGGTAACGTAAAGTGTCAGTTTGTAATCACCTTAAAGGATATGGACACCTTTGTTAAAAAAAAAAAAAATGAAAAAAAAAAAATGTAACTACCGATAATTAATTTCTTTTGTGGAGAAAATAATTTTTCCAATTCATCGTTTATTTTTATTTTTTTCGTTTTCCTTCTACAGCCTGCTGTGCTTCCTATGTACAGCAGGCTGCTCTCAGTGAGTTTACAGAGAATCAGTCATCTGACGGATTCTCTGCAACTCCTCCTTCAGGACCCTGGGATTTTCCTTTTTTGTGTTTTCGTTTTTCACTGCCCGCCTTCCCATAGTCCTAACTTTATTTTTCCATTCACATAGCATTATGAGGGATTATTTTTTGCGGGACAAGTTGTACTTTCCAATGGCACCATTTACGGTTGCATACCATGTAGTAGGAAGCAGAAAAAAAATTCCAAATGGTGTAGAATTGGTAAAAAAAAGTAATTCTGAAAAAGGGTTTTATTTTTAGTTTTTTACACTATGTGGTAAAATTGACCTACGGTATCTTCATTCTCCAGGTCAGTACGGTTACAACGATACCATACTTGTATAATTTTTCTTGCGTTTTTAATACAGATTTTTTTTAAAAAAAAGCCTTTGAGGAAAACCCAAAAAAATGTTATAACCATATTCTGACCCCTATAACTTTTTTGTACTTATGTGTATGGGGCTGTGTAATACCAATTTGAAGTGTGTGCCACTTTTTGATCACTTTTTATTAAAAAAATTATTGGGAAGTTGAAGTGACAAAAAAATGGCAAATTGGTTGTTTTTTTTTTTTTTTTAATTCCCGTTACACCATTTGCCATATGCCATTAATATTTGTTATTTTAATAGCATGGGCATTTTCGCACGCTGCGATGCCCATGTTTATTTTTTTTATTGGTTAAAGAGGACCTTTCATTGGTCCAAACATTGTGAACTAAGTATCATGATCTGTACAGCGGCGCACAGGGATCTCACTGCACTTACTATTATCCCTGGGCACCGCTCCGTTCTCCTGCTATGCCCTCCGGTATCTTCGGTCACTCGGTTATAGTAGGCGGAGGCTTAGGGGACTTGGTTATAGTAGGAGGAGACTGCCCTTGTTCTCCTGGGTGTCTTCTTCTTCCAGGCTGTAGCGCTGGCCAATCGCAGCACAGAGCTCACAGCCTGGGAGTTTTTTTTCTCCCAGGCTGTGAGCTCTGCGCTGCGATTGGCCAGCGCTACAGCCTAGGAGAAGGAGACGCTCAGGAGAACAAGGGCAGTCTCCTCCTACTATAACCAAGTCCCTTAAGCCTCCGCCTACTATAACCAAGTGACCGAACATACTGGAGGGCATAACGGGAGAATGGAGCGGCGCCCAGGGATAATAGTAAGTGCAGTGAGATCCCTGGGCGCCGCTGTACAGATCATGATACTTAGTTCACAATGTTTGGGCCGATGAAAGGTCCTCTTTTTAAGTATTTTTATTTTAAGGAAAGGGGGGTGATTTGAACCTTTTTTTTATATTTGTAAAAACTTTTTTGTTTTAGTTTTTACCCTTTTTATGTCACCTTGGGTGACAAAAACTGGCATCATTGCCATCATTGAAGACTTCATTTGCACTATACCGATACAAGGCTGCCACCTAGTGGCCTGTATTAGTATATTCATCTAATTGACTCTGAAGCCTGCTTGAGGCTTCGGTCAATTAGCACAATGTAACAGATTCCCCGATCTCAGCCGGGGAACGCTGTTACCGGAACGGAAGCGCGCGACTTCCGGTTCCGGGCTGATCAGATGCTGTGGTAACATTTGACCACGGCATCTGAAGAGTAAGATGTACCCCTTGAGGGATCTCCGTAAACCAATGTTAAGAACTTCACAATTCACTCAGGATGACTTGTTGCTTGGTAAAAAGAATCCTAAAAGGGATAAAGGAAATGGGACACCTCACAGGTTTATGTTTTCACTTAAATATAGCCCGATGGCGGTTGCCATCCGTAGGACTATATATCACAATTGGGATATATTGAGTGGTGATAAATCCTTGAAAGGCTTGACACAGAGCAAACCTATAGTTGCGTTTAGGCGTAGCCATACCTTGAAAGATAGGTTGGTTAGGAGTAGATATTCAGAAAAAAGGCCAGACACATGGCTGAAGGAATACGTAACTAGGGGCAACCGCAAATGTGGGAATTGTTCATTCTGTAGATACAATCCTCAGCATAGGATAGTATGTTTCGGAAGCTTGCAGCATAGGGTCAATCATCTTCTTATATGTCGAAGCAGGTTTCCGGTGTACTTGATAATGTGTCCCTGTGGTCGCTTCTATATTGGTAAAACTATCAGACCATTATTTGAAAGAATAAGGCCCCATTCACACGTCTGCATTTTGCAGAACGGAATTGCGGACCCATTCATTTCCCGCACTTCCGGGTCCGCATTTCCGTTCCTGAAAAAAATTGAAAATGTCCTATTCTATTCAGTGCTGGCAATGTGTGGTCCGCAAAATGCGGAACGCACATTGCCGGTGTCCGTGTTTTGCGTAGCTAATTAAAGATGTCAGAGAGACACATGGAGGCGACCCCAGGGTTCTAACATTCTCAGGCCTGGAAATGGTCCCCTTTATACCAACAGGGGGCGATAGACATACTCAATTATTACGTAAGCAAGCTAGTTGGATCATTAATGTTAATGCTATGGGCCCATTAGGTCTGAATGACCGTAATGACTTAAAGGGAACCTGTCATCTGGATTTTGGGAATAGAGCTGAGGACATGGGTTGCTAGATGGCCGCTAGCACATCCGCAATACCCAGTCCCCATAGCTCTGTGTGCTTTTATTGTGTAAAAAAAACCGATTTGATACATATGGAAATTAACCTGAGATGAGTCAGAGCTTGAAAATATGACTCTTCTCTGGTCACACAAGTAAGATATGACTCTTTTATGGTAATTTGCATAAAAGGCGGGAAGTGCAAAAATCCATAATACTTATTTAATTCGTCTGCAAATGAAATTAAAAGTGTCATTTATATGTTTAGGGTAAAACAATGAACATTTGGAAACGCTCAGTGAGGGTAGCATAGTAGAGGTGACAGGTTCCCTTTAAGCGTCTTTTTATAGGCATTATTGTATTGTTGCACCTTATTGTTAGGTTTATGTTTTTATGTATTTTATATATTACCGGTAGCGCTGCTTGTGCGCATGTCTGTCTTGGTAGCACTGATGCATAAAAGTGACGTATTGACGTCACTACATTAGCAGGCCCGAGGAAGCGTGATCTACGCGAAACGGACGTCGCCTCATGGTGCCTGTGGGGCTTCCTGCACCCCTATCGTCTGCCTGTACGTTTCTATGTCTATGTGGAACAATAAAGTAGGAATTGGATTTTTATTGGTGAGTGCCGTCTTTCATCTTCATACTTCATGATCGCATACATGTGCCGCGGGTCTCTGCTATTTAAGATAGCAGAAACCTCTCAGCTAAGGCGCCCGGTACACGTGCGAGCGGACCTCCACTGTCCTTAAGGGGTTAATGATGAAAGTAGATCTTTCAATGGATAACTCACTTTATTTTAGGGTATTTATAAGATGCCTTAAAGGGGTGGTTCAGGCTTTTAATATTTATGACCTATCCTCAAGATCAGATCGGCGGGCACCTTCTCCAATCAGCTGTATGAGGAGACGGTGTGCGCAGTGTGCACGTGCCGTCTCCCTTCTCTCTTCCTTATCACCACTGATGTCTATAGCAAAGCAGCAGTGAGCAAGAAGAGAGATGGGAGACGGCATGTGCGCACTACCAGCGTCGTCTCCTCATATAGCTGATCGGCGGAGGTGCCCAGTGTCGGACCCCCTCTGATCTGATATGCAGGTGCACGCTGCCATGGCTAGAAACACAAAGAAAAAAAACACAATGCAACAGCACTCTGCAAACCAAATAAAGTACAATAATGTCATAGTAATAGAAAATATTCTGGTGCTAATGCTACGCTTATTTTGTAAATTTGAGATTCTTGGAAAATACATTTTGTACAAAATTATTTGGGCTCTTCTGCCACACATCAAGGCGATCTCTGTAAGACGGGACCCTAACACTGAATGCTACCGGTTATGTGCCATAACGACCACCATAAAATTCAGGGAGTGCAGGTTCCACATGCATGCTGGGTCCACTCTGCTTTTTATCATTTTTGGTGCCAAAATGGCCTCCATAAAATTCAGGGAATGCAGGTACCAACATGCATGCTGAGCCCACTCTATACCTATCCTGGTGCCAGACTGCTTCCAATGAATGCAATGAGAGTCCACTCTATACCTCTCCTGGTGCCAAAAGGCTTCCAGTTAGTGCAGGGAGAGCAAGCTACAGCTTTATACTTACACTAATTAAAATCAGCCTATGGGGCAGACAGGCTGGTCAGGGGTGCAAGACTAAATGAAGTCAGCCACAATTCCAGTAGGTTCCCGTCTTACAGAAATCGCCTTGACGTGTGGCAGACGGCCCCAAATAATTTTGCACAAAATGTATTTGCCAAGAATCTCAAATTTACAAAATAAGCGTAGCATTTTCTATTACTATGACATTGTACTTGATTTGGTTTGCAGAGTGCTGTTGCATTGTGTTTTTTTTCTATCCTAAGGATAGGTCATCAATACTAAAAGCCTGGAGAACCTCTTTAAAGGGTTTCTATCACTTGGTATCACATATTTAGGTGTCAGACACTAGCGATCCGCTAGTGTCTGCTCTAACAAACCATCCTAATATGATAGGTTTTGGGGCAGCCGTTTCGCTAAAATAACAACTTATATCTATATGCTAATGAGCCTCTAGGTGCTATGGGGTGTCATTAGCACCTAGAGGCTCCGTCTACCTTCATAAACTGCCGCCGCCCAGCGCGTCCCTCCAGCCCGCCCATCTCCTGCTGAATGCGATCCTCTCCGTGCGCGTCTCTGTTCGGCGCATGCGCAGTGAATATCTGACCGCTTCCCTGCTCAGACATCTCCACTGCGCCTGTTCCTCGGAGCACTATGATGTCATTGGCGCAGGCGCAATGGAGATGTCTGAGCAGGGAAGCGGTCAGATATTCACTGCGCATGCGCCGAACAGAGACGCGCACGGAGAGGATCGCATTCAGCAGGAGATGGGCGGGCTGGAGGGACGCGCTGGGCGGCGGCAGTTTATGAAGGTAGACGGAGCCTCTAGGTGCTAATGACGCCCCCATAGCACCTAGAGGCTCATTAGCATATAGATATAAGTTGTTATTTTAGCGAAACGGCTGCCCCAAAACCTATCATATTAGGATGGTTTGTTAGAGCAGACACTAGCGGATCGCTAGTGTCTGACACCTAAATATGTGATACCTTTAAAGGGGTTTTCCAGGAATTAAGAAAATAAAAATACCTAAATATTACTTTATTTTAAATGTATTCCCAAATACCTTTCATTAGTTATAATGGCTCGTTTTGTCTGGTAAGCAATCATTAGGAGAAATAAAATGGCTGCCGTCCTATTATTACCCACAAAACCTGTCCTTATCACATAGCAGGACAAGTTACTTCGCAACATTGAGCTAAAGCGCTGTTCCTCTCTGCTCTGCTTGTCAGGGATTATGACCCTGAATACAGAGATAAGATATTTACCGTATTTTTCGCCCTATAAGACGCACCGGCCCATAAGACGCACCTAGGTTTTTGGGGAGGAAAATAAGAAAAAAAATATTTTTAACCAAAAGGTGTGCTGTGTGTTTGGTGGGTTTGGATCTAATGGTGGTCTGTGGATGGCACTATTACTGGAGATCTGTGGATGACGGACACTGTTATGGGGGGATCTGTGGATGACTGACACTGTTATGGGGGGATCTGTGGATGACGGACACTGTTATGGGGGGATCTGTGGATGACGGACACTGTTATGGGAGGATCTGTGGATGACGGACACTGTTATGGGGGGGATCTGTGGATGACGGATACTATTATGGGGGGGATCTGTGGATGATGGACACTGTTACAGGGGGGATCTGTGGATGGCACTGTTACAGGGGGGATCTGTGGATGGCACTGTTACAGGGGGGGATCTGTGGATGGCACTGTTATATATGTGCCATCCACAGACCCCCCCACCCCATAACAGTGCCATCCACAGACCCCCCCCAGCCCATAACTGTGCCATCCACAGACCCCCCAGCCCATAACTGTGACATCCACAGATGTCCCCCATAAAAAATGTCATCCATAGAACCCCCCGCCGCCGCTCCGGTATACTAATATAAGATGTCTTATTCAATTAATAGTTATTAAACATGCCCCCCAACTCCTAATAGTACCTTACATCCTAACCGCTTCAGTACAATGCCGGCAGGCAGGCCGGGCGGCCGGCGCGTCCCTCACTGACGTCACTTGCCTGCGCCGCCTGCTTCATTCATAAAGTAGGCGGCGCAGGCACGTGACATCAGGGAGTTACAGCATTCTACAGAAGCTGTTAGGATGTAAGGTACTATTAGGAGTGAGGGGGCATGTTTAATAACTATTAATTAAATAAGACATCTTATATTAGTATACCGGAGCGGCAGGGCGAGGTTATACTACACTGACTGCACCGCCCCGCCGCTATTGCCGGCCCCCAGCTCCTCCTCCCAGTCCCTCCCCGAGTCCCCGCTCGCTCGTACATCGCAGCTTACGATGTAAAACTGCAAGCATTCGCCCCATAAGACGCAGGGGCATTTTCCCTAATGCCTCCACAACGGCACTTATTGGAGGAGTGTCTCTGCCTCGGACAGGAAACAACGACGTAGAAGCAGAAGATTTAAGAACCTCCTCCCCTTTACCTAGTCAGTCGTTGTTTCCTGTCCGACGGAAGACGTGGAAGCCGCTCCTGTAGCAGGAGTATCTTTTCTTCCGCCCGGCCTCACCTCGGTCCTGGGGTTCTCCCCACTTTCATGTGGGAGGACTGGAGCAGGGAACGGGCCCTCGGGGACGCATCGCCTCCCTTCCCGTTCCTTGGAGTAAGTCCTGGTTGCAGGCGTCCCCGGGCTCATGCGCGGTAGTTTCCATGAACTATCGCGGGATCCGACGTCAGCGGGTGAGATTCTCCTTGGGCAAGAGGATCTCGCGAGAAGGCGGAGCTCCAGCGGCGCGGTTTTTAAAAAGGAGTTCATCATACACAGCGTCCTCGTGCTGCGCATAACGATGCAAAGCCCTGGAGATATGGACACCGCTAGGAAACCCGTGGATCCTTCAGCTTCTGCCCTCAGCCCGGTAAGCCTCCTCCCAGAGGAGAAATATGCTTATAAATGTGTGTTTCTTATTCTTACCTAAAGTATATACACACTTGGTGCCTGCTGCTTTCCACCACCGGTGATGGGTCTGGTCTCTTAAAACAGCCGTCACTACTGGTCTCTCTAAATATACCCCATTCTTTTATGTTGATCTTAGGCCAGAGAGACCGCGACCCTGAAACCGCCTGGTGGAGATTTGGCACGGAAAAAATGTGGCATTTGTCGCAAAGCACTCTCCTCCAAGTCAAAAAAACCTCTGTGCCCCAAGTGCACAGAAAAAATTGTCTCTGAGGAGTCCCCTTCCCTTCTTGAGTCCATGAGGTCAATAATTAAGGAAGAAGTAAATGCGGCAGTAGACCTAAGAATGCCGTCATCCCCAAGACCATCCACCTCTCAAAGATCCCTAACCTCTGACGCCGGATTTGAATGGGATGAAGGGGAGATCTTTTCTGAGGTAGTCTCCTCCTCTGAAGACGACTCGGGTAAACCCCTCTTTCTGCCGGAAGAGACAGATGGATTCTTAAAAATCATCCGAGCAACTATGAACACGAGGAAGTGAAGGAGGCTCACTCTGTACAAGACCGAATGTACCAGGGATTAGGGTAAAGGAAGAAAAGAACCTTCCCCATTCATAATAACGTCAAGTCCCTTATTGCTAGGGAATGGAAAGATCCAGAAAGAAGGGTTGCTGTATCGGGTGCTTTTAAACGCAAATACCCCTTTGATGATGCTGATTCTAACCTGTGGGAAAAAACCCCAAAGGTAGATGCACCTGTAGCTCGGATCTCTAAAAGAACCTCGCTACCCTTTGAGGATACTGGCCTCCTCAGAGACCCCATGGACAAAAAGTGTGAGAGCCTCCTAAAGAAATCATGGGAGACTAACACAGCTATGCTGCGACCAAGTATAGCCTCCACCTGTACTGCAAGAACACTCTCAGTATGGCTGAACCAGCTAGAGGATCACCTAGCGGCGGGTACCCCGCGAGAGGAAATCCTGGCTTCCCTACCAGCTCTAAAGAAGGCGTCTAATTTTCTTGCCGATGCATCTGCAGATTTAGTAAAGTTTTCTGCCCGGTCAGCAGCCTTATCTAATGCCACAAGAAGAGCTGTCTGGCTCCGCACCTGGTCAGGGGACGCAAGCTCAAAGAATCGCCTATGCTCCATCCCCTGTGAGGGCGATAGACTATTTGGGTCCACCTTGGATGATATTCTAGATCAAGCGGCGGACAAGAAGAAAGGCTTCCCTAGAGAGAACCGCTATTTCCATCAGAGGCGCTCCTTTCGGAATCAAAAAGGAAAGCCCAAGGGAGATCCTAAGAAAAGAGAAAGTTCAAAGAGGGCAGCCCTCCAGAGGTAGGGGTAGAGGGTTTCTCTTTAACCCCGAGAATGCTTCATCCTCAAAACAATGAAGCTAAACATCAAGTGGGGGGCAGACTAATCTACTTTGCTGCCGTCTGGGAAAATATAGGAGCATCTCCCTGGGTAGTGGACACCCTAAGTCATGGCCTAAAGTTAGAGTTTCTGTCAATACCCACAGATCATTTCATGATCAACAAAATCCTGCCTCATCAAGAAAAACAATCTTTCCTAGAGTCAGAAATTACGTCACTCATTCAGAAAGGAGTAATCTGTCAGGTTCCTGCGGAAGAACAGGGAAAAGGGTTTTACTCCCCTGTCTTCTTAATCCAAAAGCCCAACAAGACCTATCGACTAATAATTAACTTAAAAGGTTTAAACAAGTTTATCGTTTACAAACGCTTCAAGATGGAGTCAGTGAGATCCACCATAAATGTCCTGCCCCAAGACTGCTTCATGGCGACCATGGACCTTCAGGACGCCTATTACCACGTCCCGATTGCTGTGGCCCATCAAAAGTATTTGAGAATCGCTATCTATTTAAATAACCGGCTCTGTCATTTTCAGTTCATAGCCCTTCCCTTTGGGCTTTCCTCAGCCCCAAGGGTGTTTTCAAAAGTTATGTCTGATGTCGTCAAAGCCCTTCACCTAAGAGGCATCCAAATTATACCATACCTGGACGACTTCCTGGTAGTTGCTCCCTGTGAAGAGACCCTTCTGTCGCACCTAGCAGACATTCAGAAATTTTTTACCACCCTAGGGTGGATAATAAATTTCAAGAAGTCAGACTTAAATCCAGCACAAAGCAAAACCTTTTTAGGGGTAACATTAGACTCCCATCGATTAATGTCTTTTCTTCCACAGATCAAACAGATCGGGCTCCAGGAAAAAGTCTCGCTTTTCTGCAGTCAAAGATCCACAACGATAAGGAACCTCATGACCATTCTAGGTATCCTTACGTCCACGATCCAGTCAGTAAGGTGGGCCCAACACCACACAAGACCACTTCAAGCGTTCCTCCTATCTTCCTGGGATGGCACCTCCTCGGCCCTAGAAAAGCGAGTATTGATTCCGAAATCGGTAAAAACATCTCTTCTGTGGTGGAGAATCAGAAAACACCTTCAGACGGGTGTTTCCTGGAGACAAGTAGATCAAATGATCATAACCACAGACGCCAGCAGCATCGGCTGGGGGGGGTCACTCAGGCGGGAAAGTGGTCCAAGGCACTTGGGGAGCGGATCTACTACAAGCCTCCTCCAACTTAAAAGAACTCTCAGCGGTATACGAAGTCATGGTCGCTCTTTTTACGCCTACATCACCAAAAAGTATAAAAGTCTTCTCAGACAATACTACAGCAGTCGCCTATTTAAACAAACAGGGAGGAACGGAACCAGGAGTCGCTCCCTAGCAGCCGTAAGCGAAAAAATCTTCTCCTGGGCAGAGAGCAACCTGATTTCCCTTACAGCCTTACATGTCAGAGGAGAAGAAAATACTTTGGCCAACTTCCTCAGCCGTCAAACTCTGAAAGAAGGAGAGTGGTCCCTAAATCCACAAATATTTCACCAATTGTGTCTCAAGTGGGGGACTCCAGAAATAGATCTGTTTGCGACAAAGTCCAACAAACAGACCAAACAGTTCTGTTCCCTCTCCCAAAGGGACCAGCCACTATGGATAGATGCCCTATCCCGACCATGGCCAAACTGCCTTCTCTATGCTTTTCCTCCCTTCAGCCTAATAGCGAAGACTCTGATAAAGGTACAGGAAGAGAAGGCCAAGGTAATCTTTATAGCCCCTCACTGGCCGAGAAGATCCTGGTTCCCCTTGCTACTTCACCTTTCAGCAGGGGAGTCCTGGGTCCTCCCATCCATTCCGGATCTCCTTCATCAAGGCCCAGTAGATCACCCAAGCGTAAAAAATTTGAAACTGAGGGCCTGGAGACTGAACGCAACACTTTAAGAAAAAAGGGACTCTCGGATTCAGTTATCTCTACTCCTTTGCTCAGCCGGAAACCCATAACATCCAGAATTTATATGCGGACCTGGAAAGCCTTTCAGAAATTCGCGGGTGACGCGATTTTGCCCAACATTCCTCAAATTCTGCAGTTCCTTCAAGCCGGACTTGACAAAGGCCTCAGGCCAGCAACCCTTAGAGTGCAGGTATCAGCCCTTAGTGTGTTTTTGGACGTCAAGTTGTCAGAATCCTCTTTAATAAAGCGTTTTCTCAAGGGCGCAACGAGAGACTCCTGTAGCCCGTCCTACCATTGCCCCCTGGGATCTTAACCTAGTACTGTCTGTACTAATGTCTCCCTCATTTGAGCCTATTGAAGATATATCCTTGAGACTTCTAACATTGAAGACAGTATTCCTTACGGCCATTACAACGGCTAGAAGAGTCGGGGAGATCCAAGCCTTTTCATATAAACCTCCTTATCTGACAATCTTCGATGATCGCATAATTCTGAAACATTGCCCAGCCTTCCTACCTAAGGTAGTGTCTAGATTTCACTACGAACAAGAAATATCGCTGCCCTCGTTCTGTCCTTCACCAACCTCGGAAAAGGAGAAGAATTACAACTTGGATGTAAGAAGAGTGGTAATCTGCTACCTCAACAGAACTTCATCATTCAGGCACTCAGACCAACTGTTCTTACAGTACCAAGGGCCCAACAAAGGTCACGGGGCAAGCAAACCTACGATATCCAGATGGATAAAAAATATGATTCAGCTAGCTTACCTGCAGAAAGATCTCCAACCCCCGGTTGGAATAAGGGCTCACTCCACCAGAGCAGTATCATCCTCATGGGCGGAGGCAGCATCAGTACCATTAGAACAGATATGTAGAGCCGCAACCTGGGCCAATCCTATGACTTTTTTCAATCACTATAGGCTGGATATCCTTAAGAACCAGGACTTATCATTTGGGCGCAGGGTACTTTCTGCTGCTGTCCCTCCCTAGATCTTATTACTCTGTTAATCCTCCAATAAGTGCCGTTGTGGAGGCGTTAGGGAAAATAAATAATTACTCTTACCGGTAATTGGTTTTTCCAATAGCCTCCACAACGGCACTGGGATTCCCTCCCTAAAATATTATTACATGGGTCTAAGTTTGTAAAGACTTGTTGTTTTCCTTCTAATGATGTAATTGTCCTTGGTTATTAATACATGATTTTTCTTGGCATTACTTCCGTGTCCTCTCTTATTGACTGACTAGGTAAAGGGGAGGAGGTTCTTAAATCTTCTGCTTCTACGTCGTTGTTTCCTGTCCGAGGCAGAGACACTCCTCCAATAAGTGCCGTTGTGGAGGCTATTGGAAAAACCAATTACCGGTAAGAGTAATTATTTATTTTCCCCCCATTTTGGGGGGAGAAAAAGTGCGTCTTATGGGGCGAAAAATACGGTAGCTGAATCTCTGTAGGAATGGAGTTCATAAGGAGACATGAAATAGAGAGAGGAGGTGAGGATGTGGCTGATGAGCAGTAGTGTTGAGCAAGAATATTCGAATAGCGAATTTTTATCGCGAATATTGCCACTTCGAGAATTTGCGAATATTTAGAATATAGTGCTATATATTCGTTATATTGAATATTCAGCATTTTCTTTCCATTTGAACACATGATTCCTCTCTGCTTCTTGCTTGTGGGCCAATGAGAAGGAAGCAATGTCAAGTTCACAACAATACTTAGTGCACCAATCAGTAATCTGTAGTCAGACCTGCTAAAATGTGAAGTTGCACGTAGTGTGAAAAAATATTGCAATCCCTGCCGATTAGCGCAATCGCGAATATATTGGAGCACTTGACTCTATCTGCATATAAATCTATTCTAATGTTCTGCCGTGCCAACCATTTTCTGCAGTCTCAGGAAACTTATACCAGCTTGAAAAATGTAGCCAAAGTGACCCACGCCTGTATTTCGCGTTACGAATACATATTACGCGATTTGTACATTGCCAATGTTTCTCATTCAATTAAATAATCTTGAATTCTCAAAATTCGCGAATATATGACGAATATTCTACAAAATATTCGTGAAATATCGCGAATTCGAATATAGCCCCTGCCGCTCATCACTTATGAGCAGCAGCACTTGTATGCAGTGTCCATTACCACAGCCCCACATTACCACAGTCTGTCCTGTCCGTCCTCTCTGTACTAAATGTCTCCTCATGAACTCCATTCTTACAGAGATTCAGCTGAAGATTTTATCAGCTGTATTCAGGATTATATTTCCTGACGAGCGGAGCAGAGGTGGATGAGACACATTGGGCAGACTAGATGGGCCAAATGGTTCTTATCTGCCGACACATTCTATGTTTCTATGTGTCCTGCTGTGTGATTAGGACAGGTTTTGTGTGTACTAATAGGACGGCGGACACATATTTGCTTATAACCCAAACTTCTTGACAGCTCCAAAAAGCTGTTGCCAAGGTACTATCAGAGCTGCACTTACCTTGTGGTGATGTAGTACTATATTAGAACAGTGGGGAATCTGACTCCCAGCACTCCCACAGGTCAACATTTTTGGGACCAGATATCAAACTCTTCAGCATTGTACATTGTGCAGACTGTGACTGGTTACCGGAGCACTGCTCCCATTCAAGTCAAGACACAGCCACTACATAATATACAGTGGTGGTCAAAAGTTGTGAGACTGACACAGATTTTAATTGTTTTTATGGTGGCAATATGCATTAACTCTGGATTGTTATGGAGAATGATCCAATGAATTGCAATTACTTGCAAATTCTTTGCTATCAAAATTAACTTAATCACAGAAAACCATTCAACTGCATTTCAACCCTGCCACAAAATGACCTGCTAACAACATTACAGTGATCTTCTCATTAGCTCAGGTGAAAGTGTTAACAAGGACAAGACAAATGGTATCACTTTGTCATGCAGATTAAATTAGAAGAGCAGACTGGTTGCTTTGATAGGAGGGGTGCTTGAAATCATTGTCTTCTTCTGTTAACCAGGGTTACCTCCAAGGAAACATGTGCAATCATCATTACTTTGCATCAAAAGGACTTTACAGGCAAGGACATTGTTGCTTGTAAGAGTGCACCTAAACCAACCATTTATCGGACCATAAAGAACTTCAAGAACAGAGGCTCAGTTGCTGCGAAGAAGGCTTTAAGATACCCAAGAAAGTTCAGCAAGTGCCAGGACCATCTCCTAGAGAGGATTTAGCAACAGGTTTGGGTCACCACCTGTGCAGATCTTGCTCAGGAATAGCATCAGGCAGGTGTGCGAAGACAACTCTTGCCAAGAAAGCCATCAAGGACAGATTGACATTCTGCAGGAAATACAGGGATATTACTGCAGTGGACTGTGGTACAGTTATTTGATGAAGCCCCCTTCAGACTGTTTGGAACATCTGAAAAATGATTGCCAAGAGAAGAAAAGGTGAGCCACTACCATGGGTTTTGTGTCATGCAAACAGTAAAGCATCCCGAGACCATTCATGTGTGGGGTTGCTTCTCATCCAAGGGAGTGGGCTCACAAACAATTTTACCTAAGAACACTACCATGAATAAAGAACAGTATCCAAAAATCTACTCCCAACAATCCAGGAGCAATTTGGTATGAACAATGATTTTTAGAGCATGATGGAGTACCATATCACAAGACAAAAGTGATAACTAAGTGGCTTGGTGACCGAAACTTAAATTTTGGGTCCATGCCAGGAAACTCCCCAGGTCTCATTCCTATTGAAAACCTGTGGCCAATCCTCAAAAAGAGGGTGTCTGAACAAAAACACAGAAAATGTGATAAAATCAAAGCACTGATTAGACAAGAAGGTCAGTCAGGATTTCACCCAGAAGCATGCCAGGGCACATTAAAAGAGAAGGGACAACACTGTAAATATTGAGTCTTTGCATAAACTTGATGTATTTGTCAAGAAAAGTTAGAAAATGTATGTATTGTACTTTAGTACATCATAGAAACATCTGACTATAAGATCAAAAAACACTGAAGCAGCAAACTTTGTAAAAACCAAAATTTGTGGCCTTCTCAAAACCTTTGGCCATTATTGTACAGAAGATTTTGGTGCTCTGGTGCACTATAGCTATTGAAAACAGCTGACTGGTGGGGTGCCAGGAGTTAAACCCACACCATTTGAAATGAGAGAACACTGGGCCCCTATTTTCATGATCAGTGGGGCCCCAAACGGTCAGAACCCTGCTGATCAGACACTTATCCTCCCTATTTTGTGGATAGGGGGATACATATTTTTCATGAGACAACTACAATCCCTTTTAAAAGGGAAAAAAACTAAATCTGTGGAGTTTTGAAAATGTGTAACTGCAAATACTTTATGAAATCTCCTGCAGGGGACAAATTATCTACAGTGGAGTTCCCCTTTTAATGTTTTAGCCGCTAATGTACTTTCAACATTCTGTAACCAGAGCTTGTATAAAGAGCTACTAGCAAAATTTAGAGATATTTAGAATTCTTAAACGGGTGGTCCACCTATTATTAAGTGACGGGCTATCCTCAGAATAGGCAATGACTAGGTGATCAGTGGGGATCCGACACCCTGCACCTGTCACGACTATGGTCATGGTCGTGACTTTTAGAGCCGCATGCAGTTGCCAGTGGCCAGGTTTGGTTGTTTACCGCAGGTGAGGGCTGTTAGTTGGTAGCCTCACGTGCGGTTGCCGCTGGCAACATGGTGTTGTTGGCAGTGTAGCAGCCTGAGCTTGTTGCTAGGCGGCTCGCTGTCAATGCATGCGGTTGCCTCTGGCAACGTGTGTTTGTATGTGTGCACTTTCTCCGTTTGGTGTGCACGGGGTTAAGGTGTGTTTGCTAGGTGTGGTGGGTGTGACCTCAGGCCTCCTTATATGTTGGTGTGTTGGAGCTTGTGGTCAGTTTGATTTTGTCAGTCTGTGTAGGAGCTCTGCTCCCTGGCTGAATGTCTTAGTCTGTGTGAGCCACCCTGATTTATTATATTGTTTCCCTTGCTCTGTCTGTGTGTCCCCTCCGGTGTGTTTCTGTTTTCCCTCTCCCATCTGGTGTATGTTGTTATGGTGTGGGCCTTGTTTGGAGGTTATTGTGTTGTTGTGTGTTTCCTCTGAAAGGGGGCTGCTTTCCCAGAGGGGTTTAAGCAAACATCTAGACAGTGCGTTTCCGGTCCATCCCGTCGGCAGCAGGTAAGTTATGGTAACCTAGGTTGTCTGTTGCCTTTTGTTACTTACCTGTCGTTCGGCTGTGAACCCTGTCTAGTTGGTGGCCAGCTGCTGGGCTTCTGGAGACACCATGCATCCGTTGTGCTGGATGAATGGGTGGTCTCTGCCCTGTCTTCAGGCTTAGGGCATAGCAGGGATACCTACGGTTCTAGGTTGGAAAGCATGAGCCCCCTTACCTTCTGAGGCGGCTCATGCATTAGGAGTTTCGGGAGATCTTCACGGTCGCGTTCGGAGGTGTCCTGCTTTTTGTTCCCTGCTTTCCTGCGTTGCAGCGAATGCCGAGGCACGGTGGGGGGTTTCCCCCACTCCCCGCCGTGACAGCACCCATGCCGATCAGCTGTTCAGCAGTGGCTCCTGTGATAGACAACTCCTTTTAATGTTTTTTTTTTTTACTGTGTCTCTGCTTTTTTTTTTATATTAAAGGGAACCTGTCATCATAAAAAAGCTGAGTTGTCATAGTATGCTGAAGCATTAGGATCTCCCTTCACTTGAACCCCTGAAAAACAACCCCCATAGCATATCTCTCTTTTTTCACATATAGTATATAGGAGAAAACCTTTTTTTATTTTTTGTCTGTAAAACCAGAATCAAACAAAATGCCAAAGTATATACCTGAGTTAACAGCTCCAAAAATGCACTCACTGGAACAAGCTGATAACTACTAAAACATAACTGTTAATGATATGTTAGAACCATATAGAACAGTGATGGCGAACCATTTACAGACCGAGTGCAAAAACTGCAACACAAAACCCACTTATTTATCACAAAGTGCCAACATGGCAATTTAACCTGAATACCAATATAGTATATCTTCCATGTACTTTATCATTTAGCTATATTAGCCTGCCTACCTTCAGTGTGCTGCCTGTGCTGTTCATAGTGCGCCCTGCGCTGATGACTGGCAGGAAAAGTCTAAGGCAGACTGGTACATCATAGACTTTTTCCAGGGTGCAGGTGCCCACAGAGGGGGCTCTGAGTGCCCCCTCTGGCACCCGTGCTATAGGTTCACCACCACTGAGAGAAGGTTCTCTCTGTGAGGAGTAAAACATACCAAAAGACTGCATTAAGACAGGTACCTCAGAGTCAGTATATGCAGGTATACTTACAGTGCTTCTGATAAATACAAAGGAAAGTGTACAAATATATTTAGATGGCCTCCTACAGGTACACAAAATAGCCATGTCTGAAGAGAGTGAAATGAGGTACTGTACTAGTCCTAAATCTACTGCCTGTAATGACCCATGCAAAGTGACCACCCAGAAATGGAAAGTTTGGGATAAAAAAGGCTGTACAGTTAGGCCTCTTTCACACGGGCATTGCGGGAAAAGGTCCGGGTGCGTTGTGGGAACACGCGCGATTTTTCCGCGCGAGTGCAAAACATTGTAATGCGTTTTGCACTCGCGTGAGAAAAATCGCGCATGTTTGGTACCCAAACCCAAACTTCTTCACAGAAGTTCGGGCTTGGGATTGGAGTTCTGTAGATTGTATTATTTCCCCTTATAACATGGTTATAAGGGAAAATAATAGCATTCTGAATACAGAATGCTTAGTAGGTGATCAATTGAGGGTTAAAAAAAATAAAAAAAATTAACTCACCTTCCCCTCTTGTTCGCGTAGTTCCCGGTCTCTTCTTTACTTCTTTAATGATGAGCTGTGGGCTAAAGGACCTTTGGTGACGTCAGATCACATGCTCCAATCACATGGTACATCACCGTGGTGATGGACCATGTGATTGGAGCATAGAAACATAGAATGTGTCGGCAGATAAGAACCATTTGGCCCATCCAGTCTGCCCAATATACTAAATACTATGGATAGCCCCTGGCCCTATATTATATGAAGGATGGACTTATGCCTATCCCATGCATGCTTAAACTCCTCCACTGTATTTGCAGCTACCACTTCTGCAGGAAGGCTATTCCATGCATCCACTACTCTCTCAGTAAAGTAATACTTCCTGATATTACTTTTAAACCTTTGCCCCTCTAATTTAAAACTATGTCCTCTTGTAGCAGTTTTTCTTCTTTTAAATATTCTCTCCTCTTTTACCTTGTTGATTCCCTTTATGTATTTAAAAGTTTCTATCATATCCGCTCTGTCTCGTCTTTCTTCCAAGCTATACATGTTAAGGTCCTTTAATCTTTCCTGGTAAGTTTTATCCTGCAATCCATGTACCAGTTTAGTAGCTCTTCTCTGAACTCTCTCCAAAGTATCAATATCCTTCTGGAGATATGGTCTCCAGTACTGAGCACAATACTCCAAATGAGGTCTCACTAGTGCTCTGTAGAGCGGCATGAGCACCTCCCTCTTTCTACTGGTAATTCCTCTCCCTATACACCCAAGCATTCTGCTAGCATTTCCTGCTGCTCTATGACATTGTCTGCCTACCTTTAAGTCTTCTGAAATAATGACCCCTAAATCCCTTTCCTCAGATACTGAGGTTAGGACTGTATCACTGATTTTATATTCTGCTCTTGGGTTTTTACGTCCCAGGTGCATTATCTTGCACTTATCAACATTCAATTTTAGTTGCCATATTTTTGACCATTCCTCTAGTTTTCCTAAGTCCTTTTCCATTTGGTGTATCCCTCCAGGAACATCAACCCTGTTACAAATCTTTGTGTCATCAGCAAAAACACACACCTTACCATCGAGGCCTTCTGCAATTTCGCTGATAAAGATATTAAACAATATGGGTCCCAGAACAGATCCCTGAGGTACCCCACTGGTAACAAGACCTTGGTCTGAATATACTCCAATGACTACAACCCTCTGTTGCCTGTCCCTCAGCCACTGCCTAATCCATTCAACAATATGGGAGTCCAAGCCCAAAGACTGCACTTTATTGATAAGCTTTCTATGTGGGACAGTATCAAAAGCCTTACTAAAGTCTAGATAAGCGATGTCTACTGCACCTCCTCCATCTATTATTTTAGTCACCCAATCGAAAAAATCAATAAGATTAGTTTGACATGATCTCCCTGAAGTAAACCCATGCTGTTTTTCATCTTTCAATCCATGGGATTTTAGATGTTCCACAATCCTCTCCTTAAGTATGGTTTCCATTAATTTCCCCACTATTGATGTCAGGCTTACTGGCCTATAGTTGCCCGATTCCTCCCTACTACCTTTCTTGTGAATGGGCACAACATTTGCTAATTTCCAATCTTCTGGGACGACTCCTGTTGCCAGCGATTGGTTAAATAAATCTGTTAATGGTTTTGCTAGTTCAACGCTGAGCTCTTTTAATAGCTTTGGGTGTATCCCATCAGGCCCCTGTGACTTATTTGTATTAATTTTAGACAGCTGACTTAGAACCTCTTCCTCTGTAAAGACACATGCATCAAAAGATTCATTGGTCTTCTTTCCTAACTGAGGTCCTTCTCCTTCATTTTCCTTTGTAAAAACTGAACAGAAATATTCATTGAGGCAGTCAGCTAGTTCTTTATCTTCTTCTATATACCTTCCTTCTTTTGTTTTTAATTTGGTAATTCCTTGTTTTAGTTTCCTTTTTTCATTTATGTATCTGAAGAATGCCTTCTCGCCTTTTTTTTCCTGACTGAGCTAATTTCTCTTCTGCCTGTGCTTTGGAAGCTCTTATAACTTGTTTGGCCTCTCTCTGCCTAATCTTATAAATTTGTCTGTCATCCTCGTTTTTTTTTTTTTTTTTTATAATTCCTAAATGCTATCTTTTTGTTTTTAATGATTTTGGCCACTTCTGCTGAGTACCACAGTGGTCTCTTCCTTTTTTTGCTTTTACTGACAAGCCTAATGCAATTTTCTGTTGCCTTCAATAGTGCCACTTTTAAGTAGTCCCATTTCTCCTGGACTCCAATGAAACTGTTCCAGTTTGATAGGGACTTGTATACCACTAATCTAATTTGAGAAAAGTCTGTTTTTCTAAAATCTAAAACTTTTGTTTTTGTGTCGTGTGACTCAGTCACTGTACTTATAGTAAACCACACTGACTGGTGATCACTAGATCCCAAGCTTTCCCCTACAGTAATATCACATACCAAATTCCCATTTGTGAATACTAAATCTAAAATGGCCTCCTTCCGGGTTGGCTCCTCCACTACTTGCTGTAGAGATAATCCCAGTAGGGAATTTAGAATATCTGTACTCCTGGCAGAACTAGCTATTTTGGTTTTCCAGTTTACATCTGGAAGATTGAAGTCTCCCATAATGATAACTTCCCCCTTCAATGTCATTTTAGCTATTTCCTCAACTAGTAGATCATCTAATTCTTTGACTTGGCTAGGTGGTCTATATATCACACCTACACGAGTTACCTTATGATTATCAAGCTGCACGGTAACCCAAACTGACTCTAAATTGTTCTCGCTAACTTGTATCAAATTAGATTTTATGTTATCTTACACATACAGGGCCACCCCTCCCCCCCTTCTTGCCTTCTCTGTCTTTCCTGTATAGAGAGAACCCTGGTATTGATATATCCCAGTCATTACTCCCCTTGAACCACGTCTCAGTAACAGCCACTACATCTATATTCTCAGATGCCATTATAGCCTCAAGTTCATTGATCTTATCATGTGATCTGACGTCACCACAGGTCCTAGCCGGTAGTTCATCATTAAAGAAGTAAAGAAGAGACCGGGAACTACGCGAACAAGAGGAGAAGGTGAGTTAATTTTTTTAATTTTTTTTAACCCTCAATTGATCACCTACTAAGCATTCTGTATTCAGAATGCTATTATTTTCCCTTATAACCATGTTATAAGGGAAAATAATACAGTGTATAGACTGTCACCTAGCAACCATGCGTGAAAATCGCACCGCATCCGCACTTGCTTGCGGATGCTTGCGATTTTCACGCAACCCCATTCACTTCTATGGGGCCTGCGTTGCGTGAAAAACGCAGAATATAGAGCATGCTGCGATTTTCACGCAACGCAGAAGTGATGCGTGAAAATCACCGCTCATGTGAACAGCCCCATAGAAATGAATGGGTCGGTATTCAGTGCGGGTGCAATGCGTTCACCTCACGCATCGCATCCGTGCGGAATACTCGCCCGTGTGAAAGGGGCCTTAGTGTCCCAGGAAGAAGTAGCACGCCTTGTTGTTCAATAGAGCCCACCCACTAGGGAACAATCACCTTCTATCATAGGCACATATGTAGTGCCTGTACAAGGACAACCAATCCCCCGCCAAGTGCTTACTAGTGTATTGGATCAGAATGCCTCCATGTATAAGATTGGCATCCAGGGAAATTAGCTGTGCATGTGCCAATTGGGCAAACGGTGCCTGAATATATTGCTGTGTCTGTGTAGGGGAAAGTTGCACTGCAAGTTTAAATAGTGCAAACGCTGAAGGGCTCACTGTCTATATGGTCGCCAGACAGGAGATGCAGAGTGAAGAGGGCACAGACACCTATTGATATGGCAACCTGGGGGAGTGGATAGATTTAAAGTGCAGGCACCAAGTGTTATTATGTAAAGGGGCATAGTATCACTGACTAATGTATCCATCAGGACCCACCGCAAAATAAAATTAAATAAAGTGTTGTATGAACATACCATATTTGCGGATGCAAATAGGGCAGACATGGTGTCACCACCCCACTATTTGCATGTGCAAATTTACACATCAATAATCTACTTACCTGGAAACAGATGGACATGGATCAGTCTGAAATCCTCATACAAGAGCCAAGGAGCAACTGGATTGGAAAACGAGTCAGCAGTTGGCACGAGAATCAACCTATAAGAGTAGGATAAAGACAGTTAGGTGCGCACGCACGTAAGTGGCAGTGAAGAAACCTGCACTTGCAAGAAAAAAGGAAGACCTCCTAAAACAATTAAAAAAGCAGAAACTCACAGAGGTGAAGAATGTCTGAAGCGATGTCTTCTGAAGGAGCGCAACATCGATGAAGCGGATCTTCAATCATCTAATCCGGTATGCACAGAGCCGGACACAAGAAATGACCTCATCACTGCGCTCCGCCGCAGCAATGCTCCCCAGTCTCCACCTCCATCAAAAAGAAACCACAAAAACTATTCCCCACCTCAAGACACCATAAGACGCAAGAATACAAATTATTCTGCGTCATGCAGCATGAGAGGCAAGGAACAGAAAATCTCACCAACGGTCGCCTCCAGCAACTGCCAGTAAGGCTCTTGAAACCAACCGCATCAGATCTTCTAGCAAGACACAGGAGGGTGAGAATAGAACTAATATACCCACATTGAATAGTGACTGCTTTAAATAAATAATACTCTCATTTCTGATACATTATCCGATGAAAAATACAACTCTTTAAATAATTTATTTCTTTTATGTCTCACAAGGAGGCCAGTCAGAATCCAGTGACTGTATGGTCGTCACCAGACAGACACTCAGATTCGGAAAGTCTCAAGGAAACTGATTACATAACCACTAATGTTTACCCCCCTGGCAATTTAATTCACACCCCAAACAACAGATGTTTAATCCCATCCTTGGAAATGAGTAGTGGCATAAAAGAAACATCTGTGAAAGAACTAATGCCATGCCAAATTTCCCGGTTGGGATTTAATCTGTCGTGTCAAACTAAAGAAAAAATTTACAATAGAGAATTTATTGATGTTTTTTCTCTCTTCCCATCTTCCAAAGAAAATCTGAAAATAGGCAAAAAAGAGGAAGATGAGAGAAAAAGAAACCAACAAAAAACTTTCCTGAATTGGCTACAAGCATTCTGCATATATTCGGCAGTTCTGGGTGAAAAACAACCAAATTTATGCAGTGAGTTATTTCACCACGTAGATAGTATCCTAGAGGCGTACAAAAACTTTGGAGGATCAGCGTGGTGCAATTATGACGAATCATTTAGTCAAAAATGAGATCTTAATTGGGGGTCCAAAGACGTTGGACTGTGGATTAACCTCATGTTACCACAAAGGTCTAATCTTTTTCATCAGCAAATTACAAAGAAAGGAATTTGCTTTGCATTCAATAAGTCCACCTGCAGGTGGCAAACAAATTGCAAATACCAGCGCGAATGCACTTTTTGCAATGGAAGCCACCCAGCAACAAAATGCTTTAAAAAGCAAAACTGGCATCATTCAAATCCAAAAGAATCCAATAGATCAAGTGACGCCATCGATCATACCAAGGCTCCTCAGCTATTTATTAATTTACCCAAACACAACGATGGCTGAAATATCAATTGATGGCTTTTTTCCTGAATATAGAGTCGCTAGTCCTTTCACTAGTCCTCCTTTTAAAAATTTTAGAATATCTTCACTGGGTCTATTCCCAAAAAAGGAACATAACAGTTACTGCCTCATTCACCATTTATCATATCCCAAAGATGATTCTTTGAATGATTTCAGTGATAAAAAATCAACTATTGTCATTATTCTTAATTCGACCAAGCATTATCCTAAGAAGGGCTGGTATGAATGCATTAATGGCTAAAACGGACATAAAATCTGACTTCAGATTATTACCAATAAACCCAACGGGCTGCAACTCGCTGGGTTTTCAAATTAAAGGCAATTATTATTATGACAAAGCATTACCGAAGGTTTTCTCTTTATCCTGTTTTTACTTTGAGGCATTATCGACCGGTTCGGCTCGAGCATCTCTATGCTCGGCACGTGACGGTAGTCAGCCGAATACCACGTGTGCTCGTCGCATTGCTTGAGTCTCCTCCCCTCGCGTTTGGCGCCTCCTCAGCAGCCAATCAACGTTCAGGTAAGTAATTCCCTTCAGTGTAATGCCAGAACCATGTTAGCTATTAGCCTTACACTGATTGGCTGGCCAGAACACGTGATACCAGTTTATATAGGAGCCGATGTCCCGCGCTCGGATCATTCAGCGTCGGGGAGAGCAGACAGTATGCAGGGACAGATAGCGTTTTTTGCTGGAAATTCACAGATTTAACTCCCAAAAAAACTATTGAAAGACCAAACAGTCCTCTTAAGGACTACGGTGCGTGTTTGACAGCAGTGCAGCACCATTTTATTTATTTTTTTACCAAGGGTTAAATTCAGCAGTATCAGGGACAGCGGCTCCAGGAAGGGACAGATAGTGGAAGGCTGGAAAATCACTTTAAGTACCCAAAAGCTTTTAAAAGACAGAAAGATTTGATATTAGTGAGATCTACAGTACGCCATCAGAAAGCAGTGTGTTTAGCAGACATTATAAAAAGGGGCTTATTCACTAGAGTGTGTCTGCAAGTGATATCTACAGTACGACATCAGAAAGCAGTGTGTTTAGCAGACATTATAAAAAGGGGCTTATTCACTAGAGTGTGTCTGCAAGTGATATCTACAGTACGCCATCAGAAAGCAGTGTGTTTAGCAGACATTATAAAATGGGGCTTATTCACTAGAGTGTGTCTGCAAGTGATATCTACAGTACACCATCAGAAAGCAGTGTGTTTAGCAGACATTATAAAAAGGGGCTTATTCACTAGAGTGTGTCTGCAAGTGATATCTACAGTACACCATCAGAAAGCAGTGTGACATTATAAAAAGGGGCTTATTCACTAGAGTGTGTCTGCAAGTGATATCTACAGTACACCATCAGAAAGCAGTGTGTGACATTATAAAAAGGGGCTTATTCACTAGAGTGTGTCTGCAAGTGAGATCTACAGTACGCCATCAGAAAGCAGTGTGTTTAGCAGACATTATTAAAAGGGGCTTATTCACTAGAGTGTGTCTGCAAGTGATATCTACAGTACACCATCAGAAAGCAGTGTGACATTATAAAAAGGGGCTTATTCACGAGTGTGTCTGCAAGTGATATCTACAGTACACCATCAGAAAGCAGTGTGTGACATAAAAAAGGGCTTATTCACTAGTGTCTGCAAGTGAGATCTACAGTAAGCCATCAGAAAGCAGTGTGTTTAGCAGACATTATAAAAAGGGGCTTATTCATTCGAGTGTGTCTGCAAGTGAGATCTACAGTAAGCCATCAGAAAGCAGTGTGTTTAGCAGACATTATAAAAAGGGGAAAAGCAAGGGTTGTTTTCCAGCTCACGTTCTAATTTTTGTAGCCCCATGCACGAAGTTGGTCGAGTCAGTCCATATACTGATAGTAGCAATTTGAAGGAAATATACTCCAGCACGGTTCCAATGTGTTTGTAGTTGCACTTTATTGTTTAATTCTCCAAACAGCAGTAGCAAGTGCAGACAAAAAACTCCACCTCCACCACAACAGTACTGCGTTTAGGCCGCAACCGTATATACAGTATTTCAGCAGAGAATTATTTGTATTTGGGACACATTTAGCTACTTTTGGGCACATCTGTGTGTGCGTTTAGGCCGCAACCATATATACAGTATTCCAGCAGAGAATTATTTGTATTTGGGACAAATTTGACTAGTTTTGGGCACATCTGTGTGTGCGTTCAATCCACAAACGTTATATACAGTATTCCAGCAGAGAATTATTTTGCTGGGGAAAATTTAATTAAGTTGTCCAACATCTATTGAATAAACCTTTTAATATGAAGAAGGCAAGCACTAAGGGACGGGGAAGTGGGCGTGTTGCTGACTGTTCAAGCTAAGGCCGTGGCCCTGGGCGCAGTGAAACTGTGCCAGCTGCCGGTGAAACTGGAAACAAGAAATAATCCACCATACCCAGTTTCATTTCACAGTTAACTGGACGTCGCAGGACAACACTGTCCAAGTCGGACCAGTACGACCAGGTGGTCGGTTGGTTGGCAGAAGATAATTCTTCCACCCTCTCTTCCACCAAGACCAGTCTCATTAGCAAAGAGTCTGGTCCACAGAATCCTCACCCTGATCCTCCTTCCTCCCACCATGTAGAGTCAGGAGTCGGATAAACCGTTGATGCCACACTCGGACATTCCGAGGACCTATTTTCATCGCCATCACTAGATTTGGCCCTCTCGCCAAACACGCTTGAAGAGGCACAGATCTTGTACCCTGATTCACAAACTCTTGACCTATCACAGGGTCAAGAAGATGAGGGTGGTGAATGTCAATTATTTGTTCACGAGGTGGATGAGGATGAGACACAGTTGTCAATCACTGAGGTTGTGTTTAGGTCAAGTCAGCTGGATGGGGATGAGGAAGTGGAAGAGGAGGTGGTGGACGATGAGGTCACCAACCCAACTTGGGAAGGTGAAAAGCCGAGCGAGGACAGCAGTACAGACGAGGAGGGATCTGCAGCACCGCAACAAGCTGTAAGAGGCAGTGGTGTGGCAAAAGGGAGAAGTCGGCCCACACCAACAGGCCCGCAACCGTTACACAGAGCACCCACATGCGTAAATCTCCCTTGCCAAGGGGTAGGTGTTCTGCAGTATGGTGATTTTTTGCGGAAAGTGCAGACAACAAAAGAGTGGTAGTTTGCAACCTGTGCTGTACCAAAATGAGCCGGGGCGCGAACACCAGCAACCTCACCACCACCAGCATGATCCGCCACATGGCATCCAAGCACCCTAATCAGTGGGCCGAACACCTGGGTCCACAATCTGGGTCTGCGAGCCACCGCACTGCCTCCTCTTCCCCTGTGTTACGCACTGCTGGCCAATCCCCTGTCGAAGGCGCAGGGCCGGATGCCCCTTGCCCTGCACCTGGGCCTTCACATGCACCATCAGCAACTACATCCACTTCCCTATCCCAGCGCAGCGTCCAATTGTCTTTACCCCAGGCATTTGAACGCAAGCGGAAATACCCAGCCACCCACCCACTGTCCATAGCATTAAATGCGCAGCTTTCAAAATTACTGGTCCTTGAAATGTTGCCATATAGGCTTGTGGAGACTGAGGCCTTCCGCAGCCTGATGTCGGCGGCCGTTCCTCGGTCCACAGTCCCCAGCCGCCACTATTTTTCACGATGTGACGTGCCCGCCTTACACCAACATGTGTCCGAGAACATTACCCGTGCCCTGACCAACGCAGTTACTGGGAACGTCCACTTGACCACGGACACATGGACAAGTGCTGCTGGCCAGGGACGCTACATTTCACTGACAGCACACTGGGTGAATGTTGTGGAGGCCGGGAGTGAGTCGTACCCTGGGATGGCACAGGTGCTATCCATGCCCAGGTTTGCGGGCCCTACGTCCATCAGGGTCTCCGCCAGCAGCTATGTTACTGGCTCCAACCCCCACTTCTCCTCCTCCTCTTCCGCCGCTACCTCCACCACTTCTACCTCCAGCAGTCAGTCATCAGTCGGTAGCTGGAAGCAGTGTAGCACTGCTGTGGGGAAACGTCAACAGGCCGTGCTGAAGCTGATCTGCCTAGGGGACAAACAGCACACCGCTGCAGAGCTGTGGCAGGGTATAAAGGACCAGACCGAGCTGAACTGAACTGAACCTACAACCAGGCATGGTTATGTCGGACAATGGCCGTAACTTGGTGGCGGCTTTGGAGCTCGGCAACCTGATGCATGTGCCATGCCTAGTGCATGTATTAAACTTAGTGGTTCAGCGGTTTATTAAAACATACCCAAATTTGACAGAGCTACTAGTAAAGGCGCGCCGCGTGGGTGCCCATTTCCGCAAGTTGTTCACAGCTTCAGCCGCTCTGTCAACACTGCAGCAGCGCTTGGGGCTTTCAGCTCACCGACTGTTGTACAATGTGAGCATGCGCTGGAACTCTACGTTCTACATGTTGTCCAGGCTTTGTGAGCAGCAGAGGGCAGTTGTGGAATACCAACTGCAACATGGTCGTCTCCTTTCGAGTCAACTTCCACTATTCACAAGCGAGGAGTGGGCATTGATGGCAGACCTCTGTGAGGTTTTAAGAAACTTTCATGAATCCACACAGATGCTTAGTGGCGATAACGCTATAATCAGCGTAAGCTTCCCACTTCTGTGTCTACTCAAACGATCACTGCTCACAATTAAGGACGATGCTCTGAATGTGGCCGACGTGGAAATGGGGAAGGACTTTAGTGTGGGTGATAGCCAGACAACCCACATTTCGTCTTCTCAACGCAAATTGGACCATGGGGAGGAGGAGGAGTTGAAGACAGTTGCCTCTGCTACAGAGGGTACTACCGACGGAACTTTAATTCCATCGGTTCGACGTGGATGGGCATAAGGGGATGAGGAGGAGGATAAGGGGATGGGAGAGTCATCCTGATGTCGACATAGACGTCTTGCCTGTTGGTAATCTGGCACACATGGCTGACTTCATGTTAGGCTGCCTTTCCCGCGACCCATTTTAGATAATACGGATTATTGGGTGTTCACTCTTCTCGACCCCCGCTACAAAGAGAACTTCTCATCTCTCATTCCTGTGTTGTGAAAAGGGCAAGTAAAATGGTGCAATACCAGAAGGTCCTTGTTGAGAAATTGCTCCAAACATTTCCATCTGACAAAGCTGGCGGCAGAGTCCGTACTTCCATAGGCAAACGAGGAAGGCAGACAATGGGAACACACTCCAGTTCCAACAAAGGCAGGGCAACACTCTCCAAGGCATAGGACACTTTCATGACACCCCGCCAGCACCCTGAAGTGCGGCCTACTGTCCCAAGGAGGGAAGAGTTTTGGAAGATGGTGAAGGAATACATAGCAGACTGTGTCAGCATCCTCAATGATCCCTCAGTGCCTTACAACTACTGTGTGTCCAAGCTAGACAGGTGGCACAAACTTGCACTCAATGCCTTGGAGGTGCTGGCCTGCCCTGCCGCCAGCGTATTGTCTGAGCGGGTATTTAGTGCTGCTGGTGGCATTATAACAGATAAGCGTATCCGCTTGTCCACTGACAATGCTGACAGGTTGACTCAGCTAAAAATGAACAAGGCCTGGATTGCCCCTGACTTCTCCACTCCACCAGAGGAAAGCTGAGCTAATGAGGAACAAAAACGCAATTTAAATGTATGCTTTATAATGTACTTAATCTACAAGATTCAGATGCACCCTTTTCACTGCAAAAAAAGGGTATATGTTTGAATCTTGTTTTCTCTTCTTCCTCTTCCATACAGTATATATGCCCTCACTACAATGTTTTATAGGGTCCGCTCACATTCAGGCCCTCCCCTCCAATGTTTTATACGGTCTGCTCACCTGTAGGCCCTCACTACAATTTTTTTATATGGTCTGCTCACCTGTAGGCCCTCGCCTCTAATGATTTATACGGTCTGCTCATCTGTAGGCCCTCACCTGTAATGTTTTATGCAGTCTGCTCACCTGAAGGCCCTTACATATAATGTTTTTGACGGTCAGCTCGGCCGAGCGCACGAATATCGCTATTTGTTCGGACCGAGTACCCGAACACTTTGGTGCTTGCTCATCACTAGTGGTTATGTAATACAGTACTTGGATGATTTTCAAGTAGATGACATGCAAATTTTGTTTTTTTTTAGAAAACTTTAATGGAAAAACTATGGGGCAACAAAAAATTCTTGATTCAGATTCTCTGCAATAATATACTGATGCGGCTGCTTCAGTAGGTTACGGAGCGATTTTCAAAAATCAATGCTCATCTGAAAGGTGGACATTAAACTGGTCAAGTCAATCCTTTATTTATAACATCGTATTCCTCGAACTTTTTTCTGTACTTGTAGCATTAACTATTTGGCAAGAAGAATTTAGAAATAAACGCATTTTATTATTTTCTGACAATAAAGGAGTCGTATTCTCCATAAATTGTCTATCTGCTAAATCAGAGGTAGTAGTAAATTTATTAAGACAAACTTGTTTAAGCAATAACATATGGCTTAAGGCCATATATATAGAAGGTAAAACAAATTTAATTGCAGATTCTTTGTCTCGGCAGAATTTAGCTTTTTTCAGACATTTGGTACCAGAAGCAGAGGAGATCGGAATTCCTTGCCCACAACAACTTTGGAAGCCAATATGGAAATGATCAACGGATTAATCAGTAATTGATTAGCACAGAACACATGGGCTGTTTATACAGCAGCATGGAGAAATTGGGGGACATTTTGTGATGCCAATGATATAAAACTTTTAGACAACAATGTTGTTCATGCTATCCTTTTTTTTGAGAACTGAGAAAAAATGGCAAGAAAGCGGATTACATTCAAAAAAATTTAGCTGGAGTTTCATTTTTCCAAAGAATCTGCAATTTAATCCCCTTTTCATCTAATTTCTTATTAAAACAAATATTAAAAGGTCTAAAAAGAGGCAATACAGTCAGAATCAGAACTAGGCCTTGATCGCTAAAAAACTTTCCTTGACTACTTACCTTATATCTGTACGTCCTGTTACGAGGTTTCCTTAAGCGAATAAGCGAAATCGTAGCTGCGAATAAATTAAAAGAAGCACCATTACAAATTTTTGATTTATTCTTACAACCTGACTACATCAAATTGTACTTAAAAATATCTAAAACTGACCAATCAGCAAAAGGAACATGGATAAAATTAAATAAATTCCAATACTCCGCACTGTGTCCAGTTCAGGCCTTGAAAGGGTAACCAAACCAGGCCCACTATTTATGCACAAAGACAGATCCCCATTAAGCAAATTTAAATTCAATTCCATTTTGTGTAAATGTAAAAACAATTATGGTTTACAAAAAGAAAAAATTACAGCACATTCTTTCCGCATTGGTGCGGCAACTTTAGCTTCAAAGATAGGTTTAAAGAAGGAAACAACTATTAAGAAAATTGGTAGATGGAATTCTACAAGATATAAATTATACATCAGACCTGAATTATTAATTGAATCTCTTGCAGATTCTATAAAGAATATCTGGATAGTTGGAAATGAACTTATATTTTCCGCCAGAAAACGTTCTTCTTTTAAATTTAATGCAGACAATTTAGGTTTCGGTACTAATGTCAATATTTTCTGGAAAAGTGTTTTATGGAATTTGCATAAAAATATATATTTAAGGATTGTATAGAGTTGTTAGAAACTTGGCCGGCACCTGACATTCTAATTATTCATGCAGGTTTGTTTAATATGGGCAGATTGCGTACACACGAACTAATAAACGACTTAAAAGTTACAATGGAAAATATCCACATTCATTTCCCATTGACTAAGAAAATCTTTCGGAAATACTGCCAAGATGGGCCTGGAATTCCGAGAAAATTACATTTATGGAAAAAATCTGAATACGAATTAACAAAAATACTGAAAAATATTTGATTTCAATTCTTGGTTCTTTGTATAGACATAAAGAATTGGAAGGATATGTTAGAGGTCTATATGACAAATCTAAACAAACATTGTCAGATATTGGCCTAGATTTGTTTAACCCATATGTTTCTTTTTGCGTTTTCATTTTGCGCTCCCTGCTTTCCCAGAGTCATAACTTTTTTATTTGTCTGTTAACACAGCCATATGAGGGCTTGTTTTTTGCGGGACAAGTTGTACTTTCCAACGCCGCCATTTAATATTGCATATGATGTAGTGGGAAGCATGAAAAAAAATTCAAAATGGGGTGAAATTGCAAAAAAAAGCTATTTCACCGCAGTTTTACAGGTTTTTTTATTTACGACGTTTGAGTGCTAAAACTGACCAGTTACTTTTATTCTACAGGTCAGTACGAATCTGGCGATACCTTTATATGTACAGTTTTTCTTGTGTTGTGATAAAAAAAATTAAAAAGTGGGGGAAAAATTCAGTTTTATTTTTTTGTTGCCATATTTTGACCCCTATAACTTTTTTGTAATCATGTGTACGGAGCGGTGTGGGGACTCATTTTTTGCGATCTGAACTTTTCATTGATACCATTCTGTGGGGTGTGTGATTTTTTTGAAGTGACCAAAAACGGTTAATCGGCCATTTGGATGCTTTTTTCCGTTTTGCTGTTTGCCATATGGGGAATATATTTTTATATTTTTATACTATGTGTGTTTTCGCACATTGCGACACCCATGTTTTTTTGTTTTTGTTTTTTTTGGAAAAGGGAGGTGATTTTAATTTTTGTCTTTTTTTAAACTTTTTATTTTTATTTTTTACACTTTTTATCTATTATGCACTTGCATTGGAATCTATGATGATTTCACTACTTTCCTATGGTGCCCTATTATGGCTCCATAAATACTATGCAGCAGCCTCCTGTCATTTATAAAGACAGGGACTGCTGTATACACGCTCCTCTGATCACCACACTGTGGAGCCGGAGCACAACCGAAAGTGAAAGCTATAAGAAGCAGACGCCATCTTTAAACACACGCCCGATGACGTACATGTACGGGTTTAATGTTGGACTACAAAATGTGATTGAAGTTTGCTTCGGTGCATGTTAGCCATACAGCTTCGCTTTATGGCGGTATGGGTTAAGTCACTCTTCGAGTGAACTATGTTGTTGGTTAAGTTATTATATTTATTGGATATGGATAATTAAATTGGTTAGTTATATTATATAATAGGTAACATTAAGCACCATGGCCAATATCTTTCCGCTAATAAAAGATTTAACAAATTTAAGGTGATTAATCATTATTTGCTAACGGCTAATAAATTATAATCACAATTGGGATCTATGACACCATGCTACTCCCCATTGTAAAGTAACATCAGGTGGTTACAGTTGTCTAGATGACAGGTAACAAAACAGTTCAAATTCCAAAACATAGGAACTTTAAATGAATGTAAAAAGCTGACCAAGAGTGGGAAAGAAGGGGAAAGGGAGAGGTGAAAAGGGAGAGAGGAGCAGGAAGGAGACTCAAATGAAGAAAGTGTAAGGGCTTATGCCCAATAACTTCAATGGGCCCACAAAAGATGTAGACAGCACACAGAGGGCTCTCTGCATCTGTATGTCCATTCAGTGGCATCCGCATGTCCATTCAGTGGCATCCGCAGAAATGTAAAACATGTCCTATTCTTGTCCACATTATGCCATAAGGGCTCATGCACTCGACCGTTGCCTGGTTTGCAGTCTGCAACAACAATTTTGTGGAACAGAACGTCCGGCCCATAATAGAACTGTCCTATTCTTGTCCATAATGCGGACAAGAATGCTTTATATTTTTGTGGATGCCACGGAATGGACGTACGGTTACGGACAGCCCCAGTGAAGTGAATGGGTCCGCTTCTGACCTGCAAAAATGTGGATCAGATGCAGACAAAAAATACGCTTGTGTGCATAAGCCCTAAGTCAAAGTATCATTGAGACATTTTAGATGCACAGGGTCTATCTAGAAATTCCATCTAGCTTGCATGCTTCCCAGTTGCCTCCACATAGTGGTGTGCAGATCACCTCCGTGCCCCAAATCTAAGTTACTTCTAGAGACCTGAAGGAACTTCCCGGATGTATGTTGAAATAGGAGTTTCTCTTTTGTTAACAATATCGATGAGATGAACTTTCACCCTGCATCTAAATTTGCTGCAGGTTTTGCCCACATAATTAAGTGGTCAGATGCATGTAGCAGCATAAATCACTCCGACAGGCCTGCAGCCTAGAAAGTTTAGAATTGTGTAGCAAAGATAGATTGAGAGAAAAGCCTTGCACCCACCACAGAGAAGAACCACGGGTGATTTGTCCAACCATATACCTTTGGGGAGAAATGGCTCCTAACTAACTCTATCCTTTCCTGTAGGTCACTCGGGGTGGTGGTGGTAGTATTTCGTGCAAGTTTTTATCTAGGGGCACACCTTGAGCAATACATAGAGAGCACTTCTCTGACCTGTAACAATCCATTTCGGAAATAAACTTTCCCTGTTTGTTCAGGTTTATTCACTCCTTTCCTTTTTGTTTTCAATACTGAAATTAAATACATAAATCTCTTGGTTGATAAACGTACATGTTGTCCCCTGAATGATATTTCAAATAATTGGATGGGATTTTCCAAATATTAAAAGAAGCAGAGGAAGGATGGCAGACCCTTCCAAAGTCTTCCGTTCAGTCTAATGAGGTCTCTAATGAGATGATGGCCACCTCACACCAACTTACTCTGGTAATTTGGAAGTAGAGCGTGTCTGCATCAATGCACAGTACATGCTGAAACAGAGAATTCTCTATTTAATTGCAACTGGCACACGTACTAAGCAGAATTTGTTCTCAAATGACAACAACCCCTTTTAGATGCACCTACATGTGTAATGGAGGGGGTCTTGAAAGCATCTGTTGTTCTCGGAGCTCATTCCTCTCACGCTCTTTGTTTTTGGTAGAGCCCTAGCCCTGGTTACATCTGCAGATGGAGAAGTACACATTAATGATCAGAATTCAACTACTATGTGGCTGAAGCCTTTGGAATAAATGCCAGGAGTCGTTTATCAAATAGGTAAATAGGACAAAAATTAGTCTAACAATAGGAGAAAAAGTTATTGTGATACTTTCAGGGTGTTTTTTTTTTTTGTGCTTGATGTAAGTTGATTGGAATATCAAGATATAGCCCAAAAGGGAGAAATCTGTGTAACTAGAAAATAAAGTGGCACATTTTAGGTCAGTGTTTTATTTTGTTTTAGGCTTTTTTAAAAGAAAATTCCTGAAGGGTCTCAACTCTTACAAGTTTTACTGTCAGTTGCCAAACTATTACATATTCTGGGTTCTCAACCAGTTATTATTGATGCAGTCAAGTAGAGCATGTTCATTTTAAGTGTATAGTTTAGCAACAAGAGCTTGTTTTGTCAAATTGATGGCCTGTTATCAAGTGTCTGGACAAAGGAAAACCATAGGCTTTTTTTTTTTTTTTCCATGATTGATTTAGGGCCCAATATCTGTTGTGTATAGAACGCATTTTCTCATCACGCATTTAATTTATGAGTCCTGGATATGTGTACAAAAAACTTAAATAAGTCAGTGGCCCAGATTTATACATTTGCCTGTGCCTAGAAAAAGTGGTACAATTAGGGTTTCTCCATTTATTTATTTTTATTAAAGAGGGGGAAATGACGGCCAAAATTGCACAACAATTCTTTTGTAAACTTCTATCTCAAAGTTAGCCAACCAAGAGTTGCTATAGGACTACAAAAAGTGTCCACACATATCATCCAGCCTGAGGTACTGTGATAAAGGTCTTTAGACAGAATGTGTAAATTTATATCATCGACGGGATTAATATATTTTCACCAATCTATGCATCAGTATTTTTTCAATTGAGGAAACCAGAGACTCTGGCCACATTTCTTAATCTGCACCGTTTCAGTTGCAGTGATCGTGCTTTAAAGCGAGTATCTGTCCTTTAACACCATTTTTTTTATCAGTCGAAGTACAGTAGGGCCATGCTGAATTATTATACTGTACAGTAATATCTTCATTGCTTCTGATACAGAGCTCTTAATCTCCTGCATAACCATAGGCTTACATGTTAACATTGTGGTAACCCGCAGCCCTTCTTACCGAGCTGAGAAGATTATTGCATACTGTTTATATGTAGAACTCAATTAAATAGTATGCATTTTGCTCCTGTTCTCCCCCTAGTGCTGAATGGAGGCAGCCAGAATTCTATAATTTGACTATCTTTTCAGAAGGATTGGATCTCTGTATCAGAAAAATAAAAGTATGTTGAGAAATGAATCATCACAGAATGTTTTACCTAAATATGGTGTAACATGGCATGCATTCACACAAGAAATTATACTTAGCATTTATGTCATAGGATTGTAATTGATAACATGTTCTGTTTTCTTTTAAGTTATCAAAAATGTGTGGAGGAGCCTTATGCCTTGTTATACAGCTGTCTGATGATCTAGTTGAGTGATAACCCATTTTCTATTTTCAGACATTTCGTATATGTGACAATTTTGAATGCACCTACATTTTGGTTTAAATTATGCCAAAATGTGTCACAGCTCAGCATATCTAGGTTGTGCCTAGCCCGTCAAGGGGGTGCAACTTAAAGGATTTATCCCATGACTGATATCAGAAATCATAATACAGTACATGGCAATCTTTTTCTAACTAACCTAGAACCAACCCTGTACCTCACATGGATCCAGAGATCTCCCCATTCATTGCTCTGCTAGATTTCTATCAAGCTGAACGCTGAAGAGGAGTGTCTTTTCTGCCACAGCTAAGGGTATGTGTCTCAGCTCTCCCTATCACAGCTCACGGGGCGTGTCTCAGCTCTCCCTATCACAGCTAAGGGGGTGTGTCTCAGCTCTCCCTATCAGCTAAGGGGGTGTGTCTCAGCTCTCCCTATCACAGCTCAGGAGGCGTGTCTCAGCTCTCCCTATCACAGCTAAGGGTGTGTGTCTCAGCTCTCCCTATCACAGCTCAGGGGGCGTGTCTCAGCTCTCCCTATCACAGCTCAGGAGGCAGTTGGAAGGATAAAACTGAGCATGTGCAGCCTTCTCAGTGAGTCGAACAAAGATAAAAAAAAATCAAACAAACAGCAGGTGGTGCTATACAGATACATTTTATTGAATAACTCAATGGCTATGCTAAATGTTTAATTACATGCAAATACAAAAGTGTTCCGATCAGGTGCTGGTTTGAAAACTAGAATATTTTTCCTGGGACAACCCCTTTAATGGAAAAGGGTTTTGACTTCTCAGCAAAGCAGATGTGGCCTAATAGGCTACATTTTACACAAAAACAAAGTTCTAGTGTAAAATTCTATCTCGAAGTAGGCCAACCAATAGTTGGTGTAAAGTTTGACAAAAGCGTCTATCCCTGCACCAGATTTTGGAATCGGCTTTTTGGAATCGATGAAATAAATATCAGCAAAAATTGTATTTTGATAAACTGCATAAAGTATACTTCTTTGATTTTTATGGTAATAAATAATTTAAGGATAATAGTTATATATCTTATAAGATGTAAATGTGGCCCAAGAGGAAATATTTATTGGAACAATTTACTGTGATAAAATGAACTTAAAGGTGTTGTGTCACTTCAGAAAATAGCATTTATCATGTAGAGGAAGTTGATACAAGCTACTTACTAATGTGTTGTGATTATCCATATTGCCTCCTTTGCTGGCTAGATTAATTTTTCCGTCACATTATACACTATAAGTTTCCATGGTTATGACCATCCTGCAATCCAGCAGCGGTGGCTGTGCTTGCACACTATAGGAAAAAGCCTACGTGCAGTACCGCGGTCCCAGCCACCAGAGAGGCCAGTGCTTTTTCCTATCGTATCTGAAAACATATAGGGGAAGATTTATCAAACTAATGTAAAGTAGAACTAGCTTAGTTGATCATAGCAACCAGTAAGATTCCACCTTTCATTTTTCACAGCTCCTTTGGCATCTGATTGGTTGCTATGGTCAACTAAGCCAGTTCTTATTTACACCAGTTTGATAAATCTCCCCCGCAATGCATGTTCAGAGATACCATATCTGTAATTGGTGCAAATTTGACACAAATACGTTTACCTTATATATTATTTATTCTAGTCTATCCGGTTGAAGCAATACATGTATATGTAATATAAGACTAGTTAGAAGTTTGAGGATCTGTCACCGGTCTAAATTTTTAAAGCTGCCTACCTACATGTATTGCTCCCACTCCCCTGATTCTTCCTGTGTATTTTCTTTTCCCAGTGTTTCCATTCCTGAGATATTAGGGTTACTAGTTCTGTTGATAGTACCCCAAAAAAAATTGGTAAAATCAGGGGAGCAGCAAAAATACATGTAGGTAAAAAATTTGGTGATCAGTGACATGTCCTCTTTAAACAGGTTGTGTCACTCCAGTAAATTACATTTATCATGTAGAGAAAGTTAATACAAGCCATTTACTAATGTATTGTGATTGTCCATATTGCTTCCTTTACTGGCTGGATTTATTTTTCCATCACATTATACACTGCACATTTTCATGGTTACGACCACCCTGCAATCGAGCAGATACAAGATGTCTGGGAGCTGATGTGCTTATGTGCACTGCCCACCAGAGAGGCTAGTGCCTTTTCTTATAGTGTACAAGAACGACCAACACTGCTGGATTGCAGGGTGGTCGTAACTGCTGGAATCAGTATATAACATACCTCCCAACCGTCCCGGATCCGGCAGACAGTCCTGGATTTCAGTGACTGTCCCGCGGTCCCGGTATGGGGGAGCTTTGTCCCGCTTTCTGGCAGCTGTATCTTCGTCCATAGGAAGCAGAGACAGTTGCCCGTATTATGATGAAGCAGAGAGCTGGCATCGGCTCCCTGCTCCATCATTTCTCCCCCCCCCTGCCTGCTCTCCACACCTCTTGTCTGTGCTGGGGGCGGGGCCTGCAGCCAGCCTCAGCTCCGCCTCCTCCACAGACCAAAGCAGCCAATGTCCTGCTGCTGCTGCTAGGAAGAAGGTAAGTATGTGGTGTTTATTTTATTTTTTTACTTTTACTTTTCTGTGAGTGGCATAATGTGGGGATATTACTGGGGGGCACAATGAGGGCATATTACTGGGGGGCACAATGTGGGCATCTTACTGGGGGCACAGCTGAGCATATTACTGGGTGCACATTACTGGGCATATTACCGTATTTTTCGCCCTATAAGATGCACTCCCCTAAAGATTGCACTGCGTCTTATGGGGCGAATGCTGCAATTCGCAGCGCGGCCGGCGTGTGTATCAGCGGGAGGGAGGAGGGACTGGGGGCCGGCATCTTGTTTTGTAATGGCAGCGGGGGGGCCCGTTGCAGTAACTGTATTCTACTACACTGGGCCCCGCTCACTGTAGTAATCATATAGGCAATGTTAAACTGTAAATTCATTCATCCAGGTTGTAGTACGATACTTACTACTAACTTCCATAGCAGGCAGGAGGCCGGGCAAGCGGGCGGGAGGCGGCAGCATAACTCACTACGTCATGCGCCTGCGCTGCCTGCTTCATTCATAAAGTGGGAGGCGCAGGCTCCTCCCACCCGCTCGCCCGGCTTCCTGCCTGCTATGGAAGTTAGTAGTAAGTACCGTACTACAGCCTGGGTGAATGAATTTACAGTTTAACATTGCCTATATGAATACTACAGTAAGCGGGGCCCGGTGTAGTAGAATACAGTGACTTCACCGGGCCCTGCTGCCATAACAAAACAAGATGCCGACCCCCATAGCATAAGATGCTATGTGTCATCCACAGATCCCCCTTCCCCATAGCAGTGTCATGCCATCCCCAGATGCCCCCATAATAGTGCCATCCCCAGATGCCTCCATAACAGTGCCATCCCCAGATGCCTCCATAACAGTGCCATCCCCAGATGCCCCTATAACAGTGTCATCCACAGACCCCCATAACAGTGTTCGTCATCCACAGATCCCCCATAATAGTGTCATCCACAGACCACCATTAGTTCAAAACCCACCAAAAGCACACCTTTTGGTAAAAAATATTTTTCTTATTTTCCTTCTCAAAAACCTAGGTGCGTCTTATGGGCTGGTGCGTCTTATAGGACGAAAAATACGGTACTGGGGGAACAGCTGGGCATAATTCTGTGAAGGAGGCACAATGTGGGCATAATTTCTGCGCAGTGGCATGAAGGGGGAATAATTACTATGTGGGGGCATTAAGGGGACTGGGTGGGATTAGGTGTATAGTTATTTGTTCACAAAGTTGGGAGGTATGATATAATATGATGGAAATATGTATCAAGCCACTAAACAGGGCACTATGGATAATCACAGTACAATAGTAAGTGCCTTGTACTAACTTTTTATTTATAAATGCCATTTGCAGAATTGAGACAGCCCTTTAACTATGAAGCATAGAACTGTATGTAATACTGATGGAGGTTTTATTTTACCTTGCTGAAACCGGATTCCTTATCTCTCTGAACAAAACAGGATTAGAAAGCTGGTAACTGCCTAGAGGCAGTATGTTGGTAGTCATGTCCCTTAGTATCTATTGGATGTATAACACACATATTATACTTCTTATCCTCCCAGATAAACATAGCTGGAAGACAAAAAAAAAATTAGATTAAAAAGGTGTGACATGCTCAGACACAAATGTAGCAATTGGTAGAACATCAATGAAGTGCCAACTATTAACAAAGCACATTCCCTGCTGTCACCGAACCTGAAATAAATCATTATATGCACGTATATCCTCTTCAAAGCCTTGAACATTAACCCTTAACATTGTGGCGTTCTATTAAGTGATGCTGGTGCATGCTATGTTTCTTGCACTACCTTAAAGGGATTGTCTCATATAGGCAAAGTTAATACAAGCCAGTTACTAGTGTATTGTAATTGTCCATATTGCTTCCTTTGCTAGCTAGATTAACTTGTCTATCACATTATACACTGCTTGTTTCCATGGTCATGACCACCCTGCAATCCAGCAGCGGCGGACATGCTTGCACACTATAGAAAAAATTGCTGGACATTTACAGGCCTCGTCTACTTCTGTTGTCCCAGCCTACTTGTCTTGCTTCTCCTTCTGTCAATCTGTCTTCCTACAACATGAGCCTACTTTTAGTTTTTTTTCAGGGCCACTTTAAGTTCCCAGTCCACCCATGATGCTTGAAACTTGTGCCCAAAAAAAGCACATTTCCACATGAGGCCCCATTCCCAGCTGCTTCTGCCTCATTCCCGGCTGCTTTGGGTCAGTCAGTCACTGGCCTCAGTGGTCACGTGCTAGAATGGCACATCACTAGTAAATTCTAGTGACATGCCTTTCTAGCACATGACCGCTGAGGCCATTGATTGGCTGCAGTGTTTACGGGATCAAGGATCAAGTTAGCTGTGATCTGGTGGGGTCCTGAAGTGGTTGGCAAGGGGGCCATAGAGCAGGCAGAACAGAACTGCAGACAGGCGAGTTTTTATTTTATTTTTTATTTTATTGGGAACAGGTCAAGGATTGGGTTGGTCATCTCCTAGGCAAGAAAACACCTTATAAACTAAGTGTCCCTTGAACACTAGTTTTTATTAATATGGATGTATTCAGTTTTTCTATTATATTTTAATAGTGCTCAAAACTTAGTTTTTTTAGATGCAGAGATTTGATTTCCCTACAAGATTTAAATAGGATTTGCTAGGAGTAACTTGCTGACAGCCTATCTAAAGGTGATCAATATCTGATTGGTGGGGGTCCGTATCCCGACACCCCCACTATTCAGATGTTTGAAGAGGCTGCAGCACTCTGATGAGTGCTAAGGCCTCTTCCTAAGCCAGTGACATCTTGTTCTTCAGTCACATGGCACAGCTCCATTCCTTTCAAGTAAATTGCCTGAGCTGCTATGCAATGAATGATGCAGTACTTGGTATGCTGTGAATAGGCCACTTCAAATGGATCGGTGGCAATGCGGGGTGTCGGAACCCCACTGATCAGATATTGATGAACTATTCTGACAGGTCATCAGTATTTTACTCCCAAAGAACCTCTTTAAAAATAACGTAGGCTGCCAGCAGCCACCACTAGAGTCTATTGCTAATTGTTATACAATTAACCTAATAACAACACAGTATGCAGTAAGCTCCATTGCTCCCCCTAATGGTGGCTGCAGTTACCGGTATATTATGTTTTTAATTTGAGTCCTATATGAAAATTTACACTTTGACCACTATAAAAATATATTTGAAAAATTATAGGCTATGTAAACCTTTTTTTTGACACAATAAAAGCACACAGAGCTATGGGGACTGGGTATTGTGGATGGGCTAGCGGCCATCTAGCAACCCATGTCCTCAGCTCTATACACAAAATCCCAATGACAGGTTCCCTTTAAAAGTAAGTGGTTGCAAAGTACCAACATCATAATTATTGCAGACTGGGCCTTGAAAACAGTCACGACCACCTGAGAAGAGTCATGGTTATTCATGAATTCCTGCTCTCCCTGCCCACCGGCTGATGACTGACAGGCTTCTACGTAGTTTTCTCCCTTTCTCTCTAGGAGAGAACTGCCAACCATCAGCAGATGGACGGGGAGAGTAGGAGATTGTGAAAAACCATTACTCAGGTAGGTTTGACCCTTTTCCAGGCCCGGGCTGCAATGATTATGATGCTGGTTCTTAGCAACCACTTGCTTTTAGCTCATGAGTGACACACCGCTGACATCAGCATTTCTGTCACTATTTTATGCTGCACTCAGTGAGGTCAGCATAAAGTTGATGACAGGTTTAAATAAGTGTTTATGCCCTCTTAGTATTTTAGAGATAAGGGTTATTAGATGGCCAAGTGAAAGTAGCAGTCACACAACTAGAAAAAACAACCCAATAAAAAATATGATTTTTAGCCAAAAATTTGTAAAATGCAATCATAAACAAAAATTGCCTCCAAAGGTGTACATAGCCTTTAATAGAATTTTAGGTGTAAAAAATGCATGATTTGCTCTAGTACCCACAGATGTTATGGTCAATATTTATTTATCCATGAACATATGAGAGGCTATTTTATTTACATGGATTGAGGAAGATAAAAAGCTGCCTAGCATCTCAGGAAAAAAATAAAACTAGATAATTTTAAATCACTGAGAAGCTACATACCCGTATATACTCGAGTATAAGACGAGTTTTTTGGCACATATTTTTGTGCTCAAAAAGCCTCCTCGTCTTATACTCGAGTCTAGTCTAGCTCCGGTAATACAGGCAGTGCGGGGGGCGGCGCTCACTCACTGACGTCACGCGCCTGCGCCGCCTAGTGGGAGAAGGCGCGTGACGTCAGTGAGTGAGCGCCGCTCCCCGCACTGCCTGTATTACCGGAGCAAAGACAAAGTAAGCATACTGCTGTGAGCGTCGGGAAGGGGGATCTGTGGATGGCACTGTAGGGGGATCTGTGGATGGCACTGTAGGGGGATCTGTGGATGGCACTGTAGGGAGATCTGTGGATGGCACTGTAGGGGGATCTGTGGATGGCACTGTAGGGGGATCTGTGGATGGCACTGTAGGGGGATCTGTGGATGGCACTGTAGGGAGATCTGTGGATGGCACTGTAGGGGGATCTGTGGATGGCACTGCAGGGGGATCTGTGGATGGCACTGTAGGGGGATCTGTGGATGGCACTGTAGGGGGATCTGTGGATGGCACTGTAGGGGGATCTGTGGATGGCACTGTAGGGGGATCTGTGGATAGCAGTGCCAGCCACAGATCCCCCTACAGTGCCATCCACAGATACCCCCTCCCCTAAACAGTGCCATCATGGCACTGTTTAGGGGAGGGGGGATCTGTGGATGGCACTGTTTAGGGGGGATCTGTGGATGGCACTGTTTAGGGGGGAGATCTGTGGATGGCTCCCTGTATTTAATGCAGAGTGTGTGTGTATATAATGCACACACTCTGCATTAAATACAGGGAGTCACCCTCTTGCAGATGTGTGTATATAATGTAGAGTGTGTGCATTATATACACATACACTCTGCATTATAGCTGCATTTCCCACCCTAGTCTTATACTCGAGTCAATAATTTTTCCCATTTTTTGGGGGTAAAATGAGGGGCTCGGCTTATACTCGGGTCGGCTTATACTCGAGTATATACGGTATATCCTAGGGTTGTTTGTTACCAAAATTTTGAGTCTGTTTCGATACCATAAAAAAGTATTGCGATACTGGATACCACGCAAAAAAATATAAAACACTGAAAAAAGCTGCTTGCATTCCGCATTTTATGGAACGTCCGGCCCATAATAGAACAGTCCAATCCTATTTTTTGGGGGGACAAGGAGACAAAAAAAATTGGTGAATCGCGCATTTTTTTTATTTATTTTTTTTTTTCTGTTACGGCGCTCACCTCATAGGACATTTTTTTTATATTTTAACAGTTTGGACTTTTCGGATGTAGCAATATGTAATATGTTTATTTATTGTTTAGATATTTTATATGTAAAATATGGAAAGGGGGTGATTTATACTTAGGGGCTAGATTTATACTTAGGGGCTAGAACCTGGGATCTTTTAATCCCTTGTCCTATTCACTCTAATAGAGCTCTATCTCATACTCTCACACTCTTCCTGCTGCCCTGTGCTCTGTACACACAGCAGCAGGGAGCTGACTATGGCAGCCAGGGCTTCAGTAGCGTCCTGGCTGCCATGGTAACCGATTGGAGCCCCACTGTTGGGGCTCCGATCGAAACTGCCACCAATGAGGAGGAGGGGACCCTGTGGCCACAGCCACCAATGAGTTTAATACTGGGGGGAGTTGTGGGTGCACTGCGCCACCAGTGATTTTAATACTGGAGGGGTTTGAGGGGAGGGAATGATTTTAATACTGGGGAGGAGGAGGGGGAGGGTGCACTGCGCCACCAATGATAATATAAAATTCTGAAATAAGTATTATGATATGTACAGCGGTGCACAAGGATCTCACTGCACTTAATCCCTGGGCGCTGCTCGGTTCTCCTGCTATGTCCTCCGGCATCTTCGGGGACTTGGTTGTACTGGGCAGAGACTGCCCTTGTTTTCCTGGGCGTCTCCTTCTCCCAGGCTGTAGCACTGGCCAATCGCAGCGCAGAGCTCACAGCCTGGGAGGTTTTTTACTCCCAGGCTGTGAGCTCTGTGCTGCGATTGGCCAGCTCTACAGCCTGGGAGAAGGAGACGCCCAGGAAAACAAGGGCAGTCTCTGCCCAGTACAACCAAGTCCCCGAAGATACTGGAGGACATAGCAGGAGAACCGAGCAGCGTCCAGGGATAATAGTAAGTGCAGTGAGATCCCTGGGTGGCGTTGTACATATCATGATACATAGTTCAGAATATTTTGCCAGATGAAAGGTCCTCTTTAATGCAGGAGGCGGGTTCGGCAGCTGAGGGGTTAACTGCCGCTAATTGCAGCTCCCCGCCAGCACTCGCCTCCTGTATTTGTATTAAACATTTACTTTCATTGGTGGCGCAGTGCACCCGCCCCTCTCTCCTCATTGGTGGCAGCAGCGGCACAGGGGGAGGGAGAGACTGCTTCCTTTTCCCCTGTGCTGCTGAGGAGAACACGGAGCGCGCTGAGAGCAGCGCTCTCCTTGTTCTCTGATACTAGACTGCGCAATAGTGAAGCCGAGTATCGAAAATAGGCAAATCCTGGTATCGACCTGTATCGATTGGTTATAGAAAATTCGATATCCGAAACAACCCTAACATATTCCTGCGATTTCTGAGATAAATGTAGAGGGGAAACAGACTAAATGGAGCCTGTCATCAACTTTATGCTGACCTCACTGAGGGCAGCATAAAATAGTGACAGAAATGCTGATGTCAGCGGTGTGTCACACATGAGCTAAAAGCAAGTGGTTGCTAAGAACCAGCATCATAATCATTGCAGCCCAGGCCTGGAAAAGAGTCAAATCTACCTGAGAAGAGTCCTGGTTATTCATAATCTCCTGCTCTCCCCACCTGCTGATGATTGGCAGTTCTCTCCTAGAGAGAAAAGGAGAAAACTAGGTAGAAGACTGAATGATCAGAAGGTGGGCAGGAGAGCAGGAATTCATTAATAACCATGACTCTTCTCAGGTGGCCGTGACTGTTTTCCAGGTCCGGTCTGCCATGATTGTGATGTTGGTTCTCAGCAACCACTTACTTTTAACTTTTAAATGACAGACAGCTAAAATCAACTCACCCGTCTCTACTTTATTCTGCCGTTAGTATGGGCAGCACAAAGTTGATGACAGGTTCCCTTAATATACTGATTGTACCGGATCATCCTTGTGGAGAGGGTATAGATTTGTGTGATTGTGCCCACCATCTTTGTATGAAGACCATGTAAACAAGGACATCTATCCTTAGTTTTAGTCCCAAAAGTAATCTTAATTATTGTAGGGTGCTAATCTTTCTGTTTGATTTACCGGATGTGATTGTCTGTCTATAGCTGGTATTATGTTGTATAATGATTTGACATCTTATTTTCTGTTTTCAAAATATAAAGGTCCCTTTATACAAATTGACTATTCAAACAACTCACAAAGAATCGATATTAGGGCTTATGCAGATGAGCGTGTGTGCTGCAGAACCCAAATAGTGGTCCGCAATGCACGGGCCGTGTACACGCCGTTCACGGATGCAGACCCATTGACTTGAATGTGTCCACAATATACGGTCTGCACGACAAAAAAATAGAACATGTTCTATTTTTTGCAGTGCGAAGGCATGGAGTGAAATCCCACAGAAGCGCTTTGTAGTGTTTCTGTGGACTTCCGATATGTGCCTCCGCTCCGCATCTTGCGGATTCCGTACCCATTTAAGGCTACTTTCACACTAGCGTTCGGGGCTCCGCTTGTGAGCTCCGTTTGAAGGGGCTCACAAGTGGCCCCGAACGCATCCGTACTGCCCCAATGCATTCTGAGTGGACGCGGATCCGCTCAGAATGCATCAGTCTGCCAGCGTTCAGCCTGAACGCTGCTTGCAGCATTCGGGTGTCCGCCTGGCCGTGCGGAGGCAAACGGATCCGTCCAGACTTACAATGTAAGTCAATGGGGACGGATCCGTTTAAAGATGACACAATATGGCTCAATTTTTAAACGGATCCGTCCCCCATTGACTTTCAATGTAAAGTCTGGACGGATCCGTCTGAACTACTTTCACACTTAGAATTTTTTCTAAGCTATAATGCAGACGGATCCGTTCTGAACGGATCCAAACGTTTGCATTATAGGAGAGGATCCGTCTGTGCAGACATCAGACGGATCCGCTCTGAACGCAAGTGTGAAAGTAGCCTAAGTCAGTACTGTCTGCAATACGGGCACTGAGCAAGTAAGCTCATGTGCGTGAGCTCTTACAGCAAGACTCATTTTTTGGTTCATTTCCATCAATCCTTATTGTTGGTGTGGAGTCATTGTTTGCGTAAGAGTCATGTGGCAGACACAGAGGCCTGTTGTAAATCTTGCTGTGAGCAACGTGTACATTTAGAGATTGTGCCGATGACTTCAGTTGCAGAAACATTGACGAGGGTGAACAGTAGTTTAAAAGACTAGCTGAAGGATTAGTAGAATGAATGGTGTCAGTGAAATGGCTGGAGGAGTTTGTGAATACAACACACTCAGCAGTAGATTTATTAAAACTGGTGTAAAGGAAAACTGGCTTAATTGCCCAATTTCACATTGCATGGTCATGTAAAAATTGCAGGTTTTCCACATACATGGCATTTCAGTGCCCAATATGTTGTGCCGAGCAGGTGCCATCTGAGACTCTCACCATACTGCTTGATAGGTGGGTTCTACTAGGTACAGAAATTCCATTTTGGAAACTACACCCCTTATTTTAAGGGGTGGAGTAAACATTTTGATACCACGGGTGTTTTGCAGGAATTCATTATAATGAGCAGGGGGCTTGCAAGTTTTTTTTCCATATATGGCATTTCAGTGCCCAGCTCGTGCCATCTGAGTCACACCACGCCCTTAGATTGTTAGGTGGGTCCTACCGTGTATTGAAAAGCCACTTTTGCAGTAGAGATTTTAATGGATTGGCTATTGAAATACAATACATAGTGTATTGTAGTGCATTGTGACTGTCAGGATTACATTGACAGTTCCCTATGAGACCCAGCTTGGGCGCTGGGCCTTATGGGCTTCCATAACTGTTGGGCCCCAAGGCCTGTGTAAGGCCTAAGGCTGCCTTAGCAGTCATTAACTTCCCACAATTGCATTGTGGAGAGCCCGTCCCTCAGTAAGCAGCACCCAAGTTTACACCGATGCCGGTGGTTACAGCAGGGGCCTGACGGTCGGTAAGAGCTGGACCCCTGCTGCTGATTGGGCAAACACAGCTGCCGTGCCAGCCCAATCAGAACGATGGTCAGCAAGTCACTTCGGGCAGCATTGTACATGGGGTTAAAGGCTTTCTGCTTGCTTCCTTTCACTGCTCTGTCTCATGCTCTATTGATCTAGTCCTCCCTATGGGGGGGGTGAAACAGCCCCACCTAACAACATTTTCTAATTGCCTGTTAACCCTTTTACTACTATCACTGTACATGTACGGTGCTGGAGCTATGGGTAAACATGGTGCCCGCCATGGACTTCGGGTCTCCGCTGTTTCAAACAGCAGTGACTCGCGGCTAATGAGCACAAGCGGCAATAATGCCGATCGCAGTCATTAAAGCCTTTAGATGCCTTGACCAATACGGCAAATGTCATAACGAAAAAAAGGGACAAAATGGCTGATTCGCCATTTTTTCATTGCTTCTCGTGACCTTCATTACTTCTCTTACTGATAAAAAAGTCAAACACACTCCAAAATGGTATCAATAAAAACTAGAGATCTTCCTGCTAAAAAATCTGAAGTGGTTTAGCTATTTTTAACAGATATATTGGCAATTGCAATTTAGTTACATATTGCCAATCAATATTGCTGCACTTCCTGAAATTTTGGGCAGGAATCCTCTTTATCAAATAATTATTGCAGTTTTATTTAGATGAAAATTGCCATGTAGGCTATTGGGGTCATTTATGAATAGGCATATGCCACTTTTTGAGGATTTGAGGCTTTCACCAGTTCTTAAAAAAAAATAAGGGCCCCGCTTTTTCCTGCCGTACGGGACAACAGGGCTGGCCGGCAGGCCCGTCTCATTTATAATCTTCTATGTTTTTGAAGTAGAAAATTGTCTAAATCAGTCATGGTCCATATCGGAACCAATGGAAAAGTTAGAGGTAGGTGTAGCGTCCTTAAAAATGATTTTAGGAATTTAGGTCACAAGCTTAGGGCAAGGACCTCAAAGGTAGTGTTTTCCGAAATACTACCTGTACCACGAGCCACACAAGAAAGGCAGCGGGAGATTAGGGAGGTTAACAAGTGGCTCAAGAACTGGTGTAGGAAGGAGGGGTTTCAGTTCCTGGAGAACTGGGCCGACTTCTCTGTTGGCCACAGGCTCTATAGTAGGGACGGGCTGCACCTCAATGGGGAAGGGGCAGCTGTTTTGGGGGAGAACATGGCTGGAAGGTTGGAGGAGTGTTGAAACTAGGGACTGGAGGGGAGGGTAATTACATTATAGGAGGTGAAGATAGTGCAGATAGAGAACTAGGACGAGGTAATGGAACTGGGGGAGGCGTGGAAGGAGGGGCTAGAACAGTTCAGAAGGAAAGGTGTACGGTAAAAAATATACATAAACCTATTATTTTATGTATACTAATGCCAGAAGAATGACTAATAAAACTGGGGAACTGGAATTAGTGATGTGTGAGGAGGACTATGACAGAGTGGGAATAACTGAGACATGGCTGGATGATAGCTATGACTGGGCGGTTAACGTACAGGGTTACAGTGTGTTTTACAAAGGATTGCCAAAACCAGAGAGGGAGAGGGGTCTGCCTTTATGTAAAGTCCTGTCTAAAGCCCACATTCAGGGAAGATATAAGTGAGAGACATGAACATGTGGAGTCACTGTGGGTAGAAATCGATGGAGGCAAAAACAATAAAATACTAATAGGAGTTTACTATAAACCACCTAGTATACCAGAGTCCACAGAAAATCTACTTGTAAACAAAATAGACGAAGCAGCAAATCATAATGAGGTAATTATTATGGGGGACTTCAACTACCCAGATATACACTTGGAAACTGAAACCTGTACATCTCATAAAGGAAACAGGTTCTTGGCAATAACCAAAGAGAATTACCTTTCCCAACTGGTTCAGGACCCGACTAGAGGGACAGCCATACTGGACTTAGTATTAACCAATAGACCTGACAGAACAGCAGACATGAAGGTTAGGGGACACCTGGGAAATAGTGACCATAAAGTAATAACCTTCCAATTGTCATTCAAAAAAGTGTTTCTTCAGGGAGGAACAAAAATGCCAAACTTAAAAAGACCAAATTTATCCAAATAAGAGAGGCCATAGGCCTAACTAACTGAGACAGAGTCCTCAAAAATAAAAATACAGCCACAAAATGGGACCTTTTTAAAGGCTTCCTAACATCTAATGTGGTGATACTGTACATGGGTACATACTTTATGGGAATAAAAGGTTAAGAAACAAGAAAAAAACAATGTGGATAAATATAAATGTAAAGAAAGCATTTAAATCACTAAAACAGGAGGGTAGCGAGGAAGCACTGAAAGACTATAAGTAACAAAATAGAATATGTAAAAGAAACTATAGGTTGATAAGTTTAAAATCTGTCGTGGGTAAACTGTTTGAAGGTTTTCTAAGAGATATTATCTTGGAGTACCGCAATGAAAATAATGCCATATCACCATGGCTTTTAAGGCTGTTAGGTGCCGATGCAAGGGTATTTAGACCGGAGTCTAAAATGTCATTCTTAATAAATGACCCCATATGTTTTGTTTTTCTTGGCACAAAACCTAAGATGTCAGACCTCACAAGGCACAATTTAACACACCCCAATAGACCCAATCATCCTTTAGCAGACCACATCAGCTGTAGACCTCATGAGGCTCACCTCATGTATGGGACCTTTAGCAGTAACATACTAACACAGCAGATCCATCATTTGACTGATTGCACTATTTGCCAAGTCAAAGGCTGGCTATATACATTAGATATCTTGTAAAAGGTTGGACCGGCACTCAAAACATTAAGAGAGATGTGGAACCAGACAAATTTATTTAAACACAATGTCCCACCGTTCACATCACGATCCAGCAGTGTTGGTTTCTCTTTGCAGCGTCTCTCGAGATCTCGTCCCAATTCTCGTGGGACTTGGTCCGTCTGTAAGTTTCGTGAGTGAGGCGATAATTTGCTCCTTAGCAGTAGGATTTAATACATGGCCATGTATAATTTTGCAGTCGAATACCTGTGCGTTAATTCGACTGCGAAATTATACATGGCCATGTATTAAATCCTACTGCTAAGGAGCAAATTATCGCCTCACTCACAAAACTTACAGACCGACCAAGTCCCACGAGAATTGGGACGAGATCCCGAGAGACGCTGCAAAGAGAAACCAACACTGCTGGATCGTGATGTGAACGGTGGGACGCCACCTGATAAAAAAACTTCCACACGTAGAAAAAGAATCTTTTGATCAGCGCAACGGGTCGTGAGTAACAAAAGTGTATATTGACTCTTTAAAGCGGGTGATACCGATTGACTATGAAAGCTTGAAATTCTGGCGAAATTGTGGTCCTACATATCCAGATTGACATCAGATATCTGCTACTGGGACTTACCTATATATATGAGCCTTTGTACTGGGACTTTCACCTATATATACAAGTCTCCATAAGAAATCTTAATAGCAATCGATTCAGAATGTTTTATTGATTTTATATTTTATGTATTTGATTTTAATTGATCGATTCGTGTCATAATCTATTTTTTGTAATCGACATCGTATTATCGATAGATTGTATATTAGACGGTCACTATCTAGATACATTGTGTTTAAATAAATTTGTCTGGTTCCACATCTCTCTTAATGTTTTGAGTGCCGGTCCAACCTTTTACATTATACCATTATTGAGAGCAAGGGGTGGTTCTTTCTGACCTGAGCACCAGTCGTGATTGTCCATAGTAAGCCATCCGTTTATTGCATCTAGCTACATTAGATATCTATCTGCTAAATGGTTGTTCAGCTGACTGCTATATCTCTTGGCCCCTGCAGCTGTTGCATGTGTTCTAAATGGGAATGAAGCCTGTTTACACTGCCCAAATATTTTTTGGAGCGTTCACATGAACGTTCCTTAGCGAACATATGGCAGTGTAATATTGCTGCTGATGAACGAGCAAATGCTCGATCATCGGGCGATCCAATTCTCTTGACATGTTAAAAAAAAAAATATGGGTGATTGAGTCAGCACAACCCTGTATGTAGGTGCACATCACTATGGCGAAATACATTTACAAACGCAATATACAAATGTGATAACACTCTGCAACCAGCATTCTGCCCTGCCTCCATGCTGGATGAGGCATTGGTTTACATTTTGGCCAAAGCGTAATAAGCCACTCACCACGTCAAGGTCGCCTCTAATGAGTGGTCCCTAACACTAGTTCCTACCTGTTTGTGGGCCATGACAGCCACACAAAGTCCAGGGAATGCAGGTCAGCATGCACGCCAAGCACACTCTGCTTTTAACCCCGTCCGGTGCCATTACAGCTTTCATCGGATGCAGGGATGCAAGTACCAACATGCATGCTGAGCCCACCATATACTTCTCCTGGAGCCAAATGGCTACTGGTAGGTGCTATCACATTTGTATTTTGCGTTTGTTTAAAAAAAAAAATAGTTTGCAAGCAGCAGATCATGGTGTCTAATAACGATCTGCCGCTGGCAAACCACTATACAGCATGGGGATAAGCAATGGCATAGTGATCACTCCAATGCTGTGGAGGAGATCACTGTATGTAATAGCAGCAGTCTCCTCCACCAGCGACCAGGTTATTGCCGGGAGGGACCGCTTCGGGCTGTGTAATACAGCCTTAAGCTTCTCCCAGACGCCTCTGGAGGCAGCTTATCGACCTAAGGCCTCTTTCAGACGGGCGTTGCGGGAAAATGTGCGGGTGCGTTACAGGAACACCCGCGATTTTTCCACGCGAGTGCAAAACATTGTAATGCGTTTTGCACTCGTGTGAGAAAAATCACGCATGTTTGGCACCCAAACCCGAACTTCTTCACAGAAGTTCGGGCTTGGGATCGGTGTTCTGTAGATTGTATTATTTTCCCTTATAACATGGTTATAAGTGAAAATAATAGCATTCTGAATACAGAATGCATAGTAAAATAGCGCTGGAGGGGTTAAAATAAATAAATAATTTAACTCACCTTAGTCCACTTGCTCGCGCAGCCCGGCATCTCCTTCTGTCTCCTTTGCTGAACAGAACCTGTGGTGACGTCAGTCCGGTCATCACATGATCCATCATCATGGTAAAAGATCATGTGATGGATCATGTGATGACCGGAGTGACGTCACCACAGGTCCTGTTCAGCAAAGGAGACAGAAGGAGATGCCGGCTCCGCGAGCAAGTGGATTAAGGTGAGTTAAATTTTTTTATATTTTTTTTTAACCCCTCCAGCGCTATTTTACTATGCATTCTGTATTCAGAATGCTATTATTTTCCCTTATAACCATGTTATAAGGGAAAATAATAATGATCGGGTCTCCATCCCGATCGTCTCCTAGCAACCGTGCGTGAAAATCGCACCGCATCCGCACTTGCTTGCGGATGCTTGCGATTTTCACGCAACCCCATTCACTTCTAAGGGGCCTGCGTTGCGTGAAAAACGCAGAATATAGAGCATGCTGCGATTTTCACGCAACGCACAAGTGATGCGTAAAAATCACCGCTCATGTGAACAGCCCCATAGAAATGCGTTCAACTCGCGCATCGCATCCGCGCGGAATTCTCGCCCGTGTGAAAGGGGCCTAAGAACAGAAGTGCTCCAATCCTCATCTTCCCCAGCATATACATCAATATACTTCTAATGTGTATGACCAGCTTTAAAGTATGGAGTAGGCAATGAGGTAGAGAGAAGTAGCGACCAGCACTCTCTGCTGCACAATCTCTACTTAACAGAGTAGCCTTAAAGTAGAACAAAAGCCTTTTCTTGCATGAGGTGTCAATTTTTTCCAGCAGTCTCCCAGGCAATTTGGGAGAGCAGGCTGCCACTGAATATGCCATTGTTTGAGAGGAGCTGTTCTTTAAGGGGTTATCCCGTATTGAAGACCTGCTGTTAGAAGAGGCACTCTTCCTAGGTCATGTGGTGACACTGTACATTTGTCACATGGCCTAGTTGTTCTCTGCCAGAATTTCCCCTCCCAGAATTTAAACTGGAGATGTGAAAGTAGCCTTGGTTGAACCATGTAGCGGTAGTGGGCCTTTATGTTTAGTTATTAGCTAACCGGTAGCCTTTTCTTATCTAAGGGTACTTTCACACCAGTGTTTTTGCTGGATCCGGCAGGGTCCAGCAAAAACGCTTCAGTTACTGATAAGGCTACTTTCACACCTGCGTTAGGTGCGGATCCGTCTGGTATCTGCACAGACGGATCCGCACCTATAATGCAAACGATGGTATCCTTTCAGAACTGATCCGTTTGCATTATGAAGAACAAAGTCAAAACGGATCAGTCCAGACTTACATTGAAAGTCGATGGGGGACAGATCCGTTTTCAATTGCACCATATTGTGTCAGTGAAAACGGATCCGCCCCCATTGACTTACATTGTAAGTCTGGACTGATCCGTTTGGCTCCGCACCGCCAGGCGGACAAGCAGCGTTTTGGTGTCCACCTCCAGAGCGGAATGGAGGCGGAACGGAGCCAAACTGATGCATTCTGAACGAATCCTTATCCATTCAGAATGCATTGGGGCTGAACTGATCCGTTTTGAACCGTTTGTGAGATCCCTGAAAGCGATCTCACAAACGGAATTCAAAACGCCAGTGTGAAAGTAGCCTAATACAACCATCTGCATCTGTTATGAACGGATCCGGTTGTATTGTCTTTAACATATCTTTAACATTGCCACAACAGATCTGTCATTAACTCCATTGAAAGTCAATGGGGGATGGATCCTTTTTCTATTGTGGTAGAAAAAAAGGATCCGTCACCATTGACTTGCATTGCGGGTCATGATCCCTCCTGATCACTTTCCCAGGATGGAAAGCAAAATACAACAAGTTGCGGTTTGCTCTCCGGTCTGGAAACGCAATTAAACGGAACAGAATGCATTTTGGAGCATTCCATTCTGTTCAGTTTTGTCCCTATTGACAATGAATAGCGTTTTTCCGGTATTGATCCCCTATGATGGAACTCAATACCGGAAAACTTAAAAGCTAGTGTGGAAGTACCCTAAAGTTTGTTTCACATCTGCGTGTAACTGATCTGATCCGCAGAGGAACAGCCTGCCCGAGTTCGCCGGATAATGCCGTTCACCGCCGGGCCCCATTGACTATAATGGGATCAGTCTGGGTTTCGGTATGAGTGCCAAGTTCCAGCCAGACAAGACTGGTGCACGCAGTTAAACGCAGATGTGAAACTGGCCTTAGGCCTTTTCCCTCTATGGGTCACAAGTTGCAAGAAACCAAAACATTTTATGTCTGAGAAACTGAGAGGATCTGCCCCCACACATTTTACTGTGAACTAGTCCTTGGTGTTACTTTCTGTTGCTTGTTTTGTCAGCAGCTGTGCATTGTGTGGTGACATTATTAGCTGTTACAGGCAGGTAGTGGTTAACCCATATGTCTTACTTTTGATGCATTATGCTTCCTCAGCTGTATCCCTAGCCCTAGTTTGTGTTCAGGTGCCTAACAGTGAAATTGACCAAAGCTCAGGTGAGCCTGAACCCACAACCTACACACATGCTTGTATGGATTTATTGTGACTTGTTCCATAAATGTTCTCACTGCCCCTCCTCTGTGGCACGTCCATGACCGCCCAGCAAAGAATTATTACTGAGGCATCATTTTGTGATGCTGCAAAAGCAAGCACACGCTGCTGTCCTTTACGGATGTCATAGCCAGCCCAGCCACAGCAGGTTACTCTGGTTTTGAAGTCAAAATGTTGGCAATTCATAATGTTTTGGAAGTATAACGCATCAATTATTTTCTGATTATGATAGTCAGGAGCTGAATTGGTTCAGAGATGAAATATCCCAGCACTCCTTGCTGGCTATATGTCTTTCATGACATATACAGACATTTTATGTAGGAGAAACTAAAATATGGGATCAATAAACTTCTGGGTATTGTGTATATACAAAATTGTGTTCAAGCCTAGGATATATATACACTGCTCAAAAAAATAAAGGGAACACAAAAATAACACATCCTAGATCTGAGTTAATTAAATATTCTTCTGAAATACTTTGTTCTTTACATAGTTGAATGTGCTGACAACAAAATCACACAAAAAAAAAAAAATGGAAATCAAATTTTTCAACCAATGGAGGTCTGGATTTGGAGTCACACTCAAAATTAAAGTGGAAAAACACACTACAGGCTGATCCAACTTTGATGTAATGTCCTTAAAACAAGTCAAAATGAGGCTCAGTAGTGTGTGTGGCCTCCACGTGCCTGTATGACCTCCCTACAATGCCTGTGCATGCTCCTGATGAGGTGGCGGACGTTCTCCTGAGGGATCTCCTCCCAGACCTGGACTAAAGCATCTGCCAACTCCTGGACAGTCTGTGGTGCAACGTGACGTTGGTGGATAGAGCGAGACATGATGTCCCAGATGTGCTCAATTGGATTCAGGTCTGGGGAACGGGCGGACCAGTCCATAGCATCAATGCCTTCGTCTTGCAGGAACTGCTGACACACTCCAGCCACATGAGGTCTAGCATTGTCTTGCATTAGGAGGAACCCAGGGCCAACCGCACCAGCATATGGTCTCACAAGGGTCGGAGGATCTCATCTCGGTACCTAATGGCAGTCAGGCTACCTCTGGCGAGCACATGGAGGGCTGTGCGGCCCTCCAAAGAAATGCCACCCATCACCATTACTGACCCAATGCCAAACCGGTCATGCTGGAGGATGTTGCAGGCAGCAGAACGTTCTCCACGGCGTCTCCAGACTCTGTCACGTCTGTCACATGTGCTCAGTGTGAACCTGCTTTCATCTGTGAAGAGCACAGGGCGCCAGTGGCGAATTTGCCAATCTTGGTGTTCGCTGGCAAATGCCAAACGTCCTGCACGGTGTTAGGCTGTAAGCACAACCCCCACCTGTGGACGTCGGGCCCTCATATCACCCTCATGGAGTCTGTTTCTGACCGTTTGAGCAGACACATGCACATTTGTGGCCTGCTGGAGGTCATTTTGCAGGGCCCTGGCAGTGCTCCTCCTGTTCCTCCTTGCACAAAGGCGGAGGTAGCGGTCCTGCTGCTGGGTTGTTGCCCTCCTATGGCCTCCTCCTCCACGTCTCCTGATGTACTGGCCTGTCTCCTGGTAGCGCCTCCATGCTCTGGACACTACGCTGACAGAGACAGCAAACCTTCTTGCCACAGCTCGCATTGATGTGCCATTCTGGATAAGCTGCACTACCTGAGCCACTTGTGTGGGTTGTAGACACCATCTCATGCTACCACTAGAGTGAAAGCACCGCCAGCATTCAAAAGTGACCAAAACATCAGCCAGGAAGCATAGGAACTGAGAAGTGGTCTGTGGTTACCAAGTGCAGATTCACTACTTTATTGGGGGTGTCTTGCTAATTGCCTATAATTTCCACCTGTTGTCTATCCCATTTGCACAACAGCATGTGAAATTGATTGTCACTCAGTGTTGCTTCCTAAGTGGACAGTTTGATTTCACAGAAGTGTGATTGACTTGGAGTTACATTGTGTTGTTTAAGTGTTCCCTTTATTTTTTTGAGCAGTGTATATAAAAAGGAGGAATAGAGGCTCACCCAGCTGAAGGAATGGATTGGTGCTCTAGTGACGTGTTGACCCACCCAGTCAAGAGAAGAATCAAAAATTGATTATAGAGTAAAGTGACTGGCACTCGACCTTTGACACCATGAGTTGGCATTGTTAAAATATAAGAATCATGTGTAATCCAGCTTTATTACTTACAACAAGTTGTGTGGCAGAGAGGAGGGAGGAGTCAAGCCAGGAGGGGGGGCGGCGCGTCACTCACTACGTCATGCACCTGCGCGTGATGTAGTGAGTGACGCGCCTCCTTGCCTGCCTCCTCCCTCCTCTCTGCTACGGAATTTAGTTGTAAGTAATACATCTGGATTACACATGATTATTATATTTTAACAATGCCTAGAGGTTAGATAAGATTATACAACAGTGAGCGGGGCCGGTGCATTAGAATACAAGGACTGCACCGGTCCCCGCTGTTTTTCCTAATCCAGATGCTGGCCCCCACCCCATGTATTGGGGGTCATTCACACTGCAGGGACACTGTTATGGGGGGATCTGTGGATGGCACATAGCATAAGATGCTATATATGTGTCATCCACAGATCACCCCATAAGGCCTCATGCACACGACCATTGTGTGCATCCGTGGCCATTGTTCCGTTTTCCGTGATTTTCTGCGGACCGTTGTTCATTCGCGGCCGTGAGCAGTGTTTCCTGTCCGTCAAAAAAATATGACCTGTCCTATTTTTTTGACGGACAACGGTTCACGGACCCATTCAAGTCAATGGGTCTGTGAAAAAACACGGTTGCACACAAGATTGGCATCCGCGTCCGTGATCTGTGGCCGTAGGCTACTTTGACACAGACGGATCGCAGATCCGTCTGCATAAAAGCTTTTTCAGAGCTGAGTTTTCACTTCGTGAAAACTCAAATCCGACAGTATATTCTAACACAGAGGCGTTCCCATGGTGATGGGGAGTCGGGGACGCTTCAAGTTAGAATATACGAAGAACTTTGTACATGACTGCCCCCTGCTGCCTGGCAGCACCCGATCTCTTACAGGGGGCTGTGATCCGCACAATTAACCCCTCAGGTGCCGCACTGGCCGCCAATGATGGGGGCGTGATTTTAATTAGGGAGGGGGGGAGAGGGGAGGCCGCACTGGCCACCAATGAGTTAAATACTGGGGAGGGAGGGGGGCCGCACTGGCCACCAATGATGGGGGAAGGTGATTTTAATTAGGGGGGGGGGGGGGGGAGAGGGTAGGCCGCACTGGCCATCAATGAATATAATACTGGGGAGGGAGGGGGGCCGCACTGGCCACCAATGAGTTAATTACTGGGGAGGGAGGGGTGCCGCACTGGCTACCAATGAGTTAAATACAGGGGAGGGAGGGGGGCCGCACTGGCCACCAATGAGTTAAATACAGGGGAGGGGGCCGCACTGGCCACCAATGAGTTAAATACAGGGGAGGGGGGTCTGCCCCCTCCTACCTGGCAGCACCTCATCTCTTACAGGGGGCTGTGATCAGCACAATTAACCCCTCAGGTGCGGAGATCGGGTGCTGCCAGGCAGCAGGGGGCAGTCATATACACAGTTCTTAGTATATTCTAACTTGAAGCGTCCCCATCACTATGGGAACGCCTCTGTGTTAGAATATACTGTCGGATCTGAGTTTTGACGATCTAACTCAAATCCGATGGTATATTCTAACATAGAGGCGTTCCCATGGTGATGGGGACGCTTCAAGTTAAAATATACCATCGGATTGGAGAAAAATCTGATCCTATGGTATATTAACTCCTGACTTTACATTGAAAGTCAATGGGGGACGGATCCGTTTGCAATTGCACCATATTGTGTCAACGTCAAACGGATCCGTCCCCATTGACTTGCATTGTAAGTCAGGATGGATCCATTTGGCTCGCACGGCCAGGCGGACACCAAAACAACTTTTTCTTCATATCTGTGGATCCTCCAAAAATCAAGGAAGACCCACGGAAGAAAAAACGGACACGGATCACGGACCTACGGACCCCATTTTTGCGGACCTTAAATAAAAACGGTCGTGTGCATGAGGCCTAACAGTGCCATCCAGAGATCCCCATAACAGTGTCATCCACAGATCCCTCATAAAAGTGCCATCTACAGATCCCTCATAAAAGTGCCATCCAGAGTTCCCCCATAAGTGCCATCCAGAGATCCCCTATAATAGTGCCATCCAGAGATCCCCCATAACAGTGCCATCCACAGATCCCCCCATAACAGTGCCATCCACAGATTCCCCCATAACAGTGCCATCCACAGATCCCCTCCATAACAGTGTCATTCACAGATCCCCCCCATAAGTGCCATCCACAGATCCCCCCATAACAGTGCCATCCACAGATCCCCCATAACAGTGCCATCCACAGATCCCCTCCATAACAGTGTCATTCACAGATCCCCCCATAACAGTGCCATCCACAGATCCCCCCCATAACAGTGCCATCCACAGATCCCCCATAACAGTGCCATCCACAGATCCCCTCCATAACAGTGCCATCCACAGATCCCCTCCATAACAGTGCCATCCACAGATCCCCTCCATAACAGTGCCATCCACAGATCCCCCATAACAGTGGCATCCACAGATCCCCCATAACAGTGCCATCCACAGATCCCCTCCATAAAAGTGTCATCCACAGATCCCCTCCATAACAGTGTCATTCATAGATCCCCCCCATAACCGTGCCATCCATAGATCCCCCCCATAACAGTGCCATCCAGAGATCCCCCATAACAGTGCCATCCACAGATCCCCCATAACAGTGCCATCCACAGATCCCCCCCATAACAGTGCCATCCACAGATCCCCCATAACAGTGCCATCCACAGATCCCCCCATAACAGTGCCATCCACAGATCCCTCCCCATAACAGTGCCATCCACAGATCCCCCCCATAACAGTGCCATCCACAGATCCCGCCCATAACAGTGCCATCCACAGATCCCCCCCATAACAGTGCCATCCACAGACCCCCCCCATAATAGTGCCATTCACAGTCCCCCCCATAACAGTGCCATCCACAGATCCCCTCCATAACAGTGCCATCCACAGATCCCCTCCATAACAGTGCCATCCACGGATCCCCTCCATAAGGCTGCGTTCACACGAGCGGATGCCGTGCGTGGCATCCGCTCCGTGAAAGAGTGCCAAGACCCGATGCAGACTGCAGAGGCACGGAGCAGTAACATGACTGATAATGCTCCGTGCCTCTCTGTGATCTCTTTACTACGAAATCACAGTGACAACCCCTTAAGCTGGGCCCGCTCCATACACGGCGGATGCTGGCTATATCACATAGCCGTCACACACACACACTGACAGGAAGCGGTGATTGCGTCTCCCTTGTCATTTAACCCAGAGGCATGCGGCTCTCTCTTCCTTCCGATCGGACCCCCAGCAGTGAAATCACGGGGCTCTGATCGGTTGCCATGACAGCCTAGACGCTGCTGAAGTGCTCCAGGCCTGTCATGGAAATCTCCATGCTGAGCTATGCATGAGGCAGAGCTAAGAACAAAGAGTGTAAAAATCCTATTCACCCTAATAGATCTCTATTAGGGTGAATAGGAGAGGGGATCAAAAGATCCCATGTATGAGGCCACTAAGGGGGATGATAGTTATAAAAAAAAAAGTGAAGAAAGGTTTTAAAAAACAAACAAAAAAACACCAATATATTAAAAGTTTAAATGACCCCCCTTTCCCAATTTTACATATAAATAATAAAAAAATAAACATATTGGGTATCGCCGCATTCGAAAAATGTCTGAACTGTTAAAATATTTAAAAAGAATCCTGTGAGGTGAATGCCGTAATGGAAAAAAAAGTGAAAAACACACAATTTTTTTTTTTATCATCTTGTCCCCCTAAAAACTGTGATCAAAAAGTCTTACATACTACAAAAATAGTACCAATGAAAACTAGTTTATTATGCAAAAAACAAGCCCTCATGCAGCTCTGTAGACCGAAATATAAAATGTTCTGGTTGTCAGAATATAGCGATGCAAAGAAAATTTAGATTTTTGCAAAGGTTTTAATTTTTTTTTAAAGTAGTAAAACAAAAAAAAACTATTTAAGTTTGGTATTGCTGCATTCGTATTAAGCCACAAAATAAGGACGTCAGGTAATTTGTAGTACGGTGTGAACGCTGTGATGTCAAAACTCCAAAAACCTTGGCATAATAATAATAATTTTAATTTTTTTCAGTTTTGCCACACAAAGATTTTTTTTTCTGTTTTCTAATACAAGACATGGTAAATTACACGGTAGCATAAAAAAATGCATCTCTACAGCAAAAAATAAGCCCTTGTATGGCTATGTGAACGGAAAAATAAAAAAGTTATGGCTGTTGGAACGTGGGGATGAAAAATCCAAAATGTAAAAATGGAAATAGACCCGGTCTTTAAGGGGTTGCCAGGATTTTAAAATAATATGTCATGTGCAGGAAATGGTATGTACTAAGCATTGCTCACCTATTAAATCTCCAGCTGCTTCAATACCGCCATGTCACATGTGACCACTGCAGGAAATCGCTGACAAATCACATGACACATAAACAATGAGATCCCCAGGGCAGGTACGCTCTCGCGGCAACCATTACATATGACTACAGTCACCACTAGGGGGGCATGGGAGCCTCCTACATACATTTTATATGTTAAAGTATTAAACTATTATTTTAGGTAATTTTCAAAACCTTGTGCATAATAACACCATCTGCTTGTTTTATATGTGTGTGTGTGTGTGTGTATATATACACTCACCTAAAGAATTATTAGGAACACCTGTTCTATTTCTCATTAATGCAATTATCCAGTCAACCAATCACATGGCAGTTGCTTCAATGCATTTAGGGGGGTGGTCCTGGTCAAGACAATCTCCTGAACTCCAAACTGAATGTCAGAATGGGAAAGAAAGGTGATTTAAACAATTTTGAGCGTGGCATGGTTGTTGGTGCCAGACGGGCCAGTCTGAGTATTTCACAATCTGCTCAGTTACTGGAATTTTCACGCACAACCATTTCTAGGGTTTACAAAGAATGGAGTGAAAAGGGAAAAACATTTAGTATGCGGCAGTCCTGTGGGCAAAAATGCCTTGTGGATGCTAGAGGTCAGAGGAGAATGGGCCGACTGATTCAAGCTGATAGAAGAGCAACGTTGACTGAAATAACCACTCGTTACAACCGAGGTGTGCAGCAAAGCATTTGTGAAGCCACAACACGCACAACCTTGAGGCGGATGGGCTACAACAGCAGAAGACCCCACCGGGTACCACTCATCTCCACTACAAATAGGAAAAAGTGGCTACAATTTGCACAAGCTCACCAAAATTGGACTGTTGAAGACTGGAAAAATGTTGCCTGGTCTGATGAGTCTCGATTTCTGTTGAGACATTCAAATGGTAGAGTCCGAATTTGGCGTAAACAGAATGAGAACATGTATCCATCCTCTGATGGCTACTTCCAGCAGGATAATGCACCATGTCACAAAGCTCGAATCATTTCAAATTGGTTTCTTGAACATGACAATGAGTTCACTGTACTAAAATGGCCCCCACAGTCACCAGATCTCAACCCAATAGAGCATCTTTGGGATGTGGTGGAACGGGAGCTTTGTGCCCTGGATGTGCATCCCTCAAATCTCCATCAACTGCAAGATGCTATCCTATCAATATGGGCCAACATTTCTAAAGAATGCTATCAGCACCTTGTTGAATCAATGCCACGTAGAATTAAGGCAGTTCTGAAGGCAAAAGGGGGTCCAACACCGTATTAGTATGGTGTTCCTAATAATTCTTTAGGTGAGTGTATATATATATATACAGGCTCCATATCTAAATGCCACTTTCTGTGAGCTAAACTCTAGAAGGAATGAAAACTAGCTGCTATGATGTCTCCCATATACAGCACACAGAGAGTGTATGAAGATGTACACTGATAATCTACTTTTGGGAAACATGATGTAATGCTTAGTAGAAGATGACAGAAATCAAGATACCGGTCTGTCTAGTGCAGGGATGCCCAACGTGTGGCCCTCCAGCTCTTTCAAAACTACAACTCCCAGCATGACAGGACAGCCCACTGATATAAGGGCATGTTGGGAGTTGTAGTTTTGCAACAGCTGTAGGGCAGCAGGTTGGGCATCCCTGGTCTAGTGGATTATGACTACAAACTGTCTCCTATGTAGTCTGCAACTGCATCCTCTCTTTGATGTCACACAACCAAGAAGCATTGTCTCAGTAGCAGCAGAAAGATAGGAATGACTGAGGAGACTTTATAAGTATGTGCTACAAGGGTTGTCGTAATACCAGAATTTGACAACAAAAATCTTACAGTCCTGACATCATTTCCGGCAAAATCAATCAGCTGGACAACCCTGTACAATCTAAAAAACGGAGACCATAACCTGGAGCTGTGTTTGGCTGCCCCAATGCTTCTCCATGTGGCCTTGCCCTAAATGGTACTATTATATGATGTACCATATGGAGTTAATTTGTGAGGTACCGGATGGGGTTACTTGCTATTAATGTAAGACACAGCATCCTGGGTTCCTTCACTTTCCCTTCACTCTCTACCCTGCCTCCTGGGTTCATGTGCTCTCCCCAGCTCTCACCCCGCCTCCTGGGTTCCTGCACTCTCCCTCAGCTCTCACCTTTGCTGTCTCCTGGGTTCCTGCGCCCTCCCCTCACTCTCACACCTGCTGCCTCCTGTGTTCCTGCGCTGTTCCCCACCTCTCACCCCTGCTGCCTCTTGGGTTCTTGCACTCTCACCCGGCTTTCACTTCCGCAGCCTCCTCGGCTCCAGCACTTTCCCCTGGCTCCACTGTCACAGACGTGCGGCTGCTGATCAAAACGTGGTGTGTGCCAGATAGTGCTTGCGCTAGTCCTTTCAGTCTGACCGGCTACTAAGGGTACTTTCACACTAGCGTTTTTCTTTTGGGTGTTGAGTTCCGTCACAGGAGCTCAATACCGGAAAAAAACAGATCAGTTTTATCCTAATGCATTCTGAATGGAGAGCATTCCATTCAGTATGCATCAGGATGCATCAGTTCAGTGCATTAAGTTTTTTGGCCGGAGAAAATACTGCAGCATGCTGCAGTTTTCTCTCCGGCCGAAAATCCTAAACACTTGCCGGAATGCTGGATCTGGCATTCATTTCCATTGAAATGTATTAGTGCCGGATCCGGCATTAAGTGTTCCGGCAAAACGGATTTAGTTTTCCGCTCTGCGCATGCGCAGACCTTTAAAAGTGAAAAAAATATATAAATGCCGGATCCGTTTTTCCGGATGACACCGGAGAGACAGATCCGGTATTTCAATGCATTTCTCAGACGGATACAGATCCGTCTGACAAATGCCATCAGTTTGCATCAGGATCGAGCAGGCAGTTCAGGCGACGGAACTACCTGCCGGAATTCTCTGCTAAATCGCGCAGGGCAAAGGCATTTTTAAGAGTTCCGGTGACGGCTAGGGCAGCACTAAAGCCCGCCCATCAGAGCCGGTGACGTCACCGAACACACTGCGGAAGCTTCTACCCGGCAGTGTGTCATGATAAACAAAAGAGCCCGTGCCCTGCGCGATCTAACGCAGGGCAAGGGAGCTCATCGGAGCATGAGATTCTCCGATGCTAGCCTCAAGGGGGCTGCCTGGGTGAAAATAAGGGTATGTCCGGGTTCAGCTCTGAACCCAGACAACCCATTTAGCTGTTTAGTCATGGCTTGGATACTGAGCTCACATACACACTGGTCATGTTATGACTGCAGTTTTGGTGCTTTTCTTGTATACAAGTACATGTTTATTTTATTGTATTAGTGCTGCCCTTTTATCGCACATGATTATACACTGCTCAAAAAAATAAAGGGAACACAAAAATAACACATCCTAGATCTGAATTAATTAAATATTCTTCTGAAATACTTTGTTCTTTACATAGTTGAATGTGCTGACAACAAAATCACACAAAAAAAAAATATGGAAATCAAATTTTTCAACCCATGGAGGTCTGGATTTGGAGTCACACTCAAAATTAAAGTGGAAAAACACACTACAGGCTGATCCAACTTTGATGTAATGTCCTTAAAACAAGTCAAAATGAGGCTCAGTAGTGTGTGTGGCCTCCACGTGCCTGTATGACCTCCCTACAACGCCTGTGCATGCTCCTGATGAGGTGGCGGACGGTCTCCTGAGGGATCTCCTCCCAGACCTGGACTAAAGCATCTGCCAACTCCTGGACAGTTTGTGGTGCAACGTGACGTTGGTGGATAGAGCGAGACATGATGTCCCAGATGTGCTCAATTGGATTCAGGTCTGGGGAATGGGCGGGCCAGTCCATAGCATCAATGCCTTCGTCTTGCAGGAACTGCTGACACACTTCAGCCACATGAGGTCTAGCATTGTCTTGCATTAGGAGGAACCCAGGGCCAACCGCACCAGCATATTGTCTCACAAGGGGTCTGAGGCTCTCATCTTGGTACCTAATGGCAGTCAGGCTGCCTCTGGCGAGCACATGGAGGGCTGTGCGGCCCTCCAAAGAAATGCCACCCCACACCATTACTGACCCAATGCCAAACCGGTCATGCTGGAGGATGTTGCAGGCAGCAGAACGTTCTCCACGGCGTCTCCAGACTCTGTCACGTCTGTCACATGTGCTCAGTGTGAACCTGCTTTCATCTGTGAAGAGCACAGGGCGCCAGTGGCAAATTTGCCAATCTTGATGATCTCTGGCAAATGCCAAACGTCCTGCACGGTGTTGGGCTGTAAGCACAACTCCCACCTGTGGACGTCGGGCCCTCATATCACCCTCATGGAGTCTGTTTCTGACCGTTTGAGCAGACACATGCACATTTGTGGCCTGCTGGAGGTCATTTTGCAGGGCCCTGGCAGTGTTCCTCCTTGCACAAAGGCGGAGGTAGCGGTCCTGCTGCTGGGTTGTTGCCCTCCTACGGCCTCCTCCACGTCTCCTGATGTATTGGCCTGTCTCCTGGTAGCGCCTCCATGCTCTGGACACTACGCTGACAGACACAGCAAATCTTCTTGCCACAGCTCGCATTGATGTGCCATCCTGGATAAGCTGCACTACCTGAGCCACTTGTGTGGGTTGTAGACTCCGTCTCATGCTACCACTAGAGTGAAAGCACCGCCAGCATTCAAAAGTGACCAAAACATCAGCCAGGAAGCATAGGAACTTAGAAGTGGTCTGTGGTAACCACCTGCAGAACCACTCCTTTATTGGGGGTGTCTTGCTAATTGCCTACAATTTCCACCTGTTGTCCATCCCATTTGCACAACAGCATGTGAAATTGATTGTCACTCAGTGTTGCTTCCTAAGTGCACAATTTGATTTCACAGAAGTGTGATTGACTTGGAGTTACATTGTGTTGTTTAAGTGTTCCCTTTATTTTTTTGAGCAGTGTATTATGACTAAATGTGAAATAAATGTTACCATAATAAAATCTGTTTGCCACCACCATGTAGGTAGAATAGCCATGGTTTGAAACCACAAGCTTTGTTTGGACTGACTCTTTATATTTTTAGGTTGGTGACTGTGAAAGTCATTACAAAACTATGTGGGAGGAATTGTTTCGGTTATCAGTGAGCCTTGCAGTCCCAGGTACCAATCAAGACAGAAGATGTAAGATAAAACAGATGATAAAAGGAAGCTAAAATACATTCCAGTTTATTGTGCGTTGTGAATTACCTAAATGTGTAGGTGATAGTTCTCACACAATGACCGGTTTCAGTTATGTATGTTTCTGGAGTTACGGTTTTTCTTTGTTGAGAACACCATAGCTGGTGTATGGAGATTTATAGGTCAGGCAAAAGATATGCAGGTTAGAACTTTTCAAAAAAAGCTGTCTGTGTAGTGCCACCTAGCAGAGCTAGCTAATCTAGAGTCTATTTCCACCACATTTAACCTAATAACGACCAAGTGCCGCACATTTACAGATGCAGCCGAGCTAAATTTGATGGTTAACGCGTTAAAGGGGTTGTCCCACGAAAAATATTCTACAGTTTTCAAAGTAGCACCTGGATCTGAATACTTTTGTAATTGCATGTAATTAAAATTTTAGCACAGACACTGAGCTATTCAATAAAATATATCTGTATTGCGCCACTTGCTGTTTTTGTTTTTTCATATTTATTTGTCCGGCTCACAGAGATGGTCGCACATGCTCAGTTTCATCCTTTATCTGCCTCCTGAGCTGTGATAGGGAGAGCTGAGACACGCCTCCTGAGCTGTGATAGGGAAAGCTGAGACACACCCCCTTAGCTGTGATAGGGAGAGCTGAGACACGCCTCCTGAGCTGTCATAGGGAGAGATGAGACACGCCCCCTTAGCTGCAGCAGAAAACACTCCTCTTGAGCTTTCAGCTTGATATAAATATAGCAGGACAATGGGTGGGGAGATCTCTGGATCATGTGAGGTACAGGTTCTGGCCTTGTTAGAAAGAGGTTGCCATGTACTATCTGATGTCTGATTTTCATTCTTCACATTAGCCATGGAATAACCCCTTTAAGTAAAGAATGGCAAGAAAAAGATAATTATCTTTTCAATGGATTTAAATGGCTTTTGTCATGAGATAACCCAGATAACACTGTGCCATGTGTTACTAGAGTCAAGTTTAACTCTGCTACATCTGTATAACACTTGGTGCAGGGCTTAAATCCAGAGCGCCATACATATACATCGTGGGACTAAAGCTGTTGCAATCTAGCAGGAGCAGGTCAGGTCACTGACACCCAGGGACCCCAAGGAAAAGATGTGGTTTATTACCCCTTCTGCCTTCTCCTTTCTTTTGTACATGACACTCAATGAGGAGCAGAGATCATGTGATTGTTGGGTGTTTTTCCCCTTTCACTGGGGCATCTTTGAATGCTCCGATACAATGTAAAATTGCAAAATACATGAACAAAATGTATATGTCTTTTAATGATCTCTTAGGGAGGCATTATTATGTGCTAAAAATCAATTAAAAAATACAGTAAAAAAAAGTAATAAAATACAAATGAAATAAAACACAAAAATGCCCCCACCAACCAAAATGACTAACACTAAAACACATTTTAATAATTTATTTTGATGTCAGCTTGCATATTTTCATTTATTTTTTTAATACATTTTTTTTTTCTTCAACGATAGTTGCAAAACTTTTAGACAGAACGGAAAAAACCTTACAAACATATCAAAAGGATATTAATATAATTCTTACATCATCACAGACAGTAGCATTAAATCCAGCTCTGTAGACTCTAACCTAATACATTTAATCCCACCTAAACTTTATTTTTTTCCCCTCCCTTCCCCCCTTGGCTGCCGTCGCTGAGAACCCGAACCCCCCCCCCCCCCCCACCACCAGTCCACAAACTCCACCCATCAAGCTGGAATAGTCAGTTCACCTTAATTTTACGGGCCAAAGGCATATTCACATACCTCCCCTCCTCCGCATCCCAACCTCCTCATATAACTTTATTTGGGACATAATCCGTCTCCACTCCACAAATGCGGGAGAAATGGGGGAACCTCATTTCTTAATTATCAAAACCTTTGCTAGCAAACAGCCCTTCAGCCAGATTAGTTGGTAACCGGGAAAGTTTGAATTTTCTGGTATATACAGACCCAAAATCGCAGAGGTCATGTCCGGAGCACAAGATTGGGGAAGACCCCCTGCAGCGCTGTAAATACCTGCTCCCAAAACCGCTTTATCACACTACACTCCCATAAAAGATGAATATATCCAACATTGGGACTACCAAACTTAGCCTGCATTTGCGGTGTATAATATAACCTGTGCAAAATCTTAAACTGAATCAGTCTATAACTGGTTGCAGATACTACCTTTTTAATATTTTTAAAGATCTGTGGCCAGGGAAGAAGGGGAGATCTCAATTCCTGTTCCCATTTATGTATACTTTTGAAAGAAATAACCGTGGACAGTGAATCTCGCAATTTAGAATAAATCTGTGCCATTTTAATCCTTTTCCCTGAGTGAACAAAACAATAATCAAAAAATGAATGTTTACAAAGAAAAAGACACAAATGCAATAGCACTCTGCAACCAGCACTCCGCCCTGCCTCTATGCTGGATGAGGCATTGGTGTACATTTTGGCCAAAGCGTAATAAGCCACTCACCACGTCAAGGTCGCCTCTATGGAGTGGTCCCTAACACTAGTTCCTACCTGTTTATGGGCCATGACAGCCACACAAAGTCCAGGGAATGCAGGTGCAGCATGAATGCTGTTGAGTAATCATGTATTTTTTATTGGATGTAGCTTCGTATGCGTGTTTTAAGCGTAGATAAATCGATCTAAGAAGGTGATGTTTGTGAAATTTAAGTCCTCTAGGGCTTTAAAGCGATCTGCAACAAACAAATGTGCCACTCTGGTGATACCCCTACAACTCCAATAGGTGTGATGTGTTATTTTAAGATTTTCAGCTTGCATATTTAAAGACTATGTGACTATAGTTTGAAAAAAAATAGATAAAATTAAAATGTAAAAAATTCTCTGAAAACAGATTAATAAAAAACCCTCGGTAAAAAACATTGCAAAAATTATTTTAGTAGTCCAGCAAATGAAAATGTTGGGACTGTTAAACCACCACATTAACTAAATTACCAAAAAGTATTTTGTCATTAAAGGGGTAGTGCAGCCCATATATATTGATGACCTATCGTAAGGATAGGTCATCAATATCTCATCTGCGGGGATTCAACACCCGGCACCTCCATCAATCCATGCGAGTGCTGCTTTCTCTTCATTACTCTACGCATCAACTCCCCTGAATGGAGTAAGAACAAGTACTTGTTCTATTCGAGTGAATGGAGTGAGTACTTGTCATTACATTGCACCGCTGAAACTTCTGAGACAACAGGCCTTGTAATCAACAGGAAGTAGCGATCACATGGAGCTCCGCCTTCTCTTTAAACAGCTAATCTTCTGTGGATGGATGTCGGACCTTGCCATCCGATATTGATGACCTATCCTGAGGATAGGCCTGCTCAACCCCTTTAAGGCCTTTTTAGGTCTGGTCATTAGGGGTTAACAGACTTTGACATAGGTCTTGAAGAGTACTGCTCCTCCTTGTAAAGAACCGTAGAGCTGGCATACAGAGATGTTCCATGGGAAAAATGATATGCAGATTGGCTCTCTATCTCTATAGTTCCATCTAGTGAAGGTAATTGTCATAGCATCAATTTCCAACCCTTTAACAGGCCTTATTGAATAGATATATCAGCTAAACCAAGAGCCATCTCCAAAACGGTAGCTACCTCCACTAGATGGCACTACAGAGACATTTTTCCTTCTCTTGAAATAAAAAGCTAATCTGCATATGCTGTAGTTATGTGTGTTAGCATGTGATCGGCCCCTAAAGTGAGCTTGTATTTTACAGGATTTTTTTTCTGCTAGGTACAGTTAATTATGATCCAATATATGTAGCTCAATGGTTAACATTGTTGCCTTGAAATGCCGCGGTCCTGGGTTCTAATCCAATCTAGGGCAAGATCTGAAGAGCATAACTAAGGCCTCTTTCACACGGGTGTCCTGGGTTTGCTCCAGATGCGTTGTGTGTGCATTGCGGGAAACCTGCGTTTTGCACGCGCGTGATAAAACACTGAATGTGGTACCCAAACCCGAACCCAGACTTCTTCACTGAAGTTCGGGTTTGGGTTAGGTGTTCTGTAAATTTTATTATTTTCCCTTATAACATGTTTATAAGGTAAAATAATAGCATTCTTAATACAGAATGCTTACTAAAATGTGGATTGAGGGGTTAAAAAATAAAAAATATTAACTCACCTTATCCACTTGATCGCGCAGCCTGCATCGTCTTCTTTCTTCTATCTTCATTCATCCGGACCTGCGCTGACGTCACCACGCCAACCGCAATTACGTCATCAAAGGTCCTTTTGCAGGTCCTGAAAGAGGAAAAAAGAAAAGAAGACTATGCTGGCTGTGCGATCAAGTGGATGAGGTGAGTTAATTTTTTTATTTTTTAACCCCTGGAGACAGTGTACTGTCTCCAAAGCACTATAGACGCCTGAACTTCAGGTGCCTATTTTGGAAGGAAAACATAAAAAAATCTAATAAAGTATATTACAAGTATTACTTTTATGACATGTAGAATAGGTTACATGTATGACATGTAGAATAAGTACCGTATATTCGAAAGTTTAGGTACACTTTAATTAAAGACTGTGAGGAGAATTTTTTATTTGCAGTGGTTTTGGTGTCAGTTTTAAGTCTTTCTTTACTTCATGAATCTGTGGCAAATTTATCAAGTGGCGCACAGTAATAATGTATTTGGCACAAGTGCAATCTGGGGATGCCTGAGACATTAAAGTGTTCTCATCTGTAATCCTCACTTAATTTTCACTCCACTTCTGAAAATGGCGAGGCTCACCATATATGCACAAAATGTTGCATATAGTCTTCAGTTGTGAAATTTTTGGCCACAAAACTGCGAGCGCCAGTGCCTTCTCAAAGATCTGATCGGCGAGGATAGCTCATCAGTATAAATTCTCGGAAAACCCCTTTAATGGTAGAGCCCCCATAAGTAAATGGACCATGCCCTATATAAATAAAACCGCATGTATGTGCTGAAATATTAGACTGAGGCTACAGAGTAACTTTGGCCATGACAAGCGTTGCACGATCAAAGGTTGCTGTGTAGCCTCAAAACATAATGGAATTGGCATTTGCTGCAGTGTGTCTCCCAAGTAGCTGCGTCAGAATACCAGGAGAGCAGCAAAGTACACAAGGAGCAGTGTCACGGCTGAGGATGGGGGAAATCCTCAGCCGTGTATAGCCAGGTCATGTTATGGCCTACTCGGCCAGGAGAACAGGATAGGGAGCAGGTCACCTCCTAACAGCGTCCCTACCCTGACCCTAACTCCTAACTGCATGGGCCGACCTTAAAGGTAGGAGGACCCATGCGCAGGAACCTCGGATCCCTAACTCACCCTCCGTCCGGTCCCTGCGCTAGGAGTCAGAGTAAGACGCCCCACTCCTCCTAGGCACGGAGGAGCAGGAGTCTCAACGGCCAAGCTGTTGGGAAAATGGGGAAACACAAACAGTCCTATGGATATGGCAGGTAATGTGAACTAGTTCCACTTACCTGCCACAGCCTTGCTGACTGGATCCCTGTGCAGGCAAGCTGAAGTCCAGACAAGATTCAATGAACCCAGCAAACACACAACCACACACAGGAACCCAGATCCATAGCTGCACAAATATACACAGGAACAAATCAACTGATCATAACATAACACAGAGTATAACAATTTATGATCACAAGGGTGGCCCACACTGGCAGATGGAAAAGACCAGGAGAGTTCCTCCAGCTTACAAGGCTGGAGTACCCCTCAGAAGTCAGTCTCAACTGAGGCTTTATAGCCCAGGCAGCCACACCCACAAACGGACACACCCAGTGCACACACACTAGGAAGGAGATTAACCCTTCCAACACCAGGGAAGGGAAAACACAACTTAAAGGGGACGTGCACACAATAACATAAAACACGGTGCACACAACACACACACCTAACAGAAGGTTGCTAGGTGTGACCGCATGCCAGGGCAGCAAGCTACCTAGCGACGCTCAGGCTGCTCTGCTGCTAACAACACTGGTTGCCCGCGGCAACCACAAGTGAGGCCACAGACAAGCGGCCCTCACCCGTGGTTGAACGCCCATACAAAACCGCAGGCAACCGCATGCGGTAAAGGAGTCACGGTCATGGGCATGGCCGTGACAAGCAGGCAGAGGATCGTCAGGAATTCAGCAGGGGGTAAGTACGCCAGGAAAGACAAAGTCACAGGTGGAACCTAAATTAACAGGCAACCTGTGGCCAGCAGGCTGCCTGTATTTATAGTGGGGAGTGAGGGTCATGTGACGTGGCCAGCGTCACATGACCGACAGACCAACCAGTCGAGCACCGAGTGATCAGCTCGGCGCTCAAGGCAGACTTAGGAGCAGGGGGCCTCCCAGCTAGCAAAGCCGCCCTGGGAACGAGGTCAAACGCAGATCCTCGCTCCCGAAGCTAAGCAGCAGGTCTGCGGCTAATGGGAGACTGAGTGCACCTTCGGAACCCCATTACAGGTTGTGAGATGCTCATTATGGGCAAAGTCGCCATATAGGCACAGCCTTAAAATACTGTTAATGGCTATTGAGAAATGAATTTTAGCACCATGATCTGGGGTTGAAATTTTTTCTCATGTAGAAATATGAGCTACTTCGTGCTGTCAGGATAATCTGTTTTGTGCCTCATTTTATAAGAGGCATAATCCACCCTAAGCAAGATGTTCCTTGACATATGGTCTACCAACAAAGGGACTCACTACTTGTTTAAAAATTCTTCTCTGGCTTTTACCTTAAAATCCTTTGATGTGATGAAATAACACATTAGAAGGATATTGTTATTTAAGAAAAATATATCAAAGTGGTAATGTATCTAGTTAATGCACCTTCTGAAGATGCAAGTTCCCCTGATGGAAAAATCTGGGTCTTGAAATAAATTCTATAATGCATTGCTTCATGCATTTCTTTAACTTCTTAGTGACCACCCATACGCCTTTTTACGGTGGTCACTAAGGGGCCTTAGGCTGGGCCGCTTTTTTACAGCGGCCCAGTCTAAGTGCTGCACGTTTTCCGCGGGAGCGGGGACCCGACTCTCACATGAGAGACGGGCCCTGTTGTAACAGCCTGGACCGGCAGGAGTGCCAATCCGGGCTGTTTAACACTTTACATGCTGCAGGCAATGGCGCCTGCCACATGCAAAGTGCTGACAGAGGGAGTGGACTCCCTCTGTCTCCCATTGGCACCCTGCAAATGCGATCGTGGGGTGTCGATGTGTGTGAAGGCTGCCTGGGGTCTGATGTAGGCCCCAGACCAGCCTTGAGTAATTTCCAGCAGGCTGCACCTTTCTGGCGCAGCCTGCTGGTCAATGTCAGAATAGTATTGTCATTAAAATGCAATGCACTATAGGGATAGTGCACTGCATTTTTAAAGCAATCAAAAATCTGTCTGCTATAGTCCCCTTGTGGGACTATTAAGTGGTAAAAAAAAAACTAATTTATTCAATAAAAAAAATCCCATTAAAAAATTACGCTTTTTTTTCCCATTGAAAATACGCTTTTCAATGAAAAAAAATTGCATAAAAAAAAGCTTCCCATATGTTTGGTATTGCCACATCCGTAACAACCCTGACTACATAAATATCATGTAAACTCTTCCCTACAAGGAACGCCATAAAAAAAAACTGAATTGCTAATTTTTTCTTCGTTGTCACTGAAAAAAACGTAATAGCAAGAGATCAAAAAGTTGTCCCCCAAAAATCAAGCACTCACACAACTCCATATAAAGAAAAAGAAAAAAGTTATGGGTCTTGGGAAGTAGCAATGCAAAAACATTTTTTTCTTAAAAAAAAAAAAGGAGTTTTATTGCAAAAAAGTAATAAAAACGGAAAAAAAAACTATATGTATTTGGTATCACTGTAATCGTACTGACCCAGAGAATTAAGTTATTATGTTTTTTATACCAAAAAATGAATGCCGTAAAATTTATAACATAAAAACGCAGTGGCAGTATTGCTGTTTTTTCCCATCTCCCTCCCAGAAAGAGTTAATAAAAGTTAATCAGAAAGTTATGTGTACCCCAAAATGGCGCCATTACAAACTACAACTTGTTCCACAAAAACAAGCCCTCTTAAAGCTATATAGATGGAAAAATAAAAAAGTTATAGCTCTTGGAATGCAACGATGAAAAAAGGAAGAAAAACGCTTGGTCAGTAAGGCCCAAAACAGGCTGGTCACTAAGGGATTAAGTTGGTGAACATGCTGATGTCAATCTTTTTTATTAATATTTTATAGGAGGGGAGTTTTTTAAAACGCTCATTGTGGTTTGTATGACTTTCACAAAAGAACATACTTACCCCACCACAAAATACATCTGGCATCCCAAGGCATGTTTTTATTGTTGCAGATGACATGGGTATTTCATGTGTACTGTTTAGGAGTTATACCATGATATACTCTGGGGGCATTTCATTAGCATTTGCCCCACTTTCCAGTTGACCGGGTCCGACAGTTGCAATTCCAGACTGTTGCTAGGAATCAGTGGCAACAGCAAAGGTAAGCACTGTGCCACTCAATATCATGTCTGTTTTTTCTAGGCAGACATATAGTTGGTAATTGACTACAACAGGTCTACTGTGGGGCCTCCAAACAAAGCCACATGGAGCTTACAGAAAGCAAAGTAGCCATTGCCAGTTAGGCATTAGTGGTCTATCACAACTATAGGCCCCAAAGTATAACCTGAGTCAACCCCATAAGGAAATCAACTTTTTACTAAATAGTTGGATTCATTTGTTGTGAAATTAATTACAACAAAGCTAATGATGAATTCCTCCTGAACTCTGGAGTAATGATCAATACTGAAGGTAGCGTTTTGCTGTTATTTCTGGATGTTCTCTTCCATGTTCTGAAATACAACTAGTTCATAGAGGTGGCACATGCTGCCACTTCTTTGAACAAAACTTGGTGATTATAAATATAATTATTGTGCTGAGTGTACCTATATTATAGTTATTTTAAAACATAACTTTTATTTTTTCGATATTTAGAATATAAAAACACTTTTATTGAAACAATGCTTGTATTGCACTGCTTTCTTTAGAGGAGTGTCAGGCGTGACATAGAGATTCAGATTTTTTTAGGCAGCGGTTTTTTGTGCTGTGGTCGCTTTTTAAACGATTATTCAGGTGGGTTGCTCTGCCTGAGTTCTATCCCTACATATACTAGTCGTGATGAGTGGGGAGAACCCTATCTGGCTGTATTCCGGGCACCCGCCCTTACAAGGGCGACCTACAACCGCTGGAACCTCGGATCTATCGCTGTTTCACCCTGACAGCTAAATTCCCTCTAGATTGTCCGACGCGTTTCACCACTAGGAGCAGTGGTTCTTCAGGGACAAAGACACAAGCGTCGGGGCGCCTAGTGCAGTGGCCGCGCTCCCGCACGCATATGAAGGCAGTGGTCACGACTAGTATATGTAGGGATAGAACTCAGGCAGAGCAACCCACCTGAATAATCGTTTAAAAAGCGACCACAGCACAAAAAACCGCTGCCTGAAAAAATCGGAATCTCTGTCACGCCTGACACTCCTCTAAAGAAAGCAGTGCAATACAAGCATTGTTTCAATAAAAGTGTCTTCTAAATATCGACAAAATAAAAGTTATGTTTTAAAATAACTATAATATAGGTACACTCAGCACAATAATTATATTTATAGACACCTCTGAGTCACAATACACTGGGCCACGACTATAGACCTCCTGACCTTGAGTATTCTCCATTACTAAAACTTGGTGATTATAGGATTATAATTCAATATTTTATTTTGTCTTTTAGTCCAGTAAGGTTCCTGTGGTGCAGCCATCGCATGGGGTCCACCCTCTCACACCTCTCATTCCATACAACAACGAGCCATTCAGTCACAGTTCCCACTCGCCACATCTTCCTGCAGACCTCAACCAGAAACAAGGTAACTTGAACCCAGTGAAGAAACAATGGTGCTTAATAATCCTTATCTGTCTTTACTTCAGAAAGAAATCACAGTTCTGATAAATAAGGACATCAGAAGTCCAAGTCAGTCACTAGTGTGGTATAATTAATCCTATTATCACAGAGCACCTTCACCAGTATAAAACATAACCTTTAGGCCTCTTTCACGCGACCGTATGGCTTTTTCAGTGTTTTTTGCAGGCCATTTTTTCCGGATCAATTTTTCCGTTTTTTTGTTTCCGTTTCAGTTCCATTTTTTCGTTCCGTTTTTCTGTATGGCATATACAGTATACAGTAATTACATAGAAAAAATTGGACTGGGCATAACATTTTCAATAGATGGTTTCGCGAAAACTGTACGGATACGAAAGACATACTGATGCATTTCCGTATGTGTTCCTTTTTGTTTTGCGGACCTATTGACTTGAATGAAGCCACTTTTTTTGCGTATATGGACCGTATACGGAACAGAAAAAACGGCCCATAAACGGAAAAAAACCGGTCGTGTGAAAGAGGCCTTAATGATATTAGTTAAAATTATCCCAAAAATGTGCCATACAAACGTTTGTCGCTGCACCTGTTTTTGAGGTGCAGCAACAAACGTTTGTATGGCAAATTTTTGGGTTAATTTTAACTAATATCAGTAAAAATTTACTTCAGAAAGGCAGTTTTCGGCATTATGTAGATAAATCCAATTTTACTTTGAAAAGGTAAAGTGCAGTGCCACATATGATGAGAGTTGAGTGCAGGACGTGAATACGTAGTAAAAAATGGACGATCATCCTTTTCTGGGTGTTTGACCTATAGCATCCCACCAGTCACTAGAAGGGAAGGGGGAGTTTATAGACCCTATCCTACCTTACCAGAACCTTCCTGGGAGAAAGAAATTCTATAAAGTGTTCACAAAGCATGGGGAAGTATTAAAACAATGACGGTGGTCTACTGATCACTGGGACCTGACCTCCAACCAATCTAACATTTATCGGTGATGCACGTTAAAGGCTGGCGTACCTCTTGGGCCGTCTTGATGTCTATATTATATAAAAGTAATAATAGTACTGTGAGAAAAAATACAAAATAAAGCAGTCACCTTAAGGCCTCATGCAAACAAACATATATATTTTGCGGTCCGCAAAAAATACAGATGACGTCCGTGTGCATTCCGTATTTTGCGGAACGGAACAGCTGGCCCCTAATAGAACAGTACTATCCTTGTCCGTAATGTGGACAATAATAGGACATGTTCTACTTTTTTGCGGAACGGACATACGGAAACGGAATGCACGCGAAGTAACTTCCGTTTTTTTTGCGGACCTATTGAAATGAATGGTTCCATTCGGAACGGACGCGGAAAGAAAATACATTTGTGTGCATGAGGCCTAACCCTTAGGTTACCGGAGGTTTTTGCGTTTTCATTTTTCTTCACTATCTTCCTTGAGCCATAACATGTTTATTTTTCCATTCACGTATCCATATGGGGGCTTACTTTTTGCAGGACAAGTTGTACTTTCTAATGCCACCATTTAATATGGCATACAATGTAACTGGAAGCGGGAATAAAATTCCAAATGGGATGGAATTGGAAAAAAACGCAATTCCACCGTTTTTGTTTTTTTCCCACCTCTGGGACCCGCACCTAGAAGGAGAACGGAGCGGAGAGAGCTGTGGCTGGAGGACCCCAGGGTCCGTCCACCACCAATCGTTGCTCTCCGCTGCTCCCATACAAGTGAATGGGAGCGCCCTCCATTCATTTCCCCGCTCCGTTCTCGTTGTAGGTGCAGGTTCCAGAGGTGGGACCCGCAGCTATCAGACAGTGGGGACATATCGCTTGTATATGATGGGAAAACCCCTTTAATTCTCATTTCATGTGAAATACAATTATTTACTAAAACAGACATGTCAGTAAAGGTGACAGACCTCTTTAAACCTTTTGTCTGGCTTTATCTTGGCATATATACCGGGGAGTGGCTGGTTCCCATTATAGTCAATAAGATCCGGTGGGCAGACAGCACTAATCCAGAGAACTTCGGCAGGCTGTTTTCTGCTGAAATAGCCTGCCGGATGTCTCTAATGCCTCATTCACACGTCAGTGTTTTGTTCAGTGATTTCCATCAGTGATTGTGAGCCAAAACCAGGATTGGGGCCTCCACAGACATAAGGTATAAGGGCTCATGCACACGACCGTGTGCTGGCCGGGCCGTGCTGCAGACTGCAAATTGCGATCCACAATGCATGGACAAGACCGCGGGGCAGCCGCATGCGGATCGCGGCCCCATTCACTTGAATGGGGTCCGCGATCCACATCCAACGGTCCGCACCACAAAAAAGTAGTGCATGCACTACTTTTTTGCGGTGCGGAGGCACGGCCAGAAACACCACAGAAACACTCTGTAGTGCTTCCGGGGGGTACCAATCCGTGCCTCAGTTCCGCATCTCTGTGATTGCGGACCCATTGAAGTGAATGTGTCCGTGGTGCGAGGTGCACACAGCCGATGCCTGTGTATTGCGGACCCCTGTATGCGGCCCACAATACGGCCACGGCGGGGTAACGGCCGTGTGCATGAGCCCTAAGGGAAAGATCTGCACCTGTTCTGTGTTTAGAGCCGCATCTGGTTTTGGCTCAAAATCACTGATGGAAATCACTGACGTGTGAAGGGCTCATGCACACGACCATTGTTGTTTTGCGGTCCGTTTTTCACGGATCCGTTCTGTATCTGAGGTTTTTTTTTTCTCTGATTTAAGTCCTCTTCTGTTCCATTATTGCACAAAACATATCCGTATAGTTTCCGTATTTTCAGTTTTTTTGTGGATCAGAAAATGAAACAGTAATTTATTATTCACCAAAGACATGAGCAATATGGGCTGGGCATAGCATTTATGCAGTATGTATCCGCAAAATACGGATGACATACGGATGTGTGCCGTGTGCGTTCCGTATTTTTTGCGGACCCATTGACTTGAATGGGGCCTCGGACCTTGATTTGCGGACAATAATAGGACATGCACTACTTTTTTGCGGAACGGCCATGCGGACAAACAGAAACGGAATGCACACGGAGTAACTTCTGTATTTTCTACAGCCCCATTGAAGTGAATGGTTCCGCATACGGTCCGCAAAAAAAAAGGACCAGAAGCAGAAAGAAGTTATGATCGTGTGCATGAGCCCTAAGGCTGGTTTCACACGGGCGTTGCGGGAAAAGATGCGGGTGCGTTGCGGGAACATGCGCGATTTTTCCGCGCGAGTGCAAAACATTGTAATGCGTTTTGCACACGCGTGAAAAAAATCTGCATGTTTGGTACCCAAACCCGAACTTCTTCACAGAAGTTCAGGTTTGGGTTAGGTGTTCTGTAGATTGTATTATTTTCCCTTATAACATGATTATAAGGGAAAATAATAGCATTCTGAATACAGAATGCATAGTACAATAGGGCTGGAGGGGTTAAAATTTTTTTTATAATTATTAAACTCTCCTTAATCCACTTGTTCGCGCAGCCCGACTTCTCTTCTGTCTTGTTTCTTCAGGACATGGGTAAAGGACCTGTGGTGATGTCACTGCGCTCATCACATCGTCCATCACATGATCCATCACCATGGTGATGGATCATGTGGTGGGCGCAGTGACGTCGCCACAGGTCCTTTTCCTCACAGATGAAGGCAGAAGAGAAGCCGGGCTGTTCGAACAAGTGGATTAAGGTGAGTTAAATTTTATTTTTATTTTTTTAACCCCTCCAGCCCTATTGTACTATGCATTCTGTATTAAGAATGCTATTATTTTCCCTTATAACCATGTTATAAGGGAAAATAATAATGATCGGGTCCCGATCCCGATTGTCTCCTAGAAACCATGCTTGCAAATTCGCACATCATCCGCACTTGCTTGCGGATGCTTGCAATTTTCACGCAACCCCATTCACTTCTATGGGGCCTGCATTGCGTGAAAAACGCACAATATAGAACATGCTGCGATTTTCACGCAATGCACAAGTGATGCGTGAAAATCATCGCTCATGTGCACAGCCCCATAGAAATGAATGGGTCCGGATTCAGTGCGGGTGCAATGCGTTCACCTCACGCATTGCACCCGCGCGGAAAACTCGCCACGTGTGAAAGGGGCCTAAGGCATAATGCTGGTGTGAAATTAGCCTTTACCGTTACCTAATACTCCTGCTCACAGTCCGCCAAGGATAGAACCCAGACTATGAACTTTATTTACGTGAACCCTGAGAACATGTTTAATGCACAAGAATTTTTCTACCAGTAGAAGTGTGTAAAACAGATTGTAAATCACATCATCATTTACAGATAGACATTTTCTAAAAATGATATATTCCCTTCTCCAAATGGGAAATCCCCCCTTCCCCTCCAACTACTGATTCAATCGTAGGAATTACTTTAAATATGGAGTAAATATTCCTTAGACCTTGGCCGCAACACATGGACAATGTTTAATACGACAGTAGGTCTCTGGTGTTGTGTAGGACCCTGACCTGGTAATATAAGAAACAGTTGTCTTCATTGGTCTCCTGGACTAACCTGAGATCCTTGAGGATCCATACAGAAAAATGGAGGTGTGAATAGGACCACTATGTGTGTGCAGCACGTTGTACACACGGCTAAGGTTACTTTCACACTTGCGTTCGGAGCGGATCCGTCTGGTGTCTGTACAGACGGATCCGCTCCTATAATGCAAACACTTGCATCCGTTCAGAACGGATCCGTCTGCATAACTGTTTTTTTCAGATCTGATTTTTCACTTCGTGAAAATTCTGATCCAACAGTATATTCTAACACAGAGGCGTTCCCATGGTGATGGGGACGTTTCAAGTTAGAATATACTAAAAGAACTGTGTACATGACTGCCCCCTGCTGCCTGGCAGGTGCTGCCAGGCAGCAGGGGGCAGACCCCCCCCCCCCCCTCCCTCCCTCCCCCTAACTCATTGGTGGCCAGTGTGGCGGTCCCCCCCCGTATTTAACTCATTGGTGGCCAGTGCGGCCGGCCCCCCTCCCTCCCCCCCCAATTAAAATGACAGACCCCCCATTATTTTGTGGCAGCGGAGAGTTCCGATCGGAGTCCCAGTTTAATCGATGGGACTCCGATCGGTAACCATGGCAACCAGGACGCTACTGCCGTCCTGGCTGCCATGATTACTTAGCAATTTTAGAAGCATTATACTTACCTGCGATGTCTGTGACCGGCCGGGCGCTCCTCCTACTGGTAAGTGAAAGGTCTGTGCTATAAGCAATGCGCCGCACAGACCTTTCACTTACCAGTAGGAGGAGCGCCCGGCCAGTCACAGACATCGCAGGTAAGTATAATGCTTCTAAAATTGCTAAGTAACCATGGCAGCCAGGACTGCAGTAGCGTCTTGGCTGCCATGGTAACCGATCGGAGCCCCAGCGATTAAACTGGGACTCCGATCGGAACTCTCCGCTGCCACCAATGATGGGGGGTCGGTCATTTTAATTAGGGGGGGGAGGGGGGACCGGCCGCACTGGCCACCAATGAGTTAAATACAAGGGAGGGGGGGCGGGCCGCACTGGCCACCAATGAGTTAAATACAGGGGAGGGAGGGGGGGCCGGCTGCACTGGCCACCAATGAGTTAAATACAAGGGAGGGAGGGGGGTCGGCCGCACTGGCCACCAATGAGTTAAATACAGGGGAGGGAGGGGAAGCTGGCTGCACTGGCCACCAATGAGTTAAATACAGGGGAGGGAGGGGGGGCCGTCTGCACTGGCCACCAATGAGTTAAATACAGGGGAGGGAGGGGGGCCGCACTGGCCACCAATGAGTTAAATACAGGGGAGGGAGGGGGGGCCGCACTGGCCACCAATGAGTTAAATACAGGGGAGGGGGGGGAGGGAGGGGGCAGTCATGTACACAGTTCTTTTAGTATATTCGAACTTGAAGCGTCCCCATCACCATGGGAACGCCTCTGTGTTAGAATATACTGTCAGATCTGAGTTTCACAATCTAACTCAAATACGATGGTATATTCTAACATAGAGGCATTCCCATGGTGATGGGGACGCTTCAAGTTAAAATATACCATCGGATTGGAGAAAACTCCGATCTGATGGTATATTATGACATAGAAAGTCAATGGGGGACGGATCCGTTTGCAATTGCACCATATTGTGTCAACGTCAAACGGATCCGTCCCCATTGACTTGCATTGTAAGTCTGGACGGATCCATTTGGCTCCGCACGGCCAGGCGGACACCAATACGCTGCAAGCTGCTTTCAGGTGTCCGCCTGCTGAGCGGAACGGAGGCCAAACGGTGCCAAACTGATGCATTCTGAGCGGATCCGCATCCACTCAGAATGCATTAGGGCAGTACGGATCCGTTCGGGGCCGCTTGTGAGAGCCTTCAAACGGAACTCACAAGCGGAACCCCGAACGGAAGTGTGAAAGTAGCCTTAACACACAGCTGTAAATTGCTTTCTTGTCAATAAGGCCTTATATTGTTCTGCTTTATGTCAGGTGTTTGATATATATCTATGTATTTGCTGTAGATCTGGTTTTAGAGTATGGTACAGGTAACGAGCCAGTAACAACTCATAGTGAGCTATGCATGGGCTGAAGATAGGAAGTAGATTGTCAGCAGTTGGAGAGCTAAGTGTTCATGCGGTGATGAAAATGGAAAGTGCATTATACCATAATTGAGAGCGACCAGTCATCCTTAGAAAAAACTATGTGAAACAGGAAATAGTCTTACTTGCAGCAGCTTTGTATTTGGTTTGCTCCTGGATTTCACATACACTGAGCGGTGTTTGCCCATACATTGAAAGTTGGCTGTGGTCACCCTAAACTGCATATATATGTCAAAAAATAATAAGAGTAACAGTGCCGTCTAATAAAGAGCAGATGTAAAATGATACTCTGACCTGACCAGCAACTGTAACTTCTACAGATGGATGTTGAGAACATTGACCTGACATGTCTAACCCATACCTATCATCCCTATGACATGTCAAAAGGTTTGGCCGGTGAGGATCCGGGTGTTGAGAATCCCACCGATTGCTCAAATGCTGAGCTAGAATTGCTTGACTCTTCTGAGAGCTGAGCAGTGTGCAGACTTTCTACAGATCTCAGCACTGCTAAACCCTCCTCCCCGAAGAGCAGCCGATCAAAGCTTCTGACATGTCGCTGTGAGCATGATGAGGAATTTACATGAATAAATGACTAGTTTTACTTCAAGTGTGTTATATGCACATGTTCAAATGGATTTGAACAGAGGTCGCAATAACGCCTGTACGAGCGTCATAGATGCTTTTTACTCTAAGGCGTACCAATATGCCTTAGTCCAGTGATGGCTAACCTCAGGCACTCCAGCTGTGGTGAAACTACAACTCCCAGCATGCTCTATTCATTTCTATGGAGTCCTGAGAACAGCCAAGCAAGTGAACTGTTGTTTTGCCACAGCTGGAGTGCCAGAGGTTAGCCATCACAGCCTTAGACTTTTTCTGCCATTCATCAGCGCTGGGCACACTGTGAACTGTGTTAGTGAGCACTTCTCCTTTGCCAACATGATCCATCCCACCTCACAGGTGTGGCATATCAAGGTGCTGATTAGACAGCATGAATATTGGACAGGTGTGCCTTAGACTGCCCACAATAAAAGTCCACTCTGAAATGTGCAGTTCCCACAGCACAAGCCACAGATGTCGCAACGTTTGAGAGAGCGTGCAATTGGCATACTGACTGCAGGAATGTCTACCAGAGCTGTTGCCCGTGCAATGAATGTTCATTTCTCTACCATAAGCCGTCTCCAAAGGCGGTTCAGAGAATTTGGCAGTACATCCAATGGGCCTCACGACCGCAGACCACGTGTAACCACACCAGCCCAGGACCTCCACATCCAGCATGTTCACCTCCATGATCGTCTGAGATCAGCCACCCAGACAGCTGCAGCAACAATCTGTTTGCATAACCAAACAATTTCTGCACAAACTGTCAGAAACCGTCTCAGGGAAGCTCATTTGAATGCTCGTCGTCCTCATCGGGGTCTGGACCTGACTGCATTTCGTCGTCGTATCTGACTTGAGTGGGCAAATACTCACATTCGAAGGCGTCTGGCACGTTGGAGAGGCGTTCTGTTCACGGATGAGACCCGGTTTTCACTGTTCAGGGCAGATGGCAGACAGCGTGTGTGGCGTCGTGTGGGAGAGCGGTTTGCTGACGTCAATGTTGTGGATCGAGTGGCCCATGGTGGCGGTGGGGTTATGGTATGGGCAGGCGTATGTTATGGACAACAAACACAGGTGCATTTTATTGATGGCATTTTGAATGCACAGAGATACCGTGACGAGATCCTGAGGCCCATTGTTGTGCCATTCATCCACGACCATCACCTCATGTTGCAGCATGATAATGCACGGCCCCATATTGCAAGGATCGGGACACAATTCCTGGAAGCTGAAAACATCCCAGTTCTTGCATGGCCAGCATACTCACCGGACATGTCACCCATTGAGCATGTTTGGGATGCTCTGGATCGCCGTATACGACAGTGTGTTCCAGTTCCTGCCAATATTCTGCAACTTCGCACAGCTATTGAAGAGGATTGGACCAACATTCCACAGGCCACAATCAACAACCTGATCAACTCTATGTGACGGAGATGTGTTGCACTGCGTGAGGCAAATGGTGGCCACACCAGATACTGACTCGTTTTCTGATTACAATCACTGATCGCACACACTGACTTTTTGAAAGCACCACTTTCTTCTCTGGGTCCGAGTGCTAGTTGTGTACAGGCCATTGTACACATGGACATCATACAGATATAAGTTGCATTCATGTCTATAAGGCCTTACATTGTTTTGCTTTTATTTTTCCTCTTGCTACAATTCCAACTAACACCTCTGTATAGGTAGTGGAGGATCCACCATTCACAATAGGTGATATTGCAGCGTATCTACTCCCATCTGACCTCTGCACTGGCCACACCACATGCCTAGAAAACATTCCTATAAGTTTTCCTAGAAGTCATTGGAGTCCACCCCAGTCTAGTGTGTCTATGGCCCATGTGGCTGTTCTCCAAGAACAGTATAAGTCTTGACATATTTTAGGCCTAGTGGCCAATGTAAAAACTGCATGATTTTCTTTTTCTTTTTTAAATATAGATGGGGTCATGGAAAATATATAAAAATAAAAAAATCTAAAAAGAAAAAAAGTTTAACATAAAAACTTGATGTAGGGTACTTTCACACTAGCGTTAGAAGAATCCGGCAATCAGTTCCATTGCTCGAACTGCCTGCCGGATCCAGAAATACGCATGCAAACGGATATCATTTGTTTCCGGATCCGTCTGACAAATGCATTGAAATACCGGATCCGTCTCTCCAGTGTCATCCGGAAAAACGGATCCGGTATAAAAAATGTTCACGTTTTTAAAAGTCTGTGCATGCGGCAATGCTGCAATTTCCTGAACACTTGGTACCGGATCCGTCATTAATACATTTCAATGGAAATTAATGCCGAATCCGGCAACTGATCCTGAACATTCTGCAGTATTTTCAAATATTGTAAAAGGGATGGAACGGAGGACATCCTGATACATACTGAACGGATTGCTTTCCATTCAGAATGCATTAAGACAAAACGGATGCGTTTTTTTCCGGTATTGAGCCCCTATGACAGAACTCAATACCGGAAAATGTTAACGCTAGTGTGAAAGTAGCCGTAAATGGTTAATTTTCTCATCATGCATTTCCTTTCAATTATAACCCATTGGACCCACTGGAAACCCCAAACCACATGTAGATTAAAATCTGCTGGAACCAATGTTCCTCTCTCCAGCCCTATCTACCTAATGGGTGATAAACCTGACCAGATGCTATTTTCTACCTTTAGGCTGAGTTCACACGGGCGAGTATTCCGCGCGGGTGCAATGCGGGATGTGAACGCATTGCACCCGCACTGAACAACGACCCATTAATTTCTATGGGGCTGTTCACATGAGCGGTGATTTTCACGCATCACTTGTGTGTTGCGTGAAAATCGCAGCATGCTCTATATTCTGCGTTTTTCACGCAACGCAGGCCCCATAGAAGTGAATGGGGTTGCGTGAAAATCGCAAGCATCCGCAAGCAAGTGCGGATGCGGTGCGATTTTTCACGCACGGTTGCTAGGAGACGATCGGGATGGAGACCCGATCATTATTATTTTCCCTTATAACATGGTTATAAGGGAAAATAATAGCATTCTGAATACAGAATGCATAGTAAAATAGCGCTGGAGGGGTTAAAAATAAATAAATAATAATTTAACTCACCTTGATCCACTTGATCGCGGAGCCGGCATCTCATCTGTCTTCATCTTAGCTGTGTGGAGCAACAGGACTGTGGTGACGTCACTCCGGTCATCACATGATCTTTTACCATGGTGATGGATCATGTGATGACCGGAGTGACGTCACCACAGGTCCTGTTGCTCCACACAGCTAAGATGAAGACAGAAGGAGATGCCGGCTCCGCGATCAAGTGGATCAAGGTGAGTTAAATTATTTTTTATTTCTTTTTAACCCCTCCAGCGCTATTTTAGTATGCATTCTGTATTCAGAATGCTATTATTTTCCCTTATAACCATGTTATAAGGGAAAATAATACAATCTACAGAACACCGATCCCAAGCCCGAACTTCTGTGAAGAAGTTCAGGTTTGGGTACCAAACATGCGCGATTTTTCTCACGCGAGTGCAAAACGCATTACAATGTTTTGCACTCGCTCGGAAAAATCGCGTGTGTTCCCGCAACGCACCCGCACCTTTTCCCGCAACGCCCGTGTGAACTCAGCCTTAAAGGGCTTCAGTACTTCTTAATGTCTGCAGGCATCTGTGTAGCATACAAATAGAGATCCTGGAGCTTTCCTTGTCTGTGGTGATTCAGACTGGATAAAAAAAAATGTGGCTTAAAAAGTTAAGTGCTATTATAGCTTAAAGAGGTTGTCCGCTTTTTTTATATTGATCTATTCTTAGGATAGGTCGTCTATATCAGATCTGTGGGTAGCCCCGCCAATCAGCGGTCAAGAGAATGCAGCAATCATACGAGCGCTGCCTTCTCTTCATTGTATACCTTCTCGCCATCGCAATAGCAGCGGTGAGCAGGAGTAATTACAACTCCGCTATCCCATTTGTTTCACTGAGATGGCTGACTTCTCTTAAAACAGCTGATTGACAGGGGTGCCGGCAGTCGGCCCCCTGCTGATCTGATATTGATGGCCAGTACTGAGGATAGGTCATCAATATAAAAAAGCAAACAACCCTTTTAATTAGTATACTACATTGTACAACTGCTATATTTGAACCAAAGTTAATTATAATTCAATAAAGCCTTTTTTAAATAAAATTATAATCTGCTTCTATCAGCTGAAACATTGTGTCCAAAGTGGGTGCTGCAGTATGAGGAAGTACATGCCGTCTTGAGTGATTGGCTGCAGTGGTCATGTATGTAGATGGGCACCTCATAGCTTCAGCCAAGTAAACAAAGACCAGCAGGAGGCCTAGTGCGGGGGGGATCTAACAGGGGAATATTGGTTCTTTTACTATTTCATCACATTGCTTGCATTTGCCCAAATTTTGGGATAATCCTTTTAATAAAGGTTCACAGATTGAATCACATCATCATTTTCAGGTGTATAGTAAATTCACGAAGTAACTGAATGTTTGTCTCTAACCAGTATAAAGATCTGATTTTGTTTAAATGAATTAAATACACTTTATAAGTATGAGCGAGTGCGTGATGAGTTCCACTAGCTGTCTCTGTATTTTCAGTTATCCAGTTAAAGTAGCTGAATATTTTCTTTTTATTCCATAGGTGCACACAGACCTCCCCAAACACCAGATATTCCTGCATTTTATCCTATTCCTCCAGGAGGCGTTGGACCAATTTCACCTTCCATGGGCTGGTGAGTGTACTCTGCTCATGAGGGATTTCATTATGGACATATAATATCATCGATTTTGTCAAATGCTGTTACCCTGCTTTATCATATGATAATATAATAATGAAGCCGAAAGTAATGGACGTTTACACCGCCCCTTTGACTTTTAACATTGGAATGCATGGGTCCACAAAACATGATCGGATGAGGAGCAAAAATCCAGTCGTGTGAATGGGGCCTTAATATCATATTTGGTGTGAGTGTAATGTGGTTTACTCCTTTAGGGCCCTTGCAGACGAGCGTGTCCGGATAAGGTCCGGATGCGTTGCGGCAAACCCGCGTGAGTAGGTACGCAATTGCAGTCAGTTTTGACTGCGATTGCGTTCCGTTCAGTTTTTATCGCGCGGGTGTAATGCGTTTTGCACGCACGTGATAAAAAACTGAATGTGGTACCCAGACCCGAACTTCTTCACAGAAGTTCAGGTTTGGGTTCAAGGTTGTGTAGATTGTATTATTTCCCCTTATAACATAGTTATAAGGGAAAATAATAGCATTCTGAATACAGAATGCATAGTACAATAGGGCTGGAGGAATAAAAAAAAAAATAATAATAATAAAATAATAATTGAACTCACCTTAATCCACTTGTTCGCACAGCCGGCATCTTTTCTTCTTTGAGGAATAGGACCTTTGATGATGTCACTGCGCTCATCACATGGTCAATCACATGATCTTTTACAGTGGTGATGGATCATGTGACAGACCATGTGATGAGCGCAGTGACGTCATCAAAGGTCCTTTTCCTGTGCACAGCAAAGAAGAAGACAGAAGAGAAGCCGGGCTGCGCGATCAAGTGGATAAGGGTCCATTCACACGTCTGCAATTTCGTTCTGCATTTTGCGAAACGGAATTGCGGACCCATTCATTTCTATGGGGCAGCACGATGTGCTGCCCGGATCCGGAGTTGCGGGTCCGCAATTCCGATCCCGAAAAAAATAGAACATGTCCTATTCTTGTCCGCAAGGCATTTTCTATGAGAATGCCGGCGATGTGCAGTCCTCAAAATGCGGAACGCACATCGCCGATGTCCGTGTTTTGCGGATCCACGGATCCGCAAAACACACACGTCCGTGTGAATGGACCCTTAAGGTGAGTTATATTATTATATATATTTTTTTAACCCCCCCAGCCCTATTGTACTATGCATTCTGTATTAAGAATGCTATTATTTTCCCTTATAACCATGTTATAAGGGAAAATAATAAGGTTCGGGTCTCCATCCCGATCGTCTCCTAGCAACCGTGAGTGAAAATCGCACCTCATCCGCACTTGCTTGCGGATGCTTGCGATTTTCACGCAGCCCCATTCAATTCTATGGGGCCTGCGTTGCGTGAAAAATACGGAATATAGAACATGTTGCGATTTTCACGCAACGCACAAGTGATGCGTGAAAATCACCGCTCGTGTGCACAGCCCCATAGAAATGAATGGGTCCGGATTCAGTGAGGGTGCAATGCGTTCACGTCACGCATTGCACCCGCGCGGAAAACTCGCTCGTGTGAAAGGGGCCTTATCTGTAAAAGAGCAACAGGGGGGTGCCTGGCATAGGTTGCGACTTTTTTGCAAAAGTCACACATAGTAAATATGCCATAATCCAGGTCTAGACTCATTTTCACTTCTTAAACATAGACCACTTGGAAAACTGGTGAACAACACCAAATGTCACAAAAATTGACCAAATGCCGCAGAAAATGGCGCAGTTGCCACGACTTGCGACTTTTTTATGCCACAAAACTGATGTATCTGACTTGATAAATGTCCCTCCAAGCCTTTATAGTAATTGAACTGCAATAGTAAGCCCAGAACTCTGCTCACTGAGATTAATAGGCATCCATTGATTTCTATGAACCTGGACAGTCGAGAGGTGCCTTGATGTAGGTCATGACTTTGGCAGAAATGTTCCAATTGGAGGTAAATTTTTCTCTGGAAACATCCATATGCCTTACTTAACCGGCCACTTTTCACCTTAAATCCCAGGCCGATTTTTGCAAATCTGACGTGTCACTTTATGTGGTAATAACTTTGGAACGCTTTTACTTATCCAAGCCATTCTGAGATGGTTTTCTTGTGACACATTGTACTTCATGACAGTGGTAAATTTCAGTTGATATATTTCACCTTTATTAATAAAATAATCCAAAGTTTACCAAAAATTTGGAAAAATTCTCAATTTTCTAAAATTGAATTTCTCTAGTTTTAAGACAGCTAGTAATACCTCATAAAATGGTTATCATTCAACATTCCCCATATGTCTGCTTTATGTTGGCATAATTTTGTAAATGTCATTTTATTTTTGTAGTATGTTAGAAGGCTTAGAAGTTTAAAAGCTATGTTTAAAATTTTTTATAAAATTTCCAAAACCATTTTTTTAAGCACCAATTCAGTTATAAAGTAATTTTGAGGGGCTTACGTAATGTAAACCACCCATAAATGAACCCATTTTAGAAACTACACCCCTCAAATTATTCAAAACTGATGTTACAAACTTTAACCCTTGAGGTGTTCCCCAAGAATTAAAGGAAAATTAGGTGAAATTTCACTTTTTTGGTAGATTTTTTTATGTTAATCATTTTTTTCTTGCAACATGGCAAAACAAACCTCAATATAGATTACTCTGATTCTTCAGTTTACAGAAATACCCTATATGTGGCGGTAAACTGCTCTATGGGCACGTGGCAGTGGTCAGAAGGAAAGGAGCACCATTTGGATTTTGGAGGCAGATTTCACTAGAATGGTTTTTAGGCACCATTTTGTATTTGAAGAGACCCTGACATACCCCTACAGTGGAAACCCTCAAAAAGTGACTCCATTTTGGAAACTACACCCCTTAAAGAATATATTAAGGGGGAATACTGAGCACTTTGAACCCCTTTGGCTGTAAAAATTAAAAGTTTCGTTTCTTCCAATAAAATGTTGCATTAGCCCCAGATTTTTCATTTTCACCAGGGGTAACAGGAGAAAAAGCACCCCATAATTTGTTACCCATTTTCTCCTGAATACGGCAACACCCCATATGTGGTGGTGAACTGCTGTGGGGGCACATGGCAGGACTCAGAAGGAGCGCCATATGGCTTTTGCAGTGCAGATTTTGATGGATAGGTTTATGGGTGCCATTGGTTTTTATTTTTTAAGTGATTGTCTTATGTGGGGCTCATTTTTTACGGGATGAGGTGACTGTTTGATTGGTACCATTTTGGGGTACATAAGACTTTTTGATCACTTGGTATTACAGTTTTTGTGAGGCAAGGTGAAAAAAAATGGCTGTTTCAGCATAGTTTTTTTTTTTTTTTTACATCATTCACCTGAGGGGGCATATAATGTGATATTTTTATAGAGCAGGTTGTTATGGACACAGCGATACCGAATATGTCTATCTTTTTTTATTTTTGATAAGTTTTACACAGTGAAATAATTTTTGAACATAATAAAATCTTGTTTTTGTGTTGCCGCAAAACAAGATTTTCCTAGGTAGAGGCTCGGGATGAGGTGACTGTTTGATTGGTACCATTTTTGTGTACATAAGACTTGTCTTAGGTAGGGGCTCATTTTTGGCGGGTTGAGATGACTGGTACCATTTTGGGGTACATAAGACTTTTTGATCACTTGGTATTACACTTTTTATAAGGCAAAGTGGCTTTTTTGACACTGTTTTCATTTTTTACTTTTTATTTTATTTTATTTTTTAAGGCGTTCACCTGACGGGGTGGATCATGTGATATTTTTATACAGCCGGTCGATACAGACAGATACCTAATATGTTTACTTTTCTTTTTTTCCCCTATTTTTTACCAAAAAAAAATTCTTTATTTTGGGAAAAGGACGCTTTATTTTTTTTTAGTTGAAATTTTTAATTTTTTTGTAAAAGTTTATTTTTTTCAACTTTTTTTTCCACTTTATTTTTTGTCCCACTCTGGGACTGATCCCCTTTACAATGCATTACAATACTTCTGTATTGTAATGCATTGGCTGTAAGTGTATTACTCACTGTAAAACACTTACACTAACACTTACACTGGATCTAAGGAAGGCATCGGGCTGCCTTCCCTGCCATCGGGTCCCCGTCACAACAACGCGGGGACCCGAAGCACATCCCGCACCCAGCAGGATACCGCTCGTGCTGCGGTCAGCGCTGACTGCGGCAGTGCAAGGGTTAATGCACCCGCATAGTTTTCACCTGTCGGCACATACAGCAGGGGTCTGGCTATCAGTGACTGTCGGACCCCTACAGCTGATTTGGCGGGCACAGCTCCTTCGCCCGCCTGATCAGAGCGCTGTAACTGTATGGCGCTGGGATTTGTGTCCCAGTTTCCAGCACCGTACATGTACGGCGCTGGTATCCTACGGGTTAATGGGAGATATTGTGAATTCAAGCAAGGTATTTTCCTTTAGAAAAATCTTTATATAGTATATATTTTGGTCCTCTAACAAGCAAGTGGAATCATTTCAATGTGACAGTGTGTCTAAGGGATTGTCCAGGACTAGTAAAAAGGGTCTGCTGTTTTTCCAGAAACACTGCCTTGTCGGTCTATATCTGTTGTGTCTGGTATTGTACGTTAACTCCATTCACTTGAATGAGGTTGAGCTGCAATACTAGACACAGCCCATGGACAGATGTGGAAGTTTTTTGGGGAAAAATAGCGGATACTTTTTTTCTAGTTTTGGGCAATCCCCTTATGAACTATCAGGAGTCTACCAAGTGTGATATAAAGCAACAGTGATATCACATAGGTGGTCTTCTTAAAAAGAAAGGTCCACCCAAATGTGTAGGCACACCTACTAAATGTTAAAAAATGGAGAGTAAAACAAATTTTAGATGTGTATATGTCAGGATTGGACAGATCCAATGAGCTAGGTTGCCAGTGCACCTTAAATCTACTACAGGTGCCTTTTTGGGCACTTTTATATTAATGTTTGAATAGTGGGGTTCTCACCCTCAGTCACGACAATCAATATATCGAAGGGGCTGCAGTGCTCGCTGGATTTAAAGGGATTGTCTAAACTAAGCTAAAAGAAAACTCAGACAGCCTTTGTAAATGGTCTAAAATAAGAAAGTAACGTATACTCGCCCCCTTTTTCCCCCCAGTTGCTTCCGGTGCTATGTTCCAGTCCTCCCCTCTGCTGTTTGTTTTCTTGGCTGCATCGGTGATGTTCCATCCTGTGTACTGCTGAGGCCAGTGATTTGCTGTGTGCACAAAATGTCTCTGCAGCATACAGGATGTCCGTGGTGTGGTGGGAAGGACTGAGACACATCGCTGGAAGCGTTAGGGAAAAAAGTGATTATTACTTCTTTTGATATTTTAGCAAATTTACAGTGGCTGAGTTCTTATTTAGCTTAGACAACCTCATTTATGGACAAGCATCCCGTCCTGACCATTGTTCTGCTGTCCCGAACTCACAGCATCTTAGACCCTTATGGTACAAGTCAGTAGACTTGTGACCAGACTGGGACAGTCATCTATAATATGTCAGCATTTAAAGGGTTTCTATCACTTGGTATCACATATTTAGGTGTCAGACACTAGCGATCCGCTAGTGTCTGCTCTAACAAACCATCCTAATATGATAGGTTTTGGGGCAGCCGTTTTGCTAAAATAACAACTTATATCTATATGCTAATGAGCCTCTAGGTGCTATGGGGGCGTCATTAGCACCTAGAAGCTCCGTCTACCTTCATAAACTGCGGCCGCCCAGCGCGTCCCTCCAGCCCGCCCATCTCCTGCTGAATGCGATCCTCTCCGTGCGCGTCTCTGTTCTGCGCATGCGCAGTGAATGTCTGACCGCTTCCCTGCTCAGACATCTCCACTGCGCCTGTTCCTCGGAGCACTATGATGTCATCGGCGCAGGCGCAGTGGAGATGTCTGAGCAGGGAAGCGGTCAGACATTCACTGCGCATGCGCAGAACAGAGACGCGCACGGAGAGGATCACATTCAGCAGGAGATGGGCGGGCTGGAGGGACACGCTGGGCGGCGGCAGTTTATGAAGGTAGACGGAGCCTCTAGGTGCTAATGACGCCCCCATAGCACCTAGAGGCTCATTAGCATATAGATATAAGTTGTTATTTTAACAAAACGGCTGCCCCAAAACCTATCATATTAGGATGGTTTGTTAGAGCAGACACTAGCGGATCGCTAGTGTCTGACACCTAAATATGTGATACCAAGTGATAGAAACCCTTTAATACTACGCTTGAATGGAAACTGGCCTAAATTTGTACTCACAAAGACTCGGTACATTGTGACATTGGGGAAAAAGTTGTGATTTCCAGATCATGATGTAAGTCATCACTGATGAGAATAAGCCCTCTAAAGATGTAGGCCATCAAGGTGAAAGGAAAATATTTTCCTTCCTATCCATCAACTTTGATTTCCAATCGCAATAATTAATGTGTCAGACTCGTTTAGGGAAAAGGTGTGAAGGACTTAATCCTTTTGTATTCTAGTAATTTGTCCCATGGAGTTACAAATGTCACTGTTGGATTAACTTTGCACTTTTCTGTTCTGCTTCGGGGACGGAATGTGGAACTTCAAAGTAAGCTGAAGAACTGCAGCTCTTGGGTATTTGTTGGTGTGATTACAACATACACGATTAACTTTAAGTAGTGTGGGAGTGATTGTTGTACGACAACCTGTAAACAGAATGGCAGCTCTGATGTAAACCCAAACTGGCCGTGATTAGTGGAGTTTTGGCGATGCTTGGACATATAACTATTGCTCATTCTCTCAAAATATGCCTGGTATGATGGAAAAAATGTGTTCCTACTTGTCACATCATGAACAGACACAGAGGATTTTTCAGTTTGAGAAATACGGGTGGAACACTTTGACACGTGGTCCAGTATTTTTTGTTTTTATTACAATTTTTGCATAAGAAAATACAAAAAAAAAAGCAATATAACAGCATTCTGTGCAACCCAGTGTGAGATGACACAGCGTGGCTGGGAGTTTAAAGTGGCCCTGGAAAAATATCTAAAAGTGGCCCAATGTTGTTGGCAGATCCAAATTGAAAAAGGCAGCACACCTCAAGGAGACAGGTATGACAGAATTAGGGGCCTGCAATACTGAGGAGCAGCAAAAAAAATACTGCCTCAACAGAAGCAAATACCACGTTCAGCACAAGCTACTGCCCCCCTCACCACAGTATTCAACTATGTCACCATCCTGACGTTGATACAGTTGAGTTCAGCCATTGGCATAAGTACCTGATGCATCAGCCCACCAGGGAATTTCCCTGTAGGGTCTATGGCAAATCTGCCCCTGGATGGACTGCAATTCTATCAATTATTTGTATCCTTATACTTGTGGGTACAGTTATGAGTTATATTACGTAACTGGATATTTACAGAGTTAGGCGTCGTGCACTTGACCATATGTATTTTGAGGTCTGCAAAATATGCATACCTGTTTTTGGCTGACCCATTCCCTTCACTAGGTTTGTAGACCAGAATAGGGCATGTTCTATCATTTGCGGAATGGACATACAGATGCGGACAGCACACGGATACATCGATATGTAATGAGTATATTTAACAAAAGTTTCAGGAGTCTGTCAACCCGACAGTCTCCCAACTCAATTATACACCTGCAGCAAAATACATAGAAAATCAAGGAGAGCAGGCCCATGCTGCTTTTCTTCAATCCAGTCTTCAAATGTAACCATAAAGGTGAATGAGAGGAGAAAGCAAAGCAGAAAGGTAAATAGAATGATTACCGTAGCTATTGATATACAGTCATGTGAAAAAATTAGGACACCCTTTGAAAGCATGTGGTTTTTTGTAACATTTTTAATAAATGGTTATTTCATCTCCGTTTCAACAATACAGAGAGATTAAAGTAATCCGACTAAACAAAGAAAACTGAAGAAAAGTCTTTTAAAGATCTTCTGTAAATGTCATTCTACAAAAATGCCTATTCTAACTGAGGAAAAAGATAGGACACCCTTGCCCCTAATAGCGAGTGTTACCTCCTTTGGCTGAAATAACTGCAGTGAGACGGTTCTTGTAGCCATCTACCAGTCTTCGACATCAGTCTGAGGAAATTTTACCCCACTCCTCAATGCAGAACTTTTTCAGCTGTGAGATGTTTGAGGGGTTTCTTGCACGTACAGCCCTTTTCAAGTCACCCCACAGCATCTCAATGGGATTCAAATCTGGACTTTGACTTGGCCATTCCAGGACTCTCCATTTCTTCTTTTTCAGCCAATCTTTGGTTGATTTACTAGTATGTTTTGGGTCATTGTCATGTTGCATGGTCCAGTTCCGCTTCAGCTTTAATTTTCTAACTGATGGTCTCACATGTTCTTCAAGCACCTTCTGATACACAGTAGAATTCATCGTGGATTCTATGATGGTGAGCTGACCAGGTCCTGCTGCAGCAAAGCAGCCCCAAACCATGACACTTCCACCTCCATGCTTCACAGTTGGTATGAGGTTCTTTTCTTGGAATGCTGTGTTTGGTTTACGCCAAACATGTCCTCTGCTGTTGTGTCCAAATAATTCAATTTTGGACTCATCTGTCCAAAGAACATTATTCCAGAAGTCCTGGTCTTTGTCAACTTTATCTCTGGCAAATGTCAGTCTGGCCTCGATGTTTCTCTTGGAAAGCAAAGGTTTCCTCCTTGCACACCTCCCATGCAAGTTAAACTTGTACAGTCTCTTTCTGATTGTAGAGGCATGTACTTCTACATCAACAGTAGCCAGAGCCTGCTGTAGTTCTCGAGATGACACTTTAGGGTTTTTGGAGACCTCTTTTAGCATCTTGCGGTCTGCTCTTGGGGTGAACTTGCTGGGGCGACCAGTCCTGGGCATGTTGGCAGTTGTTTTGAAAGCCCTCCACTTGTAGACTATCTTCCGGACAGTGGAATGGCTGATTTCAAAATCTTTTGAGATCTTTTTAAATCCCTTCCCAGACTCATAGGCTGCTACAATCTTTTTTCTGAAGTCCTCTGACAGCTCTTTTGCTCTCACCATGGTGCTCACTCTCACTTCAACAGTCAGGAGCACACCAAACTAAATGTCTGAGGTTTAAATAGGGCAAGCCTCATTCAACATGCAGAGTAACGATCTACTAATTATGTGCACCTGGTGTGATATACCTGTGTGAGATCTGAGCCAATTTAAGAGGGAATACATGTGAGGGTGTCCTATCTTTTTCCTCAGTTAGAATAGGCATTTTTGTAGAATGACATTTACAGAAGATCTTGAAAAGACTTTTCTTCAGTTTTCTTTGTTTAGTTGGATTACTTTAATCTCTCTGTATTGTTGAAACGGAGATGAAATAACCATTTATTAAAAATGTTACAAAAAACCACATGCTTTCAAAGGGTGTCCTAATTTTTTCACATGACTGTAGCTGAGGTGGAGCATAATGTCAGTTGGTAGGTACCCTGCAGGGGCAGGGGCAATATCGCCTGGTATGAGCAGGGTTCTCCGAGAACAAGGGGATGCCGTCCTAAGTGATCATACATTCTAGTCATTCTCTGTTTTGGAAATCTGTGCTGTGGCAGGATGTAACCGAATGTATTTTCGAGATTTCATTTGGTCAGTATTCTCAATCATGGTCTCTACTAACCATTCAGAAAGACTGATTCCCAGTAGTTTTAAGTGCCTTCACCTTGATCTAAACTTCTTTCAAGTTAAATTATATGCATCATGGTTAAACGTTCGATGATTCTACATTCCCCCAAAAAAAAATATATATTCTGTATTCCAAAACTTGTAAATAAATATTCCACCTTATTTTCATTCAGGTTAATTAATCAATATGAGTCCAAATCAGTAATTCATAAATGACTCCTTTATGTTTGAGACACCACATTGACTCCACGGATTATTTTCTCCCACTCACAGGCAAAGTCAGCCTGTCTATCCTCTATCTTCTTGTGGATTTAGACAGCCATATTCACCAGCACTATCTACAGGTGCATCATACTCCAGGTAAGTATCGGACCAGTGAGACAGCGCCTCCCTGTGTTCAGTGCTTTGCAGCTTTTTTGTCCTTATCCATCCTGCAAGTTGCACTTGAAGCCAGCTTCCAATCTTTTCATTGTTGCCTTCGTCTACTCCTGGTGTCCACCTCTGGAGAAATGTCACGTCCCAGTCTCCCTTTGCAGAAAAAAATGCAGCCAAATAAACCAGCTTTACCGCATTCTTATGCAGATTTTATGTCGTGTGTGTTTCTCCATATTGGCATTCCTCTTATGGTCCAAAGTTTGTGTTTAATACCTGAGGGCACTTGTGTGGATATAGCCGGAATCTGAGCATACAGGAAGTTATCAAATATTCAGTTTATATTTACTACCTCTTATTTTATGATATCATAGCACTTTTACTAATTTAATTTCAAGTGGTCTAATACTTATCAGTTATTAAAGGGGTCTTCTAGGATTTTATATCCTCAGATATTGATTGGTGGGGGTCCGACATCTCACCCCCCTGCCTATCAGGTGTTTTAGAATAGCTCAAGTGTCGGAACTACATAGCCCCGTCCATTGTGTAGTGGATGGAGCTGGTAACTGCAGCGCTGCTCCTCTGCACTTTAATATTAATGTCTTATCCTGACCATAATTATCAATATTAATATTCTGGAATACCCCTTTAAAGGGGTTATCTGTGATTTATATTTTGATCTATCCAACTCCCAGCACTCACGCCAATCAGCTGTTTGAGGAAGCTGCGGTGCTCATCAGAGTTCCAGTGAGTGATGCGCCTCCTTGCTAGCACAGTGCCATCTATATGATAACGGCTGTGGCCTCTTCGTGCTGCTTATCATCTGATCCTGGGAGTCGGACCCCCATCGATCAGATATTAATGACCTACCCTGGGTATAGGCCGTTAATATGCAAATCCCAGGAAACCTTTTTAAAGGGGTTACCCGGGAATTAATATTTATGACCTATCCTCAGTGAGCCGGACAAAGAAATTAGAAAAACAAACAGCAGATGGCGCTATACAGATATATTTTATTGAATAACTCAGAGGCTATACAAAAATTTTAGTTACATGCAATTACAAAAGTATTCAGATCCAAATGCTGGTTTGAAAATTGTACAATATTTTTCTTAGGACAACCCCTTTAACAGCTTCATGGTAATCGATTCTTTGCTTTAACCTCCTAAGGACCAAGACCATAACTTTTTTATTTTTTGACATAGCCATATAAGGCATTGTTTTTTGTTGAAGAAGTTGTATTTCTTAATGGCATTAATTAATGTTCCATAAAGTATAATGTATTGAGAAACTGTAAAAAAAATAATTTGTGGGAATGCAAAAAAAGTACAGTAATTTTGCCATTTACTTTAGCTTTATTTAAAAGAAAAATAGGCAAAATTTTCACTTGTGACTGTGAATTTTATATATTTTTTTGATAATAAATATATGAAGGTTTCTTTTTTTAGACCTCTTTAGCATTTTTTTCCCAGCTGAATCGGGTAGTATCTGAATCTCCACCATACCCCACTATAGTTAATAGGGCCGGCAGGCATTCCAGTAAAAGCTATGTACACCTTTGGGGGGCTATTTTTTTATATTTTTGCATTGTACTCAGTTTTTTTCAATTAGTCTTTATTGAAAATTTGTAGCCCTTTTCTCTGTACAGGGCTGAAATTATCCAGTAGCACTGGATGACGGGGACGAGCATCGCGGATGATACTAGTGAGGCTCGTCCCCGCTTGCAACTGGCTGCTCCCCCCAACAACGGATGTTTTAATCCGCGCATGGGGAGAAGCAGCAGTGGCGGTGCAGGGAGCCAGATAAGTATATTCATTGTGAGGGGCGTATGGGGGGCATTTAATAGTCTTGGATAACCCCTTTAAATGATGTGATAAATTTCAATGGATTTTACAGAAGAGATAATAACGTATAGTATAGATAAGTGGATAGTTGTCCTCCTGTTTTGCTCTACTTGATATTTCTTAACAATTGAACAGCTAATAGCTTTTGCATACTATTTACCACCAAATGGCACACTGCAGAATTGTCTGACCCATGGAATTTTCTGTGTGTGCATAGAGACGTTTTCTGTGTGCCACTACATTGGATTACATGTCTAGCTATGATATATTCCTTCAAACTTCATTACATTGCCTCATTATAAGTGCAGACGGTTGTGTCTTATGGAAGAAAACTGGTTGGTGCATGACCGGAAATATTTGAATAATTTTAATTTCTATGCAGAAAAGCAGTACTGGATCTAGTGGCCAGGTGGTATATGCCCTTGGACATCACCATTTCTGTTTTATTAATTTAATGAAAATAATTAAAAGCTTGACTGTATCATCAGAAATTTGCATCTTTGGTATCTCATGACAGTGGGGTGAGACTTGTGGGTTCTGTGAACCTTATAATTTTCTGAATAGCTCACACACAGCATTAGTACTAACCCAGAATATTGTATGAGCAGGAGCCATGTCTTCCTCACAAAAAGGCAGTGATATTAGTGGTCCTTGGACAGACCATCCACAGAGCCATACTCCAGCAAATAACATCTGAATATAATAGTGATGTACTAAATGACCCAGTGTGGTGTTCTCAGCTACAGAAGACCACATCATCTTCTACAATGCTCCAGTAAGTGGCTGCATGAATCCCATACCGGTGCATTTGGGTTGGAAAGGATCTACTGGTCTCCTTTACCTCAGAATTCAGCACAAGCAATGCATACCCATGCTGTATGGAGACCACATTTGTTTTTTTAACACAGTGAATATTTTAACCCATGCTCATTATGGACCTGGTGATAACATGGGTTACCAAAATATTGTTCCATCCAGATTTCCTCTCCATGTCTGTCAATGATTCATGTGCTACTGGATATCTTACTAAAATGGTGCACCCTAGTGCAAGGATGTGTTCTAGGAACATAGGAGAACAGAAGTGAAACTTACAATTGGGGGAAAAAATACAGCATGCATCTCATCTCACCCCAACCCCTTCTACCTTTTAGAAAGGGGGGTTAGAAGTAGGGATCTGAGCAAAAAAAGAAGAGCAAAAAAATTGGTTGTTAAACATTTTCACAGAGCAAGCCGTCTTTATAGTTTGTGTAGTAACTCCACCTTGTGGTGCACACAGGTATTACATCAACAGTGGAAAGTTGTTATATGTAGAAAAACCTGTAGTAAACAAAAAATAAACTGCACTTAGTCTCTCATACTTGTAATATTTCTGAAAATTCTGCAGTAGTTTTAGAAACAGATCCACAATGGAACTGTCTATAATTATACATGAGTGAGTTTTCCGTCCAGATGTGATGTGTGTAGTGAGCGCATTGCATCCGTACTGAATCCTGACTTAATAATTTCAATGGATCTGCATTCAGGAAAAATTGCAGCATGTTATATAATGTGCATTTTCCACACAGCCCTGGCCTTATAGAAGTGAATTGCGCTGCGTGAAAAATGGAAGGCATCTAGATGCAATGCGTTTTCACTGATGGTTGCTGGGAGATGTTGAGTGTTATTATTCAGTTTTTCCGAATCGCTCATGTGGAAAAGGCCTTTTAGTTTTGCCAGAAAATGACATCTGGATGTGATGTATTATAAGGAGGAATCAGGGATGCACATGGGATTCTACTATATATATATATAAAATCTTGCAAGTTTCTGAGTTTCAACGTAATTTTAGGATTATTAAATGATGTGCTATCTTTCTAAAATTTGTGCATGTTTGCCAAAATTACCGCACTCCAAAACTAAAGTTATGGACCTCGACAAGATGCTGGTTTTAGCATAAACTTGTCACGTTGTATCTAAGAACCATTGGATTGGAAAGATTATAAATTATATAAAACCAGGGATAAATACCCGGATTAGTACAGTTAGGTAAGTGTACACAGTGGCACAATGAAAACAATACATATGGACACAAAGCCATTGGACACCATGAATGAGTTTCGGCCAGTTCCTTGTGTCCAACATACACAATAGTAATTTAGTCTCCAAGACAGCCACTGGGGTGTGTGTGCATTGGCAGTGCTTTGTATGACTACCATGAGTTATCTGATATCTGAGATAGTTGAGCAATATACAGTAATACAAAGTTTCCTGTACATGTGCTCATTTCATATAGCGCTTTTCCTCTATACTGGGTGTATAAGTTGGCAAAGCTCCAAGCACATATGTGGAATGCATCCTTATGGCCCCAATTACTCAGTGTATGCCCAAAGAGAACCCTTTTGGCATACATTGGGGAGATATGTGTCGCCATGCTTTTTTTTGTTTTTTAATAACATACTGTATATCAGAAACTGGGCCAACAGAATGTGTAATCTATTACTCATTCTTGACCAAAAAAGAATTAATCTGTAGGAAATGTCTTGTTTTCAGGTTTACCCATCCCCTAATGCTTGGGTCTGGTGTACACACAACAGGAATTCCTCACCCAGCGATAGTGCCTTACTCAGGGAATAAAGACATGGAATGCTATGAGAGGGGCATGTAAGTAGCCGGAGAAGCAGTTGGGGGTTGTTGTTTTTTTTTATCAGTCATGTTTTCATAGAATTGTTTGCATTTTGGTAATATTCTTAAATGGAGTATGTGAACCCTTTGGAATGATAGGGATTTCTGCACAAATTGGTCATAAAATGTGATCTGATCTTCATCTAAGTCACAACAATAGACAATCACAGTCTGCTTAAACTAATAACACACAAAGAATTAAATGTTACCATGTTTTTATTGAACACACCATGTAAACATTCACAGTGCAGGTGGAAAAAGTATATGAACCCCTAGACTAATGACATCTCCAAGAGCTAATTGGAGTGAGGTGTCAGCCAACTGGAGTCCAATCAATGAGATGAGATTGGAGGTGTTGGTTACAGCTGCCCTGCCCTATAAAAAAGACGCACCAGTTCTGGGTTTGCTTTTCACAAGCATTGCCTGATGTGAATGATGCCTCGCACAAAAGAGCTCTCAGAAGAACTACGATTAAGAATTGGAAAGGGTTATAAAAGTATCTCCAAAAGTCTCGGCCCAGTTCTCCAGGAACCCAAACCCCTCCTTCCTACACCAGTTCTTGAGCCACTTTTTAACCTCCCTAATCTCCCGCTGCTTTTCTTGTGTGGTGCGTGGTATAGGTAGTATTTCAGAAAACCCTACCTTTTGAGGTCCTTGCCCTAAGCTTGTGACCTAAAACCCTAAAATCATTTTTAATGACACTCCATCTACCTCTAACTTTGTCATTGGTTCCGATATGGACCATGACTGCTGGATCTTCTCCTAGTAATCTGTCAACCCGATCTGCGATGTGTCGAACTCGAGCACCAGGAAGACAACACACCGTTTGACGATCCCAGTCTTTGTGACAGATCCCCCTGTCTGTACCCCTAATAATGGAGTCACCCACTACCAGCATCTGTCTGGCCTGCCCTGCTCTCCTGGTCCTCTGCTTACTGGAGCTGACATTCCCTTGACTGGCAGAGGAAGTGTCCAGCTGCAGCAGTGCTCTCCCTGAACGGACATCCCCCTCATCTGCCAACCTTGCAAACTTGTTGGGGTGTGCTAGATCAGGGCTGTCCTCACTGGCACACTTCCCTCTACCCCGCTCTCTAACGGTTATCCAGCTACCTACCTCACTTTCCGGAGCCTCCTTGCTACCACCCTCCCCCACATCTACCCCATAGAGTGCTTGCTCATTGAGCAGCAAACTCTGTTCCAAATTGTCAACACTTCTTAGTGTTGAAACTCGGTTAGATACACGATGTGTGATTCCAAACGGGCAATTTGATCACATTTTGAACAAAGATATGCACCCTCAAACGTCTGTGCCAGGACTGCATACATTAGACAAGAAGTGCACTGGACTATGCTGTCAATAATGGAACACATACTAAATGGGGATAACACAAGAAAAGAGAAAAAATACAATACAGTGCAGTGATAAGAAACTGATTTTCTGTAGTCCCCTCCTAAAGAATTAGAAAACAATTGTGTGGGCTGTGCACTGATTTTCATTGGGTTGCACTGCTTAATATGGTCAATCTGGCACTTTTGGGCATTCAATGCTGCAATTGCCTGGATTCACACATGACATGTCTCTTTGGTTCTTCCACAACAGTCAGATGTTATATTGTAAGGAATTAGATTTAATAAAATGTTTGAAAACTGAACATTTATAAGGCTTTTTACATAGCAAGCTCTATCCATCTAATTTTTGTTGCAGTCATCCCCCTAGACTTTTACAGCTTTTACTGTATGCCACATTAATGGAGGGTATCGTACTATACATGTACCCATTCCTGGGAGTCGATTAGAGAGGAAATACAGTAGTTGTGCTCTCTCTGGGATAGGAAGGTTGTTGTAGGGATGGTCAGGCTTCACGCCCCTGTGGTTAGTATGCTAACAGACAAAGACGAGAGAGAAGGGAGCGAGCGTTCCACTTGTCAGTTTGCCTTCCTATCAGCAGACTGACCAGTAGAAGCCAACTATCCTAAAGATGTGTCTCTGGAACAATGAGGGAACTGGTCCCCTAAGTATCTTCCCGCCAAGAAGTACTGTGACTACAGCAATGTGTCAGTGTATGTTTACATGTGTCAGTTTTGCATTTTGCATATTAGACATATATTTATTGCTGACGCTTAGATTTCATCCACAAATGTGCCGTTTGATGTGGTGCAGATTCACAGATCCCACTTAGTAGGACTGATATTTGTGTCACAAATCACTGGCTATTCTGTGCAGAATCCACAGAAATCTTTAGCAGGATACTCCTCATCATAGACTTTATTGCAGGTCTACTGTACTGTATTTTATCCCTGCTACTTTGAAAGTGGTGAAATCCATGGTGAAAATCCACAACAGGCTCCTTTTTTCCTTGCAGAAAATGGCTGTAGCGTGTGGAGCGGAGTTGTGCAATGTCCTTATACTGTAATCCTTCGTGGATTTTACCTGATAAAATCCACGGCAAATGCACCGCATCTGAATTCCCCCTTAGACGCACAGATAAGAAAGTGCTTGTTTAGTTAGATAAAAATTGCATCTAATAGTGTAAAAATACTGTTAATATTCTACTTCATCCCATCATTATTGTTTTATTAATCATCATGTTTTACAGGAAACCTCACTCGGAACCAAAAAGAGAAAGAGAACCCAAGAAGCCGACCATAAAGAAACCACTGAATGCTTTTATGTTATATATGAAAGAGATGCGTGCAAAGGTTATTGCCGAGTGCACATTAAAAGAGAGTGCGGCTATCAACCAGATTCTGGGAAGGAGGGTGAGTGCCTAATGCTACAGCCTGAGGACTCCAATTACCTTACATTAATACCCCTACAATGCTTACTGGTACATCGCCATGTGAGTGGCTACATACTGTCAAAACCTATGGGCAAGCAGCTGTAGGACGTGTCAACCCTATTGGGAGTATTGGGTCACAACCTTCTTCACCATGCTGGACACCAATTTATCAGTAGTACACAAACTCTGCATACCATTACTATGGACATGCATATAAAACTTTGGCCCAGATTTACTAATCCTGTAGATAGTGTAATCTTAGATGGACTGTCTAGACCTGCACCAGACTTATCCCAGTGGATCAGGCTGGATGATAAATCTGGAGCAGAGAGAGACACTTTTCACTGATTCTATACCAACTATTGGTTGGCTTACTTTGAAACAGGTTTTACAGGAGAATTGCTCTAAAAATGTGAAGCATCTTAAGCCCTGACCCCTTTCCTGTAAAGCTCCACCCACTTTCTGCTAAGCCCCACCCCTTTTTTGAGCATGTAGAAAAAGAAAAAGTGAAACCCTAGATGCGCCATTTTTTTATTTATTTATTTATTTTTATTTTTTACATTTTTGGTAGATACATTAGTAAATCTGGGCCATTGTTTTAGGAGCCAACTAATAATTGGTTTTAAAGTTCACAAGTATAAATAAACTTTAATTATATAGTCAGAAAATATACCTTAAAAGGAAGATATTGAAAAGATTCAGTATAATTTGTAAATGATTAATTTAAACCTCTGCTTACTCTGAGCTTAGGAGTCCAGTGTGTGGCCCTACACAGAGATTGACAGCTATGTCTGTATGCACTGTTTGTATAGGGAAGTCTGTCAGTTACTGAGAATGACCGCCCACTGGACTCTTAAACCCAGAATCAGCAGAGATTTAAATTACCAGTAACAAATGACAAGTTATACTAAATCTTTTCCCATAAAGCTATATATCAATCTGCTCAGCTCCTCCTACTCTATTCCATGCTGCAGTTCAGTTTCTGCTGTTCTGCTGCTAATGATGCAAGTGATCTATTGCTAACATATCTCAGTATGGCTTGAGTACCTGCAAGGAAATGGATTAATTCAATTAATACGTTTTACATGGACTGATGATCAGGCTTTAATGCTTCCATGAACATGTCTGATCATTGCCGTGTTTAAACACGCTACAAGTCATCCGACAAACCAGGAATCACATCTTTTATGTGACATGAAAAATGCTTGTTTGTTGGCGTGTCGTCTTGTGGAAACAAAACTCTGCAGGATCAAATGACTGTATTAGTGATTTTTCTAGCCCCATACTGTAGCTCTTTCCCCAAGCTCTGTATATTTTTCTTTTACTTTTATCTCCTCTATTCACAGCGCCACTAACATTACTAACCCTGGGATAGATTTAAGACAACTGCTGGCCTAACTGGTCATCTATTCCGGTCTACTCAAGCGTATATGGTTATTTCAGTATTGTCAAGGTACCGCAAAATACTGATTAGTGTTACTTTTTATATTTCTAGTGGCACGCACTATCCAGAGAAGAACAAGCGAAGTACTATGAACTGGCTAGGAAAGAAAGGCAGCTCCATATGCAGCTCTACCCTGGCTGGTCCGCGCGGGACAACTATGTAAGATGCCACTTATCTGTCTCATTTGAATTTTGTAAATAGTCGGTACTAATAATAATTCAGACTATATGACACGATCTGTACATGTGTGATGTTTGAGGTATGTACAAATGTGGCAAGAAAACTGCGGATTTGCCTTCTGCAGCATTGTACAGTTCCAGGAAAGTGGATGAGATTTTAAGACATATGATCCACACATAAAAAGATATGGATGGGCACTCATATACGGAAATATAGGACAAAATTTATTGAGACATATATCATATAACAATACAATAAAATACAATAATTTAAAATATAAATGAGAGAAATTGATATCTTTTAGGTGGAGATAAATAGCACAAAAAGTCGCACAAAAAATGCGCACAAAAAATACTCCCTGGGTTTTTTTCTACAAATCTGTAGATTGACAGGGGGGAGGACAATTGTGCAGTTAATCTCTGCCCAAAACGGATGATATTCCAAAGCTTATATAAATTTTGTAAAAATGGCATATACACTCACCTAAAGAATTATTAGGAACACCATACTAATACGGTGTTGTACCCCCTTTTGCCTTCAGAACTGCCTTAATTCTACGTGGCATTGATTCAACAAGGTGCTGATAGCATTCTTTAGAAATGTTGGCCCATATTGATAGGATAGCATCTTGCAGTTGATGGAGATTTGAGGGATGCACATCCAGGGCACGAAGCTCCCGTTCCACCACATCCCAAAGATGCTCTATTGGGTTGAGATCTGGTGACTGTGGGGGCCATTTTAGTACAGTGAACTCATTGTCATGTTCAAGAAACCAATTTGAAATGATTCGAGCTTTGTTACATGGTGCATTATCCTGCTGGAAGTAGCCATCAGAGGATGGATACATGTTCTCATTCTGTTTACGCCAAATTCGGACTCTACCATTTGAATGTCTCAACAGAAATCGAGACTCATCAGACCAGGCAACATTTTTCCAGTCTTCAACAGTCCAATTTTGGTGAGCTCGTGCAAATTGTAATCTCTTTTTTCTATTTGTAGTGGAGATGAGTGGTACCCGGTGGGGTCTTCTGCTGTTGTAGCCCATCCGCCTCAAGGTTGTGCATGTTGTGGCTTCACAAATGCTTTGCTGCATACCTCGGTTGTAACGAGTGGTTATTTCAGTCAACGTTGCTCTTCTATCAGCTTGAATCAGTCGGCCCATTCTCCTCTGACCTCTAGCATCCACAAGGCATTTTTGCCCACAGGACTGCCGCATACTGGTTGTTTTTCCCTTTTCACACCATTCTTTGTAAACCCTAGAAATGGTTGTGCGTGAAAATCCCAGTAACTGAGCAGATTGTGAAATACTCAGACCGGCCCGTCTGGCACCAACAACCATGCCACGCTCAAAATTGCTTAAATCACCTTTCTTTCCCATTCTGACATTCAGTTTGGAGTTCAGGAGATTGTCTTGACCAGGACCACCCCCCTAAATGCATTGAAGCAACTGCCATGTTATTGGTTGACTAGATAATTGCATTAATGAGAAATAGAACAGGTGTTCCTAATAATTCTTTAGGTGAGTGTATAACCAATTCCTAAAAACACACCAAATATTGCAATCTGTCCTATATTCAAATATAAAACACACACACATGTGCTAAATTGCCACTGAATATTCTTGATTCATATAAAGTGTATCCAAGATTAAGTGTACAGGTAGCGCTCCACATATAGTCTTTGCAAAGTGTCCAGTCTCTATTGTATCCACAAAGTAATGTTGCGATTCCACTGGCAAGAAAAGTCCTTAGTATGTTGCTAAGTGTAATTCATTATTTCTCCTTCTAGTAACTTAGTAATTTGCCTCATGAGTTTTTACCCAATATATGGGCTTACCTTTGCCTGGTTCTTAGTTTGCTGGGGCTTGCGAATATGCTTTTAGTCCGTGTTGAATGCTGGCGTCCCGGCTATGGAGTTCGTCGTGTCCCACGTGAGCTTCACAGCTGATTCCAAGCGCTGATTCGGTTTGAGAGTCACGCACTTACAGCTTTAGGCGCAGGTCAATGACGTCTTGAGGTCTTTCTAAGATAGCCACTTGCTCCTGATGAAGGGGAAACATTGATCCCCAAAACGCGTTTAGCCACTTATCTGCTAATAAAGGTGATTTGATCAGAAGCACACTGCCTTGCTGCCATCATTCACTGAGACTCTACACACGATCCTGGCCAGGGGGGAATTGTCACAGGTGTTTTATGCTTATCCTGCTGATGACCCCCAGTGAAGTAAGTGCCTCACTGGATGTTTATTCATCCATTTTATTCCTGGCTTTTAACCTTGGTTTTTAACCTCCACCTTCAACCCTCTGTGTTTACCACAGCAGGGACCTCATTTTATTTCAACTATTTTATTTCAACCATTTTATTTTATCTTTTTTTTTAAAAAAGCAATTTTTTTTTCTTTCAAAAAGAGTTTTTTATTTATATAAAGGGTTTTTTATATGAAAAGTTTTTTATATATAGAAGCTTTTGACCTATATGTATACTATATGTATAATATGCCAGCACTTTAGCACCATGATATAAAAAAAATTATGCATTTTTGCTCGGTTTGGCGCCTTTCCTATACCTCCTCCCCACCCCTATTTTTGTTTTTTCAAAATCTACATTGAGTGCCCTGCTTGGACATTTTTTGGCTGCCACCCTTGCGCTACTTAGACTCCAGTCACCACCACTGTCGGCGCCTACTGTCAGACACAAGGGGATTTTCCTCTCTAGATCCTTTAGTGTCCAAATAAACTTCCTCCTTTTTTCCTTCTTCTTCCCATAAGATGGCAAGAGTCTTTTATCTTCTTCTTTATATTGCACTTATGTCCATGGAAAACGGGGTATTTGAGATTTCACACCAGACGCGTTTCGGGGAGACGCTTTCCCCTTCCTCAGTGGTATACCCCGATTTTGAAGGTCAGTGTAATTTATACTGGATCTTGATCTTGCTCAAAATCTGGTCTGGACCCAGAGTTACACCAAAAAGCCGATCTGGCTCAAATTTCTGGATGTCATTTTTTATCATTGTAGCTTACTTGCGGTTTCAATGCGGCATTTTCCCTAAACGTTTTTTCTGTTATATTTGCAATTTTGCATTTATAGTTTAATCCATTTATAATTAATCAAATAGGACATTTTGTTCTTAAGTTATGGTCCATAATGTATTATAACTACCATTTATAGCTTGAATTATAAAAAATAAATAAAAATACATATAAATGATGTGTATTAAATAAACATTAAAAATATCTAGAACATATATAAAAATATGAAAAATGTATAAAAATGTATAAAAATACATATGTATAAAAAATGCATATAAATATATATATATATATATATATATATATACATGAGCTAATTGCAGATTTCCACAGTTTCTATATATGGAGGGTATTTTATGATCCACACACTTTGGAGAAAGCTTGCAGCATAAACTGACTTGTGCTTTGGGTTTTCAATCCACAGCATGTCGGTTTATGCTGCAGGTTTACCTACAGCTTTCAACCTGTGCAATTCCAAGGCTTCCAAGTGTTTTTGCAGAGGCAGTTTCATTCTGATTCACTGCAGATTTTACACAGTGGACTCGCCACATTTGAACCTGCCCTTAAATTGGGCACCTGTGCCCTATCAAATGCATTTGCTAGTGATGAGCGAAGCGAGCTGCGGATGTTACATCCGAAATTCCATTGTACGGTATTAGAATGTATGGGCTCCAACGAGCCAAAGTTAGTTATCAGTGAAGTCGTGCGTGACTTCGTTGAATTACTTCTGTAATTGATTTTTAAAGTAGAAAACCACTTTAAAACTTGAAACTAAACTTGGCTTTGGTTCTAACTAGTACCCCGGAACCGAAGCCGAGTTCGGTTTCAAGTTTTAAAGTGGTTTTCTACTTTAAAGATCAACTACTGAAGTTATTTAACAAAGTCACGCATGACTTCGCGAATAACTTCGGCTCATCGGAGCCCATACATTCTAATACTGTACAGAGACGGATCTCTGTACAGTATTAGTGCGAAGTTTTAAACGAAGCGACCTTGGATGTAACATCTAAAGCTCATTTCACTCATCTCTAGTATTTGCCTCACATGGACTGGAATGTTGTGGCATATAGAATTACAGGTAAGGTCACCTGGCTGAAAACCATGCCGGGCTACATTTTTACTGCAAATCACAATATTTCTGAAATGCTTATGTGTGCACAATAAAATAAACCAATATAATACTATCATAAAGCTGCACCTACTTGTGGTAAATCCTCATTCCAAGGTGACTTTTGCTACATGTGGCCTCTCCTTTACTCCAGTATGTTACCTATGGCCTCACCTTAACTCCAGTATTTATGTTATTGAGTAACCAGTATAAATATATTCTTTCATTCATAGGGAAAAAAGAAACGAAGAAGCAGAGAAAAACATCAGGATTCCGGCTCAGGTGAGGATTGATATTGAAAGGGCTCTATAAGAATATATTACAACTTGTTTGGTTATTAACAGAAAGACATTGCTACCTGCTCAGCCACTTCTATTCATACAGGCTGGTTTGGGAACAATCCTTGTACTGCTACTGTGGTACTGGGCTGCGGTTTCGTCACTGCACTTCTTATACATGTCTTCGATATATAGCAGTTATAAGGGATTTTCAAACAGTCCCCCATTGACTGTAATGAAACATCTGACTGCTCTAGTAAATGGTAGTGAAACACTGCATGTGAGTACAGGCCATAGGATAACTGGACAAAAATGGCTCATTAAGTTGCCAAAACAACTACAGAATCCACCTTCCTTTAAGCCCAATACACATCCATTGGATGGGTGCTTTCACCCAGTGCCTGTGAATGGCATTCAGCTGTCACTAACCACATCAGGTCCTATCCTGGCCGAGAGCACAAATCAGCTGTCATATCGTACTTCTGTTAGTATTTGTGGAAATGGGGGGAACTGCTGTAAATACTGGGTAAGAGGAAAAGGCTCTGCTGAGACTGCTGGGGGAAGAGGGTGCACTGTTGCTATTGCCGGATAAGAGGGGGATACAGTATGATTATCAGTGTATGATGTGAGGCACTACTTGGACTAGAGAAGGACTCTGATGACCATTTGATGGTATAGCTGCATCTGTTGCTAAAGGAAGCATGGCTGTGCAGTGACTATCACAGAAAAAGATGGGGAGTGAAATCTGCAAGTGATATGCAAGTCCAGGATCACTAGTCGTTTTCTTTTATTACCGTCTGCCATTTTGAGGGTAAAAAGTATAAGATAATGGGGATAGGGGAGATGCTGGATTGGGCACCCATATTAATGATGTCCATATACTGTACCTTTGTGCATATGAACAGGGACCGTTCTGATGGAGTGTTCTGTTTGTTCTGATACAAACGTTGTATATATCAATAATACAGTTGAATATAAGGAACTTTGTAATATATTCTATCAGTTTTTTTTTATCTTCACGTCTACTATTGATTTATGAAAAGTTTATTGAAAGTTTTTCTCTTATGGCATTTAACTCCTTTTGGTTTTAAAAAAAAATGTTTTTCATTTGGTCTTTATAAAAAATTTTCAACAGTTTTTTTCTGATAAAGCATTCGCTTTCAGTCCATTTACAGTGACTCCGGGAGAGCGGCTCTGACTGCTCCATGTGTAGTCTTTATCTCTAAGCTCCTGGCAGCTCATAAACACTCACTGAAGCGAAATTTGTATCAAACAGGGTGGTATTACACTGCCTGATGTACGGGCAATGCGAGCGCCTATGGATGATAACACATCTATCTCCGCTGTTTGTACCGGCCTGATTACACAGGCCAATGCAAACAAAATGCGAGAGGAACTATTTGCTTCTCCCTCAGTCTGTTCTATTCTATTAATGCAATACATCCCTGATTACATGGGAAGATGTGCTGCCGATAATTGGGCATCTTTCATCCTCATAAATGAACGAGCGTTTGTTGATCAGCTGCTCAATTATAGGAGCCAGTTATCACAAACAAGCGTTCCTATGAATGTTTGTTCCCAATAATTTGCCAATAATCTTGCAGTCTAATAGAGTGTTTATGAGCTGTTAGGAGTTCAGAGATAAGGTCTATACATCCATCCCTCAGAGCAAGCGTTTGATGGGATTCAGTTTAAAAAAAAGCCTGCTTGTTTGACAAGGCACTTAAAATGAATGGTGTATAAAAAAAATGTCTAAATTTTGTAATAAAGACCGTTTGAAAAAAATAGTTTCCAAACCAAAATGAGTAAAATATAATAGAAAAAGTGCCTCCAAAGATGCCTATGTCCTTTAGGTAAACTGATACAAGTAATCTTAGTCACTCACAATGAGGTATAAGCCTTCAGACATGATGCAGCTGCTTCTGCATTGTCTGTACTTCTACACTTTTGTATTCACCCCGTCTGCACTGCATTGTACAGTACCAAGGAAGAATTTCAGCAGAATTGAGAGCAAACTCCAGACGTTTAAAATCTGCTGCATATTTGTTCTAGATGTGCTGCGGATTTGACCTGTTACCATGCAAAGGGTGCATCAAAATCTGTGGCAAAATCAGCATGTAAGGAGTGCCAGTTTTTCAACAGAAAAGATCTCCTGCATGAATGCATGACTTAACAGGCCCCATGTCTGCATGCATCTAATGGCTGAAAACCTGCTATGGTTTCTGTTCACTGGCAACAAGCAAATAGTGAGGAATTTCAGTTTAAAGTATATGCGAAGGTTGTATCACTTCATTATATCAGACATAAGCATCCCTCCAACCAGTCAAAGTCCACAGCGCTCCTGATTTCTCATGTGAAGTGTTTATACCAGGTTTTTGTTGTATATTTTTTTACCATAAGAAAACCACACCCTATAACCTGATAAATAAATTGTAAAGGTTTCTGGAAGGGTAGTGATGTTTCTAGTATTGCATAGGTCGCTGAGCAGCTTCACTTATACGCAGTTATTTAAAAACGGATTTAATGCTAGATTTTTAGCAATCAAACATAACACATTGCTAATGAGGATGGGTTCACACATTACAGAAAACCGGAGGAAAAACCTGATCGCAGCCTCAATGTGTGAACCCGGCCAAAAGATAGGGACACATATTGCAGTGTCCACATGCGGGTGAAAACCCACTCACTTGTGGAGGCCAGTGGCTGCACAATTTTGAGGTTAACACCTCAGTTTTAGGGGGGGGGAGGTTTAACTGCAATGGGACGGCATATGAACGTGTATTACATACCCACTGGAGGTGATGGTAGATTCTGAAATCTGAAGATTTCCAAGTGAGAAGATGAAGGGAGACAGCCAGTGCCTCACATTTTTAGCGATCAGTGAGGGTGATAGGTCGAAGACCCCTATGCCTTTAAAATTAGAAAGCAGACGTTGGGTTGCTTTCAGGGAAAGGTTTGTATTAAATGTCCTGGTTTTTGGTACTTTGTCCTTGGCAGATACTTGCATCTGTTTGTCTGTATCTTCAAGTTTAAGTGGCTAAACATCTGTTGCATCTTTTATTTCCTTTTTTGTGTGCCTCTGCCTCCTCCCTGCGCATGTTTCTATACTCAGATCCTGGCTCCCCTAAGAAATGCAGAGCTCGCTTTGGCCTCAACCAACAAACGGACTGGTGCGGCCCATGCAGGTGTGTATGACAAACTGTGGCGTCTGCTTCTGTGGCTTTCCTTCCTTCACTCTTCTGCATGCTCATACTTTTAACATGCTTGCTAGTCTTAGACAGTAAACACCAACTTCTGATTCTCATATGGTTTTATTTGGTGCTTTTTTTTTTAACACAAAGGTGCTTGTGCCTGTGAAAGATTGTAGAAAAATGTTGTAGTCAATAAGAGCCCCACCGATGACTTAATATCTGCCACTTCTGGCTCCATTTAAGATGCATTTCATCAGCCCCAATGGTATATGTATTAGGGCCTCGGCCTGGCCACACAAGTGGCGCGTCCCAGCAGGTAACGTGTTCCTCAGAGTCCGAATATACAGTGGGGCAAAAAAGTATTTAGTCAGCCACCAATTGTGCAAGTTCTCCCACTTAAAAATATTAGAGAGGCCTGTAATTTTCATCATAGGTACACTTCAACTATGGGGGAAAAGAATACAGGAAATCACATTGTAGGATTTCTGATGAATAAATTGGTAAATTCCTCGGTAAAATAAGTATTTGGTCACCTACAAACAAGCAAGATTTCTGGCTCTCACAGACCTGTAACTTCTTCTTTAAGAGGCTCCTTTGTCCTCCACTCATTACCTGTATTAATAGCACCTGTTTGAACTTGTTATCAGTATAAAAGATACCTGTCCACAACCTCAAACAGTCACACTCCAAACTCCATTATGGCCAAGACCAAAGAGCTGTGGAAGGACACCAGATACAAAATTGTAGACCTGCACCAGGCAGGGAAGACTGAATCTGCAATAGGCAAGCAGCCTGGTGTGAAGAAATCAACTATGGGAGCAATTATTAGAAAATGGAAGACATACAAGACCACTGATAATCTCCATCAATCTGGGGCTCACCCCGTGGGGTCAAAATGATCACAAGAACGGTGATCAAAAATCCCAGAACCACACGGGGGGACATAGTGAATGACCTGCAGAGAGCTGGGACCAAAGTAACAAAGGCTACCATCAGTAACACACTACGCCACCAGGGACTGAAACTCTGCAGTGCCAGACGTGTCCCCTGCTTAAGCCAGTACATGTCCGGGCCAGTCTGAAGTTTGCTAGAGAGCATTTAGATGATCCACAAGAGGATTGGGAGAATGTCATATAGTCAGATGAAACCAAAGTAGAACTTTTTGGTAAAAACTCAACTCATCGTGTTTGGAGGAGAAAGAATGCTGAGTTGCATCCAAAGAACACCATACCTACTGTGAAACATGGGGGTGGAAACATCATGCTTTGGGGCTGTATTTCTGCAAAGGGACCAGGACGACTGATCCGTGTAAAGGAAAGAATGAATGGGGCCATGTATTGTGACATTTTGAGTGAAAACCTCCTTCCATCAGCAAGGGCATTAAAGATGAAACGTGGCTGGGTCTTTCAGCATGACAATGATCCCAAACACACCGCCCAGGCAACGAAGGAGTGGCTTCGTAAGAAGCATTTCAAGGTCCTGGAGTGGCCTAGCCAGTCTCCAGATCTCAACCCCATAGAAAACCTTTGGAGGGAGTTGAAAGTCCGTGTTGCCCAAAACATCACTGCTCTAGAGGAGATCTGCATGGAGGAATGGGCCAAAATACCAGCAACAGTGTGAAAACCTTGTGAAGACTTACAGAAAACGTTTGACCTCTGTCATTGCCAACAAAGGGTATGTAACAAAGTATTGAGATGAACTTTTGTTATTGACCAAATACTTATTTTCCACCATAATTTGCAAATAAATTCTTAAAAAATCAGACAATGTGATTTTATGGATTTTTTTTTTCTCATTATGTCTCTCATAGTTGAGGTATACCTATGATGAAATTTACAGGCCTCTCTCATCTTTTTAAGTGGGAGAACTTGCACAATTGGTGGCTGACTAAATACTTTTTTGCCCCACTGTAATTGGTGTGTGAGTTGGTGCAATAGTATCCAAGTAAAATATATACATTCATGTGATTGTAGCTCTATGCCATACGTTCTGATAGAAGAGAACTTCGCTTTATTGCACTGGGTCATCTCTGGAAAAAAATCCACTATCCACTGGCCGATTAGAATCTTACTAGAGTGCATTCTGTGCCTACAGGCTCCTAAATCCAGTACCACTTAGGTGTTCACCCTAATGTGGTAGTGACGAGAAGCCCTGTACCTGTGTCCCAGGGCAAGGCTGCATACAACAATAACAGGAGAGAAGTTGGTCTGACCCTGGCGCATAAACCTTCTGGCCAGAAGTCTAGAGGGGAGATTTTTTAAAACTGGGAAAAAGTAGAACTGGCTTAGTTGCCCATAGCAATCTATCAGATTCCACTTTTCATTTTTAGGTAGAATCTAGTTGCTATGGGCAACTAAGCTAATTTTCCTTAGATGTTCTATATTTTATGCTTATTACAATCTCCTTTTGTCAGCACAATTGGGTTTTTGGATTTTTGAGATACTTCATATTATTCTGTACATAAGACATTTTGTCCTGGGTTTGTATAAGAATGACACAGAAGTATTTAAGTATTTGATTTGCCCAAGTCCATATAGAAACTTTTCCAGACCTTTTGGCACCAGATGTTTACATGCCATCAAACCAACTGCAAAACTAGATTAAATACATACAATCTACTGTAGACTATCCATAAAGTTCTTCCTTATTAATTTTTTTTAAGCTGTTATACCATATTGATGTAAAAAAAATGAAAACCAGACATGATATAGTCCATGACAATCTCTTTCTTACAAAGCTAGAACCAGTCCTGTACCTCACATGGATCCAGAGATCTCCACATTCACTGCTACAATTGTTCTGCTAGATTATCTTCAGCCTGGCAGCTGAGGTGACATGTCCTTTCTGCTGGAGCTCTCTCCATGTAACTGCCACAGCTTCTAACAGAACATATGGCGGGTGGCAGTTGAAGATTTAAACTGAGCACGCTGGACCAGTTCAGTGAGACAGACAAAAAATAAGGAAAAGAACAAAGCAGGTGGCACTATACAGATACATGTTATTGAATAACTCACTGGCTATACTATATTATTAATTGCATGCAATTACAAAAGTATTCCGATCCAGTTGCTGGTTTTAAAAATGTGTAATAGTGCAGCCATTGGCCACATGTGTTCAGCTGTACTGTGTGGTTCTGCCCTGTCATATCACTAAGTGGTTTAAAGTGAGAGGATTTATATCCAGTGAAGAAAGTACACACAGCAATACAGACCTAGATACAGAAGATGAAGAGTCTCTTCAGTAGGAAGAGAACTACAAATGTACTCTCTATTTAGTTATTAAAGTAGGCTATGATAAAGGATGTCCTGTCAAGTTTTAACACACTGACCGGTTAAACCTGTTCGCCAAGCTTTAGTAATTACTGACTACATTGTACAAAGAGCGTCCCTTGCTTGTGTCGTGTGGGAACCAGTAGACGTAGAGAGGATTAGCAGCAAGGTTCTTTCATGCCCCAATTACCGTAATAACTGTTTATTACTCAAAGGTGCTTCAAGAAACTTTGTGGTGTATATCAACTTTTTCCATCTCAGTACAGAGGAGGTCACAAAGTGGAAAATGCACTAAGCAACATCAATTTTGCAAGTCAGACTATGTTAAAACAATTGAAAAAGTAGGATTAATACTTAATGGGCCATTAAAGGGGTTGTCCCATGACAGACTTATCCTTTATCCACAGGATAGAGAATAAGTGTCCGTTTAGTTGGGGTCCAACCACTAGAGCCCCTGCCAGTCATGAGAATGGCGGCCCCATATTCCCTCATTTAAATGAAGTAGTCTTGCATGTGCACTGCTTCTCCATACAGCTCTATGGAATTGCCAGAGATAGCAGAGTACAAGCACTTGTCTCTCTCCACCAGTCTTGTAGCGTTCAATAAAGCAGTATCACACATGTGTAACCACCACTCTATTTAAATGGGAGAACACTGGGCCCTGATTGGCGGGGGCCCTAGTGGTTGGAGCCTGCCAGATTCTTATTCCCTCTCCTGTCTTGGTCATGGGACAACCCCTTTAAAGTTTCACTAAATAAACAGATTAGTTTTCTAATAAAATTTTATTCTTAAAGGGTTTCTATCACTCGGTATGACATAATTAGCTGTCAGACACTAGCGATCCGCTAGTGTCTGCTCTGGCCAACCATCCTACTATAATCACTTGTGGGGCAGCGGTTTTGCTAAAAAACTAACTTTTATAAATATGCTAATGAGCCTCTAGGTGCTATGTGGGCGTCATTAGCACCTAGAGGCTCCGTCTACCTTCATACACAGCCGCCGCCCAGCGCGTCCCTCCAGCCCGCCCATGTCCTCCTCCGTGTGACGCAGCGGCCGAATTCTCGCGCGTGCGCGGCTGTATTCGGCGCATTTGAGATGTCTGAGCTCGGAGCGGTCAGACATTCAATGCGCATGCGCGGATGTATTCGGCGCATGCGCATTGAATGTCTGACCGCTCCGAGCTCACATCTCAAATGCGCCGAATACAGCCGCGCACGGCGCATGCGCGAGAATTCGGCCGCTGCGTCACACGGAGGAGGACATGGGCGGGCTGGAGGGACGCGCTGGGCGGCGGCTGTGTATGAAGGTAGACGGAGCCTCTAGGTGCTAATGACGCCCACATAGCACCTAGAGGCTCATTAGCATATTTATAAAAGTTAGTTTTTTAGCAAAACCGCTGCCCCACAAGTGATTATAGTAGGATGGTTGGCCAGAGCAGACACTAGCGGATCGCTAGTGTCTGACAGCTAATTATGTCATACCAAGTGATAGAAACCCTTTAATATACTTTTTGTATCGATTCCTCATGGTTTTTAAGATCACTGCTTGCTGTCATTCAGTAGAAACCTTCATTGATTACATATACAGTTGGGTCCGTATATATTTGGACACTGACACAAATTTAGTTTTTATTACCTGTTTACTAAAACATGTTATAGTTCTATAATGGACATGAACATAAAGTCCAGACTTTTAGCTTTCATTTGAGGGTATCCACATTAAAATTAGATGAAGGGTTTATGAGTTTCAGCTCCTTTACATGTGGCACCCTGTTTTTAAAGGGATCAAAAGTAATTGGACAATCGACTTAAAGGCTGTTTCATGGGCAGGTGTGGGCAATTCCTTCATTATTTCATTCTTAAATAAGCACATAAAAGGCCTGGAGTTGATTTGAGGTGTGGTGTTTGCATTTTGAAGATTTTGCTGAGAAGTAAACCATCAGTCAAAGGAGCTCTCCATGCAGGTGAAACAAGTCATCCTTCATCTGCGAAAAAAGAAAAAACCCATCCGAGAAATTGCTACACTATTAGGAGTGGCAAAATCTACAGTTTGGTACATCCTGAGAAAGAAAGCACTGGTGATCTCAACAATGCAAAAAGACCTGGACGCCCACGGAAGACAACAGTGGTGGATTGTCGCAGAATAATTACCATGGTGAAGAGAAACCCCTTCACAACAGCCAACCAAGTGAACAACATTCTCCAGGATATAGGCGTATCAATATCCAAATCTACCATAAAGAGAAGACTGCATGAAAGTAAACAGAGGGTTCACTGCACGGTGCAAGCCACTCATAAGCCTCAAGAATAAGAAGGTTAGATTGGACTTTGCTAAAACATCTTAAAAAACCAGCACACTTCAAATACAGCCAAACTGATTGGTCGGCATTTCATAATACAGATGGACAATGACCCAAAACATAAAGCCAAAGCAACCCAAGAGTTTATTAAAGCAAAGAAGTGGAATATTTTTGAATGGCCAAGTCAGTCACCTGATCTGAACCTATTAGAGCATGCATTTCACTTGTTAAAGACTAAACTTCAGACAAAGGCCCAGAAACAAACAGCAACTGAAAACTGCTGCAGTAAAGGCTGGAAGAGCATTAAAAAGGAGGAAACACAGCGTCTGGTGATGTCCATGAGTTCAAGACTTCAGGCAGTCATTGCCAACAAAGGGTTTTCAACCAAGTATTAGAAATAAACTTTTTATTTACAATTATTTAATTTGTCCAATTACTTCTGAGCTCCTGAAATGATGGGATTGAGTTTAAAAAATGTTTTAGTTCCGCACATTTTTATGCAATCATATTGTTCAACCCATTGAATTAAAGCTGAAAGTCTGAACTTCAACTGCATCTGAATTGTTTTGTTCAAAATACATTGTGTTAATGTACAGAACATAAATTAGAAAAATGTTGTCTCTGTCCAAATATATATAGACCTAACTGTACGGGCTAAAATTCAGGTCATGTGGCGCACAGCTTATTAACCACCTCCCGTCCGCCCGTTGACTATAAACGTCCGGGTGGTGGATCTCTATCTCTGAATGGACGTTTCTGAACGTCCATTCAGAGATGACACCTCCACACTAATCGTGCAGCTGCAGAGCGGGTTGCCCGCTGTCAGTGACAGCAGGGCAACCCAGAGAAGGCAGGGACAGTTCCCAGGTGTCCATGCCTTCTAGATCGCTGTATACACAGCGCTCACCGCTTCTCTGGGGGTGTGTTTCCCCTGTAACTTGGGCTACTATGTCAGCCCCAGTTACAGGAGAAATCAATAGTGAAAAAAAAAAAAGTGAAGTTAAGTGTCCCCCAGAGGTCTTGTATAACCTTATGGGAGACACAAAGTGTAAAATAAAAAAATAAGAAATAAAGTGTTTAAAAAAAGAATAATTTTCACATGTAAAAAAAAAACAAATTCCCCAATTAATAAAAAAAAAAGTTAAAAATAAATAAAATAGACATTTGGTATTGCCGCATCCGTAACGACCGGCTCTATAAAAATGCCACATGATCTAACCTGTCAGATGAATGTTGTAAATAACAAAAAATAAATCACATGATCCACCCTGTCCGATAAACACCTTAAAAAAAAATTGTCAAAAAAAGCAATTTTTGTCACCTGCCATCACAAAAAGTGCAACTCCAAGTGATCAAAAAGGCGTATGTCCCACAAAATGAGTCCCTACATAAGAAAAAAGCCCAAAAAAATAAAATAAATAGCTCTTACAACATGGACACATTAAAACATAATTTTTTTGTTTAAAAAATGCTATTATTGTGTTAAAGTGAAATAAAAAAAAAATATATACATATTAGGTATCGTCACGTCCATAATGACCAGCTATATAAAAATATCATATGACCTAACCCCTCGGTTAAGCACCGTAAAAAAAATTAAAACTGTGCCACAAAAGCCATTTTTTGTCACCTAACATCACATAAAGTGCAACACCAAGCGATTAAAAAGGCATATGCCCCCCAAAATAGTACCAATCAAACTGTCACCTCATCCGGCAAAAAATGAGACACTAAGGGTCCATTCACACGTCTGCAAAATGGGTCCACATCCGTTCCGCAATTTTGCGGAACGAGTGCGGACCCATTCATTTTCAATGGGGCCGGAATGTGCTGTCCGCATCCGTGCTTCCGTTTCCGCAAAAAAATAGAACATATCCTATTCTTGTCCGCGGACAAGATTAGGCATTTTCTGTTTTAGTGCCGGCGATGTGCGGTCTGCAAATTGCGGAATGCACATTGCCAGTGCAATTTGCGGATCCGCAGAACACTTATGGACGTGTGAATGGACCCTTACTAAGACAATCGGTAAAAAAAAAAATATATATATATGGCTCTCAGACTATGGAGACACTAAAACATCATTTTTTTTGTTTCAAAAATGCTATTTTTGTGTAAAACTTAAATAAATAAGAAAAAGTATACATATTGGGTATCGCCAGGTCCGTAACGATCTGCTCTATAAAAATGTCAAATGACCTAACCCCTCAGGTGAACGCTGTAAAAATAAAAACTGCCAAAATGAACAATGTTTTGGTCACCTTGCCCCATAAAGTGTAATAATGAATGATCAAAAAAATCATATGTACCCAAAAAATGGTACCAATAGAAACGTCAACTCTTCCTGCAAAAAACAAGCCCCTGCACAAGAAAGTAGACATATTTGATATTATTGCGTCCGTAACAACCTGCTCTATAAAAATAGCACATGATCTACCCTGTCAGATAAAGATTATAAAAAATAAAAACAGTGCCAAAACAGCCATAATATAGAGCAATTAAAAATCATATGTACCCCAAAATAGTACCAATAAAACCTTATCCCCTAGTTTCCAAAATGAAGTCACTTTTTGGGAGTTTTTACTGTAAACCGCAGAATCGGGGTAATAAATATTGAGTTTTGTTTGGGTGTTAACTCTCGATGTGTTAAAGAACAAAATGGATTAAAATGGAAAATCTGCCAAAAAAATGAAATTTTAAAATTTGATCTCCATTTTCCTTTAATTCTTGTTCAACACCTAAAAGGTTAACAAAGTTTGTAAAATCTGTTTTAAGTAACTTGAGGGGTGTAGTTTCTACAATGGGGTCATTTATGGGGGTATCCACTATGTAAGCCCTACAAAGTGACTTCAGACCTGAACTGGTCCTTCAAAAGTGGATTTTGGCAATTTTCTTAAAAATTTTATGAATTGCTTCTAAATTTCTAAGCCTTCTAACATCCTAAAAAAATAAAATGACATTTACAAAATGATCCAAACATAAAGGAGACATATGGGGAATGTTAAGTAATAAATATTTTATGAGGAATCACTTTCTGTTTTAAAAGCAGAGAAATAAAAATTTTGAAAATTTCAGGTAATTTTGGAATTTTTTCATAAATAAAAGTGAAACATATTGACTCAAATTTATGACTATCATGAAGTACAATGTGTCACGAGAAAACAGTCTCTGAATGGCTTGGATAAGTAAAAGCGTTCCAAAGCTATTACCACATAAAGTGACATATGTCAGATTTGCAGAATTAGGCCTGGTCAGGAAGGGGGCAAATGGCCTGGATGTGAAGTGGTTAAAAGACCCCATACTGTAACTGTAAACAGCTGTACACCTATGACCATCACATGACAAGGACAGATTTTTATCCCCTGAAAGTAAGGGCCTATTCAATGATGGCAAGAAGAGATCTTGAAAATCATGACAATGTGATAGTGTACTGGAAATTTCTAAAAATTATTTTGTTAGAATATGAGTTATTTACAAAGGCTGTGTACAAAAACTTTAAACTTTTTGCCTTTCTCATATTTACACCAGAAAACAATATGGCATAAATGAGATGTGAAATGTATGCCAGCTCCTGACCGGTGAAGGTTTCAGTCTCTGGCACACACATCAGCACGAGACAGCAGCACAGAACTCTAGCCCTGTGGCTTCTCTTCGACTGCTATCAGCAATATGCAGGCAACATTTCTGGTGAAAGGTGAAGGGCTTCACTGTAACAAGGATCTGCTTTTAAAGGCAGTCTGCCAGCAGTTCTGATCTGCTAAACTACTGACAGCACTAGGTATGGGAAGAGCTAGGGAGATCAGGACAAACATACCCTTTTCAGAGCTTTTATTACAAGTGCCCAGGAGGCAGAGCTTCATTTCGAAGTGCTCACAGACCCTCCCCTCTGCTCTGAGTGACAGCCATAGTGGTCTACTGGTTGGATACTACAGCTGGGGAGGGGCTGTAAAGCAGCTCACTGCTGAGAGCATGTAAGTGAAGCTCCGCCTCCTGGGAACTTGCATGAGGAGTGCCTGAGGGAATAGAAGTTTGTATTCACAATACTCTTGATGAAAGCTCCACAAAAGGTATGTTTGTCTGTCCCTAGCCCCAACCTTGCAGACGCCATTCATCACTCTTGTCTCCGTAATAACAGTATATGTATCAGTATGAGAAGACTGTAGGATTCTGCCTTTTTTCATAGTTTTGGATCTGTCATTAGACTATGCTGCGATCTAAGGGCAGCATAGTACGGGGACAGGTCTGGTGTATTCATGAGGTCCGCGCTTCCTCCAACCTTCTTCACGGTGACTGACTGCCTGCGGTATGTGCAGATACACTGCTGAGAGGGGGGGTGCTCTTATGGATACTGCGCCCGATGTATTGTATCTGTACTGACCAGCTCGTGCACGTCTTTGCTGTTTTCTCTCTTCAGCCCAGGTATATACCCGGTTGTATAAATACAGGTCTGGTTTATTCATGAGGTCTGCGCTTCTTCCAACCTTCTTCACGGTGACTGACTGCCTGCGGTATGTGCAGATACACTGCTGAGAGGGGGGGTGCTCTTATGGATACTGCACCCGATGTATTGTATCTGTACTGACCAGCTCGTGCACGTCTTTGCTGTTTTCTCTCTTCAGCCCAGGTATATACCCGGTTGTGTAAATACAGGTCTGGTGTATTCATGAGGTCCGCGCTTCCTCCAACCTTCTTCACGGTGATTGACTGCCTGCGGTATGAGCAGATACACTGCTGAGAGGGGGGGTGCTCTTATGGATACTGCACCCGATGTATTGTATCTGTACTGACCAGCTCGTGCACGTCTTTGCTGTTTTCTCTCTTCAGTCCAGGTATATACCCGGTTGTGTAAATACAGGTCTGGTGTATTCATGAGGTCCGCGCTTCCTCCAACCTTCTTCACGGTGACTGACTGCCTGCGGTATGTGCAGATACACTGCTGAGAGGGGGGGTGCTCTTATGGATACTGCACCCGATGTATTGTATCTGTACTGACCAGCTCGTGCACGTCTTTGCTGTTTTCTCTCTTCAGTCCAGGTATATACGCGGTTGTGTAAATACAGGTCTGGTGTATTCATGAGGTCCGCGCTTCCTCCAACTTTCTTCACGGTGATTGACTGCCTGCGGTATGTGCAGATACACTGCTGAGAGGGGGGGTGCTCTTATGGATACTGCACCCGATGTATTGTATCTGTACTGACCAGCTCGTGCACGTCTTTGCTGTTTTCTCTCTTCAGTCCAGGTATATACCCGGTTGTGTAAATACAGGTCTGGTGTATTCATGAGGTCCACGCTTCCTCCAACCTTCTTCACGGTGACTGACTGCCTGCAGTATGTGCAGATACACTGCTGAGAGGGGGGGTGCTCTCATGGATACTGCACCCGATGTATTCCCTGATATCTCCTATAGAATATTATATGCTGTGTGTCTTTGTGTCTCTTCCTATTAGGCACAAGGCAGCATCGTCTGATGACAGACTACCCTATACTAATAATTGGATTTCCAGCTGATTAGCTGACATTTTATGTGGGATAATGCTGATATTAATTCTCTACTTGCAGTTGTGTATATGATGCAGTGTAGTCAGAGTGCATTGCAGTAGCAGGTAGATCTACCACAAGGTTGTCTATTTAGCTAAAATATACAGTAATACAGCATATATAACGTAATAGAGGCTATACAGTTCTAACACCCATGGATAGCCATCTGTTTGCTTGTGAATAGGAATACTGTACAGAATCTTTGTCTTCACATGAAAGGAAAGTTATATTATAATGTTTTCCTCCTAAATGTATTGATTTCAGTGTGTCTGTGCTGTTCTGCCCTTATTGTGGTCAAATCCTGCCAACATGAGGGCAGAACTGCCAGGATCAGAGGTTTCAATGCCCATCTCTGCTGGGCTCCCTCTAGGATCTGTGTGTATATCACAAACCTTAAGGCAAAGTAGTCTGTGACCGAAATGTACATCCGGGTGCACCCCTTGTCATAGTCCTTTTTTTTTTTCTTACCGACAATTGCTATGATAGTTTGTAGGATCATCTAATGTTTTTATTATGAACAAAAGTGGAAGATTTGCCCATGAGAAGGATCTGCAGTTAGATTTGTTAAGGTTCTATGTCATGAGTTCTTTCCCCAGTGGCGGCCTTATTCAGATGTATAGCCATCAATTTAATACAAGGGCCGCTCAAGTCCTCGAGAATGGGAACTGCTTGTACATATAAAATTTCTACCTTTGCTCACAGTGGGGGGTCCTGATCAGGGAATACCCCTCTATGATATACACCATAATAGGGAATTTGTAAGTAAAAAGCAGAGTAAATCCCAAAAGGAACCCCTTGAGAGACAATGAGAATTCCAGTCTTTTCTCATGTATTCTATGTAGAGGCTGGCAAACACTGCAGTCCATGTAGACATACTCTACTGTATGAGTATGATGGACGCATCCCACATATATGGACAGCACACAGACAGTCTTCTGCGGCCACAGCGGGTGTATTATTGGGTGATATTTGTTGATAGATGTTTATTCTGTGTGTTTTATACAGTATTTCTTATATTTTGCTTCCTATCGGTATATGAAATGATGGCCTTGCCCTTTATTTACAGATAACTCTCTTCACTGTTCTTAGGAGGAAAAAGAAGTGCATTCGGTACTTACAAGGAGAAGGACGCTGTGGCAGCCCACTTTCTTCCGATGGAAGTGCTGTAGACTCGCCTTCCCCTCCAGTGACTGCACTCCAATGCATATCAAGTTCTGCTTATTATTCTTGCAAGCTTACTATCCCAGCTGATTCTGCACAAAGTGAGCAAAAGTGTTCTCTGCCCGCTTCTATTAAGGCCATATCTGCACAGGTAACTACTGGACATATAACCACATGTCATCCATCGAATGCCTCTGAGGAGTCCGTGGCAGGAGTCAGTCCTACTATCTTGGCAACATAACGTTGTGATGAGCTCGCCCTCCCCCTTCCCTCTGCCGTTGACTATGCTGCATTGGACACTTTTCTGAGCCTATATACTGAGACTTTCTGAAGACAGAGCTCCAGAACACAGTTTTGTCTACCATCATCTGAATCAAAAGAGAAGGAGAGAGTAGATTTTCTGAGGAACATTGCTTCGTTTTTTTTCTCCTTTATGCTTATTTTTTATTCTGCCAATGGACTTGTTTAGCTAATCTTTCTGAAATCCTATTTTTATTTTAATGACAGGACAATCTGTTAGTTCTTGTATTTCCAGAAGTATATGTTTTTCTGTATTGTTTACAAATGTTTGGCCAAGCAGGATTTATTAAAAAATAGCACTTGAAGCACATATGCATTTGTCTGCTAAATGTCATACTATATCATAAGGTAATACAAGCTGCCGTACCTGGCATAAAATGGTATAAGGTTCTTCAATTTGGTTCTGATGACTATTTTTAGGTTTTCATTAGTTTGTCCATGAAATGTAATTGTGTGTAATCTTTGTTAGTGCTATATGTTCATTCGGCAGGACTGGCTTCAGACAGGATATTTGAAGAAGATTGCTCACGTATCACACCCCCTGCAAGTTTGACCTGAAATAAATGTTTTTGTACCACATAAAGCTGGCCCTACATATGGGAGAACAACTGCCAGCACTATCTCTTTTAATCCCCCCATTAACATGCATGCTCAGCCAACCATGTACAGTATGTATTGTGAATGAGAGTGGAGCGGCTTATCTCCTCTTGAACAAAAGGATAGGGCATGTTGAAATCCATGCTTGACCCTTCTCTCCCCTGGTATCTGCCAAGGCGGGATGACCTCATACACATCATATATACTGTATATATATATACAGGGAGTGCAGAATTATTAGGCAAGTTGTATTTTTGAGGATTAATTGTATTATTGAACAACAACTATGTTCTCAATGAACCCAAAAAACTCATTAATATCAAAGCTGAATCTTTTTGGAAGTAGTTTTTAGTTTGTTTTTAGTTTTAGCTATTTTAGGGGGATATCTGTGTGTGCAGGTGACTATTACTGTGCATAATTATTAGGCAACTTAACAAAAAACAAATATATACCCATTTCAATTATTTATTTTTACCAGTGAAACCAATATAACATCTCAACATTCACAAATATACATTTCTGACATTCAAAAACAAAACAAAAACAAATCAGTGACCAATATAGCCACCTTTCTTTGCAAGGACACTCAAAAGCCTGCCATCCATGGATTCTGTCAATGTTTTGATCTGCTCACCATCAACATTGCGTGCAGCAGCAACCACAGCCTCCCAGACACTGTTCAGAGAGATGTACTGTTTTCCCTCCTTGTAAATCTCACATTTGATGATGGACCTCAGGTTCTCAATGGGGTTCAGATCAGGTGAACAAGGAGGCCATGTCATTAGATTTTCTTCTTTTATACCCTTTCTTGCCAGCCACGCTGTGGAGTACTTGGACGCGTGTGATGGAGCATTGTCCTGCATGAAAATCATGTTTTTCTTGAAGGATGCAGACTTCTTCCTGTACCACTGCTTGAAGAAGGTGTCTTCCAGAAACTGGCAGTAGGACTGGGAGTTGAGCTTGACTCCATCCTCAACCTGAAAAGGCCCCACAAGCTCATCTTTGATGATACCAGCCCAAACCAGTACTCCACCTCCACCTTGCTGGCGTCTGAGTCGGACTGGAGCTCTCTGCCCTTTACCAATCCAGCCACGGGCCCATCCATCTGGCCCATCAAGACTCACTCTCATTTCATCAGTCCATAAAACCTTAGAAAAATCAGTCTTGACGTTTCAGCTTGTGTGTCTTGTTCAGTGGTGGTCGTCTTTCAGCCTTTCTTACCTTGGCCATGTCTCTGAGTATTGCACACCTTGTGCTTTTGGGCACTCCAGTGATGTTGGAAATATGTTGAAATATGGCCAAACTGGTGGCAAGTGGCATCTTGGCAGCTGCACGCTTGACTTTTCTCAGTTCATGGGCAGTTATTTTGCGCCTTGGTTTTTCCACACGCTTCTTGCGACCCTGTTGACTATTTTGAATGAAACGCTTGATTGTTCGATGATCACGCTTCAGAAGCTTTGCAATTTTAAGAGTGCTGCATCCCTCTGCAAGATATCTCACTATTTTTGACTTTTCTGAGCCTGTCAAGTCCTTCTTTTGACCCATTTTGCCAAAGGAAAGGAAGTTGCCTAATAATTATGCACACCTAATATAGGTTGTTGATGTCATTAGACCACACCCCTTCTCATTACAGAGATGCACATCACCTAATATGCTTAATTGGTAGTAGGCTTTCGAGCCTATACAGCTTGGAGTAAGACAACATGCATAAAGAGGATGATGTGGTCAAAATACTCATTTGCCTAATAATTCTGCACGCAGTGTATATATATATATATATATATATATATATCGAATGCTGCCAAATATGCTAATTCAGTCAATATACATGAAATGTAATAAGTAACATATGCGTTGTATAAGTGCATTGTACCTGGCACATATTATGGCCACTTCTGTAGGGATACCTACTCGTGTATGGACAGTTTAATGTTAAAAGGGTTTTCCAAGATTTTATTTTTTAACTGAAGACCTATCTTGAGGATAGATCATCAGTATGTGATCAGTGAGGGTCCAACACCCAGGACCCCTGCCCACCAGCTGTTTTGAGAAGGCAGCAGCAATCCTGTAAGCGGCGCTGCCTTCTCACAGCTTACCAAGCACAGCGCCGTACATTGTTTAGTGGCTGTGCTTGGTATGGCAGCCCAGCCCAATTCACTTGAATGGGGCTGAGCTGCTCCTAGGCCATGTGATCGATGAACATGTTGTCACTGGCTTATGAAGATCAGAGAGAAGGCCACGGCGCTCACAGGATCAACGCTGCCTTCTCAAACAAATGATTGGGGGGGAAGTCCCAGGTGTCGGACCCCCACCGATCAGATACTGATGACCTTTCCTGAGGATAAGTCATCAGTGAAAAAAAAAAAAAAGAAAACCCATTTAGGCTCAATTCACACGTCCGTAGTGTGTTTTACGGATCCGCAAAACACTGACACGGCAATGTGCGTTCCTCATTTTGCGAACTGCACATCGCCAACACTTATAGAATATGACTATTTTTGTCCGCAATTGCGGACAAGATTATCTATTTTTTTCGGGAACGGAAATGCGGACCCGGAAGTGCAGGTCCGCATTTCCGGAGCCGGGCTGCACATCGTGCGGCCCCATAGAAATGAATGGGTCCGCAATTCCTGCGGAACGAAATTGCGGACGTGTGAATGGGCCCTTAATAGTATTATATACTGGCCCTATTGTTTAATCCCCTTACTTGTTTGTCATTGCAATTGTACACAGTGCAATCCCTGCTGAAACCCGGTGGTGACTTCTGGTCTTCTGCTGTAATGGCCGCAGAAGATAACTCTAGTTTGGCCATTCATAACCTTAGATTTCTAACCTTACACCCTGCAAGAAAGCACATGCATGCATGTTGACTTCATCACACCTCCCTATGCTGGAGACCCCTTGACCCCTGCTTACGGCCACAGTCCCGGGCGCCGTGCTTCCCATTCACCGCAGTCCTGGGCTCTAGCTGTGTGGGTGCTGTTGTTCTGGGATCCGCTCCACAGTTTCCTCTCAGCCGTGGCCACAGCGTGCTTGCTGTTTGTTTTCTGCAGCACTTCCTTAACCCCTTCAACCCCGGGCCTGTTTTCACCTTCCTGCCCAGGCCATTTTTTGCAAATCTGACGTGTCACTTTATGTGGTGATAACTTTAAACGCTTTGACTTATCCAGGCCATTCTGAGATTGTTTTTTCGTCACATATTGTACTTCATGACACTGGTAAAATGGAGTCAAAAAAAGTAATTTTTATTTATAAAAAAATACCAAATTTGCCCCAAAAATTTTGGGGGATGTTACAAGGCTTATAAGTTTAGAAGCAAATCTTGAGATTTTTCAGAAATTTTCAAAAACCCACTTTTCAAGGACCAGTTCAGGTCTGAAGTCACTTCGTGAGGGATACATAGTAGAAACCACCCAAAAATGACCCCATTCTAGAAACTACACCCCTCAAGGTATTCAAAACTGATTTACAAACTTTGTTAACCCTTTAGGTGTTCCACAAGAATTTATGGAAAATAGAGATACAATTTCAAAATGTAACTTTTTTGCCAGATTTTCCATTTAAATAATTTTTTTCCAGTTACAAAGCAAGGGTTAACAGCCAAACACAACTCAATATTTATGGCTCTGATTCTGTAGTTTACAGAAACACCCCATATATGGTCGTAAACTGCTGTATGGGCACACGGCAGGGCACAGGAGGAAAGGAATGCCATACGGTTTTTGGAAGGCAGATTTTGCTGGACTGGTTTTTTGGCACCATGTCCCATTTGAAGCCCCCCTGATGCACCCCTAGAGTAGAAACTCAAAAAAGTGACCACATTTTGGAAACTACGGGATAAGGTGCCAGTTTTGTTGGTACTATTTTGGGGTACATATGATTTTTTTTATTGCTCTATATTACGTTTTTTGTGAGGCAAGGTAAAAAAACCTAATATGTCTACTTTTTCTTATTTATTAAAGTTTTACACAATAATTTAATTTTTTAAATCAAAATAATGATATTTTAGTGTCTCCATAGTCTGAGAGCCATATATATATTTTTTTTTTGACTGATTCTCTTAGGTAGGGTCTCATTTTTGCGGGATGAGGTGACGGTCTGACTGGTACTATTTCGGGGGGCAAACGCCTTTTTGATCACTTGCTGTTGCAATTTTTGTGATGTAATGTGACAAAAATTGCTTTTTTTACACTTTTTTTCTTTTACGGTGTTCACCTGAGTGGTTAGGTCATGTGATATTTTTATAGAGCTGTTTGTTACGGACTTGGCGGTACCTAATATGTATACTTTTTTTTATTTTTTTCAGTTTAGCACAATAATAGCAGTTTTGAAGTAAAAAAAATAATCATATTTTAGTGTCTCCATAGTCTGAGAACCATAGTTTTTGTATTTTTTGACCTATTCTCTTAAGTAGGGTCTCATTTTTTGCGGGATGAGGTGATGGTCTGATTGGTACTATTTTGAGGGGAATACGCCTTTTTTGATCACTTGCTGTTGCAATTTTTGTGATGTAATGTGACAAAAATTGCTTTTTTTTTGCCGTTTTTTTGTTAGTTTTTTTACGGTGTTCACCTGAGTGGTTAGGTCATGTAATATTTTTATAGAGCTGGTTGTTACAGACGTGGCGATACCTAATATGTATATAATTTTTTTTATTTATTTCACTTTAGCACAATAATAGCAGTTTTGAAACAAAAAAATGATGTTTTAGTGTCTCCATGTTCTGAGAGCTATAGTTTTTTTATTTTTTGGGCGATTGTCTTAGGTAGGGGCTCATTTTTTGCGGGATGAGGTGACTGTTTTATTGATACCATTTTGGGGGGCGTACGCCCCTTTTGAGCGCTTGGTGTTGCACTTTTTGTGATGTAAGGTGACAAAAATGGCTTTTTTTTACACAGTTTTTATGTTTTATTTTTTATGGTGTTTATCGGACAGGTTGAATCATGTGATATATTTATAGAGCCGGTCATTACGGACGCGGCGATACCTAATATGTGTGGGTTTTGTTTTGTTTTTTCAGTTTTTTATTATAAAATGAGGGGAAAGGGGCGTTTTTTTTTTTTCTTTTTTACTTTATTAATTTTATTACTTTATTAATTTTATTAAAAACTTTACTTTATTTATGACATTCACTTTTGGGGGTCTGATCCCCTCTGCAATGTATTAAAATACATCTGTATTGTAATGCATTGCCTGTTAGTGTATGACACTGAGTCATACACTAACAGGTTGCCTAGGAGACCAGGCCTCAGGCTGAATCTCCTCGGCACCCGTAGAAGGCAGTTCCCGATGCCGTGCCCGGGCTGCCTTGTGTCGCATCGGGTCCCCGCCACAGCAGTGCGGGGACTCGATGCGATCGTTCACCTGACACAAACCTCTTCTATGTCGCGGTCAGCGCGGACCGCGGCATAGAAGGGCTTAATCCGCCGGCACCGGCTTTTACAGCGATGCCGGCGGATACAGCAGGGGCCCGGCTACCACTGACTGCCGGGCCCCTGCAGTGATCGTGCGCGCACCGCTCCAGTGCCCGCGGGATCACTATGACATACTATTACGTCAAATTGCGGGAACTCAGTGGTTCCCATGATGTAACAGTACGTCAAAGGTCGGGAAGGGGTTAAGGGTCAGCGGCAGTGTTGGACTGGGGTGCCTAGGGCCCACCAGTGGAAATTATTCTAGGGCCCACCCTACAGCTACCAAAAATAAATATTACTTGTTCATTTTTCGGGCTCATGCACATGAATATTTGCAGTTTAGCACACAATACAGTGTGCAAAACAGAACAGTATTGTGCACTGCTCTATATCAGATTGTTTCTCCTTAAGGCTACTTTCACACTTGCGGCAGTGTGATCCGGTGGACAGTTCCGCCGGATCCGCAGATTTGGATGTGACTGAAAGCATTTGTGAGACGGATGCGGATCCGTCTCACAAATGCATTGCAAGAACGGATCCGTCTCTCCGCTTGTCATGTGGACAGACGGATCCGTCTTGTATTTTTTTTCACATTTTTACCGGTCTGCGCAGGTCGGAAGGACGGATCTGGCATTCCGGTATTTTGAATGCCGGATCTGGCACTAATACATTCCTATGGGTAAAAATGCCGGATCTGGCATTCAGGCAAGTCTTCAGTTTTTTCGCCGGAGATAAAACCGTAGCATGCTACGGTTTTATCTTTTGCCTGATCAGTCAAAACGACTGAACTGAAGACATCCTGATGCATCCTGAACGGATTACTCTCCATCCAGAATGCATGGGGATATGCCTGATCAGTTATTTTCCGGTATAGAGCCCCTGTGACGGAACTCTATGCCGGAAAAGAAAAACTCTAGTGTGAAAGTACCCTAAGCAGCTCATTGTAGTTGATAACCTAATCACAGGGCGACAGAGCAGGAGATTGTTGGGAAGGAAGCTTTCCTTCCCGACAATTGCCTGCTCTTTTAACGTATGAGAGCGCTGTATTTACTTGCAGTGATCACCATTGTGTGATCACTACTGTCAGTGTTCTTCCCCATACTGACTAGTTGTTTGCCGGCAGCAGATCGTGATTACACAGCACAATCTACTTCCAGTAAATGATCATTTTTATGTGCGCACAAATGATCAAATTACGGTACCCGCTGAATGAGCGTTTGGTTCGTTTATCAGGTAATCAGCCTGCACGGCATCCACCGCAGCCAGTACGCCCAAGAGATATTAAAGAGAGCAACACAGTAACCCGTGTTACAGTGAACTACACTGTGACAATATGTCTATTTATATATTTTTTTACATAACAAAGTTTTTTTTTAAATCATGTTTCCATTTCTGAAAGCCATATATTTTTTATTTTTCTGCCAATGATCTTGTGTAGGGGCTCCTTTTTTGCAGGAAGAGTTGACATATTTATTGTTGCATTTTTTGGATGCATATGATTTTTGATCGTTCAATATTATACTTTTTTGGGGCAAGGCATTCACCTAAGGGAATAGGTCATGTCATTTTTATAGAGCAGGTAGTTACAGACGTAGCAATGCCTAATATGTCTACTTTTTTTTATTTCTATTAAAGGGATTGTGTCATCTCAGACAATGGGGGCATAACGTTAGGATATGCCCCCACTGTCTTATAGGTGCGGGTCACACCGATGGGACCCGCACCTCTATTGAGAACGGAGCCCTGAAAGTGGTGGAGGGCGCGCTGCTCCATTTATTTCCTATGGGGCTGCCACAAATAGCCATGCACTGGCTCAGCTATTTTCGTCGGGCCCATAGAAGTGAATGGGAGCGGTGACTGGTCATGCGCATTGCGCTCCTATTCACTTCTATGGGGAGAGAGCTTGGAGTCCTCCAGCCACCACCTTGCGGGGCTCCGTTACTGATATAGGTGGGACCCACATCTATAAGACAAGCCATATGCCCCCATTGTCTAAGATAAGACAATCCCTTTAAGTTTTACACAGTGAAAAATATATTTTTGTGTTACCATTTTATGAAAGCCATATATTTTTTTATTTTTTGGCCAATTGTCTTATGTAGGAGCTTGTTTTTTGCAGGATGAGGTGACAGTTTGATTGGTACCATTTCGGAGTACTTTGTTTTGGCACAGTTTTTATTTAGTTTCTTTTATGGCATTCACCTAAGGGAGTAGATTTTTATAAAGCAGGTTGTTACAGACGCATCGATACCTAATATATGTCTGTTTTTCTTTTTTCACTGTTTATAATTTTATATGACTTTATTATGGGAAAGCTGCGTTGTTGTTTTTTTTACTTGAAACCTAGGTATCATATAGGTTAATACAAAAAAATATATATATACTGTATTTTTTTACATTTACGTCTATGGAGCTGTGTGAGAACTCCTTTTTTTGAGGGGCTGATCTGTACTATATTGATACCATATGTTGGAGCGTGTATGACTTTTTTTTTAGCAATGTTTACTCAAATTTTTGTAGCATACAATCATAATTGTGATATAAAATTACAGCATGTTGCAGGACAACTACAACTCCCAGCAGGTCCTGAAGATTTGCATCTCACAGGGCATGCTAGGAGTTGTAATTTCCAGAGGGGAATGCAGTAAAATGTGAAATTATATTTTTATTAAACTATAGATTTACCTATATTATATTATACTGTCTTGGGGGACTAGCAGCAGCCTGTGATGTCCACCACTGAGTCACAGGCAGCTTCTGTTTCATGGGGGACACAGCAGCACCACCAGCATGTCTGCACACTCAGGAGCACAGTAAAAGCCCGCCGCGCTCTGCAGACTCTAGAATATGGGCAGGGCTCTGTGAGGACGCAGCGTGCATGCAGCACAGGGAGTGAGAAGGAAGCGCAGGCACCGCACCACATGTATCAAGAGGCGGGTACTGCCGCCCACTGAAAGATGGCAGCACAAGCCGCCAGCATCACTGCAGGACAAAGTAAGTGGCGAGATGATCAAGATCATCTCGCCACCTTCTGTATGTCTGTGTAGCTCTGCTCTTCCTATTGAAGCGGCAGGCGGTGGCGCTTGCCAGCAGAAACCTGGGGCTCCTGCCACTGCTGATTAATATGTAGACCAGAGGTCGCACTACATTTTTTCCAGAAGAGTAAAAATACTGCTCTTAACAATTTTGAGGAGTATCTTTAGCCGAGGAGTACAAATTTTGCCGTAATTCACTTATATAATGCATATGAAACTGTCACGTCCACACACACACAGGGGGAAGGATAGTGACCACTGCGCTCCACCCTCACCCCTGGCCCTGCCTACTTGCCTCACGAGTCCTGATGACAGGGGACAACTGGACGACAGTCCCTAACTTAGGATATGTGCAGGGAAGACAGACAAGACAAAATACGGAACATGAACGGACCGGGTCAGAACCAAGAAAGCTACGCAGTACAAAGGATTAAGCAAAGAATGGTCAGGAGAAGCCGGGGTCAAATACCAGGAGAGCAGAGAAGTACAAGAGGAGTCCTAAGAGAGTAGTCAGGTGGGAGCCGAGGTCACAATACCAGGACGGATGCGCAGTACAGGAGGAGCAGGCAAAGAATAGTCAGGGAACAGGATCAGGTAAGTATTCAGTAGTCCAACAAATAGCCAGGAACCTAGAAATTAACAGGCAACCTGTAGCCAGCAGGCTGCCTGTATTTATAGTGGGGAGTGAGGGTCATGTGACGTGGCCAGCGTCACATGACCGACAGACCAACCAGTCGAGCACCGAGTGATCAGCTCGGCGCTCAAGGCAGACTAGGAGCAGGGAACCACCCAGCTAGTAAAGCCGCCCTGGGAATGAGGTCAAACACAGATCCTCATTCCCAAAGCTAAGCAACAGGTCTGCGGGAAATGGGGAACCGAGTGCACCTTCGGAACCCCGTGACAGCATAGGCCCAAATAACGTTATGAGGCTGATATTTCTGCAGGGAAACCATTGCTAGTCTTCCATGCAGAAATAAATGTAGACAATTTTACATTTATCCAACATCATACACTAAACATAAAACCACTGCTGCCACACAGAGCGCCCACCTGACGCTGCCATACACAGGGCCCGCCTGACGCTGCCATACACAGGGCCCGTCTGACGCTGCCATACACAGGGCTCACCTGACGCTGCCATACACAGGGCCCGCCTGACGCTGCCATACACAGCGCCCCCCTGACGCTGCCATACACAGGGCTCACTTGACGCTGCCATACACAGGGCCCGTCTGACGGTTCCATACACTGCGCCCCCCCTGACGCTGCCATACATAGGGCCCACCTGACGCTGCCATACACTGCGCCCAACTGACGCTACTATATACATATTACATACACAGCTCTACCACTTGCCCTTTACTCAGATAGTTTACTATATACACATTGCACACACAGCCCTGCTACATGTCCTTTACACAGATAGAACTACTGTGTGCACATTAAACACAGAAAACTACAATAGACTGGCTACACTGACATAGCCCTGCTTTATACACACCTTCCACACATAAAGTACCTCTGCATTCTCCACCAGCACAGTCCTACACGGAGCCTGTGTTCCCCTAACTCCTCCAACACACATGGCTGATCACATGACTGTGACATCACCACAGGTCCTGTAACCACAACCTAGTGTTTAGTCCAGTCTCTGGAGCTGCTCCTGGTGAGAGAGATGTCTGTGAGGGGCGGGGTTTCAACTAGGCCGGAGCCCACCGAGCACTTCCCCTGCTCTCCGGGGGGGCCAGTCCTAGCCTGGCCGGCGCGCATCACTTCCTGGTCTTTTTGGGTTAGGTCATGTGACCTCGCTGACCAATCCTAGCCCTCCTGCGCATATATAAGTGGATCAGCCCCCCTTCCCAGATGCCTCAGTGTCAATGTCCTTGTGTTCTGCTAAGGTTCCTGATTCTCGCCTGTGTTCCTGGGATCCGCTTCACAGTTTCCTCTCAGCCCTGGCCAAAGCATGCTTGCTGTTTGTTTTTTACAGCACTTCCTTAAGGGCCGACGCACGTCACTTCCTGGTCTTTATGGGTTAGGTCATGTGACCTCGCTGACCAATCCTAGCCCTCCTGCGCAAATATGAGTGGCTCAGCCCTCTTCCCAGATGCCTCAGTGTCAAGGTCCTTGTGTCCTGCCAAGGTTCCTGATTCTCGCCTGTGTTCCTGACTCGTATTTGTATTCCTGGACTCTGCTACTTGTTAGATCCCTGCCTGTTTGCCTTGACCCTCCTGTTGCTGACCCGGATTGCCTGACCCGTACCTGTGCCGCCTGCCCTGACCTTTTGCCTGTCTGACTACGCCTCTGTCTCATCCTTCGGTCCTGCACCTCTGGTACCTACCTGTATCTCAGGTACCTCCTGGTCCGCATGGACAAGCTGCTTCGTGTACCTATCCTCAAGAGGTAGCGACCTGGCGTTCCCCTCGGAAAAGTCTATCCCCACCATCAGGGGTATTGTGAAGATCCAGGGTTCACTTGGACAACAACCTTAGAGGAGGTAGGACACGTGGCACAGTGGGTTCACACCTGCTGGTTCATGACAGTACATTGAGGCCATGGACCCCGCTGGTCACCCCAAGCTTGTCGTTCAGGAATTGAGGCTACATGAAGTGAGGCGTCAGAGTGAACGTCAGGATGTCATGATGCAGTTCATGCAAAATGTTGCTTCTTGTCTGGATGCCATCTCTCCAGCTACTGCAGGGTCGCCAGTCGCTGCTACCCCTAAAATACCTACACCGGTGAATCTGGATTGGTGTGCAACTCCCTCTGCCATCCCGCTATGGTGGAGATCCCAAAACCTGTCGTGGATTCCTGAATCATTGCCTGATCCACTTTGAGTTGCATGGGCAGAAGTTTTCCACTGAGTGGTCCAAGGTTGCCTTCATTGTGTCCTTGCTGTCTGATGAGGCCCTTGCTTGGGCAAATCCTATTTGGGAACATGGAGGTCCAGAGACCACTTATCTGCAGTCTTTCCTGGCTACATTCCGGCTGGTCGCAGTTGGTAAACGATATCTTCCTGGACCTGCTCTATGTCTGTGTGATAGTGTACCTGAACGATATACTGATCTATTCTCCAGATTTGACCACTCACCGGAAGCATGTACGTTTGGTTTTACAGCGGTTGAGAGAGAATCGACTTTATGCCAAACTCGAGAAATGCATTTTTTAAAAATCTACCGTACCGTTCCTCGGATACCGGGCTGCAGATGGATCCTGAAAAATTAAATGCAGTAATAGACTGGCCCCGCCCACCAGATCTTCGTGCTATACAGCGCTTCCTTGTATTTGCTAATTTCTATCGTCAGTTCATCCCACATTTTTCATCTCTTAAATCTCTGATCTCTGCTCTTACCAAGAAAGGGGTGAATGCCAGAGACTGGACTCCTGCGGCGGAGGGCGCCTTCATCCAATTAAAAAGGTCCTTTGCTTCTGCACCTGTTCTGCATCCAGGGCCGGCCTTTGGGGTGTGCGGGCTGTGCGGCCGCACAGGGCGCCATAGTAACAGGGGCGCTGGGCGGCCGACAGCTCGCAATGTAATCTGCGGCAGACGAGGCTGCACTTGTGTTCTCCCTCGGGGCGCCCCCTCCATCTCCCTCTCCCCTGTCTGACCTGCCTGCTGCCCCCGCCGCTGCCAATAAGAAGAGGCAGGAGGAGGAGGGGAGGGGCTGTGGCCACTGCGCCACCAATGAAAAAAACTGACCTGAAATACAAATACAGGAGGCGGGTGCTGGAATCAAATAGCCGGCACCCGACCTCTGTGACAGGGAGCTGCGATCAGCTGCAGTTGAGTTAACCCTTCAGGTGCGGTACCTGAGGGGTTAACTGCCGCTGATCGCAGCTCCCTGTCACAAAGGTCGGGTGCCGGCTATTTGATTCCGGCACCCGCCTCCTGTATTTGTATAAGAAACGTTGGTGGCACAGTGCGCCCCCCCCCCCCCCCAGTATAATAAACGTTGGTGGCACAGTGCGCCCCCCCCAACACCCCAGTATAAGAAACGGTGGCACAGTGCGCCCCCCCCCCCCCAACACCCCAGTATAAGAAACGGTGGCACAGTGCGGCCCCCCCCCCCCCCCCCAACACCCCAGTATAAGAAACGGTGGCACAGTGGGAAGTGCCAGTGAGGGTTAAAAAATAATAAAAAAAAATTAACTCACCTCCTCCAGTTGATCGCATAGCTGCCGGTCTCCTGTTTTCTTCAGGACCTGTGGTGACGTCACTGAGCTCATCACATGACCCATTACCATGGTGATGGATCATGTGATGAGCCCAGTGATGTCACCACAGGTCCTTTGACAGGTCATGAAGAAAGAACAGAAGACGATCAATTGGAGGAGGTGAGTTAATTATTTTTTAACCCTCATTGGCACTGCCCACTGCGCCACCAATGTTTATTATATTGAGGGGGGGCGCACTGCACCACCAATGTTTATTATATTGGGGGGGGGCGCACTGCGCCACCAATGTTTATTATATTGGGGGGGGGGCGCACTGCGCCACCAATGTTTATTATACTGGGGTGTTGGGGGGGCGCACTGCGCCACCAATGTTTATTATACTGGGGGGGCGCACTGCGCCACCAATGTTTATTATACTGGGGTGTTGGGGGGGGGGGCGCACTGCGCCACCAATGTTTATTATATTGAGGGGGGGCGCACTGCACCACCAATGTTTATTATATTGGGGGGGGCGCACTGCGCCACCAATGTTTATTATATTGGGGGGGGCGCACTGCGCCACCAATGTTTATTATACTGGGGTGTTGGGGGGGCGCACTGCGCCACCAATGTTTATTATATTGGGGGGGCGCACTGCGCCACCAATGTTTATTATATTGGGGGGGGCGCACTGCGCCACCAATGTTTATTATACTGGGGTGTTGGGGGGGCGCACTGCGCCACCAATGTTTATTATATTGGGGGGGCGCACTGCGCCACCAATGTTTATTATATTGGGGGGGCGCACTGCGCCACCAATGTTTATTATATTGGGGGGGCGCACTGCGCACAACGATGGGTTAGGGAAATTTCACAGCAGAGTGCGCATGCGCTGGGAGCCTCGCCGGCGGTTAGGGTAGGGAAAAATTATGGGCCAGTGCACAGGTGCGGTGATCGGATGGATGTTCTCAGCTGGACACCGGCCGACACTGCGCATGCGCTGGGAGCCTCACCAGCGGTTAGGGTAGGGAAAAAGCACTGGCCTGTACGTAATTTTTCCCTTCCCTAACCGCTGGTGAGGCTCCTGGCGCATGCGCACTCTGCTGTGAAACTTCCCTAACCTGTCGTTGTGCGCCTGCGCGGCGCTGCACACCTCCTCACGTCATGTCCGGTGCGACTGGAAGTGACGAGGGTAGGGAAATCTCACGAAGTAGGGAAGTATAACATTACACCGGCCTTTGGGGTGTGCGGGCTGGTAACTACTTGGTTGGATAGTCAGCCAGCCTATGCCATGATGCCAGCAACAAGCAGTGTTTTGTTTTTTTTTTGGGGGGGGGGGGGGGGGCGCCACAAGGTTAGCTCGCACAGGGCGCCTGGACACCTAAGGCCGGCCCTGTCTGCATCATCCCGATGTCTCCTGCAAATTCTTTTTAGAAGTGGACGCCTTCATAGGAGCCGGTGCTGTTTTTCTACAGAAAGTTTCCATGGGCAAGATGTTTACATGTAGATTTTTCTCCAAACTCTTCTCCCCTGCTGAAAAGAATTACTGTATAGGAGACAGAGAGCTTCTGGCCATAAAATTTGCCTTGGAGGAGTGGCGTTATCTATTGGAGGGGGGCCAGCATCCAGTAATAATCCTCACCGACCACAAGAACCTTACATATCTGCAGACGGCCCAAGGTCTGAACTCTCGCCAAGCCAGATGGGTACTCTTCTTCTCCCATTGTGATTTTAAGCTTCACTTTCGCCCGGCCGAGAAGAACATCAAGGCGGATGCTCTGTCTCGATCATTTGATTTCCCCCGACCAGCAGGAGGATCCCCAGTACATTGTAGATCCTGCTCGCTTGATCACAGTGTCTCCTGTTCTGGTGAAAGACATCCCTCCTGGGAAGACATTTGTGCCATCTGCCACGAGAAAACGTATTCTAGTTTGGGGGCACAACTCCAGAATGGCTGGTCACCCAGGGATCTGCAAGACCACAGAACTTTTGTCTCGCCACTACTGGTGGCCCACACTGTTTAAGGATGTGCGTGATTATGTGTTTGCCTGCACCATCTGTGCTCAAAATAAAGTCTCCTGGACCAAACCACTCGGGCTGTTGTTACCTCTTCCTGTTACTGGTGCCCCATGGCAACACATTGCTATGGACTTTGTTACAGATCTGCCCTCTTCTGCCGGATGTACAGTTATCTGGGTGGTCGTGGACCGCTTCTCCAAGATGGCACACTTCGTTCCTTTGGCTGGACTGCCCTCGGCTGCTGAACTTGCTAAACTGCTTGTGAAACACATATTCAGCTTGCATGGTCTACCTAGGCATATTGTTTCCAATCGCGGAGTCCAGTTTACCTCTAAGCTCTGGAGAGCTCTTTGCCAGCTGCTCGAAATTGAGCTGGACTTCTCCTCCGGTTATCATCCCCAGACCAACGGGCAAGTAGAGCGGTTCAATCAAATATTAGAGAACTATCTTCTGCATTTTGTTTCAGCCCAACACGACAACTGGGTACAATTGCTACCTTGGGCTGAATTCTCCTATAACAACCACTCTAGTAAGTCTACTGGATCCTCTCCGTTCTTTGTCGTTTATGGACAACACCCTCGTATTCCTCTCCCTGTTCCTACATCTTCTGGGGTACCAGCTGCGGATTCCTCTTGTAGAGATTTTTTGAAGATTTGGCGTGACACCAAGGACTGCATCAACAAAGCAGTGACCCGCATGAAAGTGAATGCAGACAAGAAGAAAACCGTCTCAGTTCTCGTCTGGAGATAAGGTATGGCTCTCTTCTAAAAACATCTGCTTAAGGGTTCCCAGTTTCAAGTTTGCTACTATGTTCCTTGGACCCTTTGAAATATTGAGGAGGATCAACGAAGTGACATATATGTTAAGTCTGCCTCTCTCTCTCTCTACGTATTCCTAATGCCTTCCACGTGTCCTTACTAAAACCAGTAGTCCTTAATCGCTTCTCGACGGCTCCTTCTACTCCAGCTCTGGTATCTGTGGATTCTGACAAGACATTTGAGGTCAAAGACATCCTGGACATCAAGAGGCGTGGCAAAAAGACCTACTATCTTGTGGACTGAAAGGGATTTGGTCCGGAGGAGAGGTCTTGGGAACCAGAGGAGAACATTCATGCTCCAAGCTTGATAGAAAAGTTTCTGTCTCGTCATGGTCTCAAGAAGAGGGGACGTAAGGGGGGGTACTGTAACAGCGGCTGCGGTTCCCCTGCTTAGCGCTGTGGTCCCAGGGGCTGTGTTCAGCGGCGATGTGCGGCTGGTGCTTCCCATTCACTGCAGTCCTGGGCTCTGTCTGTGTGGGTGCTGTTGTTTTGGGATCCGCTTCACAGTTTCCTCTCAGCCCTAGCCAAAGCATGCTTGCTGTTTGTTTTTTACAGCACTTCCTTAAGGGCCGACGCACGTCACTTCCTGGTCTTTATGGGTTAGGTCATGTGACCTCGCTGACCAATCCTAGCCCTCCTGCGCATATATAAGTGGCTCAGCCCTATTCCGAGATGCCTGAGTGTCAAGGTCCTTGTGTCCTGGTAAGGTTCCTGATTCTTGCCTGTGTTCCTGACTCGTATTTGTATTCCTGGACTCTGCTACCTGTTAGATCCCTGCCTGTTTACCTTGACTCTCCTGTTGCTGACCCGGATTGCCTGACCTGTACCTGTGCCGCCTGCCCTGACCTTTTGCCTGTCTGACTACGCCTCTGTCTCATCCTTCGGTCCTGCACCTCTGGTACCTACCTGTATCTCAGGCACCTCCTGGTCCGCATGGACCAGCTGCCTCGTGTGCCTATCCTCCTCTAGAGGTAGCGACCTGGTGTTCCTCTCGGGAAAGTGTTTCCCCACCATCAGGGGTATTGTGAAGATCCAGGGGTTCACTTAGACAACACCCTTAGAGGAGGTAGGATACGTGGCACAGTGGGTTCACACCCGCTGGTTCGTGACACCCCACACATATACTTTGCTCCTGCAGTTGTTACCTCTGTGTCCCATCAGTTATACAATGAGAGGAAGAGCACACACAGCTATATGTATCACCTGGTTAAAAGCAACCTGTGGAATAGGTGAGATAATAGGAGTGCATTCAGACTCGGAAGCAGCCATACTTCTAAGTACACATCCAGGGCCGTCTTTAATATTGATTGGACCCTGGGCAAGAATTTACTTGGGCCCCCTGGATCCTGCCTTCCCACACCCTAAAAAAAAGCTAAAATCTTAGACTCACCTGTGTCCTTTCACTGGCGCTCACTAGCTGCTGGTACGGCGAGGGATGGTGCAACGTAGACGCGCACACCGCGTCCTGGCACAGGCAGGCTTGATGACATCATCATGCCTGCCTGCGCTGGGATTTCACTACCAAATAGACCTCAGGCCTGTAGCCTATGACAAGGCTTGTCGCCATCTGCAAATTTTAAGGCGCATTGGCGATCATTTTGGTTGCAATCTGTAGCGCTGTATTGCATCAGTGACATGAACACTCTCCACATATAATGATATATTACATCAGTGACATCACTGCTCTCCACATATAATGTTATATTACATCAGTGACATCACCGCTCTCCACATATAAGTGATATATTACATCAGTGACATCACCGCTGTCCACATATAGGCGATATATTACATCAGTGACATCACCGCTCTCCACATATATGTGGAGAGCGGTGATGTCGCTGATGTAATATATTACTTACCGGTATATGTGGACAGAAGTGATGTCACTGATGTAATATATTACTTATGTGGACAGCGGTGATGTCACTGATGTAATATATTACTTATATGTGGAGAGTGGTGATGTCACTGATGTAATATATTACTTATAAGTGATATATTACATCAATGACATCACCACTCTCCACATATAAGTAATATATTACATCAGTGACATCACCGCTGTCCACATATATGTGATATATTACATATGTGACATCACCGCTCTCCGCATATAAGAGGCATATTACAGCACTGTAAAATGATCGGGCAGCAGGGTTGGTCTCCATACAGTATATATATCTATATGTACACGGGATGAGGCACCTGCTCCGCTGCTATCTGCTTGGCAGCCGCTGACGCCATCTTCCTTCTCTTCTAGCTGAGAGTCGTTGCTCTGCACAACGGAAGCTCTGACAGTCACGTGACTTTCGGTCACGCTCCTGGGCTCCTGCAGTCATATTAAGGGAAAGCGCCGGATGTGTGTGGGGTAGAGATGGGAAGTTTGGATCTTTCACATGAATTGGTTCATTTGAATCAGTTCATTCAAATGAACCGATTCATGAATCGAATCTTCGGTTCATTCGCTGAGCTGACAAGAAGCAAGTGAACCGAAGCTTAGGATGCGCGGATGCTTCGATTCACTTGCTGACTCGCTGAGTCGGCTCTTGGTCTGAGTCAGGAATAGGGATGAACGAACCCGAACTGTATCGAACATTTTCGTAAAAGTCCGGGTTCGGTGTTCGGCGCTTTCTTGGCGATTTTTGAAAGGCTGCAAAGCAGCCAATCAACAAACGTCATACTACTTGCCCCAAGAGGCCATCACAGCCATGCCTACTATTGGCATGGCTGTGATTGGCCAGTGCAGCATGTGACCCAGCCTCTATTTAAGCTGGAGTCACGTAGCGCCGCACGTCACTCTGCTATGATCAGTGTAGGGAGAGGTTGCAGCTGCTGCTGTTAGGGAGAGATTAGGCAGGGATTTACTCAGCAAAAACACTTAATTCAGTGATCGATCTACAGCTGTGGATCATTGAACTGCTGCTATTTAATTGCTCACTGTTTTTAGGCTGCCCAGAGCGTTTTTATGTCACTTTTTTCTTGGGTGATCAGCAGCCATTTTGTGTCTTGTGGTGCGCCAGCACAAGCTGCCACCAAGTCCATTTAACCATCAATAGTGTGGTTATTTTTTTGCTGTATCCTACATCAGGGGCTTGGCTGTGCTTGCTATTTTATTGAGGGGTAAAATACAATTGGCCAAAATAGCAGTACCCTAAATCTGGTGTTTCAGCTGTGGCTAGCCAATTGTAATACTGTCTGCAGAAGCACAGTTTTTGTTCTGGGTTGAATACAATTCCCAACTTAGCAATCCCCTAAATATTTTTTTTCTGCTGTATCAGGCCAAGTTTAAATTGATCCATAAAAGGGTATATTAGATTGAAGGTGCGGATAGGGTCATCCTCAATAACTTCACACGCTACCGTGCATCTCCAAGTCTAATTCTGTCCGTAAACGTATAACGGTCATCCAGCGCCTAAATACTAGGCCTACAATTTATATTCAGCTAAATCTGTTGATACTGCTGTGGCTGGTCAATCTATTTAGTGTCTGCCAAAGCACAGTTTTTGTTCTCGGTTGAAATACAATTCCCAACTTAGAGCAGAAACCACAAATTTAGGGAATTACTATCAGGCCAAGGTTAAATCTATCCATAAAAGGGTATATTAGATTGAAGGTGCGGATAGTGTCATCCTCAATAACTTCACACGCTACCGTGCATTTCCAAGTTTAAATAATTCTGTCCGTAAACGTATACCTGTCACCCAGCGCCTAAATAATAGGCCTAAAATTTTTATTCAGCTAAATCTATGTTTATTGCTGAGGCTGGTCAATTTATTTAGTGTCCTCCAAAGCACAGTTTTTGTTCTGGGTTGAATACAATTCCCAACTTAGCAATCCCCTAAAAAAAAAATTTCTGCTGTATCAGGCCAAGTTTAAATTGATCCATAAAAGGGTATATTAGATTGAAGGTGTGGATAGGGTAATCCTCAATAACTTCACACGCTACCGTGCATCTCCAAGTCTAATTCTGTCCGTAAACGTATACCGGTCATCCAGCGACTAAATACTAGGCCTACAATTTATATTCAGCTAAATCTGTTGATACTGCTGTGGCTGGTCAATCTATTTAGTGTCTGCCAAAGCACAGTTTTTGTTCTGGGTTGAAATACAATTCCCAACTTAGAGCAGAAACCACAAATTTAGGGAATTACTATCAGGCCAAGGTTAAATCTATCCATAAAAGGGTATATTAGATTGAAGGTGCGGATAGTGTCATCCTCAATAACTTCACACGCTACCGTGCATTTCCAAGTTTAAATAATTCTGTCCGTAAACGTATACCTGTCACCCAGCGCCTAAATAATAGGCCTACAATTTATATTCAGCTCAATCTGTCGTTACTGTTGAGCCTGTATTAGTGTAATACGGTACCTAAATAGATAGCCAGATAGTGTTAGGTGCCTGTAAAAAAAAGGCCTGAATTTGAATTCAATACATTGGGCCAAATAATTTTTTTATTATTGTGGTGAACGGTAACAATGAGGAAAACATCTAGTAAGGGACGCGGACATGGTCGTGGTGGTGTTAGTGGACCCTCTGGTGCTGGGAGAGGACGTGGCCGTTCTGCCACAGCCACACGTCCTAGTGAACCAACTACCTCAGGTCCCAGTAGCCAGCAGAATTTACAGCGATATTTGGTGGGGCCCAATGCCGTTCTAAGGATGGTAAGGCCTGAGCAGGTACAGGCATTAGTCAATTGGGTGGCCGACAGTGGATCCAGCACGTTCACATTATCTCCCACCCAGTCTTCTGCAGAAAGCGCACAGATGGCGCATGAAAACCAAGCCCATCAGTCTGTCACATCACCCCCATGCATATCAGGGAAACTGTCTGAGCCTCAAGTTATGCAGCAGTCTCTTATACTGTTTGAAGACTCTGCTGGCAGGGTTTCCCAAGGGCATCCACCTAGCCCTTCCCCAGGGGTGGAAGAGATAGAATGCACTAACGCACAACCACTTATGTTTCCTAATGATGAGGACATGGGAATACCACCTCAGCACGTCTCTGATGATGGCGAAACACAGGTGCCAACTGCTGCGTCTTTCTGCAGTGTGCAGACCGAACAGGAGGTCAGGGAGGAAGACTGGGTGGAAGACGATGCAGGGGGCGATGAGGTCCTAGACCCCACATGGAATGAAGGTCGTGCCACTGACTTTCAGAATTCGGAGGAAGAGGCAGTGGTGAGACCGAGCCAACAGCGTAGCAAAAGAGGGAGCAGTGGGCAAAAGCAGAACACCGCCGCCAAGAGAGTCCGTCTGCTACTGGCCACCGCCATCTGGGACCCAGCACCCTAAAGGCAGCTTCAAGGAGTTCCCTGGTGTGGCAGTTCTTCAAACAATGTGCTGACGACAAGACCCGAGTGGTTTGCACGCTGTGCCATCAGAGCCTGAAGCGAGGCCTTAACGTTCTGAACCTTAGCACAACCTGCATGACCAAGCACCTGCGTGCAAAGCATGAACTGCAGTGGAGTAAACACCTTAAAAACAAGGAACTCACTCAGGCTTCCCCTGCTACCTCTTCTGCTGCTGCCGCCTTGGCCTCTTCCTCCGCCTCTGGAGGAACGTTGGCACCTGCCGCCCAGCAAACAGAGGATGTACCACCAACAGAGGAGCACCTCAATCATGTCACACGGCCGCGTTCAGCTCTCCATCTCACAAACATTTGAGAGAAAGCGTAAATTCCCACCTAGCCACCCTCGATCCCTGGCCCTGAATGCCAGCATTTCTAAACTACTGGCCTATGAAATGCTGTCATTCAGGCTGGTGGACACAGACAGCTTCAAACAGCTCATGTCGCTTGCTGTCCCACAGTATGTTGTTCCCAGCCGCCACTACTTCTCCAAGAGAGCCGTGCCTTCCCTGCACAACCAAGTATCCGATAAAATCAAGTGTGCACTGCGCAACGCCATCTGTGGCAAGGTCCATCTAACCACAGATACGTGGACCAGTAAGTACGGCCAGGGACGCTATATCTCCCTAACTGCACACTGGGTAAATGTAGTGGCGGCTGGGCCCCAGGCGAAGAGCTGTTTGGCGCACGTCCTTCCGCCGCCAAGGATCGCAGGGCAACATTCGTTGCCTCCTCCTCCTACTCGGCTTCCTCCTCCTCTTCTCCCACCTGCTCATCCAGTCAGCCACACACCTTCACCACCAACTTCAGCACAGCCCGGGGTAAACTTCAGCAGGCCATTCTGAAACTCATATGTTTGGGGGACAGGCCCCACACCGCGCAGGAGTTGTGGCGGGGTATAGAACAACAGACCGACGAGTGGTTGCTGCCGGTGAGCCTCAAGCCCGGCCTGGTGGTGTGCGATAATGGGCGAAATCTCGTTGCAGCTCTGGGACTAGCCGGTTTGACGCACATCCCTTGCCTGGCGCATGTGCTGAATTTGGTGGTGCAGAAGTTCATTCACAACTACCCCGACATGTCAGAGCTGCTGCATAAAGTGCGGGCCATCTGTTCGCGCTTCCAGCGTTCACACCCTGCCGCTGCTCGCCTGTCTGTGCTACAGCGTAACTTCGGCCTTCCCGCTCACCGCCTCATATGCGACGTGCCCACCAGGTGGAACTCCACCTTGCACATGCTCGACATACTGTGCGAGCAGCAGCAGGCCATAGTGGAGTTTCAGCTGCAGCACGCACGGGTCAGTCGCACTGCGGAACAGCACCACTTCACCACCAATGACTGGGCCTTCATGCGAGACCTGTGTGCCCTGTTGCGCTGTTTCGAGTACTCCACCAACATGGCCAGTGTCGATGACGCCGTTATCAGCGTTACAATACCACTTCTATGTCTCCTTGAGAAAACACTTAGGGCGATGATGGAAGAGGAGGTGGCCCAGGAGGAGGAGGAGGAGGAAGAGGGGTCATTTTTAGCACTTTCAGGCCAGTCTCTTAGAAGTGACTCAGAGGGAGGTTTTTTGCAACAGCAGAGGCCAGGTACAAATGTGGCCAGCCAGGGCCCACTACTGGAGGACGAGGAGGTGGAGGAGGATGAGGATGAAGCATGTTCACAACGGGGTGGCACCCAACGCAGCTCGGGCCCATCACTGGTGCGTGGCTGGGGGGAAACGCAGGACGATGACGATACGCCTCCCACAGAGGACAGCTTGTCCTTACCTCTGGGCAGCCTGGCACACATGAGCGACTACATGCTGCAGTGCCTTCCGCAACGACAGCAGAGTTTCCCACATTTTAACGTGTGCGGACTACTGGGTTGCCACCCTGCTGGATCCACGGTACAACGATAATGTGCCCACCTTACTTCCTGCACTGGAGCGTGATAGGAAGATGCGCGAGTACATGCGCACATTGGTAGACGCGCTACTGAGAGCATTCCCAAATGTCACAGGGGAACAAGTGGAAGCCCAAGGCGAAGGCCAAAGGAGGAGCAAGAGGTCGCCAATGCAGCTGTGTCACGGCCAGCTCCTCTGAGGGCAGGGTTAGCATGGCAGAGATGTGGAAAAGTTTTGTCAACACGCCACAGCTAACTGCACCACCACCTGATACGGAACGTGTTAGCAGGAGGCAACATTTCACTAACATGGTGGAACAGTACGTGTGCACACCCCTCCACGTACTGACTGATGGTTCGGCCCCATTCAACTTCTGGGTCTCCAAATTGTCCACGTGGCCAGAGCTAGCCTTTTATGCCTTGGAGGTGCTGGCCTGCCCGGCGGCCAGCGTTTTGTCTGAACGTGTATTCAGCACGGCAAGGGGCGTCATTACAGACAAACGCAGCCGCCTGTCCCCAGCCAATGTGGACAAGCTGACGTTCATAAAAATGAACCAGGCATGGATCCCACAGGACCTGTCCATCCCTTGTGCAGATTAGACATTAACTACCTCCCCTTAACCATATATTATTGTACTCCAGGGCACTTCCTCATTCAATCCTATTTTTATTTTACCATTATATTGCGGGGCAACCCAAAGTTGAATGAACCTCTCCTCTGTCTGGGTGCCGGGGCCTAAAAATATCTGACAGTGGCATGTTCCAGTGTTGGGTGACGTGAAACATGATTCTCTGCTATGACATGAAGCCTGAATCTCTGCTATGGGACCTCTCTCCTCTGTCTGGGTGCCGGGGCCTAAATATCTGACAATGGACTGTTCCAGTTTTGGCTGACATGAAGCCTGATTCTCTGCTATGACATGAAGCCTGAATCTCTGTTATGGGACCTCTCTCCTCTGCCTGGGTGCCGGGGCCTAAATATATGACAATGGACTGTTCCAGTTTTGGCTGACATGAAGCCTGATTCTCTGCTATGACATGAAGACTGATTCTCTGCTGACATGAAGCCTGAATCTCTGTTATGGGACCTCTCTCCTCTGCCTGGGTGCCGGGGCCTAAATATCTGACAATGGACTGTTCCAGTGTTGGGTGACGTGAAGCCTGATTCTCTGCTATGACATGAAGACTGATTCTCTGCTGACATGAAGACTGATTCTCTGTTATGGGACCTCTCTCCTCTGCCTGGGTGCCAGGGCCTAAATATATGACAATGGACTGTTCCAGTGTTGGGTGACGTGAAGCATGATTCTCTGCTATGACATGAAGACTGATTCTCTGCTGACATGAAGCCTGAATCTCTGTTATGGGACCTCTCTCCTCTGTCTGGGTGCCGGGGCCTAAATATCTGACAATGGACTGTTCCAGTTTTGTGTGACATAAAGCCTGATTCTCTGCTATGACATGAAGACTGATTCTCTGCTGACATGAAGACTGAATCTCTGTTATGGGACCTCTCTCCTCTGCCTGGGTCTAAATATCTGACAATGGACTGTTCCGGTGTTGGGTGACGTGAAGCCTGATTCTCTGCTATGACATGAAGACTGATTCTCTGCTGACATGAAGCCTGAATCTCTGTTATGGGACCTCTCTCCTCTGCCTGGGTGCCGGGGCCTAAATATATGACAATGGACTGTTCCAGTGTTGGGTGACGTGAAGCATGATTCTCTGCTATGACATGAAGCCTGAATCTCTGCTATGGGACCTCTCTCCTCTGTCTGGGTGCCGGGGCCTAAATATATGACAATGGACTGTTCCAGTGTTGGGTGACGTGAAGCCTGATTCTCTGCTATGACATGAAGACTGATTTTCTGCTATGACATGAAGCCTGAATCTCTGTTATGGGACCTCTCTCCTCTGCCTGGGTGCCGGGGCCTAAATATATGACAATGGACTGTTCCAGGTTTGGATGACGTGAAGCATGATTCTCTGCTATGACATGAAGACTGATTCTCTGCTGACATGAAGCCTGAATCTCTGTTATGGGACCTCTGTCTGGGTGCCGGGGCCTAAATATCTGACAATGGACTGTTCCAGTTTTGGCTAACATGAAGCCTGATTCTCTACTATGACATGAAGACTGATTCTCTGCTGACATGAAGCCTGAATCTCTGTTATGGGACCTCTCTCCTCTGCCTGGGTGCCGGGGCCTTAATATATGACAATGGACTGTTCCAGTGTTGGGTGACGTGAAGCATGATTCTCTGCTATGACATGAAGACTGATTCTCTGCTGACATGAAGCCTGAATCTCTGTTATGGGACCTCTCTCCTCTGCCTGGGTGCCGGGGCCTAAATATCTGACAATGGACTGTTCCAGTTTTGGCTGACATGAAGCCTGATTCTCTGCTATGACATGAAGACTGATTCTCTGCTGACATGAAGCCTGAATCTCTGTTATGGGACCTCTCTCCTCTGCCTGGGTGCAGGGGCCTAAATATATGACAATGGACTGTTCCAGTTTTGGGTGACGTGAAGCCTGATTCTCTGCTAAGACATGAAGACTGATTCTCTGCTATGACATGAAGCCTGAATCTCTGCTAGGGGACCTCTCTCCTCTGTCTGGGTGCCGGGGCCTAAATATATGACAATGGACTGTTCCAGTTTTGTGTGACATAAAGCCTGATTCTCTGCTATGACATGAAGACTAATTCTCTGCTGACATGAAGCCTGAATCTCTGTTATGGGAACTCTTTTTTATTATAAAATTACAAAACGCTACATAAATAATTACAAGTACAGACATACAAAACTTAAACATAGACAGCATTCCAGCTGCCCCAGCCACATTCACACACACATTCATACCTACACATAAAACTACAAACCTACAATCTACAATAAATAACCTACAATAAATAACCTAAAATAAATAAAACTTACCCAGCCGGTTCGGCCGAAATAACCTAACCCAAAGGAATTGAAATAAAACACAGAATAAAATCAAACTCAAACGAAAATATGGCTACTTCGCCGTAACTCAACTCCAGGCAACTTGCCCCTAAGCAAAAAAAAAATATATATATATTTTTTTAAATTTTAATTTTTTTTTATTTTTTTTATATATATATATAAACAACACTACAAACTACAAACTTACCCTAACCTAACCTGTCCCTAGCCATTCCCTATCCTAAACTAAAACTAAAACCCCCAGGACTGACCTCCGCCTCATGTCCTCTGCATGTCCGCATAGTCCGAGGCCAGCCCTACCTCCACCACCCACATCCAGCCCTCGCCCCATGTCCTCCCATGTCCGCGTAGTCCAGGACTGGATGTAGGCCTCCCCACACTTTGTAAGTGTCCCCCCCCTCACCCTAACCCACCCAACCTAACTAACTAACCCCCGCTTACCCTATCCTTCAACATAATATACACAATATATACAATATACCATACAATAAACATTACTATAACCACACATAACCACTCCCGAAGGACCAAGTTCAGCCTTTGCAAGCCTTTTAAAAACCATACACTTTATCCAAAACAAAAATCTAGGGTGAGAGTATCAGCCCACCACCAGGAACTACTAGGCTATGGTACGCTAAAAGCAAAACCTCTCCAGAGGAGAGAGGCCCTGCTGGTACCCAGTCTTTCGTACTCGAGAGAACGTACCTTCACCAGGTCTCCCAGAATGTTCCTACACACCTCATCCACTGGGAGGACTTTCTGCCTTGTTGAAACTAAACACCGTGCGTTCCACGTGTAGTACCTAACCACTATGCTAACTAAAAAACATGTGCACAGGTCCCTTCTGCCCAGGTCTCTGAGCACTCCATAGGCCCACTCCGCATAGGAGAGGCTGGCTAGCCTAGGCCAGCCAATGGAAGCTCCCACCCGTTTGTACACCTCTGTATTAAAGGGACACTGGAGCAGGAAGTGCTCCATACTTTCCAGTATGGAGCCGCACTCCTCCCGGGGACAACCCCTTTCATCAGAGTTCCTGTACTTCAGATTGTCCCTTACATACAGCCTCCCGTGAAAGCAGCGCCAAGCCAAGTCCCAAAACTTCAAGGGGATCCTTGCAGAATTTAGCAACTGTAACCCCTTGTCTAGATCCCGGCTTGGGCAATCCTTGAGGGCCAGGGGCTTCTGGAAGTGGGACAACAAGACCCCCTCGTCAAGGGACCTCCTTGACAGAGTCCTGATTTCCCCTACCTCCAAACCCCACCGGCGGATTACCTTCAGAATCGGGGTGACGTAAGCCGGAAGATATCCGTGAGGCGTACGCAAGTCCTTCACTTGCCCTCCTGTCTCCCATTCCTGGAAGAAAGGCCGAAACCACCCCCGGCAGGAGACTACCCACGGAGAAGCCCTCTCCATCCAGAGGTTCGCCAGATTTACTTTAACAAATGTGTTTACAAGAAACACCACGGGGTTGACCATAGATAACCCCCCTAATCTCCTCGTGCGGTAAGTCACCTCCCTCTTGATCAGGTTCAGTCTATTCCCCCATAAGAGCTGGAAGAACAGACTGTAAACCCGAGTCCAGAGAGGCTCTGGCAAGATACACACACTGCCCAAATAGATAAGCAGAGGGAGCAGGAAAGCCTTGATCAGGTGCACCCTTTCCCTGAGGGTCAAAGACCAGCCCTTCCACTGGTCGACCTTCTGAGCGGCGATCTTAAGCCTGTCGTCCCAATTTTGAGTGGGATAATCCCCATGACCGAAATGGATGCCTAGGACTTTGGCTGACGACTGGGGCCCTGGGAGGGTGTCCGGGAGATCAAAAGCTGGATCACCCCCTCCCAGCCAGAGACTCTCACACTTATCCCGGTTGATCATGGACCCGGATGCTTCCGAGTAGCGATCCACCTCAGACATCACATATTCCGCCTCCCCTTTCGAGGACACGAAAATGGTGACATCGTCGGCGTACGCTACTGACCTCAGAGTGGCTTCCGGCGCCGCCGGATCCATCCCGACTCCCGCCAACGGTCCACGATTGACCCTCTTAAGAAAGGGATCAATCGCGAACACGTATAAAAGCGGGCTCAAAGGACAACCCTGGCGAACGCCGGACCCAACCTCAAAAGGGCAGCCAGACCAACCGTTCACAAGCGGGAAACTCTCCGCCCCCGCATACAAGATCTTTAACCAATCGACAAACCCCCCCGGCAGGCCATACTTCAGAAGGACCGACCAGAGGTACTCATGGTTCACCCGATCAAATGCCTTTGCTTGATCTAAGGACAGCATGTACCCCCTCCAGTGGCCTGCTCTACTCTGTTCCACTGCCTCTCGGACACCGAGCACAGCACTAAAAGTGCTGCGGCCTGGAACCGAGCAATGCTGAGCCACCGAAAGGAGTTGAGGCGCAAATTTCACCAGCCTGTTAAACAGTATCTTGGCCAGAATCTTTCTGTCCGTATTGAGAAGTGCTATGGGACGCCAGTTCTCAATACGGCTCGGATCTTTACCTTTTGATAGGAGGATCAGGGCTGACCTCCTCATTGACTGAGGCAGAGTGCCCGAGGATAGACACTCATTGAATACCTCAGTCAAGAGGGGACATAAAGAGTCCTTAAAGGTCTTATAAAACTCGGATGTTAAGCCATCCGGGCCTGGCGACTTCTTCAGAGCTAACCCTTCCACCGCCAGGATAACTTCCTCCTTCCTGATCTCTTCTACCAAACCGTCAAAAGAGAGGTGAGCTTCTGACTCAGGGGTGATTTCAGCCAGGAAATCCGACATCTTGTCCCGATCCAGATCCCTCTTTCCCAAGAGGCACGAGTAAAAGGATCTGACGACTTCCAGGATCCCTGATCTGGACCTGTTCAGGGAACCCGTACTGTCAACCAGTCCTGTCACTAACTTACTCTTCACTGACATCTTACAGTTTCTGTAGGGGTCGGGCGAGCGGTACCTCCCGAAGTCCCTCTCAAAAACTAAAGATGTGTGCCTATCATACTGGCACCTCTTGAGCAAAGATTTCACCCTGGAGATATCCTCGCGGCTACCTCCAGTCGAGACCAGATCTTCGAGTTTCCTCCTCAGACCCTGATACAGGCGGTACCTGTCCAGGGACCTGAGGCTCGAGAGCTGGCGGAAGAATTTTGCGGCCCGGTCTTTGAATATCTCCCACCACTCTGACTTAGTGTCACAGAGATCCAGCAAAGCTACCTGACTCTGAAGAAAGTCCTCAAAGGATTGTCTTACCTCTGCTTCCTCCAGGACTCCCGCATTCAGCTTCCAGTAACCTCTTCCCATTTGGGGGGATTCTGAAATATTCAGAGAGAACATAATCAGACAGTGGTCGGAGAATTCTACCTCCACAACCCTCAAGGGCGAGAAAGTAGCCTCCTCCTTCAAAAAAAACCTGTCTATTCTAGACCTAATCCTATCTCCTCTATAGAAAGTGAAACCCCCGTGGTCTGGGGTGTGCCTAATGTGGACATCCACCAGACAAGCCTCACTAGCTATGCTATTTAAAGCTATACTATCATAAGCCAGCGGGTTTCTGGTGCCTCCCCTATCTTGGGACCTTATGATGGTGTTAAAGTCCCCACCAAAGACCACTTGCCGGCTTGTAAAAAGGAAAGGCTTGATCCTCATAAAGAGACATTTCCTGTCCCACCTGGACTGGGGCCCATAGATATTGATCAGGCGCAGTTCCTGTCCCTTCATGAGGATATCCAAGATCAAACACCTCCCCATTTCCAGCTCAACCACCCGTCGGCATTCTACCGGTACGGTGAAAAGAACCGCCACTCCGCTATACGACTCAGCCGCAAGAGACCAGAAGGAGGGCCCAGATCTCCACTCCCTCTTCGCCTTGTGGACTTCTGCCAAGTTTGACAGTCTGGTCTCCTGCAAAAATAAAACATCAGCTTCAACTCGGCTGAAAAAATCAAAGGCTGTGTAGCGAGCCGCATCAGATTTAACGCTGGCGACATTAATGGTCGCCAGTGTCAGCTGAGTGGGTACCGCCATACTTGGTGTTTAAGCTGAATGTCCTCCTTCCTTCCCGACCCTCTTACCCCTCCCGGGGCTATCCTCTAAGGCGGCGCGTCCTCTTTTGAGAGAGACGGTGGTGTCCATTCCATCTGTCACCACCGCTCCCTTTTGCGTACCGCCCCTGTCTTTCTCAGTTCCAGGAATCAGATTTGCCTCCTCTTCTGGGGACCTTACATCCACACCAGAGAGGGGCACGGGGCCTCCTGGAAGCCCTCCCACCTTCGCCCCCGGTACCCCACTTCTTACCTCCTCCCCACATGAAGAGGAGGCAGAGGTCTCATCCAAAGTGAGATACCGGTTGGAGAGCTCAAGAGGGGAGCCAGTTACGCCTTCCCTGGCTACTTTGGTCGGGCTCTTTTTTTTTGAGAACCGTTTCCGTCTATTGATATTAGACCCAGTCTCACTACCCTCTGCACTTTCGTAGTTTGAAGACTGGGTCTCATCGGCCCGGTCTAGTCTCCTGATCTCCACACTTAGCTCCCTGTCCCCTAGGGTCTCCGAACTACGGGAGCCCGCCACTTGGGGAGGGGCAGACATCACCCCATTTTGGTGGGGTTCCTTCTGTTCCCTCTCCGCCTGGCGCCTCTCCCTCCGCCTCTGCCGGGACGGACCGCTCTTGGTCTTCACTGACCCCTTAACTCGACTGTCTCCGCCAGCACCCGCCTCAGCCGAAGAGACCTCCCGGCCCACTCCTGCGTGAGCTCGGGCCGCATTGACCTCTGAGAGGGGACAGCGACTAAATGGGTGTCCGAGCACACCACACAAGTTGCACCTAATTTCCACACAAGATGCGGCAAGGTGACCTGTCCCTCCACACAACGCGCACTTCTGCACTTGGCAGCTGGCGCTGAAGTGTGAAGGGCTGCCACACTTGTGACAGAGCTTAGGCTGCCCCCTGTAGAAAACGAGAATCCTATCCCGGCCGATGAAGGCAGAGGATGGAATGTGGGAAACCGTGCTTCCTAGACATTTCAACTTCACATTGAAAGTCCAGGCTCCCGACCAAATGCCAAATTCGTCCAGGTTTTTCGATGGTACACCCTGGACGTCCCCATACCTACTTAGCCACGTCAGAATATCAACGCAAGAAAGCGATTCATTACGGGTCAAAACGGTCACTTTCTTGACGTTGTTCTGCCGGGTTATCGCCTGAGCGAAAAAACCCTTCCAATCCGGTAAGTTCTTTACCAGCTCATACCCGGACCAGAAAAGCTCTAGGCCCTCCGGCCGGGCAAAGCTGATGTCAAACTCCCTGGAACCATAGGGATGTATCAGGGCGAAGATGTCAGCCACCCTGAAACCCATCTCAAGCAGGAGCTCCACCACCCTCTTTCTCGTAGGGCAGGCATCATTGCTTCTCCACTTGAGACAGACTACATTCCGTCTGGTCCCAGGGCCGGTTGTGGGCAGGGACCAGGTGGTCTCGCCCCCCCTTTCCTCTCGGAAAGCTCGCAGGCCGTGCCTGTCTATCCATAAGGATAGGTCCACCTTCTCACCCTCTACTGTCATTGAACTCTCCCCCTTTTTCAGGGCCTCCAGGAGCCGCCGCTGCAAGTCACCAACCGCGACTCCTGGGAATGAGGAAGCCAACGAGGATAGCCCCTCCCCCCCCACGGCCGCAGCCACACTGGCATAACTTCTGCCAGGTGTTACGGCCGCAGGAGGGGCAACCGAACCGGCCCCCCCCACTACACTAGCACCAGACACCACACCGGACCCCTCCGGAGGGCGGACACCAGGAGCCGCAGCCATCGCTTTCTCAGCGACGGTCCGCTGACTCCCAGCATCCATCCCACCTTTGGGACCAGATGCAACACCTCCACCAACACCCCTACTACTACCCTGCTCACATGCACCCTTTCTCTCTGCTGGGACAGATGGTGCAGCAGGTGCAGCAGGTGTCATTTTACCTTTATTTTTTTTATTATTATTTGCCTTATTTTTTCCTCTACTATGCTCCTTGCCACCCTCATTGCCACTGGTCAAGCCCCCCCCTGCTGCCCTTGAGACCTGGGCAGTGATCATCACACTCCTCCCCTCCCCAGCACTTAATTCAGCGCTGGAGGAGGAGGCCGAGACAGAGGGGGCGTGTCCAGTGGCAATGTACATGGCCACCTGTTCTGGTGCAACACAACCTTTCTTAGTGGACCGGAGCACCGTAGTCATATCCTCCCCGGCAGCTCCGGCCCCCGACTCTTCAATACGCAGGCGCTTACTGCCTGCACCTGTACTCCCAGCTTCGGGAGCGCGTCCAGACACACCCCTGGCCACGCCTCCTTCTTCATTCACCGCCGCCGCCTCCCTTGATCCCCGCCGCACGTTGGCAGCTGCAGGCGGGGACCCAGAACTATCACCGCCGTGGGTAGGAGGGACGGTGACCTCATCGTCACACCGCTCCAGCACCACCCCACATACCTGAACGGCAGGCAGGGCGGTAGCCAGAGCAGTGGACGGAGCGGCTGGCAGAGTGGTGGGCGGGGCCTCCTGATGTTTTTGCCCGCCCCCTCCACTTTCAACAGATGACTGCCGGATCCCGCTTTCTGCCGGCACCTCCTCCCTGCCTCCGCATGCAGGGACGGCGTCCTGCGCCATTTTGGGCTGCACAATCTCCCCGCTCCTCCGCTCAGGCACCACCTCAGATGCCGAGCCAGGGAGTTTAGCGGGATACACGCCTGGTGAGGACTTTTCAGCCCCCACCAAGCGTGTATAGACATAACGTGTCTGGATGTTTTCTTCACTCTTTTTCTTGTTCTTCTTGTTCTTTTTCTTCTTGCCGCAGCTCTCGTCCTCGTCCAGCAGGTCTTCTCCGAATGCAAAACCCCGAAAGTCCACCGCGGGCGACTCCAACATCCGGATCTCTCTTAGCAGACCACCATCCTCATCGCTGCCCTCCATAGCTGATGCCTCATCCGAAGATGGCAATGCTGGTAAGCGCAATTGTTCTTGCTCTGGCGGAATGCCACTGTATGCCTCCGTTACTGGGGTTACCGGGAGGGCCGGTTCAGACTGCGAGGTTTGGGGACCTGCCTGGGATGCCAGAGATTTGGAGTTTTCCAACTCCTCCACCTCGCTCTCCACACCCCCGCACGGCTCCCCTCTCCTCGCAGCCTCCATCTCCCTAAATCGATCCCCGTTTAATAACTTTTCTCTGAAGGGCCCACTGCCCTCAAGCAACTGGTCCTGCCGCTTCAGGGAGGTCTCCAGGTCCTCTTTCAGGACCCTAATTTTTTCTCTGAGTGGGGGCCTCTTCGAATTAGAGGAGATAGTGGACCTGGCCCTCGTCTCCTTCAGATCCTTCCTTACGGCTTTGAGGTGCCGTCCCAGCTCATCGTATTCTCGCAGGTGGGCAGCTATACGAGAGCTGTAGGTGAGGGTACTCTCTCCCTCCCACCGAGACCCCCAACCTACCTGGGACGACACCTCTCGGCTTCCTGCTGGTAGCCTTTTTCCTTTTGATGTCTTCGGGTCCTCAGGGGGGACTTGGCTACCACCGCGTCCAGATGTTTTCACCCCCTCGCCGCCATCGCTCAGAGTCGGTCGCCGCCCGTCCATGCTCCCCTCCGACCCAAGCCGGGGAGCAGGGGCACCCTTCCGGGAGCTCATGGCCACAGGACCCCACCAGCTCCCTAGGGAGAGGCAGGGCCTGGGCTGGGGGAAAAGGTGTCACACTCCCCCGCAAGCCTGGAACTCCTCCTGGGGAGCAGATGGTAGGAAACTCCCCGGAGAGGCCTGTGCTGTGGAGGTTCAGGAGCTGCAGCAGACACACCCTTTCACCTCAGCTGCAGACACCAGACACACCCAAGCCTGAATCTCTGCTATGGGACCTCTCTCCTCTGTCTGGGTGCCGGGGCCTAAATATCTGACAATGGACTGTTCCAGTTTTGTGTGACGTGAAGCCTGATTCTCTGCTATGACATGAAGACTGATTCTCTGCTGACATGAAGCCTGAATCTCTGTTATGGGACCTCTCTCCTCTGCCTGGGTGCCGGGGCCTAAATATCTGACAATGGACTGTTCCAGTGTTGGGTGACGTGAAGCCTGATTCTCTGCTATGACATGAAGACTGATTCTCTGCTGACATGAAGACTGATTCTCTGTTATGGGACCTCTCTCCTCTGCCTGGGTGCCAGGGCCTAAATATATGACAATGGACTGTTCCAGTGTTGGGTGACGTGAAGCATGATTCTCTGCTATGACATGAAGACTGATTCTCTGCTGACATGCAGCCTGAATCTCTGTTATGGGACCTCTCTCCTCTGCCTGGGTGCCTGGGCCTAAATGTGTGACAGTGGCCTGTTCCAGTGGTGGGTGACGTGAAGCCTGATTCTCTGCTATGACATGAAGACAGATTCTGCGCTGACATAAGGCCAGATTCTCTGTTACGGGACCTCTCTCCTCTGTCTGGGTGCCGGGGCCTAAATGTGTGACAGTGGCCTGTTCCAGTGGTGGGTGACGTGAAGCCTGATTCTCTGCTATGACATGAAGACTGATTCTGCTGCTGACATAAGGCCAGATTCTCTGTTACGGGACCTCTCTCCTCTGTCTGGGTGCCTGGGCCTAAATGTGTGACAGTGGCCTGTTCCAGTGGTGGGTGACGTGAAGCCTGATTCTCTGCTATGACATGAAGACAGATTCTGCGCTGACATAAGGCCAGATTCTCTGTTACGGACCTCTCTCCTCTGCCTGGGTGCCTGGGCCTAAATGTGTGACAGTGGCCTGTTCCAGTGGTGGGTGACGTGAAGCCTGATTCTCTGCTAAGACATGAAGACTGATTCTCTGCTATGACATGAAGCCTGAATCTCTGCTATGGGACCTCTCTCCTCTGTCTGGGTGCCGGGGCCTAAATATATGACAATGGACTGTTCCAGTGTTGGCTGACGTGAAGCCTGATTCTCTGCTATGACATGAAGACTGATTCTCTGCTGACATGAAGCCTGAATCTCTGTTATGGGACCTCTCTCCTCTGCCTGGGTGCCGGGGCCTAAATATATGACAATGGACTGTTCCAGTGTTGGATAACGTGAAGCATGATTCTCTGCTATGACATGAAGACTGATTCTCTGCTGACATGAAGCCTGAATCTCTGTTATGGGACCTCTCTCCTCTGTCTAGGTGCCGGGGCCTAAATATCTGACAATGGACTGTTCCAGTTTTGGCTGACATGAAGCCTGATTCTCTACTATGACATGAAGACTGATTCTCTGCTGACATGAAGCCTGAATCTCTGTTATGGGACCTCTCTCCTCTGCCTGGGTGCCGGGGCCTAAATATATGACAATGGACTGTTCCAGTGTTGGGTGACGTGAAGCATGATTCTCTGCTATGACATGAAGACTGATTCTCTGCTGACATGAAGCCTGAATCTCTGTTATGGGACCTCTCTCCTCTGCCTGGGTTCCGGGGCCTAAATATATGACAATGGACTGTTCCAGTTTCGGCTGACATGAAGCCTGATTCTCTGCTATGACTTGAAGACTGATTCTCTGCTATGACATGAAGCCTGAATCTCTGTTATGGGACCTCTCTCCTCTGTCTGGGTGCCGGGGCCTAAATATCTGGCAATGGACTGTTCCAGTTTTGGCTGACATGAAGCATGATTCTCTGCTATGACATGAAGACTGATTCTCTGCTGACATGAAGCCTGAATCTCTGTTATGGGACCTCTCTCCTCTGCCTGGGGGCCGGGGCCTAAATATATGACAATGGACTGTTTCAGTGTTGGGTGACGTGAAGCATGATTCTCTGCTATGACATGAAGACTGATTCTCTGCTGACATGAAGCCTGAATCTCTGCTATGGGACCTCTCTCCTCTGCCTGGGTGCCGGGGCCTAAATATCTGACAATGGACTGTTCCAGTTTTGGCTGACATGAAGCCTGATTCTCTGCTATGACATGAAGACTGATTCTCTGCTGACATGAAGCCTGAATCTCTGTTATGGGACCTCTCTCCTCTGCCTGGGTGCAGGGGCCTAAATATATGACAATGGACTGTTCCAGTTTTGGGTGACGTGAAGCCTGATTCTCTGCTAAGACATGAAGACTGATTCTCTGCTATGACATGAAGCCTGAATCTCTGCTATGGGACCTCTCTCCTCTGTCTGGGTGCCGGGGCCTAAATATATGACAATGGACTGTTCCAGTGTTGGCTGACGTGAAGCCTGATTCTCTGCTATGACATGAAGACTGATTCTCTGCTGACATGAAGCCTGAATCTCTGTTATGGGACCTCTCTCCTCTGCCTGGGTGCCGGGGCCTAAATATATGACAATGGACTGTTCCAGTGTTGGGTGACGTGAAGCATGATTCTCTGCTGACATGAAGCCTGAATCTCTGTTATGGGACCTCTCTCCTCTGCCTGGGTGCAGGGGCCTAAATATATGACAATGGACTGTTCCAGTTTTGGGTGACGTGAAGCCTGATTCTCTGCTAAGACATGAAGACTGAATCTCTGCTATGGGACCTCTCTCCTCTGTCTGGGTGCCGGGGCCTAAATATCTGACAATGGACTGTTCCAGTTTTGGCTGACATGAAGCCTGATTCTCTGCTATGACATGAAGCCTGAATCTCTGTTATGGGACCTCTCTCCTCTGCCTGGGTGCCGGGGCCTAAATATATGACAATGGACTGTTCCAGTTTTGGCTGACATGAAGCCTGATTCTCTGCTATGACATGAAGACTGATTCTCTGCTGACATGAAGCCTGAATCTCTGTTATGGGACCTCTCTCCTCTGCCTGGGTGCCGGGGCCTAAATATCTGACAATGGACTGTTCCAGTGTTGGGTGACGTGAAGCCTGATTCTCTGCTATGACATGAAGACTGATTCTCTGCTGACATGAAGACTGATTCTCTGTTATGGGAACTCTCTCCTCTGCCTGGGTGCCAGGGCCTAAATATATGACAATGGACTGTTCCAGTGTTGGGTGACGTGAAGCATGATTCTCTGCTATGACATGAAGACTGATTCTCTGCTGACATGAAGCCTGAATCTCTGTTATGGGACCTCTCTCCTCTGTCTGGGTGCCGGGGCCTAAATATCTGACAATGGACTGTTCCAGTTTTGTGTGACATAAAGCCTGATTCTCTGCTATGACATGAAGACTGATTCTCTGCTGACATGAAGACTGAATCTCTGTTATGGGACCTCTCTCCTCTGCCTGGGTCTAAATATCTGAATATGGACTGTTCCGGTGTTGGGTGACGTGAAGCCTGATTCTCTGCTATGACATGAAGACTGATTCTCTGCTGACATGAAGCCTGAATCTCTGTTATGGGACCTCTCTCCTCTGCCTGGGTGCCGGGGCCTAAATATATGACAATGGACTGTTCCAGTGTTGGGTGACGTGAAGCATGATTCTCTGCTATGACATGAAGCCTGAATCTCTGCTATGGGACCTCTCTCCTCTGTCTGGGTGCCGGGGCCTAAATATATGACAATGGACTGTTCCAGTGTTGGGTGACGTGAAGCCTGATTCTCTGCTATGACATGAAGACTGATTTTCTGCTATGACATGAAGCCTGAATCTCTGTTATGGGACCTCTCTCCTCTGCCTGGGTGCCGGGGCCTAAATATATGACAATGGACTGTTCCAGTGTTGGGTGACGTGAAGCATGATTCTCTGCTATGACATGAAGACTGATTCTCTGCTGACATGAAGCCTGAATCTCTGTTATGGAACCTCTCTCCTCTGTCTGGGTGCCGGGGCCTAAATATCTGACAATGGACTGTTCCAGTTTTGGCTGACATGAAGCCTGATTCTCTGCTATGACATGAAGACTGATTCTCTGCTGACATGAAGCCGGAATTTCTGTTATGGGACCTCTCTCCTCTGTCTGGGTGCCGGGGCCTAAATATATGACAATGGACTGTTCCAGTTTTGGCTGACGTGAAGCCTGATTCTCTGATATGACATGAAGACTGATTCTCTGCTGACATGAAGCCTGAATCTCTGTTATGGGACCTCTCTCCTCTGTCTGGGTGCCGGGGCCTAAATATATGACAATGGACTGTTCCAGTTTTGGCTGACGTGAAGCCTGATTCTCTGCTATGACATGAAGACTGATTCTCTGCTGACGTGAAGCCTGAATCTCTGTTATGGGACCTCTCTCCTCTGTCTGGGTGCCGGGGCCTAAATATATGACAATGGACTGTTCCAGTTTTGGCTGACGTGAAGCCTGATTCTCTGCTATGACATGAAGACTGATTCTCTGCTGACATGAAGCCTGATTCTCTGCTATGGGACCTCTCTCCAATTGATATTGGTTAATTTTTATTTATTTTATTTTTATTTTAATTCATTTCCCTATCCACATTTGTTTGCAGGGGATTTAACTACATTTTGCTGCCATTTGCAGCCCTCTAGCCCTTTCCTGGGCTGTTTTACAGCCTTTTTAGTGCCAAAAAGTTTGGGTCCCCATTGACTTCAATGGGGTTGGGGTTCGGGTTCGGGACGAAGTTCGGGTCGGGTTCGGATCCCGAACCCGAACATTTCCGGGAAGTTTGGTCGAACTTCTCGAACCCGAACATCCAGGTGTTCGCTGAACTCTAATCATGACCAATGCAGTTACTGGGAAGGTCCACTTAACCAAGGACACATGGACAAGTGCATTCGGCCAGGGCCGCTACTTTTCCCTGACGTCAAACTGGGTGAATGTTGTGGAGGCAGAGAGCGAGTCGTACCCTGGGATGGCACAGGTGCTACAGACGCCAAGGATTGCGGGTCCTACATCGATCAGGGTTTCCGCCAGCACCTACGCTAGTGGCTTCAACCCCCAATTCTCCTCCTCCACCTCCTCCTCCACTTCCACCTCTGAATTATCATCTTGCAGCACCAGTCAGTAGCTGGAAGAAGCGTAGCACTGCAGTGGGGAAGTGGCAACAGGCCACACTGAAGCTCATATGCTTAGGGGACAAACAGCACACCACCGCAGAACTGTGGCAGGGGATAAGAGACCAGACTGAGCTGTGGCTCTAGCCACTCAACCTAGAACCAGGCATGGTTGTGTCTGATAATGGCCGTAACTTGGTGGCGGCTTTGGAGCTCGGCAAGCTCACAAACATCCCATGCCTAGCCCAAGTCATAAACTTAGTGGTTCAGCGGTTTCTCAAAACCTACCACAATTTGCCTGAGCTACTGGTGAAGGTGTCCCATGTGTGTGCACATTTCCGTAAGCCTTCGACAGCTTCTGCTGGTCTGTCAACGCGGCAGCAGCAATGGAAATTGCCAGCTCCCCGGCTGTTGTGCAACAAGAGCACATGCTGGAACTCGACGTTCCACATGTTGGCCAGGCTTTGTGAGCAGCAGAGGGCAGTAGTGGAATACCAGCTGCAACATGGTCACTGCCTTTCCAGTCAGCTTAGGCTATTCACAAGCGAGGAGTGGGCATGGAAGTCTAACCTCTGTGAGGTTTAAAGAAACTTTGAGGAATCAACACAGATGGTGAGCCGCGATAACACTATTATCAGGTTAACCATCCCACTTCTGTGTCTACTGAAATGCTCGCTGCTCACAATTAAAGGGACACTGACAGGCCAAAACAGCATATATAGTTAGATATATCACATTACAGGTCTTATACAGTCTTTTAAAAGCATATAAGTATCCCCCCTGTCCACCTTATAAAGAGCGAAATATAAAGTTTTATAACCTGCTTCTCTGGTCAGCAATCTGCCCAAGGGGCGGCGTTTCATGTGAAAATGCGCCCAGCCAGCCTTCCCAACTGCCGTTCTTAAGCCCCGCCCAGCTCATCATTATTCACTTCGCTGGGCGGCGGCTAGAACTCTCCCCAGTCCCGATCCTGCGCCTGCGCAATTCAATCCTCCGGGCATCGTTCATGCCCAATCTTCTGCGCCTGCGCCCCACCGTGCCGTTAGATCGCGCCTGCGTACACACACCAGCCTGCGTCTTCGGCACGATCTAACGGCAC